>NC_134356.1:59697946-60297946 GCF_048569485.1 Anomaloglossus baeobatrachus
TGTATGTGTATGTATGGCATAAAGTGTACATCAACGCAAGTTCTTTTGTAGCAGTCTCAGTCTGCAACCCAGGGAGTGAGTCCAATTCTTAAAAAAAGACAGGCTGTGGGGTTATCTTTTACTTTCCATAAATTATCAGCAAATTGATAAAATTACACCTATCAAAAAAAAAAAAATAAACAGCCTCCTCCATAACCCCTCTAGCTGTCCTATCCATCGCCAAGATAAGTGTGTCTTATGCCATTCCAGGTAGAAGTAATATTCAATCAATTTGCTCCTAATTTAGACAAAGTAGCTGGATGGTTTATCAAGCAAACTGTACATGTGAGAGGTCTGCCTATTTTATAACAGGTGTAACATGTATTTATTAAACTTAAATTTTTTATTTGCCTGAACTATACTACTTCTTTATTTTAGTAGGTAATAGTGGGCCATCTATTGTAAACTCCAAAACTGACCCTATACCATCCGGCATGACAACAAGACTGAAGGCTACCATGCAGGCTCCGCATAAAACATCTAAAAAGGTTAGCAGAGCTTTGCAGGTGATGAATTTATCCACACATACATTCCCCAGGGTGCCCACGTTTTAACTGCTCCCCAAGATTCACAAGGATGCTATCAGTCCACCGGGCCGTCCGATTGTGTCTGGTTTGGAGGGAATGTGTGACCCGGTATGTAGATTCATTGATATCTATTTAAAACCGTTGGTTGAAACGCTTCCCTCCTACCTAAAACACAAAACGGACGTGCTCAATAGGATTGATGGCATCTATATGGAAGCGGACATGCTGATCGTCACGGCGGATATAGTCATTATATACCTGTATCCGCCATGAGGATGGAGGCAGCGGTCCACTTCTTCCTCGGGACCTCCGGTCGGGACAGTGAGATGTGTGATTTAATACTCCAGCTGCTCCGCTTTATCCTAACCCATAAAAGGCTTGACTTTAATCCTATCAACTCCTTTTCCAGAGACCTCCTGCTGATCCTTGAGAAGGCACTGGATGACAGTCTTATTACCAAGAAGGTTCTGGAGGGACTTTTAGTTAAATTCCCCAGGGTGCCCACGTTTTATCTGCTCCCCAAGATTCACAAGGATGCCATCAGTCCACCGGGCCGTCCGATTGTGTCTGGTTTGGAGGGAATGTGTGACCCGGTAGTAGATTCATTGATATCTATTTAAAACCGTTGGTTGAAACGCTTCCCTCCTACCTAAAACACAAAACGGACGTGCTCAATAGGATTGATGGCATCTATATGGAAGCGGACATGATGATCGTCACGGCGGATATAGTCATTATATACCTGTATCCGCCATGAGGATGGAGGCAGCGGTCCACTTCTTCCTCGGGACCTCCGGTCGGGACAGTGAGATGTGTGATTTAATACTCCAGCTGCTCCGCTTTATCCTAACCCATAAAAGGCTTGACTTTAATCCTATCAACTCCTTTTCCAGAGACCTCCTGCTGATCCTTGAGAAGGCACTGGATGACGGTCTTATTACCAAGAAGGTTCTGGAGGGACTTTTAGTTAAATTCCCCAGGGTGCCCACGTTTTATCTGCTCCCCAAGATTCACAAGGATGCCATCAGTCCACCGGGCCGTCCGATTGTGTCTGGTTTGGAGGGAATGTGTGACCCGGTAGTAGATTCATTGATATCTATTTAAAACCGTTGGTTGAAACGCTTCCCTCCTACCTAAAACACAAAACGGACGTGCTCAATAGGATTGATGGCATCTATATGGAAGCGGACATGTTGATCTTCACGGCGGATATAGAGTCATTATATACCTGTATCCGCCATGAGGATGGAGGCAGCGGTCCACTTCTTCCTCGGGACCTCCGGTCGGGACAGTGAGATGTGTGATTTAATACTCCAGCTGCTCCGCTTTATCCTAACCCATAAAAGGCTTGACTTTAATCCTATCAACTCCTTTTCCAGAGACCTCCTGCTGATCCCTGAGAAGGCACTGGATGACGGTCTTATTACCAAGAAGGTTCTAGAGGGACTTTTAGTTAAATTCCCCAGGGTGCCCACGTTTTATCTGCTCCCCAAGATTCACAAGGATGCCATCAGTCCACCGGGCCGTCCGATTGTGTCTGGTTTGGAGGGAATGTGTGACCCGGTAGTAGATTCATTGATATCTATTTAAAACCGTTGGTTGAAACGCTTCCCTCCTACCTAAAACACAAAACGGACGTGCTCAATAGGATTGATGGCATCTATATGGAAGCGGACATGTTGATGATCATCACGGCGGATATAGAGTCATTATACCTGTATCCGCCATGAGGATGAGGCAGCGGTCCACTTCTTCCTCGGGACCTCCGGTAGGGACAGTGAGATGTGTGATTTAATACTCCAGCTGCTCCGCTTTATCCTAACCCATAATTTCTTTACTTTTAAAAACTCGTTCTACCTGCAGCAGCGCGGCACTGCGATGGGTGCGGCCTGTGCGGCCTGTGCACCCTCGTATGCTAATCTCTTCCTGGGGTACTGGGAGAGATCAATTTTTGGCGACGAGGGTGACCAGGCCGTATCCCATCAGCACTGGTCCATCTTGAAGACTGACCCAGCTCTTAGGGATTCACTTTCAGACTTTCCATTGATGAGCGCGAGAAGGTCGTTGAATTTAAGAGATAAGCTTGTCCAAAGCCATTATGTTCCCCAAACCTCTGGGTTTCTTGGTTCTTTATTGTCCCGTGTGGGCTGTTTCCCGTGCGGCCATTGTCTGGCCTGCCGCAATGTTGTACGCAGTTTTGTGTTCTCATTTGCTGATGGGAAACGAGAGTTTCAAATCAGAGATTATATATCCTGCGGTACATCTAATGTCGTCTACTATGCGGTTTGCGGGTGTTCACTGATCTATATTGGTCTAACATCGCGATAACTACAACTACTTATCAGTGCTAAAGGCACAACAAAAGAACCCAGCATGGTTAAACGCTTGAAATTTTCCCATAACAACATACATGGCAAAAATGCCTTATAAACGAATGTACTTTTTAGGTCCAGTATCTTTAAGATAACAATAAATGTTGGTAAAAAGTATAGGTGTCTTACAGTGCCAGAGAAGCTTATTCTGATGGAGGAGAATGCTGATAGCATCCTTCCTGGTGAATTAAACAACTATTTTCTTCCTCCTGCCCTACATTGCTCTATCTGATTGATGTGGTGGAGGAAAAAAAAAGATAGCAGGACCTGCATGGATGCTGCACTTTCTTTATAGCTGTAGGTACTTTCAGGTCATGTAATCAGTCACATTCCTGGAAGGAATTTCAAAATATGGTAATGAATACATTGATTGTGTATACTTAACACATAATTACTATGATTTTGAACATTACAAAATCTATAAGAGGAACTGCTGTCGCTGAGGGTGATCCCTCCTACCAAGCCAAGGGAAAAGGCTTCCGGCCCCAAAGGACAGGTTTGGACGAGGTGCTCTGCTCCTCCACATAAACCTAAGGCTCGGCAATTTTCACATTGTTGAACAGACATTTTAATACTATTCACTTGCTAAGGCTTCCGAATGGGAGCGGAAATTGAAAGATGGGAAGCAAATGGCCTCTGGAAGAATGGAGACAGGCGAATAGGTTTGTTTCTTGCAAGAAACCTTCAAAGATCTTTCCTGGAACCTATGACCGAACCTCATGGCTAAGGAGATAAGATCATCCAGAGAAGCGGGTATATCATGACTGGCCAGTTCGTCCTTGATTCTCCCAGATAGAACTTCCCAAAATGCAGCCGCAAATGCTTGATCTTTCCATCCTAATTTAGAAGCGAGGTTGGAAAACTGAACTGCATATTATTCAAGTATCAGAACTCCATGACACAAGTACAGAAGAGAGGACAAAACCAAGTTGACTCGAACCGGTCCTCAAAACTTTCTGGAAAGCCTGCAGAAATTCCTGCATATCAGTCGGAATTGGGTCATTTATGTCCCATAGGGGATTAACCCAAGCAAAAGCCTCTCTCCCGAGGTGCGAGATCAGGAGCGCCACATTGGACCTGTCTGAAGAAAACTGATGGGCCAACAGCTCAAAGTGCTAAGCACGCTGGTTCTTGAAACTTTGGCATTGTTTTGGCTCGCCATCAAAATAAGGTAGAGCAACCAGATGAGGTCCGGATTCAGACGACCGGAGCTGGAACGTTCAGACAGAGCCAGAGCTGGAACGTTCAGGCGGGCATTCACTGAACATAAATGGGCAAGAAGTTGATTTTGCTGATCTCGCATCTGCAACATCTCACGGTACAGTTCAGACAAAAGCAAAGAAGCGGAGATAGCACAGTCCATGCCCTGAGTAAACTGTAATGCTCGCTGCTGTTGATAGTAAGGCGGCAAGCAGAAGTGGACCCACTGAACCACAGAGGGCATCCAAACGTACCTTTTCCTGAGAAGTGCTTGAGTAAGTGTCCGACGTGAGGCAGACGCTAGGTGCCACTCCCAGGGCAGTGACTGGGATTGTGGCAGCTGACCGCCAAAACAGAGGCATACACATCTGAGGATAGGCAGAGCCTAACGGCCGGAAGAACGGTGTGCATGTTTTAAAGCTGTTTGTGTATCTAGGAGACCTGTGTTTTTGTCAGTAGGAGAGCTGTATGTGTATGTATGGCATAAAGTGTACATCAACGCAAGTTCTTTTGTAGCAGTCTCAGTCTGCAACCCAGGGAGTGAGTCCAATTCTTAAAAAAAGACAGGCTGTGGGGTTATCTTTTACTTTCCATAAATTATCAGCAAATTGATAAAATTACACCTATCAAAAAAAAAAAAATAAACAGCCTCCTCCATAACCCCTCTAGCTGTCCTATCCATCGCCAAGATAAGTGTGTCTTATGCCATTCCAGGTAGAAGTAATATTCAATAAATTTGCTCCTAATTTAGACAAAGTAGCTGGATGGTTTATCAAGCAAACTGTACATGTGAGAGGTCTGCCTATTTTATAACAGGTGTAACATGTATTTATTAAACTTAAATTTTTTATTTGCCTGAACTATACTACTTCTTTATTTTAGTAGGTAATAGTGGGCCATCTATTGTAAACTCCAAACCTGACCCTATACCATCCGGCATGACAACAAGACTGAAGGCTACCATGCAGGCTCCGCATAAAACATCTAAAAAGGTTAGCAGAGCTTTGCAGGTGATGAATTTATCCACACATACATTCCCCAGGGTGCCCACGTTTTAACTGCTCCCCAAGATTCACAAGGATGCTATCAGTCCACCGGGCCGTCCGATTGTGTCTGGTTTGGAGGGAATGTGTGACCCGGTAGTAGATTCATTGATATCTATTTAAAACCGTTGGTTGAAACGCTTCCCTCCTACCTAAAACACAAAACGGACGTGCTCAATAGGATTGATGGCATCTATATGGAAGCGGACATGATGATCGTCACGGCGGATATAGTCATTATATACCTGTATCCGCCATGAGGATGGAGGCAGCGGTCCACTTCTTCCTCGGGACCTCCGGTCGGGACAGTGAGATGTGTGATTTAATACTCCAGCTGCTCCGCTTTATCCTAACCCATAAAAGGCTTGACTTTAATCCAATCAACTCCTTTTCCAGAGACCTCCTGCTGATCCTTGAGAAGGCACTGGATGACGGTCTTATTACCAAGAAGGTTCTGGAGGGACTTTTAGTTAAATTCCCCAGGGTGCCCACGTTTTATCTGCTCCCCAAGATTCACAAGGATGCCATCAGTCCACCGGGCCGTCCGATTGTGTCTGGTTTGGAGGGAATGTGTGACCCGGTAGTAGATTCATTGATATCTATTTAAAACCGTTGGTTGAAACGCTTCCCTCCTACCTAAAACACAAAACGGACGTGCTCAATAGGATTGATGGCATCTATATGGAAGCGGACATGATGATCGTCACGGCGGATATAGTCATTATATACCTGTATCCGCCATGAGGATGGAGGCAGCGGTCCACTTCTTCCTCGGGACCTCCGGTCGGGACAGTGAGATGTGTGATTTAATACTCCAGCTGCTCCGCTTTATCCTAACCCATAAAAGGCTTGACTTTAATCCTATCAACTCCTTTTCCAGAGACCTCCTGCTGATCCTTGAGAAGGCACTGGATGACGGTCTTATTACCAAGAAGGTTCTGGAGGGACTTTTAGTTAAATTCCCCAGGGTGCCCACGTTTTATCTGCTCCCCAAAATTCACAAGGATGCCATCAGTCCACCGGGCCGTCCGATTGTGTCTGGTTTGGAGGGAATGTGTGACCCGGTAGTAGATTCATTGATATCTATTTAAAACCGTTGGTTGAAACGCTTCCCTCCTACCTAAAACACAAAACAGACGTGCTCAATAGGATTGATGGCATCTATATGGAAGCGGACATGTTGATCTTCACGGCGGATATAGAGTCATTATATACCTGTATCCGCCATGAGGATGGAGGCAGCGGTCCACTTCTTCCTCGGGACCTCCGGTCGGGACAGTGAGATGTGTGATTTAATACTCCAACTGCTCCGCTTTATCCTAACCCATAAAAGGCTTGACTTTAATCCTATCAACTCCTTTTCCAGAGACCTCCTGCTGATCCCTGAGAAGGCACTGGATGACGGTCTTATTACCAAGAAGGTTCTGGAGGGACTTTTAGTTAAATTCCCCAGGGTGCCCACGTTTTATCTGCTCCCCAAGATTCACAAGGATGCCATCAGTCCACCGGGCCGTCCGATTGTGTCTGGTTTGGAGGGAATGTGTGACCCGGTAGTAGATTCATTGATATCTATTTAGAACCGTTGGTTGAAACGCTTCCCTCCTACCTAAAACACAAAACGGACGTGCTCAATAGGATTGATGGCATCTATATGGAAGCGGACATGTTGATGATCATCACGGCGGATATAGAGTCATTATATACCTGTATCCGCCATGAGGATGAGGCAGCGGTCCACTTCTTCCTCGGGACCTCCGGTAGGGACAGTGAGATGTGTGATTTAATACTCCAGCTGCTCCGCTTTATCCTAACCCATAATTTCTTTACTTTTAAGAACTCGTTCTACCTGCAGCAGCGCGGCACTGCGATGGGTGCGGCCTGTGCACCCTCGTATGCTAATCTCTTCCTGGGGTACTGGGAGAGATCAATTTTTGGCAACGAGGGTGACCAGGCCGTATCCCATCAGCACTGGTCCATCTTGAAGACTGACCCAGCTCTTAGGGATTCACTTTCAGACTTTCCATTGATGAGCGCGAGAAGGTCGTTGAATTTAAGAGATAAGCTTGTCCAAAGCCATTATGTTCCCCAAACCTCTGGGTTTCTTGGTTCTTTATTGTCCCGTGTGGGCTGTTTCCCGTGCGGCCATTGTCTGGCCTGCCGCAATGTTGTACGCAGTTTTGTGTTCTCATTTGCTGATGGGAAACGAGAGTTTCAAATCAGAGATTATATATCCTGCGGTACATCTAATGTCGTCTACTATGCGGTTTGCGGGTGTTCACTGATCTATATTGGTCTAACATCGCGATAACTACAACTACTTATCAGTGCTAAAGGCACAACAAAAGAACCCAGCATGGTTAAACGCTTGAAATTTTCCCATAACAACATACATGGCAAAAATGCCTTATAAACGAATGTACTTTTTAGGTCCAGTATCTTTAAGATAACAATAAATGTTGGTAAAAAGTATAGGTGTCTTAGTGCCAGAGAAGCTTATTCTGATGGAGGAGAATGCTGATAGCATCCTTCCTGGTGAATTAAACAACTATTTTCTTCCTCCTGCCCTACATTGCTCTATCTGATTGATGTGGTGGAGGAAAAAAAAAGATAGCAGGACCTGCATGGATGCTGCACTTTCTTTATAGCTGTAGGTACTTTCAGGTCATGTAATCAGTCACATTCCTGGAAGGAATTTCAAAATATGGTAATGAATACATTGATTGTGTATACTTATCACATAATTACTATGATTTTGAACATTACAAAATCTATAAGAGGAACTGCTGTCGCTGAGGGTGATCCCTCCTACCAAGCCAAGGGAAAAGGCTTCCGGCCCCAAAGGACAGGTTTGGACGAGGTGCTCTGCTCCTCCACATAAACCTAAGGCTCGGCAATTTTCACATTGTTGAACAGACATTTTAATACTATTCACTTGCTAAGGCTTCCGAATGGGAGCGGAAATTGAAAGATGGGAAGCAAATGGCCTCTGGAAGAATGGAGACAGGCGAATAGGTTTGTTTCTTGCAAGAAACCTTCAAAGATCTTTCCTGGAACCTATGACCGAACCTCATGGCTAAGGAGATAAGATCATCCAGAGAAGCGGGTATATCATGACTGGCCAGTTCGTCCTTGATTCTCCCAGATAGAACTTCCCAAAATGCAGCCGCAAATGCTTGATCTTTCCATCCTAATTTAGAAGCGAGGTTGGAAAACTGAACTGCATATTATTCAAGTATCAGAACTCCATGACACAAGTACAGAAGAGAGGACAAAACCAAGTTGACTCGAACCGGTCCTCAAAACTTTCTGGAAAGCCTGCAGAAATTCCTGCATATCAGTCGGAATTGGGTCATTTATGTCCCATAGGAGATTAACCCAAGCAAAAGCCTCTCTCCCGAGGTGCGAGATCAGGAGCGCCACATTGGACCTGTCTGAAGAAAACTGATGGGCCAACAGCTCAAAGTGCTAAGCACGCTGGTTCTTGAAACTTTGGCATTGTTTTGGCTCGCCATCAAAATAAGGTAGAGCAACCAGATGAGGTCCGGATTCAGACGACCGGAGCTGGAACGTTCAGACAGAGCCAGAGCTGGAACGTTCAGGCGGGCATTCACTGAACATAAATGGGCAAGAAGTTGATTTTGCTGATCTCGCATCTGCAACATCTCACGGTACAGTTCAGACAAAAGCAAAGAAGCGGAGATAGCACAGTCCATGCCCTGAGTAAACTGTAATGCTCGCTGCTGTTGATAGTAAGGCGGCAAGCAGAAGTGGACCCACTGAACCACAGAGGGCATCCAAACGTACCTTTTCCTGAGAAGTGCTTGAGTAAGTGTCCGACGTGAGGCAGACGCTAGGTGCCACTCCCAGGGCAGTGACTGGGATTGTGGCAGCTGACCGCCAAAACAGAGGCATACACATCTGAGGATAGGCAGAGCCTAACGGCCGGAAGAACGGCGTGCATGTTTTAAAGCTGTTTGTGTATCTAGGAGACCTGTGTTTTTGTCAGTAGGAGAGCTGTATGTGTATGTATGGCATAAAGTGTACATCAACGCAAGTTCTTTTGTAGCAGTCTCAGTCTGCAACCCAGGGAGTGAGTCCAATTCTTAAAAAAAGACAGGCTGTGGGGTTATCTTTTACTTTCCATAAATTATCAGCAAATTGATAAAATTACACCTATCAAAAAAAAAAAAATAAACAGCCTCCTCCATAACCCCTCTAGCTGTCCTATCCATCGCCAAGATAAGTGTGTCTTATGCCATTCCAGGTAGAAGTAATATTCAATCAATTTGCTCCTAATTTAGACAAAGTAGCTGGATGGTTTATCAAGCAAACTGTACATGTGAGAGGTCTGCCTATTTTATAACAGGTGTAACATGTATTTATTAAACTTAAATTTTTTATTTGCCTGAACTATACTACTTCTTTATTTTAGTAGGTAATAGTGGGCCATCTATTGTAAACTCCAAAACTGACCCTATACCATCCGGCATGACAACAAGACTGAAGGCTACCATGCAGGCTCCGCATAAAACATCTAAAAAGGTTAGCAGAGCTTTGCAGGTGATGAATTTATCCACACATACATTCCCCAGGGTGCCCACGTTTTAACTGCTCCCCAAGATTCACAAGGATGCTATCAGTCCACCGGGCCGTCCGATTGTGTCTGGTTTGGAGGGAATGTGTGACCCGGTATGTAGATTCATTGATATCTATTTAAAACCGTTGGTTGAAACGCTTCCCTCCTACCTAAAACACAAAACGGACGTGCTCAATAGGATTGATGGCATCTATATGGAAGCGGACATGCTGATCGTCACGGCGGATATAGTCATTATATACCTGTATCCGCCATGAGGATGGAGGCAGCGGTCCACTTCTTCCTCGGGACCTCCGGTCGGGACAGTGAGATGTGTGATTTAATACTCCAGCTGCTCCGCTTTATCCTAACCCATAAAAGGCTTGACTTTAATCCTATCAACTCCTTTTCCAGAGACCTCCTGCTGATCCTTGAGAAGGCACTGGATGACAGTCTTATTACCAAGAAGGTTCTGGAGGGACTTTTAGTTAAATTCCCCAGGGTGCCCACGTTTTATCTGCTCCCCAAGATTCACAAGGATGCCATCAGTCCACCGGGCCGTCCGATTGTGTCTGGTTTGGAGGGAATGTGTGACCCGGTAGTAGATTCATTGATATCTATTTAAAACCGTTGGTTGAAACGCTTCCCTCCTACCTAAAACACAAAACGGACGTGCTCAATAGGATTGATGGCATCTATATGGAAGCGGACATGATGATCGTCACGGCGGATATAGTCATTATATACCTGTATCCGCCATGAGGATGGAGGCAGCGGTCCACTTCTTCCTCGGGACCTCCGGTCGGGACAGTGAGATGTGTGATTTAATACTCCAGCTGCTCCGCTTTATCCTAACCCATAAAAGGCTTGACTTTAATCCTATCAACTCCTTTTCCAGAGACCTCCTGCTGATCCTTGAGAAGGCACTGGATGACGATCTTATTACCAAGAAGGTTCTGGAGGGACTTTTAGTTAAATTCCCCAGGGTGCCCACGTTTTATCTGCTCCCCAAGATTCACAAGGATGCCATCAGTCCACCGGGCCGTCCGATTGTGTCTGGTTTGGAGGGAATGTGTGACCCGGTAGTAGATTCATTGATATCTATTTAAAACCGTTGGTTGAAACGCTTCCCTCCTACCTAAAACACAAAACGGACGTGCTCAATAGGATTGATGGCATCTATATGGAAGCGGACATGTTGATCTTCACGGCGGATATAGAGTCATTATATACCTGTATCCGCCATGAGGATGGAGGCAGCGGTCCACTTCTTCCTCGGGACCTCCGGTCGGGACAGTGAGATGTGTGATTTAATACTCCAGCTGCTCCGCTTTATCCTAACCCATAAAAGGCTTGACTTTAATCCTATCAACTCCTTTTCCAGAGACCTCCTGCTGATCCCTGAGAAGGCACTGGATGACGGTCTTATTACCAAGAAGGTTCTGGAGGGACTTTTAGTTAAATTCCCCAGGGTGTCCACGTTTTATCTGCTCCCCAAGATTCACAAGGATGCCATCAGTCCACCGGGCCGTCCGATTGTGTCTGGTTTGGAGGGAATGTGTGACCCGGTAGTAGATTCATTGATATCTATTTAAAACCGTTGGTTGAAACGCTTCCCTCCTACCTAAAACACAAAACGGACGTGCTCAATAGGATTGATGGCATCTATATGGAAGCGGACATGTTGATGATCATCACGGCGGATATAGAGTCATTATACCTGTATCCGCCATGAGGATGAGGCAGCGGTCCACTTCTTCCTCGGGACCTCCGGTAGGGACAGTGAGATGTGTGATTTAATACTCCAGCTGCTCCGCTTTATCCTAACCCATAATTTCTTTACTTTTAAGAACTCGTTCTACCTGCAGCAGCGCGGCACTGCGATGGGTGCGGCCTGTGCACCCTCGTATGCTAATCTCTTCCTGGGGTACTGGGAGAGATCAATTTTTGGCGACGAGGGTGACCAGGCCGTATCCCATCAGCACTGGTCCATCTTGAAGACTGACCCAGCTCTTAGGGATTCACTTTCAGACTTTCCATTGATGAGCGCGAGAAGGTCGTTGAATTTAAGAGATAACCTTGTCCAAAGCCATTATGTTCCCCAAACCTCTGGGTTTCTTGGTTCTTTATTGTCCCGTGTGGGCTGTTTCCCGTGCGGCCATTGTCTGGCCTGCCGCAATGTTGTACGCAGTTTTGTGTTCTCATTTGCTGATGGGAAACGAGAGTTTCAAATCAGAGATTATATATCCTGCGGTACATCTAATGTCGTCTACTATGCGGTTTGCGGGTGTTCACTGATCTATATTGGTCTAACATCGCGATAACTACAACTACTTATCAGTGCTAAAGGCACAACAAAAGAACCCAGCATGGTTAAACGCTTGAAATTTTCCCATAACAACATACATGGCAAAAATGCCTTATAAACGAATGTACTTTTTAGGTCCAGTATCTTTAAGATAACAATAAATGTTGGTAAAAAGTATAGGTGTCTTACAGTGCCAGAGAAGCTTATTCTGATGGAGGAGAATGCTGATAGCATCCTTCCTGGTGAATTAAACAACTATTTTCTTCCTCCTGCCCTACATTGATCTATCTGATTGATGTGGTGGAGGAAAAAAAAAGATAGCAGGACCTGCATGGATGCTGCACTTTCTTTATAGCTGTAGGTACTTTCAGGTCATGTAATCAGTCACATTCCTGGAAGGAATTTCAAAATATGGTAATGAATACATTGATTGTGTATACTTATCACATAATTACTATGATTTTGAACATTACAAAATCTATAAGAGGAACTGCTGTCGCTGAGGGTGATCCCTCCTACCAAGCCAAGGGAAAAGGCTTCCGGCCCCAAAGGACAGGTTTGGACGAGGTGCTCTGCTCCTCCACATAAACCTAAGGCTCGGCAATTTTCACATTGTTGAACAGACATTTTAATACTATTCACTTGCTAAGGCTTCCGAATCGGAGCGGAAATTGAAAGATGGGAAGCAAATGGCCTCTGGAAGAATGGAGACAGGTGAATAGGTTTGTTTCTTGCAAGAAACCTTCAAAGATCTTTCCTGGAACCTATGACCGAACCTCATGGCTAAGGAGATAAGATCATCCAGAGAAGCGGGTATATCATGACTGGCCAGTTCGTCCTTGATTCTCCCAGATAGAACTTCCCAAAATGCAGCCGCAAATGCTTGATCTTTCCATCCTAATTTAGAAGCGAGGTTGGAAAACTGAACTGCATATTATTCAAGTATCAGAACTCCATGACACAAGTACAGAAGAGAGGACAAAACCAAGTTGACTCGAACCGGTCCTCAAAACTTTCTGGAAGGCCTGCAGAAATTCCTGCATATCAGTCGGAATTGGGTCATTTATGTCCCATAGGGGATTAACCCAAGCAAAAGCCTCTCTCCCGAGGTGCGAGATCAGGAGCGCCACATTGGACCTGTCTGAAGAAAACTGATGGGCCAACAGCTCAAAGTGCTAAGCGCGCTGGTTCTTGAGACTTTGGCATTGTTTTGGCTCGCCATCAAAATAAGGTAGAGCAACCAGATGAGGTCCGGATTCAGACGACCGGAGCTGGAACGTTCAGACGGAGCCAGAGCTGGAACGTTCAGGCGGGCATTCACTGAACATAAATGGGCAAGAAGTTGATTTTGCTGATCTCGCATCTGCAACATCTCACGGTACAGTTCAGACAAAAGCAAAGAAGCGGAGATAGCACAGTCCATGCCCTGAGTAAACTGTAATGCTCGCTGCTGTTGATAGTAAGGCGGCAAGCAGAAGTGGACCCACTGAACCACAGAGGGCATCCAAACGTACCTTTTCCTGAGAAGTGCTTGAGTAAGTGTCCGACGTGAGGCAGACGCTAGGTGCCACTCCCAGGGCAGTGACTGGGATTGTGGCAGCTGACCGCCAAAACAGAGGCATACACATCTGAGGATAGGCAGAGCCTAACGGCCGGAAGAACGGTGTGCATGTTTTAAAGCTGTTTGTGTATCTAGGAGACCTGTGTTTTTGTCAGTAGGAGAGCTGTATGTGTATGTATGGCATAAAGTGTACATCAACGCAAGTTCTTTTGTAGCAGTCTCAGTCTGCAACCCAGGGAGTGAGTCCAATTCTTAAAAAAAGACAGGCTGTGGGGTTATCTTTTACTTTCCATAAATTATCAGCAAATTGATAAAATTACACCTATCAAAAAAAAAAAAATAAACAGCCTCCTCCATAACCCCTCTAGCTGTCCTATCCATCGCCAAGATAAGTGTGTCTTATGCCATTCCAGGTAGAAGTAATATTCAATCAATTTGCTCCTAATTTAGACAAAGTAGCTGGATGGTTTATCAAGCAAACTGTACATGTGAGAGGTCTGCCTATTTTATAACAGGTGTAACATGTATTTATTAAACTTAAATTTTTTATTTGCCTGAACTATACTACTTCTTTATTTTAGTAGGTAATAGTGGGCCATCTATTGTAAACTCCAAAACTGACCCTATACCATCCGGCATGACAACAAGACTGAAGGCTACCATGCAGGCTCCGCATAAAACATCTAAAAAGGTTAGCAGAGCTTTGCAGGTGATGAATTTATCCACACATACATTCCCCAGGGTGCCCACGTTTTAACTGCTCCCCAAGATTCACAAGGATGCTATCAGTCCACCGGGCCGTCCGATTGTGTCTGGTTTGGAGGGAATGTGTGACCCGGTATGTAGATTCATTGATATCTATTTAAAACCGTTGGTTGAAACGCTTCCCTCCTACCTAAAACACAAAACGGATGTGCTCAATAGGATTGATGGCATCTATATGGAAGCGGACATGCTGATCGTCACGGCGGATATAGTCATTATATACCTGTATCCGCCATGAGGATGGAGGCAGCGGTCCACTTCTTCCTCGGGACCTCCGGTCGGGACAGTGAGATGTGTGATTTAATACTCCAGCTGCTCCGCTTTATCCTAACCCATAAAAGGCTTGACTTTAATCCTATCAACTCCTTTTCCAGAGACCTCCTGCTGATCCTTGAGAAGGCACTGGATGACAGTCTTATTACCAAGAAGGTTCTGGAGGGACTTTTAGTTAAATTCCCCAGGGTGCCCACGTTTTATCTGCTCCCCAAGATTCACAAGGATGCCATCAGTCCACCGGGCCGTCCGATTGTGTCTGGTTTGGAGGGAATGTGTGACCCGGTAGTAGATTCATTGATATCTATTTAAAACCGTTGGTTGAAACGCTTCCCTCCTACCTAAAACACAAAACGGACGTGCTCAATAGGATTGATGGCATCTATATGGAAGCGGACATGATGATCGTCACGGCGGATATAGTCATTATATACCTGTATCCGCCATGAGGATGGAGGCAGCGGTCCACTTCTTCCTCGGGACCTCCGGTCGGGACAGTGAGATGTGTGATTTAATACTCCAGCTGCTCCGCTTTATCCTAACCCATAAAAGGCTTGACTTTAATCCTATCAACTCCTTTTCCAGAGACCTCCTGCTGATCCTTGAGAAGGCACTGGATGACGGTCTTATTACCAAGAAGGTTCTGGAGGGACTTTTAGTTAAATTCCCCAGGGTGCCCACGTTTTATCTGCTCCCCAAGATTCACAAGGATGCCATCAGTCCACCGGGCCGTCCGATTGTGTCTGGTTTGGAGGGAATGTGTGACCCGGTAGTAGATTCATTGATATCTATTTAAAACCGTTGGTTGAAACGCTTCCCTCCTACCTAAAACACAAAACGGACGTGCTCAATAGGATTGATGGCATCTATATGGAAGCGGACATGTTGATCTTCACGGCGGATATAGAGTCATTATATACCTGTATCCGCCATGAGGATGGAGGCAGCGGTCCACTTCTTCCTCGGGACCTCCGGTCGGGACAGTGAGATGTGTGATTTAATACTCCAGCTGCTCCGCTTTATCCTAACCCATAAAAGGCTTGACTTTAATCCTATCAACTCCTTTTCCAGAGACCTCCTGCTGATCCCTGAGAAGGCACTGGATGACGGTCTTATTACCAAGAAGGTTCTAGAGGGACTTTTAGTTAAATTCCCCAGGGTGCCCACGTTTTATCTGCTCCCCAAGATTCACAAGGATGCCATCAGTCCACCGGGCCGTCCGATTGTGTCTGGTTTGGAGGGAATGTGTGACCCGGTAGTAGATTCATTGATATCTATTTAAAACCGTTGGTTGAAACGCTTCCCTCCTACCTAAAACACAAAACGGACGTGCTCAATAGGATTGATGGCATCTATATGGAAGCGGACATGTTGATGATCATCACGGCGGATATAGAGTCATTATACCTGTATCCGCCATGAGGATGAGGCAGCGGTCCACTTCTTCCTCGGGACCTCCGGTAGGGACAGTGAGATGTGTGATTTAATACTCCAGCTGCTCCGCTTTATCCTAACCCATAATTTCTTTACTTTTAAGAACTCGTTCTACCTGCAGCAGCGCGGCACTGCGATGGGTGCGGCCTGTGCGGCCTGTGCACCCTCGTATGCTAATCTCTTCCTGGGGTACTGGGAGAGATCAATTTTTGGCGACGAGGGTGACCAGGCCGTATCCCATCAGCACTGGTCCATCTTGAAGACTGACCCAGCTCTTAGGGATTCACTTTCAGACTTTCCATTGATGAGCGCGAGAAGGTCGTTGAATTTAAGAGATAAGCTTGTCCAAAGCCATTATGTTCCCCAAACCTCTGGGTTTCTTGGTTCTTTATTGTCCCGTGTGGGCTGTTTCCCGTGCGGCCATTGTCTGGCCTGCCGCAATGTTGTACGCAGTTTTGTGTTCTCATTTGCTGATGGGAAACGAGAGTTTCAAATCAGAGATTATATATCCTGTGGTACATCTAATGTCGTCTACTATGCGGTTTGCGGGTGTTCACTGATCTATATTGGTCTAACATCGCGATAACTACAACTACTTATCAGTGCTAAAGGCACAACAAAAGAACCCAGCATGGTTAAACGCTTGAAATTTTCCCATAACAACATACATGGCAAAAATGCCTTATAAACGAATGTACTTTTTAGGTCCAGTATCTTTAAGATAACAATAAATGTTGGTAAAAAGTATGGGTGTCTTACAGTGCCAGAGAAGCTTATTCTGATGGAGGAGAACGCTGATAGCATCCTTCCTGGTGAATGAAACAACTATTTTCTTCCTCCTGCCTTACATTGATCTATCTGATTGATGTGGTGGAGGAAAAAAAAAGATAGCAGGACCTGCATGGATGCTGCACTTTCTTTATAGCTGGTTGCCGAAAGTCCGAGCTCGGACTGCAGTAATGGCTGCCGGCGTCTTCCCCAGCTCGTGTGAGGCGTGGGCGTGCCCCAAGTCAGAGCGGGAATCCGGCGTCCGACAGTGTGCAGTGAGAGGGCTGGAGCATGTAAATAAGGCTCCAGCCCTCGGCGCTGCTGGTTGCTCAGCGTCTGTCCCCTTCCCTGAGTGACAGGGAGGGGGCGGGAACGAAGCGGCACTAGGCCGCAGAAGCCGGGGACTGGATTTATAAGCGCCGCCGCCGTAAAAGCGCGGTCGGCGCCCAGTCCCCGGCGAACTACAAGTCCCAGCCGCGCCGCCGCTCCCGGAGCGTCCGGCGCGGTAGTTCCCAATACACAAAGTCACTCAGCAAGGCTGCAGTGACTGTAACCCTTTACTGTCCCCGGCGCACTAGCACACCCAGCAAGTCTGGAGTGTGCTGTGCCTGTGTGTACGGGGACACAGAGTACCTGTAATGGTGCAGGGCCATGTCCCTGAACGGTACTCCAGCTCCGTATCCAGCAGGTTCAAATGGGTCTGTGGATGGAGCCCGGCGTCAGAGCTTTGAGGCCGGCAGGATCCCACTTCCTCAGAGCCCCCCAGGGGGATGTGGAAGGAAAGCAGCATGTGGGCTCCAGCCTCCGTACCAGCAATAGGTACCTCAACCTTACAACACCATCAACGGGTGAGAAGGGAGCATGCTGGGGGCCCTATATGGGCCCTCTTTTCTTCCATCCGAAATAGTCAGCAGCTACTGCTGACTAAAATCTGTGGAGCTATGCATGGATGTCTGACCTCCTTCGCACAAAGCTTGAAAACTGGAGAACCCGTGATACCACGGGGGGGTATAGCCAGAAGGGGAGGGGCCTTGCACTTTTTAGTGTAGTGCTTTGTGTGGCCTCCGGAGGCAGTAGCTATACCCCAATCGTCTGGGTCTCCCAATAGAGCGCTGAAGAAAAGATCATTCACTATGGCGTCACCTTCAGGTGTATCTAGGTTGAGAGCGTCTCAGGATCAGAATCCTGATCTGCTACCTCCGCTTCATCTTCCAGAGAGTCCTCCTGCTGAGACCCTGAGCAGTGTGATGAAGTCGAGTGAAATTCCCCAGCGAGCCCGCTTAGGCGGTCTGGGACTGCGGTCCGTGTCAGGGACCTCACCCTGGGACCTGTGGGTCACCCCAGGAGCACTTTGCTGCTCCAATTGAGGGGTGCCTTGGGCCAATGATTGAACAGTGCCCGGGGCCTGAATCACCAGTCTGGGCTGTAAGGCTTCTAGTATCTTAGCAGACCATTTATCCATACTCTCAGACAGTTTGTCAGCAAATACTGCAAACTCCGTCCCTGTCACCTGGACAGTGGTAGCAGGTGGTTCCACCTGGGCCAGCAGAGGCTCCGGCTGAGTAAGAGCCACAGGGGCCGAACATTGCACACAATGTGCTTTGGCACCCTTGCTTTTTGCGGACGACATGCTGTTGTCTCCTCTGATACAATCCAGGAGGGTATATAGCCAAAAATCAACAGTGCGACCATATAGTGTAATGTATAGCATATAAGCATATATATATATATACACTTCGGTACTCAGTGGGGCCAGCACCACAGGTGCTGCTTACCGACCGCTCAAAGCGGTTGTGTGATCATCAGATTCCCTGCCTGAGCCTCCCTGTTGTCCTCTCCGGTCTGAAATGCTGACAGGAATGGCTGCCGGCATTCTGTGGAGAGGAGGGGGCCGTGGGCGTGCCCTAGAAAAGTGCGGGAATCTAGTGCCCCACTGTGCTGAATGAGGGGGGAGGAGGATACTCCAGCCCTCAGCACTGCCGTCCTGTGCAGCGTCCCGCCCTTCCCCTGACTGGCAGGCCTGTGGGCGGGAATAAGCGAAACTAGGCCGCAAAAGCCGGGAACTAAAGTTATAAGCGCGGCCGGCAAATAAGCACGGCCGGCGCGGTAGTCCCCGGCGCACTAACACACCCAGCAGTGCTGCAGTGTGTGTGGCACAAGCGATCCATACGCGGTCCCCACGGGGACACAGAGTACCTCACAGTTGCAGGGCCTTGTCCCTGACGATACTCGGCTCCTATCCGGCAGATTCCCAGGGGCTGCGGAGGGAGCACGGTCCCAGTGCCTGGAGACCGATTAGGATCCCACTTCACCCAGAGCCCATTAAGGGATGGGGAAGGAAAACAGCATGTGGCTCCTGCCTGTGTACCCGCAATGGGTACCTCAACCTTAACAGCACCGCCGACCAGAGTGGGGTGAGAAGGGAGCATGCTGGGGGCCCTGTTATGGGCCCTCTTTTCTTCCATCCGACCTAGTCAGCAGCTGCTGCTGACTAAGATGTGGAGCTATGCGTGGATGTCAGCCTCCTTCGCACAAAGCATAAAAACTGAGGAGACCCGTGATGCACGGGGGGTGTATAGGCAGAAGGGGAGGGGCTTTACACTTTTAAGTGTAATACTTTGTGTGGCCTCCGGAGGCAGAAGCTATACACCCAATTGTCTGGGTCTCCCAATGGAGCGACAAAGAAATATATAATATATACATATGTATCCGGCACCCTAGGGGGACCAGTACCGGGTGCTGTGTTCACCCTGAGCTCCCCTGAGAAGCACCCACCGGCAGAATGCCAGAAAATGGCCGCCGGAGCTCTCAGGGGAGGAGTGGGGCCGAGGGCGGCGCCAGCAAAGAGCGGGAGTCTGGGTTCCCCACAGTGGTCAGTGAGGGGGGAGGAAGACATGCAGGATGTTCCAGCCCTCACATCCGACGTCATGTCGGTAATCCCGCCCTTACCCCTGACAGGCAGGCCCGAGGGCGGGATTTTCGCGACTAGGCCGCGGTGAAGCCGGGGACTAAATTTGAGGCCGCGCCCGACCAGCAGGCCCGGTCGGCGCGGAAGTCCACCTGCCTCCTCAGTTTTACAACTACCGCGGCTTCCGGGAAGAAGGTGCGCTCCCTGTACAGTCCCCAATGGGAACACAGAGTACCTTTAAGTAGCAGGGCCCGGTCCCTGGGGTTGAAGAGGCTCCGGTCCGGCAGGTTCCACCAGGGGCTGCGGATGGAGCACGGTCCCAGCAGATGGATGACCGCTCAGGTCCCACTTCTTCCAGCCGCATAAGGGATGGTGAAGGAGACGGCCTGTGGCTCCAGCTTCCGTACCCGCAATGGGTACCGTCTGGGGTCCCCACAGTGGTCAGTGAGGGGGGAGGAAGACATCCTGCTCCAGCCTTCACATCCGACATCATGTCGGTAATCCCGTCCTTACCCCTGACAGGCAGGCCCAGGGGCGGGATTTTCGCGACTAGGCCGCGGTGAAGCCAGGGATTAAATTTGAGACCGCGCCTGAAAAGCAGGCCCGGTCGGCGCGGAAGTCCACGTGCCTCCCCAGCTTTACGACTACCGCGGCTTCCGGGAAGAAGGTGCGCTTCCTGTACGGTCCCCAATGGGGACACAGAGTACCTTTAAGTAGCAGGGCCCGGTCCCTGGGGTTCAAAAAGGCTCCGGTCCGGCAGGTTCCACCAGGGGCTGCGGATGGAGCACGGTCCCAGTAAATGGATGACCGCTCAGGATCCCACTTCTCCCAGAGCCACATAAGGGATGGTGAAGGAGACGGCATGTGGCTCCAGCTGTTGTACCCGCAATGGGTACCTCAACCTTAACAACACCGCCGACATAGTGGGGTGAGAAGGGAACATGCCGGGGACCCCGTGGGGGTCCTCTTTTCTTCCAACCGACAACTAAGTTATGAGAATACATGAGTGGATGTGTGCCTCCTTCCACACAAAGCATAAAACTGAGGAGCCCGTGGTCCACGGGAGGGTGTATAGGCAGAGGGGATGGGTTACACTTTTTAAAGTGTAATACTTTGTGTGGCCTCCGGAGGCAGAAGCTATACACCCAATTGTCTGGGTCTCCCAATGGAGCGACAAAGAAAACTATGATAAATACCCCTTCTTGTTCACAAGTTTTTGTATGTATTCTATGGGGTCCATGTATATTACAACAAATTTGAGGTCCGCTCTACTTGGTCTCTGTTTTTCTAATATCTTTTAGACTAGGTAGCATTAATGGTATTTATTGGTCCCCAGATGCTTAAAGGGACCCTGTCAGGTAATTTATGTGTTCTAACCTAGTAGCAGTGTGATGTGTGGCCTAGTAACCCCTTCCTACCCATCCCTGTTTTGTAATATTGTGTAATGTGAATGTATAAAAATGTGTTTATTACTTATATGTTCTGTATGTAAATGAGCAGGGGCTCTAGCCCTATGGGCGTCGCATCACTCTGTGGGCGTTTGCATATTTTCCATGGTATTATGCCCCTGTGGGTGGGATACCATGGATTTACCTCAGCGACATGACCGTCGCTACTTCACATCCCGCGCATGTGCACTTACCATTCCCACAGCCTTGCTTGCTTTTCGTCTTCAGACGCGTTCTGCGCATGCTCAGAAGACTCCTGCTGTTACAGTCATACGCAGAGCACGTCTGAATTTGAGAAGCAAGCACCCGCATAACAAGGCTGCGGGAATGGTAAGTGTGCATGCGCGGGATATGAAGTAGTGACGGTCAAGTCGCTGATGGAAATCCATGGTATCCCGCCCACAGGGGCGAGATTCCATGAAAAATATGCAAACGTCCACAGGGCACTGCAACGCCCATGGGGCTAGATCCCTTGATCATTTACATACAGAACAAATAAGTCATAAAACACATTTTGATACATTCACATTACACATTATTACAACACAGGGATGGTTAGGAAGAGGTTACTAGGCCACACATCACACTGCTACTAGGTTAGAACACATAAATTACCTGACAGGTTGCCTTTAAGTACAACTCATTATTCCTTCTAAAAAGGCAGTCAGGCACACAACGTTTACTGGAACAATGATAAAATAGTAAGCAAAAGTGTGACAACTACAACTACTTATCAGTGGTAAAGCCACAACAAAAGAACCCAGCATGGTTAAACGCTTGAAATTTTCCGATGACAACATGCATGGCAAAAATGCATTATAAACGAATGTACTTTTTAGGTCCAGTATCTTTAAGATA
This sequence comes from Anomaloglossus baeobatrachus, assembly GCF_048569485.1. Taxonomy (NCBI): domain Eukaryota; kingdom Metazoa; phylum Chordata; class Amphibia; order Anura; family Aromobatidae; genus Anomaloglossus; species Anomaloglossus baeobatrachus. The sequence goes on from NC_134356.1 coordinate 59,720,027, forward strand.
CCAATAAATGTTGGTAAAAAGTATGGGTGTCTTACAGTGCCAGAGAAGCTTATTCTGATGGAGGAGAACGCTGATAGCATCCTTCCTGGTGAATGAAACGAAGGGAATTTTGTTTACTTACCGTAAATTCCTTTTCTTCTAGCTCCAATTGGGAGACCCAGACAATTGGGTGTATAGGCTATGCCTCCGGAGGCCGCACAAAGTATTACACTTAAAAGTGTTAAGCCCCTCCCCTTCTGCCTATACACCCCCCGTGCTCCCACGGGCTCCTCAGTTTTGGTGCAAAAGCAAGAAGGAGGAAAAAGAATTATAAACTGGTTTAAAGTAACTTCAATCCGAAGGAATATCGGAGAACTGAAACCATTCAACATGAACAACATGTGTACACAAAAAAACAGGGGCGAGCGCTGGGTCTCCCAATTGGAGCTAGAAGAAAAGGAATTTACGGTAAGTAAACAAAATTCCCTTCTTCTTTGTCGCTCCATTGGGAGACCCAGACAATTGGGACGTCCAAAAGCAGTCCCTGGGTGGGTAAAATAATACCTCGTAAGAGAGCCGTAAAACGGCCTCTTCCTACAGGTGGGCAACCGCCGCCTGAAGGACTCGTCTACCTAGGCTGGCATCCGCCGAAGCATAGGTATGCACCTGATAGTGTTTCGTGAAAGTGTGCAGGCTCGACCAGGTAGCCGCCTGACACACCTGCTGAGCCGTAGCCTGGTGCCTCAAAGCCCAGGACGCGCCCACGGCTCTGGTAGAATGGGCCTTCAGCCCTGAGGGAATCGGAAGCCCAGCCGAACGGTAGGCTTCGAGAATTGGCTCCTTGATCCACCGAGCCAAGGTTGATTTGGAAGCCTGTGACCCTTTACGCTGGCCAGCGACAAGGACAAAGAGTGCATCCGAGCGGCGCAGGGGCGCCGTACGAGAAATGTAGAGTCTGAGTGCTCTCACCAGATCTAACAAGTGCAAATCCTTTTCACATTGGTGAACTGGATGAGGACAAAAAGAAGGTAAGGAGATATCCTGATTGAGATGAAAGGGGGATACCACCTTAGGGAGAAATTCCGGAACCGGACGCAGAACCACCTTGACCTGGTGAAAAACCAGGAAAGGGGCTTTGCATGACAGCGCTGCTAGCTCAGACACTCTCCGAAGTGAAGTGACTGCTACTAGAAAAACCATTTTCTGCGAAAGGCGTGAGAGAGAAATATCTCTCATTGGCTCGAATGGTGGTTTCTCAAGAACCAGCAGCACCCTGTTCAGATCCCAGGGTTCTAACGGCCGCTTGTAAGGAGGAACGATGTGACAAACCCCCTGCAGGAACGTGCGTACCTGTGGAAGTCTGGCTAGGCGCTTCTGGAAAAACACAGAGAGCGCTGAGACTTGTCCCTTAAGGGAGCCGAGCGACAAACCCTTTTCCAGTCCAGATTGAAGGAAGGACAGAAAAGTGGGCAAGGCAAAAGGCCAGGGAGAAAAACCCTGAGCAGAGCACCACGACAGGAAAATTTTCCACGTCCTGTGGTAGATCTTGGCGGACGTTGGTTTCCTAGCCTGTCTCATAGTGGCAATGACGTCTTGAGATAACCCTGAAGACGCTAGGATCCAGGACTCAATGGCCACACAGTCAGGTTGAGGGCCGCAGAATTCAGATGGAAAAACGGCCCTTGAGATAGCAAGTCTGGTCGGTCTGGTAGTGCCCACGGTTGGCCGACCGTGAGATGCCACAGATCCGGGTACCACAACCGCCTCGGCCAGTCTGGAGCGACGAGGATGACGCGGCGGCAGTCGGCCCTGATCTTGCGTAACACTCTGGGCAACAGTGCCAGCGGAGGAAACACATAAGGGAGCTGAAACTGCGACCAATCCTGAACTAAGGCGTCTGCCGCCAGAGCTCTGGGATCTTGAGACCGTGCCATGAACGTCGGTACCTTGTTGTTGTGCCGGGACGCCATGAGGTCGACGTCCGGCACCCCCCAGCGGCAACAGATCTCCTGAAACACGTCCGGGTGAAGGGACCATTCCCCTACGTCCATGCCCTGGCGACTGAGATAATCTGCTTCCCAGTTTTCCACGCCTGGAATGTGAACTGCAGAGATGGTGGAGGCCGTGGCTTCCACCCACATCAAAATCCGCCGGACTTCCTGGAAGGCTTGCCGACTGCGTGTGCCGCCTTGGTGGTTGATGTATGCCACCGCTGTGGAATTGTCCGACTGAATTCTGATCTGCTTGCCTTCCAGCCACTGCTGGAACGCTTTCAGGGCAAGATACACTGCCCGTATTTCCAGAACATTGATCTGAAGCGAGGACTCTTGCTGGGTCCACGTACCCTGAGCCCTGTGGTGGAGAAAAACCGCTCCCCACCCTGACAGACTCGCGTCCGTCGTGACCACCTCCCAGGATGGGGGTAGGAAGGATTTCCCCTTCGATAATGAAGTGGGAATAAGCCACCACCGAAGGGAAGCTTTGGTCGCCTGAGAGAGGGAGACGTTCCTGTCGAGGGACGTCGGCTTCCTGTCCCATATGTGTAGGATGTCCCATTGAAGAGGACGCAGGTGAAACTGCGCGAAAGGAACTGCCTCCATTGCTGCCACCATCTTCCCCAGGAAGTGCATGAGGCGCCTCAAGGGGTGTGACTGGCCTTGAAGGAGAGATTGTAACCCTGTCTGTAGTGACCGCTGCTTGATCAGCGGAAGCTTCACTATCGCTGAGAGGGTATGAAACTCCATGCCAAGGTATGTGAGCGATTGGGCCGGTGTCAGATTTGACTTTGGAAAATTGATGATCCACCCGAAACTCTGGAGAGTCTCCAGAGTAGCGTCGAGGCTGTGTTGGCATGCCTCTTGAGAGGGTGCCTTGATCAGGAGATCGTCCAAGTAAGGGATCACCGAGTGACCCTGAGAGTGGAGGACCGCTACTACAGTAGCCATAACCTTGGTGAAAACCCGTGGGGCTGATGCCAGGCCGAACGGCAGTGCCACGAACTGCAAGTGTTCGTTTTCTATGGCGAAGCGCAAGAAGCGCTGGTGCTCTGGAGCAATCGGTACGTGGAGATAAGCATCTTTGATATCGATCGATGCAAGGAAATCTCCTTGGGACATTGAGGCGATGACGGAGCGGAGGGATTCCATCCGGAACCGCCTGGTCGTTACGTGTTTGTTGAGAAGTTTCAGGTCCAGGACAGGACGGAAAGACCCGTCCTTCTTTGGGACCACAAACAAGTTGGAGTAAAAACCGTGGCCCTGTTGCTGAAGAGGAACAGGGACCACCACTCCTTCTGCCTTCAGAGTGCCCAGCGCCTGCAGAAGAGCCTCGGCTCGCTCGGGAGGCGGGGATGACCTGAAGAATCGAGTCGGGGGACGAGAGGTGAACTCTATCTTGTAACCGTGAGACAGAATGTCTCTCACCCAACGGTCTTTTACCCGTGGCAGCCAGGCGTCGCAAAAGCGGGAGAGCCTGCCACCGACCGAAGATGCGGAGTGAGGAGGCCGAAAGTCATGAGGAAGCCGCTTTGGTAGCGGCACCTCCGGTGGCCTTTTTAGGACGTGACTTAGACCGCCATGCGTCAGAGTTCCTTTGATCTTTCTGAGGCCTTTTGGACGAGGAGAATTGGGACCTGCCCACGCCCCGAAAGGACCGAAACCTCGACTGCCCCTTCCTCTGTTGGGGTATGTTCGGTTTGGGCTGGGGTAAGGATGTATCCTTTCCCTTGGATTGTTTGATGATTTCATCCAAACGCTCGCCAAACAATCGGTCGCCAGAAATTGGCAAACTGGTTAAGCGCTTTTTGGAAACAGAATCTGCCTTCCATTCCCGTAGCCACAAGGCCCTGCGGAGTACCACCGAATTGGCGGCTGCAACCGCCGTACGGCTCGCAGAGTCCAGGACAGCATTAGTAGCGTAAGACGCAAATGCCGACGTCTGAGTGGTTATGGACGCCACCTGTGGCGCGGACGTGCGTGTGGCTGCGTCAATTTGCGCTTGACCTGCTGAGATAGCTTGTAGCGCCCATACGGCTGCGAACGCTGGGGCAAAAGAAGCGCCGATAGCTTCATAGATGGATTTCAACCAGAGTTCCATCTGCCTGTCAGTGGCATCTTTGAGTGAAGCCCCATCTTCCACTGCAAGTATGGATCTAGCTGCCAGTCTGGAGATTGGAGGATCCACTTTGGGACACTGAGCCCAACTTTTGACCACGTCAGGGGGAAAAGGATAACGTGTATCCTTAAGGCGCTTAGAAAAACGCTTATCTGGACAAGCATGGTGATTCTGGACTGCCTCTCTGAAATCAGTGGTCCAGAAACATACTCGGTGTACGCTTGGGAAACCTGAAACGGAATTTCTCCTGCTGAGAAGCTGACTCCTCCACCGGAGGAGCTGAGGGAGAAATATCCAACATACGATTGATGGACGCAATAAGGTCGTTCACTATGGCGTCCCCGTCCGGAGTATCAAGATTGAGAGCGGCCTCAGGATCAGAATCCTGATCAGCTGTCTCCGCATCATCAACCAGAGATTCCCCCCTCTGAGACCCTGCACAATATGATGATGTCGAGGGAAAATCTAAGCGAGCTCGCTTAGTCGGTCTGGGGCTGGGGTCTGTGTCAGAACCCTCAGCCTGGGATCCATGAGATACCCCGGGAGGACATTGTTGGTCCAGCTGAGGTGGGCCAGGGAACAAAGATTCAACAGAGTCCCTGTGCTGAGATACCGGCCTGGACTGCAAGGCTTCTAGTATCTTAGCCATAGTCTCAGAGAGTTTTGCAAACTCCGTCCCCGTCACCTGAACAGTGTTAGCAGGTGGCTCCCCCTGGGCCCCTCTTAGCAGAGGCTCCGGCTGAGTAAGTGCCACAGGGGCCGAACAGTGCACACAATGAGGGTCAGTGGAACCTGCCGGTAGCGGGGTCGTACATGCGGCGCAGGCAACATAATAAGCCTGTGTTTTGGCACCCCTGCCTTTCGTGGGCGCCATGCTATTATCTTCCCTGAGTAACACAATAGGGTATATAGCCAGAAATCAACTGTGCACCATACAGTGTAAAACATATATACCATAAACATATAATGTTACACTACTGCACAATGGGGCTAGCACCACAGGTGCTGCTTACCACCCGCCTAAAGCGGTTGTGAGGCCACCAGAGTCCCTGCCTGGGTCTCCCAGACTTTGTCCCCCTCTGCAGCGTCCGAGGAGCTGACAGGAATGGCTGCCGGCGTCCTGAGGAGAGGAGGGAGCCGTGGGCGTGACCCAGAAAGAGCGGGAACTGGTGCCCGCACTGTGCACAGTGAGAGGGGTGGAGTATGCAAAGCATGCTCCAGCCCTCAGTGCTGCTCGTTCTGTGCAGCGTCCCGCCCTTCCCCTGCCTGTCAGGGCTGTGGGCGGGAGGAAAGGAAACTAGGCCGCAAAAAGCCGAGGACTCTAGTAATAAACGCGGCCGCCGTAAAAGCGCGGCCGGCGTGAAAGTCCCCGGCGCACTACAAGTCCCAGCCGCGCCGCAGTGTTTCCATGGCCGCGGCGGTCAGTGCGGCAGTCCCTATACATAAACACACTCAGCAACGCTGAGTGTGTAATGGCACATATTAACCCGGTCAGCGCCGTGGTCCCCGGTGCACTAGCACACCCAGCAAAGCTGGAGTGTTGCTGTGCGCTGTCCCCACAGGGATACAGAGTACCTCCAAGTAGCAGGGCCATGTCCCTGAACGATACCCGGCTCCTATCCAGCAGGCTCCACAGGAGTTGTGGATGAAGCACGGTCTCAGTGCCTGGAGACCGATAGGATCCCACTTCACCCAGAGCCCTGAGGGGGATGGGGAAGGAAAACAGCATGTGGGCTCCAGCCTCCGTACCCGCAATGGATACCTCAACCTTACAACACCACCGACAAGAGTGGGGTGAGAAGGGAGCATGCTGGGGGCTCTATATGGGCCCACTTTTCTTCCATCCGACATGGTCAGCAGCTGCTGCTGACCAATCTGTGGAGCTGTGCGTGCGTGTCTGACCTCCTTCGCACAAAGCAAAAAACTGAGGAGCCCGTGGGAGCACGGGGGGTGTATAGGCAGAAGGGGAGGGGCTTAACACTTTTAAGTGTAATACTTTGTGCGGCCTCCGGAGGCATAGCCTATACACCCAATTGTCTGGGTCTCCCAATGGAGCGACAAAGAAAACTATTTTTCTTCTCCTGCCCTACATTGATCTATCTGATTGATGTGGTGGAGGAAAAAAAAGATAGCAGGACCTGCATGGATGCTGCACTTTCTTTATAGCTGTAGGTACTTTCAGGTCATGTAATCAGTCACATTCCTGGAAGGAATTTCAAAATATGGTAATGTATACATTGATTGTGTATATTTATGACATGATTACTGTTATTTTGAATATGATAACATCTATTAATATATAAAGGGCTAATTATGATACTAATAATAACCAAAGCTCATTTTATCTGATGTTGTGAGGCAACGAACCATGGAATAGTAACAAAGAAGGGAATTTTGTTTACTTACCGTAAATTCCTTTTCTTCTAGCTCCAATTGGGAGACCCAGACAATTGGGTGTATAGGCTATGCCTCCGGAGGCCGCACAAAGTATTACACTAAAAGTGTAAAGCCCCTCCCCTTCTGCCTATACACCCCCCGTGCTCCAACGGGCTCCTCAGTTTTGGTGCAAAAGCAAGAAGGAGGAAAAAAAAAAATTATAAACTGGTTTAAAGTAAATTCAATCCGAAGGAATATCGGAGAACTGAAACCATTCAACATGAACAACATGTGTACACAAAAAAACAGGGGCGGGTGCTGGGTCTCCCAATTGGAGCTAGAAGAAAAGGAATTTACGGTAAGTAAACAAAATTCCCTTCTTCTTTGTCGCTCCATTGGGAGACCCAGACAATTGGGACGTCCAAAAGCAGTCCCTGGGTGGGTAAAATAATACCTCGTAATAGAGCCGTAAAACGGCCCCTTCCTACAGGTGGGCGACCGCCGCCTGAAGGACTCGTCTACCTAGGCTGGCATCCGCCGAAGCATAGGTATGCACCTGGTAGTGTTTCGTGAAAATGTGCAGGCTCGACCAGGTAGCCGCCTGACACACCTGCTGAGCCGTAGCCTGGTGCCTCAAAGCCCAGGACGCGCCCACGGCTCTGGTAGAATGGGCCTTCAGCCCTGAGGGAACCGGAAGCCCAGCAGAACGGTAAGCTTCGAGAATTGGCTCCTTGATCCACCGAGCCAGGGTTGATTTGGAAGCCTGTGACCCTTTACGCTGGCCAGCGACAAGGACAAAGAGTGCATCCGAGTGGCGCAGGGGCGCCGTACGAGAAATGTAGAGTCTGAGTGCTCTAACCAGATCTAACAAGTGCAAATCCTTTTCACATTGGTGAACTGGATGAGGACAAAAAGAGGGTAAGGAGATATCCTAAATTGAGATGAAAGGGGGATACCACCTTAGGGAGAAATTCCGGAACCGGACGCAGAACCACCTTGTCCTGGTGAAATACCAGGAAAGGGGCTTTGCACGACAACGCTGCTAGCTCAGACACTCTCCGAAGAGAAGTGACTGCTACTAGGAAAACCACTTTCTGCGAAAGGCGTGAGAGAGAAATATCCCTCATTGGCTCGAATGGTGGTTTCTGAAGAACCATCAGCACCCTGTTCAGATCCCAGGGTTCTAACGGCCGCTTGTAAGGAGGAACGATGTGACAAACCCCCTGCAGGAACGTGCGTACCTGTGGAAGTCTGGCTAGGCGCTTCTGGAAAAACACAGAGAGCGCTGAGACTTGTCCCTTAAGGGTACCTTCACACTTAGCGATGCAGCAGCGATCCGACCAGCGATCTGACCTGGTCAGGATCGCTGCTGCATCGCTACATGGTCGCTGGTGAGCTGTCAAACAGGCAGATCTCACCAGCGACCAGTGAACAGCCCCCAGCCAGCAGCGACGTGCAAGCGACGCTGCGCTTACACGGAGCTGCCGTCTGGAAGCTGCGGAGACTGGTAACTAAGGTAAACATCGGGTATGGTTACCCGATGTTTACATTAGTTACCAGCGCACAGCTGTGTGTGCAGGGAGCAGGGAGCCGCGCACACTGAGCGCTGGCTCCTTGCTCTCCTACCATAGCTACAGTACACATCGGGTTAATTAACCCGATGTGTAATGCAGCTACATGTGCAGAGAGCAGGGAGCCGCGCACACTGCTTAGCACTGGCTCCTTGCTCTCCTAGCTGCTGTACACATCGGGTTAATTAACCTGATGTGTACAGCAGCTACATGTGCAGAGAGCCGGAGCCGGCAGCACAGGCAGCGTGAGAGCTGCAGAGGCTGGTAACTAAGGTAAATATCGGGTAACCACCTTGGTTACCCGATGTTTATCTTGGATACAGCTTACCTCAGCTGTCAGACGCCGGCTCCTGCTCCCTGCTCGCTTCATTTGTCGCTCTCTTGCTGTCACACACAGCGATCTGTGTGTCACAGCAGGAGAGCGGCTTTGAAGAAAACGAACCAGGGCTGTGTGTAACGAGCAGCGATCTCGCAGCAGGGGCCAGATCGCTGCTCAGTGTCACACACAGCGAGATCGCTAATGAGGTCACTGCTGCGTCACAAAAAGCGTGACTCAGCAGCGATCTCGGCAGCGAGCTCGCTGTGTGTGAAGCACCCCTAAGGGAGCCGAGCGACAAACCCTTTTCCAGTCCAGATTGAAGGAAGGACAGAAAAGTGGGCAAGGCAAAAGGCCAGGGAGAAAAACCCTGAGCAGAGCACCACGACAGGAAAATTTTCCACGTCCTGTGGTAGATCTTGGCGGACGTTGGTTTCCTAGCCTGTCTCATAGTGGCAATGACCTCTTGAGATAATCCTGAAGACGCTAGGATCCAGGACTCAATGGCCAGACAGTCAGGTTGAGGGCCGCAGAATTCAGATGGAAAAACGGCCCTTGAGACAGCAAGTCTGGTCGGTCTGGTAGTGCCCACGGTTGGCCGACCGTGAGATGCCACAGATCCGGGTACCACGACCTCCTCGGCCAGTCTGGAGCGACGAGGATGACGCGGCGGCAGTCGGCCCTGATCTTGCGTAACACTCTGGGCAACAGTGCCAGCGGAGGGAACACATAAGGGAGCTGAAACTGCGACCAATCCTGAACTAAGGCGTCTGCCGCCATAGCTCTGGGATCTTGAGACCGTGCCATGAACGTCGGTACCTTGTTGTTGTGCCGGGACGCCATGAGGTCGACGTCCGGCACCCCCCAGCGGCAACAGATCTCCTGAAACACGTCCGGGTGAAGGGACCATTCCCCTGCGTCCATGCCCTGGCGACTGAGATAATCTGCTTCCCAGTTTTCCACGCCTGGGATGTGAACTGCAGAGATGGTGGAGGCCGTGGCTTCCACCCACATCAAAATCCGCCGGACTTCCTGGAAGGCTTGCCGACTGCGTGTGCCGCCTTGGTGGTTGATGTATGCCACCGCTGTGGAATTGTCCGACTGAATTCGGATCTACTTGCTTTCCAGCCACTGCTGGAACGCTTTCAGGGCAAGATACACTGCCCGTATTTCCAGAACATTGATCTGAAGTGAGAACTCTTGCTGGGTCCACGTACCCTGAGCCCTGTGGTGGAGAAAAACCGCTCCCCACCCTGACAGACTCGCGTCCGTCGTGACCACCTCCCAGGATGGGGGTAGGAAGGATTTCCCCTTCGATAATGAAGTGGGAAGAAGCCACCACCGAAGGGAAGCTTTGGTCGCCTGAGAGAGGGAGACGTTCCTGTCGAGGGACGTCGGCTTCCTGTCCCATTTGCGTAGGATGCCCCATTGAAGAGGACGCAGGTGAAACTGCGCGAAAGGGATTGCCTCCATTGCTGCCACCATCTTCCCCAGGAAGTGCATGAGGCGCCTCAAGGGGTGTGCCTGACCTTGAAGGAGAGATTGCACCCCTTTCTGTAGTGAACGCTGCTTGATCAGCGGAAGCTTCACTATCGCTGAGAGGGTATGAAACTCCATGCCAAGATATGTCAGCGATTGGGCCGGTGTCAGATTTGACTTTGGAAAATTGATGATCCACCCGAAACTCTGGAGAGTCTCCAGAGTAGCGTCAAGGCTGTGTTGGCATGCCTCTTGAGAGGGTGCCTTGATCAGCAGATCGTCCAAGTAAGGGATCACCGAGTGACCCTGAGAGTGGAGGACCGCTACTACAGTAGCCATAACCTTGGTGAAAACCCGTGGGGCTGTTGCCAGGCCGAACGGCAGTGCCACGAACTGCAGGTGTTCGTCTCCTATGGCGAAGCGCAAGAAGCGCTGGTGCTCTGGAGCAATCGGTACGTGGAGATAAGCATCTTTGATATCGATCGATGCAAGGAAATCTCCTTGGGACATTGAGGCGATGACGGAGCGGAGGGATTCCATCCGGAACCGCCTGGTCTTTACGTGTTTGTTGAGCAGTTTCAGGTCCAGGACAGGACGGAAAGACCCGTCCTTCTTTGGGACCACAAACAGGTTGGAGTAAAAACCGTGACCCTGTTGCTGAAGAGGAACAGGGACCACCACTCCTTCTGCCTTCAGAGTGCCCAGCGCCTGCAGAAGAGCCTCGGCTCGCTCGGGAGGCGGGAATGACCTGGGACCTGCCCACGCCCCGAAAGGACCGAAACCTCGACTGCCCCCTCCTCTGTTGGGGTATGTTCGGTTTGGGCTGGGGTAAGGATGTATCCTTTCCCTTGGATTGTTTGATGATTTCATCCAAACGCTCGCCAAACAATCGGTCGCCAGAAATTGGCAAACTGGTTAAGCGCTTTTTGGAAGCAGAATCTGCCTTCCATTCCCGTAGCCACAAGGCCCTGCGGAGTACCACCGAATTGGCGGATGCAACCGCCGTACGGCTCGCAGAGTCCAGGACAGCATTAATAGCGTAAGACGCAAATGCCGACGTCTGAGAGGTTATGGACGCCACCTGCGGCGCGGACGTGCGTGTGGCTGCGTCAATTTGCGCTTGACCTGCTGAGATAGCTTGTAGCGCCCATACGGCTGCGAATGCTGGGGCAAAAGAAGCGCCGATAGCTTCATAGATGGATTTCAACCAAAGCTCCATCTGCCTGTCAGTGGCATCTTTGAGTGAAGCCCCATCTTCCACTGCAAGTATGGATCTAGCCGCCAGTCTGGAGATTGGAGGATCCACCTTGGGACACTGAGTCCAACCTTTGACCACGTCAGGGGGAAAGGGATAACGTGTATCCTTAAGGCGCTTAGAAAAGCGCTTATCTGGACAATCATGGTGATTCTGGACTGCCTCTCTGAAATCAGAGTGGTCCAGAAACATACTCGGTGTACGCTTGGGAAACCTGAAACGGAATATCTCCTGCTGAGAAGCTGACTCCTCCACCGGAGGAGCTGAGGGAGAAATATCCAACATTTGATTGATGGACGCAATAAGATCGTTCACTACTGCGTCCCTGTCAGGAGTATCAAGATTGAGAGCGGCCTCAGGATCAGAATCCTGATCAGCTGTCTCCGCTTCATCAACCAAAGATTCCCCCCGCTGAGACCCTGAACAATATGATGATGTCGAGGGAATTTCCCAGCGAGCTCGATTAGTCGGTCTGGGGCTGGGGTCTGTGTCAGAGCCCTCAGCCTGGGATCTATGAGACACCCCGGGGGGACATTGTTGGTCCAACTGAGGGGGGCCAGGGAACAATGATTCAACAGTGTCCCTGTGCTGAGATACCGGTCTGGACTGCAAAGCTTCTAGTATCTTAGCCATAGTTTCAGAGAGTTTATCCGTAAAGACTGCAAACTCCGTCCCCGTCACCTGGACAGCGTCAGCAGGTGGTTCCCCCTGGGCCCCCCTTAGCAGAGGCTCCGGCTGAGTAAGTGCTGCAGGGGCCGAGCAGTGCACACAATGAGGGTCAGTGGAACCTGCCGGTAGCGGCGTCGTACATGCGGCGCAGGCAGCATAGTAAGCCTGTGTTTTGGCACCCCTGCCTTTTGTGGGCGCCATGCTATTGTCTTCCCTGAGCAACACAATAGGGTATATAGCCAGAAATCAACTGTGCACCATACAGTGTAAAGTATATACCATAAACATATAATTTATAATTACACTTCTGCACAATGGGGCTAGCACCACAGGTGCTGCTTACCACCCGCTTAAAGCGGTTGTGAGGCCACCAGAATCCCTGCCTGGGTCTCCCAGAATTTGTCCCCCTCTGCAGCGTCCGAGGAGCTGACAGGAATGGCTGCCGGCGTCCTGAGGAGAGGAGGGAGCCGTGGGCGTGACCCAGAAAGTGCGGGAACTGGTGCCCCACTGTGCACAGTGAGGGGGGTGGAGTATGCAAAGCATGCTCCAGCCCTCATTGCTGCTCGTCCTGTACAGCGTCCCGCCCTTCCCCTGCCTGTCAGGGCTGGGGGTGGGAGGAAAAGAGACTAGGCCACAAAAGCCGGGGACTCGAGTAATAAGCGCGGCCGCCGTATAAGCGCGGCCGGTGCGGAAGTCCCCGGCGCACTACAAGTCCCAGCCGCGCCGCAGTGTTAACCATGGCAGCGGCGGTCAGCGCGGTAGTCCCCATACACAAACACACTCAGCGACGCTGCAGTGTGTAATGGCACATTTAACCCGGTCAGCGCCGCGGTCCCCGGTGCACTAGCACACCCAGCAATGCTGGAGTGTTGCTGTGCGCGGTCCCCACGGGGACACAGAGTACCTCCAAGTAGCAGGGCCATGTCCCTGAACGATACTCGGCTCCTATCCAGCAGGGTCCTCGGGAGCTGTGGATGGAGCACGGCCTCAGTGCCTGGAGACCGATAGGATCCCACTTCACCCAGAGCCCTAAGGGGGATGGGGAAGGAAAACAGCATGTGGGCTCCAGCCTCCGTACCCGCAATGGATACCTCAACCTTAACAACACCGCCGACAAGAGTGGGGTGAGAAGGGAGCATGCTGGGGGCCCTATATGGGCCCACTTTTCTTCCATCCGACATAGTCAGCAGCTGCTGCTGACTAATCTGTGGAGCTGTGCGTGCATGACTGCCTCCTTCGCACAAAGCATAAAAACTGAGGAGCCCGTGGGAGCACGGGGGGTGTATAGGCAGAAGGGGAGGGGCTTTACACTTTTAGTGTAATACTTTGTGCGGCCTCCGGAGGCATAGCCTATACACCCAATTGTCTGGGTCTCCCAATGGAGCGACAAAGAAATATAATGGTGATAGGGGTTGTAAAAAACAATTCTCTATAAGATCATGTTGGCTTTAGCCTGCTTTACATGTTACGATTCTGCATACGATATGGTATGCGATCGTACTCGCCCCATCGTATGTGCGGCACGTTCAATTTTGTTGAATGTGCCGCACAAACGAATAACCCCCGTCACACATACTTACCCGTCCATACAACCTCGATGTGGGCGAATGTCCACTTCCTGGAGTGGGAGGGACGTTCGGCGTCACATCGACGTCACGCGGCAGCCGGCCAATAGAAGCGGAGGGGCGGAGATGAGTGGGACGTAAACATCCCACCCACCTCCTTCCTTCCGCATTGCTGGCCGGGAGCCGCGGGAGGCAGGTAAGATCTGTTCATCGTTCCCGGGGTGTCACACACTGCGACGTGTGCTACCCCGGGTACGATGAACAACCTGACGTTCAATTTATGAGGAATGAATGACGTGCGTGCGATGAACGTTTTACCGTTCATTTGCAATTGCACGTAGCTGTTACACACTACAATGTACCTTACGATGCCGGATGTGCGTCACTTACGACGTGACCCCGCCAACATATCGTAAGATATACTGTAGTGTGTAAAGCGGGCTTAAGGACCAGTTGTCAAATTTTGCTGATTAGACTAAGAGGTACTTTGCACGCTGCGACATCGCAAGCCGATGCTGCGATGCCGAGCGCGATAGTCCCCGCCCCCGTCGCAGCTGCGATATCATTGTGATATCTGCCGTAGCGAATATTATCGCTACGGCAGCTTCACATGTACTCACCTGGCGTGCGACGCCGCTCTGGCTGGCGAACCGCCTCCTTGTTAAGGGGGCGGGTCGTGCGGCGTCACTGCGACGTCACGTGGCAGGCGGCCAATAGGTGCGTCACTTTCAATTTGACCCCACCGACATCGCACCTGCGATGTCGTAGTGTGCAAAGTGCCCCTAAGATATAAGCATTGTAAGAGATTACCTGTAAGGCTAATATACGTAAGACTAATATATGTGAGGGGTGGGCATCACATCCTTGGCTTCGTGCTCCTGCTACATTCTGGTAAATACCTGCGGTTTATCTTTATTAACCTTCCTTTGTCTAACGGCTTTGTATGGCTTTCTTCCTACCATTATCTGTGACCTTTAACTAGTGGAGCAGCCTTCATTATGTTATACACCTGCAAGTCCATGTAGCTGGCATTTGATTTCACTATCGACAACTACCTGTGCCTGTTACCACTATCTTGTGGTTTTATTATTGCTACGTATTATGGTAGCAATTTTATCTTGTGTATATTTTATATATATATATATATATATATATATATATATATATATATATATATATATATAGTTTACAAATGATATTACCTCTTTGCACGTGACACTTTATTTTGTTGTTTACAATCTTTTAACAATATTACACCTAAATTAGTGGTGTCTGGTACTTTTTGCAATTGTTTTGTTCTCAGTTGTTATTTAATTATTTTTTCTTTTTAATTGTACCTGTGTACTGTGCATCATGCAGGTTTTTTCTATTTTTTCTAATTGTGACGACCCATTCATTCCAGTCTATTGGTTGTGTTTTTATAAAACTATATTTTATGCAGTTTTTATGTAAATTTAATAAAGACATTGTTAATTTTTGACCTTTTGTTAATCTCTTTCTTTTTGGTTTAATGTTTAATCCCGAATGGTCTTATTGGTCCTTTTAAACCCCCACACCCATGGTTATTATTGAATTGTATTTTACAGCTATTACTAATTTCCTTCTGTGTGTTGGTACGAGTTTTTTCTTTAACAAATTCTGTGATACTAATATACATAAGGCCTGGTAACTGAGTGTCCGTGCCCCACCCCAACGTTCGTTTCCAACCTACTTCTTCAAGGAATGTCCACACCTCTTGCTATTTATTTGCACCCTATTTGCACCCTCTATATATTTATTTGCACAGGGTTATTACTGACCAGCACTTTATATGCATCGAATTGCACAAGTTTATTCAATTGCACTTTATGAATTGCATATGTTATTTGACCAACTGATCTGATTACTTTTATGTATACTGCGGTTTCTTAACTTTTGATATGACCTTTTTATTAACACAAATATTTAAAGTACCTGGTTCTTGTATGCCGCCCCCACACCCCCATTGAGACGCCTTGCTTATTTTAACTCATATGTTAATATTTTAAATATCTCAATAAAATATCATTTTTAACTAATTTTGGGTAATTGGTAAATTCTATTTATCCCTAGTGGATACTTGAGTCTATCATGTAAAAAAAGAAGGGAATTTTGTTTACTTACCGTAAATTCCTTTTCTTCTAGCTCCTATTGGGAGACCCAGACAATTGGGTGTATAGCTTCTGCCTCCGGAGGCCACACAAAGTATTACACTTTAAAAAGTGTAACCCCTCCCCTCTGCCTATACACCCTCCCGTGGATCACGGGCTCCTCAGTTTTGGTGCAAAAGCAGGAAGGAGGAAACATATAAATTGGTCTAGGGTAGAATCAATCCGAAGGATGTTCAGAGAACTGAAGACCATAACCCAAAAGAACAACCAGCCCAAAGGGCACAGGGGTGGGTGCTGGGTCTCCCAATAGGAGCTAGAAGAAAAGGAATTTACGGTAAGTAAACAAAATTCCCTTCTTCTTTGTCGCTCCATTGGGAGA
Organism: Anomaloglossus baeobatrachus; assembly: GCF_048569485.1. NCBI lineage: Eukaryota > Metazoa > Chordata > Amphibia > Anura > Aromobatidae > Anomaloglossus > Anomaloglossus baeobatrachus. Next base: position 59,735,858 of record NC_134356.1, read on the forward strand.
CCCAGACAATTGGGACGTCCAAGAGCAGTCCCTGGGTGGGTAAAAGAATACCTCAAGAAGAGCCGAAAACAGCCCTCTCTTACATGTGGGCAACCGCCGCCTGGAGGACTCGCCTACCTAGACTGGCATATGCCGAAGCAGGTATGCACTTGATAGTGCTTCGTGAAAGTGTGCAGACTAGACCACGTAGCTGCCTGACACACCTGCTGAACCGTTGCCCGGTGCCGCAATGTCCAGGACGCACCTAGAGCTCTGGTAGAAGGGCCTTTCAGCCCTGAAGGGAGCGGAAGGCCCGAAGAACGGTAGGCCTCAAGAATCGGTTCCTTGATCCACCGAACCAAGGTCGACTTGGAGGCCTGAGAGTCCATACGCTGGCCAGCGACAAGGACAAAAAGCGCATCTGAACGGTGCAGGGGCGCCGTGCGGGACACGTAGAACCGGAGTGCTCTCCCTAGATCCAAAGAGTGCAAAACCTTTTCACACTGGTGAATTGGATTAGGGCAACAGGAAGGCAAGGAGATATCCTGATTTAGATGAAAAGGAGATACCACCTTAGAGAGAAATTCCGGGACAGGACGAAGAACCACCTTATCCTGGTGGAAGACCAGGAAGGGAGCCTTGCATGACAGCACTGCCAGTTCAGACACTCTCTGAAGAGATGTGACTGTCACCAGGAAGGCCACCTTCTGCGAAAGACGGGAGAGAAAGACATCCCACAGCGGCTCAAAAGGCGACATTTGAAGAGCCGTCAGGACTCTGCTAAGATCCCAGGGTTCCAACGAACGTTTGTAAGGTGGGACCATGTGGCAGACCCCCTGCAGGAACGAGCGGACCTGCGAAAGCCCGGCTAGACGCTTTTGAAGAAAAACACGGAGAGCGTGGATACTTGGCCCTAGAGAGAGAGCCGAGGGACAAACCCTTGTCCATTCCAATTGCAGGAATGAAAGGAATGTGGGTAAGGCAAACGGCCATGGAGGAAAGCCGTTATCGACGCACCAGGATAGAAAGACTTGCCAAGACCTGTAATAGATCTTGGCGGACGTTGGCTTCCTGGCTTGTCCCGTGGTGGCAATGACATCCAGAGATAACCCTGAAGACTCTAGGAGCCAGGACTCAATGGCCACAGTGTCAGGTTGAGGGCCACAGAATTCAGATGGAAAAACGGCCCTTGTGACAGCAAGTCTGGGCGGTCTGGAAGTACCCACGGTTGACCCACCGTGAGATGCCACAGATTCGGATACCACGACCGTCTCGGCCAGTCTGGAGCGACGAGAATGGTGCGACGGCAGTCGGACCTGATCCTGCGTAGTACCCTGGGCAGCATCGCCAGAGGGGAAAACACATAAGGCAGTCGAAACTGCGACCAATCCTGGACTAAAGCGTCCGCTGCCAGAGGTCTGTGATCCTGAGACCGTGCCATGAGGGCCGGGACCTTGAAAGATCGACGTCCTGCATTCCTCAGTGGCGATGGATCTCTCGAAGCACTTCTGGGTGCAGAGACCATTCCCCCGCGTCCATGCCCTGACGACTGAAAAAAATCTGTTTCCCAGTTTTTGTACGCACGGGATGTGAACTGCGGAGATGGTGGAGCCTGTTGGTTTCCACCCACTGCAGAATCCGCCGGACTTCCTGGAAGGCTTGACGACTGCGAGTGCCGCCTTGGTTCGCGAACGGCACTGCTTCCATAGCTGCAACCATCTTCCCCAGGAAGTGCATGAGGCGCCTTAAGGGGTGTGACCGACTCCGACGGAGTGATTGCACCCCCGCGTTCCGAGAAAGCTGTTTGTCCCTGAAGAGTCGCCAGCGCGACGGCAAGGCTTTGTTGACACGCCACCTGCGAAGGGGTCCAGAGGTTCTGAAGAAAGGAGCCGCAGGACGAGAACTGAACTCTATCCTGCCATGAGACAGAATGTCTCTCACCCATCGGTCTAGAACTTGTGGCCACCAGGCGCCGCCAAAGCGGGATAGCCTGCCACCGACCGGGGATGCGGCTAGAGGAGGCCGAGAGCCATGAGGAGGCCGTGTTTGAGGCAGTGCCCCCTGCGGCCTTTTGGGGTCGTGACGTGGGCCGCTACGCATATGAGTTCCTCTGGCCTTTCTCCGGCCTGTTGGACGAAGAAGAATGTGGCTTGGCGGAGGGATGAAAGGACCGAAACCTCGATTGGATTTTTGTTTGCTGAGGTCTCTGGGTTTGGACTAGGGTAAGGAGGACACCTTTCCCTTGGATTCCTTAATAATATTATCCAATCGTTCGCCAAAGAAAGGGTCGCCAGAAAACCCAGTTAAGAACCTTTTTGAAGTCGAGTCTGGTTCCCATTCGCGCAGCCACATGGCCCTGCGAACTGCCACTGAGTTAGCATATGTTACAGCCGTGCGGCTAGTGGAGTCTAGGACGGCGCTCATGGCGCAGGACGAAAAAGCTGATGCCCGAGAGTCAAAGACGGAACATGCGGAGCAAAATTCCATGTGACAGCATTAAACTCTTTCAGACAAGCCTAGATTGCTTGGAGAGCCCACACGGCTGCAAAGGCCGGGGCGAAAGACGTGCCCGTGGCCTCATAGATGGACTTCAACCAAGAGCTCTCTGTCTGTCAGTGGCATCCTTCAGGGATGAGCCATTTGCAACAGACACACGGACCTAGCTGCCATTTGGAGACTGGAGGGTCCATCTTGGGAGAATGAGCCCAACTCTTAACGACTTCAGATGGACAGGGGTAACGCGTGTTAGTGTGACGTGTAACCCATCGCTTGTCCGGGACCGCTCAGGGTTTCTGGACAGCATCCCTGAAGTTAGCGTGATCAAAAAACGTATTTGTACGTTTGGGGAACCGAAACTGGTGTTTCTCCTGCTGAGAAGCCGACTCCTCTACAGGAGGAGGCGGAGGAGATCGAACCAGCACCTGGATGATGGACGAGATAAGAACATTTACTAAGGCGTCCTCCTCAGGAGTATCAAGGTTAAGGGTGAAATCAGGGCCAGAGTCCTGAGCTCCCCCGTCCGCTTCGTCTTCCTGAGAGTCCTCAAGCTGAGCCTAGCAGCGTGAGGAGGTCGGGGAAGAGTCCCAGCGAGACCGCTTAGCCGGTCTTGGACTGCGGTCCGGGCAGGAGTCCTCCGCCTGAGACCCAGGGCTCAACGTGGGAGCGCGCTGCGCGCTAACCAAGCGGGGCCTGGATGAGACAAGCTAACAGGGCCAGGGCCTGTGAAAGGTCCGGTCTGGACTGCAATGCCTCAAGGAGCTTAGAAGACCATTTGATCATATGAAAATGACTGAGGGCCAACACCGGTGATTCTGTCCCTGCAGCCTGCTCAGGGGGAGCAGGGGGGTGTACATGAGCCGAGGGCCCACCAGTGCCCGAGGCTCCGGCTGAGCAAGCGAGGCAGGAGCCGAGCATTGCTCACAGTGAGGGTAGGTGGATCCCGCAGGTAACCTAGCCCCACAAGAGGCACAGACCGCGAGAAACACCTGTGCCTGTTGTCTCTTAGGAGAGTGACCGCTGAAGGCAATTGTGTATACAGTCTGTCCGAACAGAGATATATATATAGCCTCCTTCGCACAAAGCATAAAAACTGAGGAGACCCGTGATGCACGGGGGGTGTATAGGCAGAAGGGGAGGGGCTTTACACTTTTAAGTGTAATACTTTGTGTGGCCTCCGGAGGCAGAAGCTATACACCCAATTGTCTGGGTCTCCCAATGGAGCGACAAAGAAATATATATATACATACATATGTATCCGGCACCCTAGGGGGACCAGCACCGGGTGCTGTGTTCACCCTGAGCTCCCCTGAGAAGCACCCACCGGCAGCATGCCAGAAAATGGCCGCCGGAGCTCTCAGGGGAGGAGTGGGGACGAGGGCGGCGCCAGCAAAGAGCGGGAGTCTGGGTTCCCCACAGTGGTCAGTAAGGGGGGAGGAGACCTGCAGGGTGTTCCAGCCCTCACATCCGACGTCATGTCGGTAATCCCGCCCTTACCCCTGACAGGCAGGCCCGGGGGCGGGATTTTCATGACTAGGCCGTGGTGAAGCCGGGGACTAAATTTGAGGCCGCGCCCGACCAGCAGGCCCGGTCGGCGCGGAAGTCCACCTGCCTCCTCAGTTTTACAACTACCGCGGCTTCTGGGAAGAAGGTGCGCTCCCTGCACAGTCACCAATGGGGACACAGAGTACCTGTAAGTAGCAGGGCCCTGCCCCTGGGGTTGAAGAGGCTCCGGTCCGGCAGATTCCACCAGGGGCTGCGGATGGAGCACGGTCCCAGCAAATGGATGACCGCTCAGGTCCCACTTCTCCCAGCCGCATAAGGGATGTGAAGGAGACGGCCTGTGGCTCCAGCCTCCGTACCCGCAATGGGTACCTCAACCTTAACAACACCGCCGACATAGTGGGGTGAGAAGGGAGCATGCCGGGGACCCCGTGGGGGTCCTCTTTTCTTCCAACCGACAACTAAGTTATGAGAATGCATGAGTGGATGTGTGCCTCCTTCCACACAAAGCATAAAACTGAGGAGCCCGTGATCCACGGGAGGGTGTATAGGCAGAGGGGAGGGGTTACACTTTTTAAAGTGTAATACTTTGTGTGGCCTCCGGAGGCAGAAGCTATACACCCAATTGTCTGGGTCTCCCAATGGAGCGACAAAGAAAATTTGGTGCTGTGCTTCCCAAGTATGTAACACTAATTGGTCATTATATCGAGAGTAATTATATATTACATGTACTGTGTATACTCCATATATACACTATACAGGCGATACACTATACTGACATATAAACAAATCTACCATATATACACTACAGGTGCACAAACACACACTATATTATATATATATATATATATATATATATATATATATACATACATACTACCTTCTCACTCCCTGTGTGTGGTTATTTGTCCTTCCTCATTCTCGGGTCCTCTACTAGAGGCCTGGGAGTTTGAGGATTGTGCGCAGGATCTTAGTTGTTCCCAACATTGCGCTTTTCTGGACAGAGAGTTCAGATGTTGCTCCTGGAAGCTGTTGCAGCCATTTTTCCAACTTAGGGGTCACTGCTTCAAGTGCTCCTATAACCACTGGAATCACTGTTACCGTCACATTCCGCAGGATTTTAATCCTTTCATTCTCTACCATTTTTTCTGGGGTCTCCCAACTGGACGTAGGGGGACTTAGCCCATATGCTGTACAGATGTTCCTGTATACAATTCCCGCTACTTGGTTGTAGTGTTCGGTGTACGCTGTTCCTGCTTGCATTTTAAATCCTGCCATTATATGTTGAATTGTTTCCGTGGTTTCTTTACATAGTCTACACCTTGGGTCTTGTCTTGTGTGGTAGATCCCTGCTTCTATGGATCTGGTACCTAGCGCCTGCTCTTGTGCTGCTATGATTAGTGCCTCTGTGCTGTCCTGGAGTCCAGCTTTCTCCAGCCATTATTAGGATTTCTCCATGTCAGCCACCTCTATTATCTGTCTATGGTACATCCCATGCAGAGGCTTGTCTTGCCATGGCACTTCATGTTCTTGTTCTTCCTTCCCGGACTGTTGTTGTTGCTGTCTTAGGCTCTCCTTCAGCATCTCATCTTTTGGTGCCATTTTTCTGATTTATTCTTGGATACTTCTTGTTTCATCCATGATGGTGGCTTGGACACCTTTCAAGCCTCGACCACCCTCCTTTCTGTTGGTATACAATCTTTGGGTGTAAAGGCCCCGTCACACGCAGTGACGTATCTAAAGATATATCGCCAGGGTCACGGATTCCGTGACACACATCCGGCATCGTTAGCGACGCCGTTGCGTGTGACACCAACGAGCGACCGTTAACGATGGAAAATACTCACCAAATCATCCATTGTTGACACGTCGTTCCTTTTCAAAAAATCATTGATTGTTGAGGACGCAGGTTGTTCGTCGTTCCCGAGGCAGCACACATCGCTATGTGTGACACCTCGGGAACGACGAACTACAGCTTACCAGTGGCAGCCGGCAAGGAGGCAGGAAGGAGGTGGGCGGGATGGTACGGCCGCTCATCTCCGCCCTTCCGCTTCTATTGGGCAGCCGCTTAGTGACGCCGCTGTGACGCCACACGAACCTCCCCCTTAGAAAGGAGGCGGTTCGCCGGCCACCGCGACATCGCTAGGCAGGTAAGTCCATGTGAAGGCTCCTAACGATATTGTGCGCCACGGGCTTCGATTTTCCCGTGACGCACAAATGACGGGGGCGGGTACTCTCGCTAGCGATATCGCTGCGTGTAATGGGGCCTTTAGAATTGGGATGGAGACCACCATGCATTCTAAGGAGCTTCCTGGTCTTCACATCTGCACCTTCCATTTCTTTTGGCCAGCACACTATGCCAGCAGGGTATCTGAAAACTGGCAGAGCGTATGTATTGATGGCACGGATCTTATCCTTCTCATTGAGCTGGCTCTTTAGGACCTGTCTTACCCTTTGATGGTATTTGGATGTTGCTGCTTTCCTTGCCTCCTCATCATGGTTACCGTATTCCTGTGGGATGCCAAGGTACTTGTAACAGGTTTGGACATCTGCTATGTGCCCTGCCGGTAGTTCTACTCCATCAGTCTTTACTACTTTGTTTCTCTTTATGACCAGCCAGCCACACTTTTCCAGTCCGAATGACATCCCGATGTCTGCGCTGTATATCCTGGTCAGGTGGACCAGTGAACTGATGTCTCGTTCATTTTTTGCATACAGCTTGATGTCATCCATGTAGAGTAGGTGGCTGATGATGCTTCCACTCTTGAACTTGTATCCATAGCCAGACTCTGTTATTATATGACTGAGGGGGTTCAAGCCTATGCAGAACAGCAATGGGGATAGTGCATCACCTTGGTATATGCCACATTTGATGGACACTTGTGCTAGTTGCCTTGCGTTGACTTCCAGTGTTGTCCTCCATAGCGCCATTGAGTTGCTGAGGAAGGTTATTAACTTCCTCTTGACCTTGAAGAGAGCCAAGCATTCACAGATCCATGTGTGTGGCATTGAGTCATAGGCTTTCCTATAGTCAATCCAGGCTGTGCTGAGATTGGTCTATCTGGATCTTGAGTCGAGCGACTGCTCTATACACTAGCAGCTGGTGCTTAGAGCCTCTGGCGTTGTTCCCAATGCCTTTCTGAGCTGGATTAATGTACCGATTGATATGGTTCTGTAGTCTGGTGGCTATGATGCCTGACAGGAGTTTCCATGTCGTTGTAAGGCAGGTTATTGGGCGTTAGTTGGATGGAATTATTCCCTTACGAGGGTCCTTCATGATCAGCACTGCTTTTCCTTGTGTTAGCCAAGCTGGGTGGTGGCCTGCTTCTAGCAGTTGATTCATCTGTTTTGCTAGTTGTTCATGTACCACTGTTACTTTCTTTAGCAAGTAGGTGTGGATCATGTCTGGGCCAGGTGCTGTCCCCAGCTCTTCATGTTCTTGATGTGCTCTTGGATGTCTCCTTCTGTGATGGTGACTGGTTCTTGTTCTGGGTGGTTATTGTGTTTCATTCTTAGATCTTGCAGCCACTTTGCATTGGTGCTGTGTGTTTTTTTCCTTCTCCCATATGTCCCTCCAGTATTGTTCAGTCTCTGCAATCGGTGGAGTTGCTGTCACTGTGCCGTTACACTGAAGCTGGGAATACACATTGGATGGTTCTTTGGAGAACAGGGCATTTATCCTCTTGGCCTCAGCTTTTCTAGTGTATCTCCTTAGTCTTGCAACTAGTGCTGTAAGCCTTTGTTTTTTGTTTTGCAGTCTCTAGGGCTTCAGATGGAGTCAGGCCTTTGTACTTGTTCAGCTTGGTCTTATTTTTGATCTTTACACCCTTCTGTGCTTCTGTTAGTTGGCTGACTTCTCTTCGTGTTACCTTGATTTTTTGCCTCCAGTCTTCTTTTCCATGGTGGGCATGTGCTTCTGTTGTTCTTGTTGGTATAGCCAAGCATTTCTTTGTCGCTCCATTGGGAGACCCAGACAATTGGGTGTATAGCTTCTGCCTCCGGAGGCCACACAAAGTATTACACTTAAAAGTGTAAAGCCCCTCCCCTTCTGCCTATACACCCCCCGTGCATCACGGGCTCCTCAGTTTTTATGCTTTGTGCGAAGGAGGCTGACATCCACGCATAGCTCCACATCTTAGTCAGCAGCAGCTGCTGACTAGGTCGGATGGAAGAAAAGAGGGCCCATAACAGGGCCCCCAGCATGCTCCCTTCTCACCCCACTCTGGTCGGCGGTGCTGTTAAGGTTGAGGTACCCATTGCGGGTACATAGGCAGGAGCCACATGCTGTTTTCCTTCCCCATCCCTTTAGGGCTCTGGGTGAAGTGGGATCCTAATCGGTCTCCAGGCACTGGGACCGTGCTCCCTCCGCAGCCCCTGGGGATTCTGCTGGATAGGAGCCGGGTATCGTCAGGGACAAGGCCCTGCTACTGTGAGGTACTCTGTGTCCCCGTGGGGACCGCGCATGGAGCGCTTGTGCCACACACACTGCAGCACTGCTGGGTGTGTTAGTGCGCCGGGGACTACCGCGCCGGCCGCGCTTATTCGCCGGCCGCGCTTATAACTTTAGTCCCCGGCTTTTGCGGCCTAGTTTCGCTTATTCCCGCCCACAGGCCTGCCAGTCAGGGGAAGGGCGGGACGCTGCACAGGACGGCAGCACTGAGGGCTGGAGCATACCTAGTATCCTCCTCCCCCCTCACTCAACACAGTGGGGCACTAGATTCCCGCACTTTCCAAGAGCACGCCCACGGCCCCCTCCTCCCCACAGAACGCCGGCAGCCATTCCTGTCAGCACTTCTGACGCTGGAGAGGACACAGGGAGACCCAGGCAGGGAATCTGGTGATCACACAACCGCTTTGAGCGGTCGGTAAGCAGCACCTGTGGTGCTGGCCCCACTGAGTGCCGAAGTGTATATATATATATATATGCTTATATGCTATACATTTACACTGTATGGTCGCACTGTTGATTTTTGGCTATATACCCTCCTGGATTGTACTCAGAGGAGACAACAGAATGTCGTCCGCAAAAAGCAAGGGTGCCAAAGCACAGGCTTACTTTGCAACCTGTACCTCATGTGCGGCTATCCTACCGGCAGGTTCCACTGACCCGCATTGTGTGCAATGCTCGGCCCCTGTGGCTCTTACTCAGCCGGAGCCTCTGCCACTGGTGGCCCAGGTAGAACCACCTGCTACCACTGTCCAGGTGACAGGGACGGAGTTTGCAGTATTTGCTGACAAACTGTCTGAGAGTATGGATAAATGGTCTGCTAAGATACTAGAAGCCTTACAGTCCAGACTGGTGATTCACGCCCCGGGCACTGTTCAATCATTGACCCCAGGCCCCCCTCAATTGGAGCAGCAAAGTGCTCCTGGGGTGACCCATAGGTCCCAAGGTGAGGTCCCTGACACGGACCGCAGTCCCAGGCCGCCTAAGCGGGCTCGCTGGGAAATTCACTCGACTTCATCACATTGCTCAGGGTCTCAGCAGGAAGACTCTCTGGAAGATGAAGCGGAGGTAGCAGATCAGGATTCTGATCCTGAGGTCGCTCTCAACCTAGATACACCTGAAGGTGACGCCATAGTGAATGATCTTATAGCGTCCATCAATCAGGTATTGGATATTTCTCCCCCAGCTCCTACAATAGAGGAGTCAGCTTCTCAGCAGGAGAAATTCCGTTTCAGGTGTCCCAAGCGTACTTTGAGTACGTTTCTGGATCACTCTGACTTCAGAGACGCAGTCCAGAAACACCGGGCTTGTCCAGATAAGCGTTTTTCCAAGCGCCTTAAGGATACACGTTATCCCTTCCCCCCTGACGTTGTCAAGGGCTGGGCTCAGTGTCCTAAGGTGGATCCTCCAATCTCCAGACTGGCGGCTAGATCCATAGTTGCAGTGGAAGATGGGGCTTCACTCAAAGATGCCACTGACAGACAGATGGAGCTATGGTTGAAATCCATCTATGAAGCTATCGGCGCGTCTTTTGCTCCTGCATTCGCAGCCGTATGGGCACTCCAAGCTATCTCAGCTTGTCATGCGCAGATTAATACAGTCACACGTTCATCTGCTCCGCAAGTGATGCCCTTAACCACTCAGGCGTCGGCGTTTGCGTCCTACGCCATTAATGCTGTCCTGGACTCTGCGAGCCATACGGCGGTAGCATCCGCCAATTCGGTGGTAGTCCGCAGGGCCATGTGGCTACGTGAATGGAAGGCAGACTCTGCTTCCAAAAAGTTCTTAACCGGTTTGCCATTTTCTGGCGACCGCCTGTTTGGCGAGAAATTGGATGAAATCATTAAACAATCCAAGGGAAAGGACTCATCCTTACCCCAGTCCAAACCAAACAGACCTCAACCACGAAAGGTACAATCGAGGTTTCGGTCCTTTCGGACCGCGGGCAGGTCTCAATTCCCCTCGTCCAAAGGGCCTCAGAAGGATCAGAGGAACTCCGATTCATGGCGGTCTAAGTCACGCCCTAAAAAGACCGCCGGAGGAACCGCTCCCAAAGCGGCCTCCTCATGACTTTCGGTCTCCTCACACCGCATCCTCGGTCGGTGGCAGGCTCTCCCGCTTTTGCGACACCTGGCTGCCACAAGTAAAAGACCGATGGGTGAGAGACATTCTGTCTCATGGTTACAGGATAGAATTCAGCTCTCGTCCTCCGACTCGTTTCTTCAGAACATCTCCGCCCCCCGAGAGAGCCGATGCTCTTCTGCAGGCGGTGTGCACTCTGAAGGCGGAAGGAGTGGTGATCCCTGTTCCTCTTCAGCAGCAGGGTCACGGTTTTTACTCCAACTTGTTCGTGGTGCCGAAAAAGGACGGATCATTCCGTCCTGTTCTGGACCTCAAACTGCTCAACAAACATGTAAAAACCAGGCGGTTCCGGATGGAATCGCTCCGCTCCGTCATCGCCTCAATGTCCCAAGTAGATTTCCTGGCATCAATCGACATCAAAGATGCTTATCTCCACGTACCGATTGCACCAGAGCATCAGCGCTTCCTGCGTTTCGCCATAAGGGACGAACACCTTCAGTTCGTGGCACTGCCTTTCGGCCTGGCGACAGCCCCACGGGTCTTCACCAATGTCATGGCAACAGTGGTAGCAGTCCTACACTCTCAGGGACACTCGGTGATCCCTTACTTAGACGATCTGCTTGTCAAGGCACCCTCTCAAGTGGCATGCCAACACAGCCTGAACATTGCTCTGGAGACTCTCCAGAGTTTCGGGTGGATCATCAATTTTCCAAAGTCAAATCTGACACCGGCCCAATCACTGACATATCTTGGCATGGAGTTTCATACCCTCTCAGCGATAGTGAAGCTTCCGCTGGACAAACAGCGTTCACTACACACAGGGGTGCAATCTCTCCTTCAAGGCCAGTCACACCCCCTGAGGCGCCTCATGCACTTCCTAGGGAAGATGGTAGCAGCAATGGAGGCAGTTCCTTTTGCGCAGTTTCATCTGCGTCCTCTTCAATGGGACATTCTCCGCAAATGGGACAGGAACGTCTCTCTTTCGCGGGCAGCCAAGGCTTCCCTTCAGTGGTGGCTTCTACCCACTTCTCTGTCGAATGGGAAATCCTTCCTACCCCCATCCTGGGCGGTGGTCACGACGGACGCGAGCCTGTCAGGGTGGGGAGCGGTTTTTCTCCACCACAGGGCTCAGGGTACTTGGACTCAGACAGAGTCCTCCCTTCAGATCAATGTTCTGGAGATAAGGGCAGTGAATCTTGCCCTAAAGGCGTTCCAGCCGTGGCTGGAAGGCAAGCAGATCCGAATTCAGTCGGACAACTCTACAGCGGTGGCATACATCAACCACCAAGGCGGAACACGCAGTCGGCAAGCCTTCCAGGAGGTCCGGCGGATTCTGCTGTGGGTGGAAGCCACTGCCTCCACCATATCCGCAGTTCACATCCCGGGCGTAGAAAACTGGGAAGCAGACTTTCTCAGTCGTCAGGGCATGAACGCAGGGGAATGGTCCCTTCACCCGGACGTGTTTCAGGAGATCTGTTGCCGCTGGGGGATGCCGGACGTCGACCTAATGGCGTCCCGGCACAACAACAAGGTCCCGACATTCATGGCGCGGTCTCAGGATCACAGAGCTCTGGCGGCAGACGCCTTAGTTCAGGATTGGTCACAGTTTCAACTCCCTTATGTGTTTCCTCCTCTGGCACTGTTGCCCAGAGTGTTACGCAAGATCAGGTCCGATTGCCGCCGCGCCATCCTCGTCGCTCCAGACTGGCCGAGGAGGTCGTGGTACCCGGATCTGTGGCATCTCACGGTGGGCCAACCGTGGGCACTACCAGACCGACCAGACTTGCTGTCTCAAGGGCCGTTTTTCCATCTGAATTCTGCGGCCCTCAACCTGACTGTGTGGCCATTGAGTCCTGGATCCTAGCGTCGTCAGGGTTATCTCAAGAGGTCATTGCCACTATGAGACAGGCTAGGAAACCAACGTCCGCCAAGATCTACCACAGGACGTGGAGGATATTCCTATCTTGGTGCTCTGCTCAGGGTTTTTCTCCCTGGCCATTTGCCTTACCCACTTTTCTGTCATTCCTCCAATCCGGACTGGAAAAGGGTTTGTCGCTCGGCTCCCTTAAGGGACAAGTTTCGGCGCTCTCTGTATTTTTTCAGAAGCGCCTAGCCAGACTTCCACAGGTACGCACGTTCCTGCAGGGGGTTTGTCATATAGTCCCTCCTTACAAGCGTCCGTTAGAACCCTGGGATCTGAACAGGGTGCTGATGGCTCTTCAGAAACCACCGTTCGAGCCAATGAAGGATATTTCTCTTTCTCGCCTTTCGCAGAAAGTGGTTTTCCTAGTAGCAGTCACTTCACTTCGGAGAGTGTCCGAGCTGGCAGCGCTCTCATGCAAAGCTCCTTTCCTGGTGTTTCACCAGGACAAGGTGGTTCTGCGTCCGGTTCCGGACTTTCTCCCTAAGGTGGTATCCCCCTTTCATCTCAATCAGGATATCTCCTTACCCTCTTTTTGTCCTCATCCAGTTCACCAATGTGAAAAGGATTTGCACTTGTTAGATCTGGTGAGAGCACTCAGACTATACATTTCTCGTACGGCGCCACTGCGCCGCTCAGATGCACTCTTTGTCCTTGTCGCTGGACAGCGTAAAGGGACACAAGCTTCCAAATCAACCCTGGCTCGGTGGATCAGGGAACCAATTCTCGAAGCTTACCGATCGTCGGGGATTCCGGTCCCCTCAGGGCTGAAGGCCCATTCTGCCAGGGCCGTGGGTGCGTCCTGGGCTTTGCGGCACCAGGCTACGGCTCAGCAGGTGTGTCAGGCGGCTACCTGGTCGAGCCTGCACACTTTCACGAAACACTATCAGGTGCATACCTATGCTTCGGCAGATGCCAGCCTAGGTAGGCGAGTCCTTCAGGCGGCGGTTGCCCACCTGTAGGTAGGGGCCGTTTTACGGCTCTATTACGAGGTATTATTTTACCCACCCAGGGACTGCTTTTGGACGTCCCAATTGTCTGGGTCTCCCAATGGAGCGACAAAGAAGAAGGGAATTTTGTTTACTTACCGTAAATTCCTTTTCTTCTAGCTCCAATTGGGAGACCCAGCACCCGCCCCTGTTGTTCTTTGTGTACACATGTTGTTCATGTTGAATGGTTTCAGTTCTCCGAAATTCTTTCGGATTGAGTTTACTTTAAACCAATTTATAATTTTTCCTCCTTCTTGCTTTTGCACCAAAACTGAGGAGCCCGTGATGCACGGGGGGTGTATAGGCAGAAGGGGAGGGGCTTTACACTTTTAAGTGTAATACTTTGTGTGGCCTCCGGAGGCAGAAGCTATACACCCAATTGTCTGGGTCTCCCAATTGGAGCTAGAAGAAAAGGAATTTACGGTAAGTAAACAAAATTCCCTTCTTTTCAAGGATTACTGAGGCAGTGGCATAGATCAGTTTATTAGTTTGTGTTATGGCAGTGGCAGGTATTGATGCAAGTGCTCTATTGGCATATTCTAGCATACTGTCTTGTGGTATTTCTCTGCTGAGCCTTGGCAGTCGGTCACTGGGGTTCATGGCATTTAGTTTCGCTATGATTTTCTGTTTCAGATCAGCTGTTGTACCCTCTAGTTGCAGGATTGGATCAGGATTTTCAGGGGGTTGCACATGTTGTTCTTCCATGTCTTCCTGTGGTGTGGATATGCAGTGCAGTTGATGTATCTCAAATTGTGATAATAGTTTTCTCTTTATGACATTGAAGCGTTGGGTGACTAGTTGTTTCTCAGTCAATGGATATTCAGGTCTTGTATCTGTGACGCCCTGGGCAACCACCACACCCCACACTCCAGGTAGGCACATCACAGCTAAACTACAAATCCTTGTTGCCTTCCTCCAGGAGTCTGATGATGCACACCAGGGGGTGGGCCAGGCGGTTGGCTCCGCCCACCGAGGAGCTCACAGCTCGGGAGGCAGGAAGTTCCAGGCAGATGAGTCCAGTGAGGGACATGAGTGAGTAAACAGCTAAGTGAAGGAGTAAACAAGTAGTGGAAGCAGAAAAGTGGAAAAGGAGGAAAGCAAGTGAAGTGACAGTAAAGAAAGAAAGCCTGAAGGGTCCAGCTTTGTGTAGGGCCAGATCAGCAAGGTCAGCGACGGCGGTGATTGTCTGGAGGGGGACCGTTTGGAAGTTCCTGGAAGGACCCCGTTGGCTGTGTGCCCGGTGGTCTGGAGCAGTGTTCCGAAGGACAGTCAGCACCAGGGCAGGGGCCTCTCGGACCCTGGCAAGGCTAGGAGTCGCCAAATTTGCCGAATCCGTCAGTGAAGGGGACGTAGATCCCCCAACAACCAAGTCCCGATTGAAGGCAACAGCCCAACCCGAACCGGAGAGACACCGCCACCGCCACGGCACCAGTTTCTCAGGGCCAGCGCCTGCGGGCAAAGTGTAGGGCTCCTCCGGCCCAGATTGCAGCCGGGGAGCGGGTAACCGGAGGGAATCCACCGCTACCACAAGTCAACCAGAGGTGCAAGGAAGAGGGACATCACCGTCACCTACCGGGAGTGCAGGTGCAGCCGTCGGTGGGACCGTCCTACCAGCCGTTTGATTTACCGTACAAACTGTGTCCATGTCTCAGGCTGAGTGAGTACCACAGTGCCGCAAGGCACAGCGCTGCCCCCGCGTCCCTGCGCCCACCAGGCCCCGCACCCCACAAACCATCACCGGGCCCCGGGATCACCAACCCCTGCCCACGGAGGGGCAACACAACACCTGGCTGCTCCGCATCACCATCCCCGGGATCCCCGTATTGAGCAGCGGTGGTGAAATCACCACAACCGTGGGTGGCGTCACGAACTATAAACAATCCCCACACCCAAAACCCCCTTTCACTCACGGGCGAGGAGTGTCGCTCGAGAAACCCCGGGATCCGGCCCACAGCTCGAGCCACCACTGAGCAGCTGCCGGACCCGAGCAGAAGGGGTGAGCGTAGTGTGCCGACACCTTCCTCCCCGCCCGCGACATATCCATCCATAGTTTCCTCATACGTTTTATGTATCCTCTCTCATTTGGTCTGCTGTTGTAGTAGCATTTTATCAGATCCAGATCTTGCCTTGTTCATGGTTTGTTCCAGTAGCCCATTTATCATCAGATTGTCCTGGTTCCTCAACATCTGACGCCAGCATGACTCTGTTTATTGAAGTAGGCATTATAGTGTTGGAGTTTTGCCTAATAACCCCTTAACCACTATGTTATAACAGCCACCGGAAGGTAGGTATTATATAGGTATTATAGTGTTAGGAGGCTTTTTCCCAAGGTATATGGTAATTTATTTTTATTTATTTATTTATTTTTTCCACATGGCAGGGCAAGGATTTGAACCCCAGTCTCCCATGTTGGAGGCACTACACTATATAAGCCACTAATATATTATATATATATACTGTAGATATAGCAGACTCTGTGTGCTAAATATACAGTATATACGCATACACTATATTTGCAAATATATTTGTATAGGGTAGATACATGCATTTAAAACACAAACACATAATACATATACTTGCTACATATACTGTATATACATATGTGTGTGTATAGAACAACAAAAACAATCCTTTTGTCCAGCTCACCTGTTTTTCATAGGCGACCGCTTATCCAGGACCGTGCAAGGAAAAGGAAGGTAGCAGAACTCATGGCATTAATTTGAAAAGAATTCCAGCAATCCAGTCCATGGAAAAACATGCATTTAAAACACACACATAATACAAATACTTGCTACATATACTGAATATACATATGTGTGTGTATGTATGCATATAAGCATGTACACGTACTATGGGTAGTATATGCTATACAGACTGGATATCCACATGTTACATATATATACTACACCATATGCACATACACCTATTATAAACTGCATACATATCATATACACACTTATACATGCAGTGCACACACTGTATGTAAATAGACAGTACATGTATACTACACACGTAGATCCACCACATGTACACTATTACTTACATCAGTATTTGTAAGTGATAGTGTACAGGAAAGAAACATAAACAGATAAAATCTATTATGAAAACATCTGCACCTCTTTTGTGTTTTGCACCCACTCCTTGTTTTGGCTTACAAATTTCAAACCCAAATCCAGGTCAAAATATGTCTGTGTAAATGTGTCCTTATAGTGCTACTATCCAACGACTCCTCTGAAAAAGTACCTGTGTTACAGCAGCAATTGTCATACCCTCCTCACCATCTCATATGTGTAGTGCTGTTGCCTGAAGCTGCAGGAGCTATTCGGAGCTATGCGGTCCACTTGAGAGCGCAAAAGGCCAATTCCTATGCAAAGGATTTATTCTTATACCCACAGGATGGCAGCAGTATTATGGTATAGTGTTTTTAGGATTTCTCCAACATTTCCTGCAACGTCAGCTGCTCAATATAGAGATATGATACTGGGGCGAGGTGTGACACTGCTGCAATCCCTCTAACCTGCAGTGCTGGGGTACTGGGGTCCTTTCTAACCTGCTGTACTATGGCCATTGTACTGGGGTCCTTTCTAACCTGCTGTACTATGGCCATTGTACTGGGGTCCTTTCTAACCTGCTGTACTATGGCCATTGTACTGGGGTCCTTTCTAACCTGCTGTACTATGGCCATTGTACTGGGGTCCTTTCTAACCTGCTGTACTATGGCCATTGTACTGGGGTCCTTTCTAACCTGCTGTACTATGGCCATTGTACTGGGGTCCATTCTAACCTGCTGTACTATGGCCATTGTACTGGGGTCCTTTCTAACCTGCAGTACTATGGCCATTGTACTGGGGTCCATTCTAACCTGCTGTACTATGGCCATTGTACTGGGGTCCATTCTAACCTGCTGTACTATGGCCATTGTACTGGGGTCCTTTCTAACCTGCAGTAATATGGCCATTGTACTGGGGTCCATTCTAACCTGCTGTACTATGGCCATTGTACTGGGGTCCATTCTAACCTGCTGTACTATGGCCATTGTACTGGGGTCCTTTCTAACCTGCAGTACTATGGCCATTGTACTGGGGTCCTTTCTAACCTGCTGTACTATGGCCATTGTACTGGGGTCCTTTCTAACCTGCAGTACTATGGCCATTGTACTGGGGTCCTTTCTAACCTGCAGTACTATGGCCATTGTACTGGGGTCCATTCTAACTTGCTGTACTATGGCCATTGTACTGGGGTCCTTTCTAACCTGCTGTACTATGGCAATTGTACTGGGGTTCTTTCTAACCTGCAGTACTACGGCCATTGTACTGGGGTCCTTTCTGACCTGCTGTACTATGGCCATTGTACTGGGGTCCTTTCTAACCTGCAGTACTATGGCCATTGTACTGGGGTCCCTTCTAACCTGCTGTACTATGGCCATTGTACTGGGGTCCTTTCTAACCTGCTGTACTATGGCCATTGTACTGGGGTCCTTTCTAACCTGCTGTACTATGGCCATTGTACTGGGGTCCTTTCTAACCTGCTGTACTATGGCCATTGTACTGGGGTCCTTTCTAACCTGCAGTACTATGGCCATTGTACTGGGGTCCTTTCTAACCTGCAGTACTATGGCCATTGTACTGGGGTCCTTTCTAACCTGCTGTACTATGGCCATTGTACTGGGGTCCTTTCTAACCTGCTGTACTATGGCCATTGTACTGGGGTCCTTTCTAACCTGCAGTACTATGGCCATTGTACTGGGGTCCTTTCTAACCTGCAGTACTATGGCCATTGTACTGGGGTCCTTTCTAACCTGCTGTACTATGGCCATTGTACTGGGGTCCTTTCTAACCTGCTGTACTATGGCCATTGTGTACTGGGGTCCTTTCTAACCTGCTGTACTATGGCCATTGTACTGGGGTCCTTTCTAACCTGCTGTACTATGGCCATTGTACTGGGGTCCTTTCTAACCTGCTGTACTATGGCCATTGTACTGGGGTCCTTTCTAACCTGCAGTACTATGGCCATTGTACTGGGGTCCTTTCTAACCTGCTGTACTATGGCCATTGTACTGGGGTCCTTTCTAACCTGCAGTACTATGGCCATTGTACTGGGGTCCTTTTTAACCCCTTCAGCCCCGGGGCACTTTCCGTTTTTGCGTTTTTGTTTTTTGCTCCCCTTCTTCCGAGAGCCGTAACTTTTTTATTTTTCCGTCAATCTTGCCATATGAGGGCTTGTTTTTTGCGGGACAAGTTGTACTTTTAAATGAAACCATAAGTTTTACCATATGGTGTACTGGAAAGCAGCAAAAAAATTCCAAGTGTGGAAAAATTGCAAAAAAAGTGTGATGGCACAATAGTTTTTGGGATGTTTTATTCACGGTGTTCACTATATGGTAAAACTGATGTGTGGGTATGATACCTGAGGTCGGTGCGAGTTTGTAGACACCAAACATGTATAGGTTTACTTGTAACTAAGGGGTTAAAAAAAATTCACAAGTTTGTCCAATAAAAGTGGCGCACCTTTTGCGCCATTTTCCGAAACACGTAGCGTTCTTATTTTTTGGGATCTATGGCTCAGTGACGGCTTATTTTTTGCGTCTCGAGCTGATGTTTCTAATGGTAGCATTTTTGCGCAGATGCTACGTTTTGATCGCCTGTTATTACATTTTGCGTAAAACTTGCGGCGACCAAAAAACGTAATTTTGGCGTTTGGAATTTTTTTGCCACTACGCCGTTTACCAATCAGATTAATTGATTTTATATTTTGATAGATCGGGCATTTCTGAACGCGGCGATACCAAATATGTGTATATTTATTTATTTTTTAACCCTTTAATTTTCAATGGGGGGAAAGGGGGGTGATTTGAACTTTTAGGTTTTTTGTTTTTTTTTTAATTTTTTAAAACTTTTTTTTTACTTTTTTTATTTTATTTTACTAGTCCCCCTAGGGGGCTATAGCAATCAGCAATCTGTCACGCTCCCCGGGTCCTCACCCCCGTTCCCCGGCTCACCTGCCACGCTCTCCGCTCCCCAGTCACCGGATTCCGTCCGTCCCAGGGCTCCGGGCCCCCGATCCCGGCGCCCGACAGCTTCCCTGGACCTGGCCGGCTCCCCTGCGTCCTCCTCGCAGCCTCCTTCCCTGGCTTCTGGCACCCGGGCGGCGCGCATGCGCATTAGGGCGCGCGCGCGGTCACTGACCCTTTCTTAAAGGGCCAGCGTCCATTAACAGGAAATGAGGTTGCACAGGTACAGGGTATATAGGGGGTCATTGTCCAAGGGGGCGGGGCCTGATCTTCGTGTTCCCTGAGCTAGGAGTCAGGTCTCTTGGTGTTTATGTGCCTGTACTCACCTATCTGTCTTTGTAGAGCCGTACCTGCCTCGCCATCCAGTCTGCCGTGTCCTGATCCCCGCACGCTGTCCGTCTGCCATCTGACAGTCCGTACCATCCCGGATCCCTGCGGTGACCCGTCATCTTGCTCCAGAGGTTCCGGACCCCGCCTGATATCACCTCGGCCTCCGAACCTGAGCTACGTCACCAAGACCACCTTCTGTGACTCCGTGGTCCCTGGGACTCCTCCGCTGCCTTCACTTGCACGGACTGTTCTACTGCCCATCAGTGCTTCAGCTGCCGGACTCCCTACCACCATCTCAGAGAGTTCGGTCCAGTGGATCCACCTCCTGGGTCTGCCCGACCGCCCGGCCGTGACAGTAAGATCAGGCCATGGATCCCGCTGCAGCACTAATGGCTCTGCAAGAGGAACTCCAACGCCAGCGTGAAGTCCAGACCCGCATGCTGCAATTCATGACCTCCGTGGACACCCGCCTGTACACATTACAAGCATCAATGACGCCTGCGGCACCCAGGTCCCCCGCCAGGCAAGCCATGGCCCCCGCACCAGTGGCAACCTCGTCAGATGCTTCCCGACTCCGTTTGGCGTCACCTCCTCGTTATGCTGGAGATCCCAAGACCTGCAGGGGCTTCATAAATCAATGTTCCCTTCATTTCACGCAGCTGCCACATCTGTTCGCCTCCGACCAAGCCAAGGTCGCCTTTATAATGTCCCACCTAGAGGGCGAGGCGCTGGCGTGGATGAACCCCTTGTGGGAGAAGGAGGACCCCATGACCAAGGATCTTCAACAGTTCCTGCAGGCATTCCGCAGCACCTTTGACGAGCCGGGACGCGCTTCTGCCTCTGCTTCATCACTCCTCCGCCTACGTCAAGGAACACTGACGGTGGGCCAATACGCCATCCGTTTTCGCACTTTGGCTTCAGAACTCGGGTGGAATAATGAGGCCCTAACAGCCGCCTTCTGGGAGGGACTCTCGAGTCGCATCAAGGATGAGTTGGCGGGTCGGGACGTGCCCTCCACCCTAGATGCCCTGATTGCCCTAGCAACTCGTGTGGACATACGTTTTCAGGAGCGCTCCAAAGAGCTATCTCGTGAGAGACGCCCGTTACGGCATTCATCTCCTCCTCAGAAGCCCTCCGTACCTCAGTCATCAACAGCTGGGAGTCCCGTCCACGAGCCCATGCAGATTGACCGAGTGCGTCAGTCTGCACAACGTAGAGCAGAGCGGCTTGCCCAGGGTCTCTGCTTTTACTGCGGTGAGGGCACACACCTCCTCCGTTCCTGTCCGGAAAGGCCGGGAAACTCCAAAGCCTAGGGTTGGTAGGAGAGGCCACCCTAGGTGCTGGGACTCTCTCTGATCCGGTCACATGGACTGTGCAAGTGACAACGGGAGAGACGCGGTTCACGGCTGAGGCCTATCTTGATTCCGGGGCAGCAGGCAATTTCATCCAGCAAGCCACCGTGGACAAATACCAGGTGCCTGTTATCCCACTCAACAAGCCCCTGGTGATTGCCTCTGTGGATGGGAGACCCCTTTCTGACACCATCTCCTGGACCACCAGGCCGGTTGAACTGCGCATCGGTGCTCTTCACACCGAGAACATCGCCTTCTACGTCCTTCCGCACATGTCCCATCAGATCCTGCTGGGCCTTCCATGGTTACGGACTCACGAACCATCAGTCAGCTGGGGCACTGGCGAAATCACCCGCTGGGGTGCTTCGTGTCATGAGAGATGCCTAAAATCCACACAACCCATCCGACGACCTCCGGTTCCTGAGAACCTACCGGGGCTGCCCTCGGCTTATTGGTCCTTTGCTGATGTCTTTGATAAAAAAGAATCCGAGGTACTGCCGCCACATCGCCCCTACGATTGTGCCATCGACCTGCTCCCTGGAACAACGCCACCACGAGGACGGATATATCCTTTATCTCCAGCCGAAACAAGGGCGATGTCGACTTACATCTCAGAGAGCCTGGCTAGGGGATTCATTCGGAGATCCTCCTCTCCTGCTGGAGCAGGTTTCTTCTTTGTCAAGAAAAAAGAGGGCGATTTACGTCCCTGCATCGACTACCGGGGTCTGAATCAGATCACTGTTAAGAACAAGACGCCCAAACACTTGCCCCATGGCCGTCTTCTGCCTTTACCGATACCCTCAGTCCCGTGGCAACACATAGCAATGGACTTTATTACGGACTTGCCATTATCCTCCGGGCACACAGTCATATGGGTCGTGGTTGATCGATTCTCCAAAATGGCCCACTTCGTTCCTATGGCCGGACTGCCCTCTGCTCAGGAACTCGCGGAAGCCTATATACATCACATCTTCCGCTTGCATGGCTTTCCATCCCACATAGTGTCCGACAGAGGAACTCAGTTCACCTCCCGCTTCTGGAGGGCTCTATGCAAACATCTGGGAGTGACTCTGGACTTTTCTTCTTCTTACCATCCTCAGTCTAACGGCCAAGTGGAGAGGGTCAATCAAATCGTGACCTCATACCTACGTCACTATGTCAACGCCCATCACGACGACTGGTCCTCGCTTCTGCCTTGGGCTGAATTCTCCCATAACCACCACGTCAGTGAGTCATCCTCCGAATCTCCCTTCCATGTTGTTTACGGACTCCAGCCCGCCGTCCCATTGCCTATATCCCCTTCATCGGATGTCCCGGCTGCTGATACTGCAGTTCGTGACTTTGCTACCATTTGGGACTCTGTCAAAGCGTCCCTTGGGCGCGCTTCCCAGCGGATGAAGAAACACGCTGACAAGAGACGTCTGGATCCTCCGTGTTTCTCTCCTGGTGACCTGGTCTGGCTTGCTTCCCAGTACATCCGATTGAAGATACCTTCCTACAAGCTGGGTCCTCGCTACATCGGGCCGTTTAAGGTCCTCAGCAAGATCAATGAGGTATCCTACAAGCTACAGCTCCCGGCCACGATGAGGATACCCAACTCCTTCCACGTCTCTCTGCTCAAGCCGGTTGTCCTTGGTCCCTTCTCCGCTGCTGCCAGTCCGGCCCCTCCTCCTATTGCCGATGATGACATCTATGCGGTAAGGGATATCGTGGCCATGAAGACCGTACGAGGTCGACAGTTCTTCCTGGTGGACTGGGAAGGGTATGGTCCTGAGGATAGGTCTTGGGAGCCCAGGGAGAACGTGGGCACTCCTCTTATCCGTGCCTTCATGTCCCGGTTGCGGGGAGGGGGGCGTGGGGGGGGGGTACTGTCACGCTCCCCGGGTCCTCACCCCCGTTCCCCGGCTCACCTGCCACGCTCTCCGCTCCCCAGTCACCGGATTCCGTCCGTCCCAGGGCTCCGGGCCCCCGATCCCGGCGCCCGACAGCTTCCCTGGACCTGGCCGGCTCCCCTGCGTCCTCCTCGCAGCCTCCTTCCCTGGCTTCTGGCACCCGGGCGGCGCGCATGCGCATTAGGGCGCGCGCGCGGTCACTGACCCTTTCTTAAAGGGCCAGCGTCCATTAACAGGAAATGAGGTTGCACAGGTACAGGGTATATAGGGGGTCATTGTCCAAGGGGGCGGGGCCTGATCTTCGTGTTCCCTGAGCTAGGAGTCAGGTCTCTTGGTGTTTATGTGCCTGTACTCACCTATCTGTCTTTGTAGAGCCGTACCTGCCTCGCCATCCAGTCTGCCGTGTCCTGATCCCCGCACGCTGTCCGTCTGCCATCTGACAGTCCGTACCATCCCGGATCCCTGCGGTGACCCGTCATCTTGCTCCAGAGGTTCCGGACCCCGCCTGATATCACCTCGGCCTCCGAACCTGAGCTACGTCACCAAGACCACCTTCTGTGACTCCGTGGTCCCTGGGACTCCTCCGCTGCCTTCACTTGCACGGACTGTTCTACTGCCCATCAGTGCTTCAGCTGCCGGACTCCCTACCACCATCTCAGAGAGTTCGGTCCAGTGGATCCACCTCCTGGGTCTGCCCGACCGCCCGGCCGTGACACAATCCGATTGCTGATCGCTATCTGCTGATTACAGCTATACCGCTGTAAACAGCAGAAATAGTCACTTTCTTTCTTCCTCTGCTCCGTGCCGAGGAAGAATGAAAGTGAAACTTCGTAGCACCAGGCGTCATCACATGACCCTGTGCTACGATGGCAACCACCGAACGTCACGTGATCACTCACGTGACGTCCGGAGGGGGCGGCGGTAAGAAAAAAAGATGGCCGCGCGCATATAGATCTCGCTGCCAGACTTTGGCAGCGAGATCTAAGGGGTTAATGTTCCGGGTGGAATGCGATTCCACTCGGAACATGTAGGCACACATGTCAGCTGTTGAAAACAGCTGATATGTGTGCCGATCCACGCCGCCTGCCCGCGGCAGGGGGCGGGGCTTACCGGGACACGATCCATGACGGATATATCCGTCCATGGTCGTGAAGGGGTTAACCTGCAGTACTATGGCCATTGTACTGGGGTCCTTTCTAACCTGCAGTGCTACAGCCATTGTACTGGGGTCCTTTCTAACCTGCAGTACTACGGCCATTGTACTGGGGTCCTTTCTAACCTGCAATGCTACAGCCATTGTACTGGGGTCCTTTCTAACCTGCAGTACTATGGCCATTGTACTGGGGTCCTTTCTAACCTGCTGTACTATGGCCATTGTACTGGGGTCCTTTCTAACCTGCAGTACTATGGCCATTGTACTGGGGTCCTTTCTAACCTGCAGTACTATGGCCATTGTACTGGGGTCCTTTCTAACCTGCTGTACTATGGCCATTGTACTGGGGTCCTTTCTAACCTGCAGTGCTACAGCCATTGTACTGGGGTCCTTTCTAACCTGCAGTACTATGGCCATTGTACTGGGGTCCTTTCTAACCTGCAGTGCTACAGCCATTGTACTGGGGTCCTTTCTAACCTGCAGTACTATGGCCATTGTACTGGGGTCCTTTCTAACCTGCTGTACTATGGCCATTGTACTGGGGTCCTTTCTAACCTGCTGTACTATGGCCATTGTACTGGGGTCCTTTCTAACCTGCAGTACTATGGCCATTGTACTGGGGTCCTTTCTAACCTGCAGTACTATGGCCATTGTACTTGGGGTCCTTTCTAACCTGCTGTACTATGGCCATTGTACTGGGGTCCTTTGTAACCTGCAGTACTATGGCCATTGTACTGGAGTCCTTTCTAACCTGCAGTGCTACAGCCATTGTACTGGGGTCCTTTCTAACCTGCAGTACTATGGCCATTGTACTAGGGTCCTGGAGAGTTACACTACAGGGAACATGGTGGAGGGGAAAAACAAGCAGGAGAGAGAAAGTCTGACTGTCGCTCATTGACTTTTGAAACACATATAGAATAACATTATTGATACTTATCAGTGACTTTGTGATGAGCTTTTCCTGCAGAGTCTGAGATGATTAAATCACAATCTTCCATCTCTGGCATGGAGAGAACGCTGGTCTTGTCTGGCATCTAAGGGGATGCAACTGCTGGGAAGAAGACTGCGCTGCTCAAGTGATCGCCTGCAACTGGTGCGAGTGGAGGATGGAACTGTGTCAGAAGGGAGAACACGATGATGTCATAAAGGAGAATGTGATGATGTCATAAAGGAGAATGTGATGATGTCATAAAGAGAGAAGCCCAGAACTAGCATAGCACTATCTCCTTCAACAATTCATTTTTGCAGTAGATTTAAAACATGGCATTGGTAATACATTTTATGTATAAATACATAAAGGAGTCATACTGGTACTAATATACGTCAAAGCTCATTTTATTTGATGCACAGATCTGACTCCTCTATATAGAAATTGATATAAAGGGAACCTGTCAGGTCTCCTGCGCCCTCCAACCAAGTATTTATATCTGTTTGCCCAAATTCCCTCCCTAACCAGCCCCGTGTAATGTTATTTACTAAAATCAATGTTTAAAAAAAAGATTTATAGAGTGCACTGCTCCTATGCTAATTAGGCTTTTGACTAGTCAAAGGGGCGTTAGTTCCTCAGATTAGTCGGCCCTCTTTCCCTGTGGCTGTGAGAACATGATTTCCACACATTGGTGTCACCGCAGCTCCTGAAAATCTTGCTCATGAAAATCATGTTATCCCATCAGGTTTTTTAGTAAATAGCATTACACAGGGCTGGTTAGGAAGGGAATTTTGCCATACACATGTGAATACTGCTGGGATGGAGCGTATACGGAACCTCACAAGTTTCCTTTAAGATTATTGATGACTACCTATTGCAACCACTAGAGGGAGCATAGTAGCTATACAGAATAAAGCTGCAGGTTACATGTGCTGTGTATACTCCACATATACACTATATAGTCAAATGCACACACACTGCATACTGTATACTCTTTACGTACATATACTATATTTACACAAACCTACCATATATACGCCACATACAGATGCACATAGACTTTACAGAAACTGTACTTACATATCTGCATATTCACACATCCACCTTATATACATTGCACATATATACAGTGGCTATATATAGATGAGTGCTACATATACTGAATACATATATATTTACATACACTACACACATAGATACTCACTGTAAATACACAGTATAGTCAAACATATCATATATCTAAGTACATATATGAATGTTTAAAGGGAAGCTATCACTAGGTTTTTGCCACCTAATCTGAGAGCAGGATGACATAGGGGCACAGATTCTGATTCCAGCAATGTGTCACTTACTGGGCTGTTCAGTGTAGGTTTGATAAAATCACTGTTTAATCAGCAGTAGATTATCATTACAGGACTACTTGGCGTGCTGCAGGTAGTCCAGCATACTCATGAGCACTGTCTAACTGCTATATCTGCAGCAGAGAAAACAGTGATTTTATCAAAATAACAGCAATCAGCTCAGTAAGTGACACATCACTGGAATCAGGGCCTCTGTCACTAGATTATGCTGCTCTCAGATGGGGGAGCAAAAACCTGGTGACAGATTTCCTTTAAAATACACACATTACACATACAGTACAAGCTACGATGAAAGTATATACAGTATACATACACTAATATATATATACATACAAATACTTATCAATCACTTGGTGATGAGCTTTTCCTGCAAAGTCTGACATAATTAAGTCCCAACCTTCCATCTCTGGCATGGAGAGAACGCTGGTCTTGTTCGGCATCTAAGGGGATACATCTGCTGGGAAGAAGACTGCGCTGCTCAAGTGATCGCCTGCAACTGGTGCGTGTGGAGGATGGAACTGTGTCAGAAGGGAGAACACTATGATGTCATAAGAGAGAACATGATGATGTCATAATGGAGAAGATGATGGTATGAAAAAGAGAGAAGTGGAAAAAACATTGGAATCTGGCACTACAAATGTTAAACAGAGTTTGTTCTTTATAATGTGAAACAAACTGCACCACACAATGCATCAGAAAAAGCAGAGTGCGCACAAGCACAAGGCCCTACAGTGCAAACCAATCTGCACCAAAGACCGCATCACAAAAAGCAGTGTGTGCACATGGCCTTACAGTGTGAAACAAACTGCACACAACAATTTCGGGACATACTTAGGCGGGCTTTGCACACTACGACATCGCAGGTGCGATGTCGGTGGGGTCATGTCGAAAGTGACGCACTTCCTGCGTCGCTCTCGATATCGTAGTGTGTAAATCCTAGATGATACGATTAACGAGCGCAAAATCGTCGTAATCGTATCATCAGTGTAGCGTCGGCAAATTCCATAATTACGCTGACGCGACGGTCCGATGTTGTTCCTTACTCCTGCGGCAGCACACATCGCTGTGTATGAAGTCGCAGGAGCGAGGAACATCTCCTTCCTGCGTCACCGTGGCTCCCGTCGGCTATGCAGAAGGAAGGAGGTGGGCGGGATGTTTGCATCCCGCTCATCTCCGCCCCTCCGCTCCTATTGGCCGCCTGCCGTGTGACGTCGTAGTGACGCCGCACGACCCGCCCCCTTAATAAGGAGGTGGTTCGCCGGCCAGAGCGACGTCGCACGGCAGGTAAGTGCATGTGAAGCAGCCGTAGCGATAATATTCGCTACGGCAGCTATCACAATGATATCGCAGCTGCGACGGGGGCGGGGACTATTGCACTCGGCATCGCAGCATCGGCTTGCGATGTCGCAGCGTGCAAAGTACCCCTAAGGCTGCTTTCACACATCAGTTTTTTTGCCATCAGGCACAATCCAGCAAAAACATGAATAAACGGATCCGGCATCTGTTGCCGCCAGATACGTTTTTTCCCCCATAGACTTTCATTAGTGCCGGATTGTGCCTGATGGACTTTTCATGGCGTTTCATCCGTTTTTTGCCGGATCCGGCAAAATTTATTGTCCGGCGGCCAGATGAAGCAGTGAAGCGAACGTTTTTGTGTCCGGCAAAAAAAACGGATCGCACCAGATCTGGCGCCGTACGGCGTGTTTTATAATAGAAGCCTATGGACGCCGGATCCGGCAAAAAACGGATCCGGCGGATGGACCTTTCCTCACTCACCCAAAGGGTGGATGTCCTTACAGACCAACAATCAACATCTCAGGCTGACATCCAATCTGTCCAAGCCACACTGCAGGTTCAATCCAAGCAGCTATTCTCTCTCCAACAGCACGTGGACGACTTAGAGAATAGAAATCGAAGAAATAACCTGCGTATCAGGGGCCTGCCGGAGTCAATTGCCCCTCCTGACATACCTTCAGTCCTTATTTCAATCTTTAATAATCTGCTAAAAAGACCACCCGGGGCCCCCCTGGAACTTGACAGAGCTCATAGGGCATTGCGCCCCCCAGACCCAGGGGACCCCCGCCCGAGAGACATTGTATGCAGGGTGCACTATTTTGCAGCAAAGGAAGCTATCCTTCAAGCAGCTCGAAAGAAACAGTCCCTAACGTACAATGGATCTACAATACGCATCATGCCGGATCTTTCGAGACACACCTTAGCTCAGAGGGCGGTTCTCAAACCCTTGTTGGATGTCATCAGAGAAAGGGGTCTCCCGTTTCGTTGGGGCTTCCCCTTTTCTCTGTCGGTACAGAAAAATTCAAGATGGTGGGTAATGCGGTCACCAGAAGACCTCCCATCCTTTACCTCAAACCTGGGTCTGCCCCCAATCTCCATCTCTCAATGGCCCACCACCTTGCTCCAACCGTGGGTCCCAAGGGAACGTCCAGCCCCTCCCCACGCAAATCCATCTCCCGATCATGCAAGGGGACTCCCCCCGAGAGAGACTCGGGGCCGGAGATTGGGCCGTCCGAGATAAATGTCAAGATATTGGGGACTATCCAATGTATCATAAACTTTAACCAGCTAAGTCCATAGACTTTACTTTCCAACCTGCCGATTGCCCAAGGCCCTTATAACTCAAACTTTTGGTTATATACGCCAGTGTTTATGGTAATCTCTAATGTTAACAGTATACTGTCACGCTCCCCGGGTCCCCTGTCCTGCTCCCCGGCTCTCCTGCCACGCTCCCCGGCTTCCCTGGCTCGCTCCCCGGCTCCTCTGTCCGGCGTCCCCCGCTCCATAGCCTCCAGGCCTCCTCACCTAGGATCCCCAGGCGTCCCGGTCCCCGCTCCCAGCGTCGGCTGTCAGCTTCGCTCCAGCCCGGCTCCCCTGCCTCCTGTTCGCCGCTCCCTGTCCTGGCTTCTGGCACCCGGGCCTCGCGCATGCGCATTAGGGCGCGCGGTCATTGACCCTTTCTTAAAGGGCCAGCGTCCACAAACAGGATATTGAACACACAGGTACAGGGTATAAAGGGGATTAATGTCCAAGTGGGCGGGGCCTGTTCTTTGTGTTTCCCAAGCTAGGAGTCAGGTCTCCTTGTGTCTCTGTGCCATACTTACCTATCTCTCTTCTAGAGCCGCTCCTGCCTCGCCATCCGGTCCTGCCGATTCCCGAACCCCGAACGCTGACTATCTGCCATCCTGTCAGTCAGTACCGTCTCTGATCCCTGTGGTGACCCGTCCTCTCGCTCCATCGGTTCCGGACTCCGCCTGACAACATCTCGGCCTCCGAACCTGAGCTCCGTCACCCGGACTACCATCAGTGACTCCGTGGTCCCAGGGACTTCTCCATTCCGCTCTTGTACACGGACTGTCCTGCTACCCGTAGTGCTCCGGCTACCGGACCCCTTGCCTTCATCAAGGAGTTCGGCCCAGTGGATCCACCTCCTGGGTCTGCCCGTCCACCTGGCCCTAACAGTAAGAACAGGCCATGGATCCCGCCGAAGCACTAGCGGCCTTGCAGGAGGAACTCACACGCCAGCGTGAGACTCAGACCCGCATGCTGAACTTTATGTCTTCTGTGGACACCCGCCTGAACACGCTACAAGCGTCGGTTACATCTTCAGCATCTCGGGCTTCCACTAGACAATCCACGGCTACAGCTCCCGTGGCAGCCTCCTCGGATGCTTCCAGACTTCGTTTGGCCTCACCACCCCGGTACGCCGGAGATCCCAAGACCTGCAGGGGATTCATCAACCAATGCTCCCTCCATTTCACGCAGCTGCCGCATTTGTTTGCCTCCGACCAAGCCAAGGTCGCGTTCATGATGTCCCATCTAGAGGGTGAGGCACTGGCGTGGATGAACCCCTTGTGGGAGAAGGAGGACCCTGTGACCACGAACATCCAGGAGTTCCTGCAGGCATTTCGTGGCACCTTTGACGAGCCCGGACGCGCCTCCGCGTCTGCCTCATCTCTTCTCCGGTTACGTCAGGGGACTCTGACGGTGGGTCAATATGCCATCCGTTTTCGCACCTTGGCTTCGGAACTCGGGTGGAACAATGAGGCTCTAACCGCCGCCTTCTGGGAAGGACTCTCGGGTCGAATTAAAGATGAGCTGGCTGGTCGTGACGTACCGTCCACCCTGGATGCCCTGATTACCCTAGCGACTCGAGTGGACATTCGCTTTCAGGAACGATCCAAAGAGGTGTCCCGTGAGAGACGTCCGATACGGCATTCCTCTCCTCCGCAGAAGCCCGCCGTACTTCAGTCAACTTCATCTGGTGTCTCCGTCCACGAGCCCATGCAGATCGACCGTGTGCGGCAGTCTGAACAACGCCGAGCAGAGCGGCTCGCCAAGGGCCTCTGCTTCTACTGCGGAGAGGGCACACACCTTCTACGCTCCTGTCCAGAGAGGCCGGGAAACTCCAAAGCCTAGGGTTGGTAGGAGAGGCCACCCTAGGTGCTGGGACTCTCTCAGACCCGGTTATGTGGACTGTTCAAGTGACAACGGGAGAGACGCGGTTCACGGCCGAGGCGTACCTCGATTCTGGGGCAGCAGGCAATTTCATCCAGCAGGCCACGGTGGACAAGTACCAGGTGCCTGTTACTCCACTCGACAAACCCCTCGTGATTGCCTCTGTGGATGGGAGACCCCTATGGGCACTATGAATACTGTGTGATGCCCTTCGGCCTGTGCAACGCACCAGCAGTCTTTCAGGAATTGGTGAACGACGTGTTCAGAGACCTTCTCTACGTCTGTGTGGTGGTGTATCTTGATGACATCCTGGTCTTTTCTCCGGACCTCCAGACCCACAGAGAGAACGTGCAGCTGGTACTGCAAAGACTGAGGGAGAATCGTCTGTACGCCAAGTACGAGAAGTGTGTCTTCGAGCAGTCTTCTCTTCCCTTCCTGGGTTACATAATCTCCGATACCGGCCTGCAGATGGATCCGGAGAAGGTCTCTGCCATTCTCAACTGGCCCCCTCCTTCTGGACTGAAGGCAATCCAACGCTTTCTGGGGTTCGCAAACTATTACCGTCAGTTCATTCCTCACTTCTCTGCTCTGACTGCATCTCTCTCCGCCTTGACCAAGAAGGGGGCTAATCCAAAGGACTGGTCACCTGCGGCCGACGCCGCGTTTGGCTCCCTGAAGCGGGCATTTGCTTCCTCCCCTGTGCTCCACCGTCCGGAATTAAACCGACAGTTCACCTTGGAGGTGGATGCCTCCTCCTCGGGAGCCGGAGCAGTGCTCATGCAGAAGTCCTCCTCCGGGAAGATGGTTACTTGCGGTTTCTTCTCCAAGAGCTTCTCAGCGCCTGAACGCAATTACACCATCGGTGACCGAGAGCTATTGGCAGTCAAACTAGCTCTGGAGGAATGGCGCTACCTTCTGGAGGGAGCAGTGTACCCCGTAATCATTTACACGGACCACAAGAACCTGGAATACCTGCGGTCTGCTCAGCGACTGAACCCACGGCAAGCCAGGTGGTCCTTGTTCTTTGCCAGGTTCGATTTCCAGCTCCATTTCCGACCCGCGGACAAGAATGTACGCGCAGATGCCTTGTCCAGGTCATTCATGCCCATGGAGCAGGAGGAGGAGACATCCCAGCCCATCATCTGCCCTAGTAAAATCATCCCAGTGGCTCCTGTCACCCTGGCCCAGATACCGCCCGGGAAGACCTATGTCTCTGAAACCGACAGGCAAAAAGTGTTGCACTGGGGTCATGCCTCGAAAACAGCCGGCCATGCTGGTCAGAAGAGAACATGGAGTACGATTGTACGTCACTACTGGTGGCCATCCCTTCGCACAGACGTCACTTCTTTTGTCTCAGCCTGCTCCTCTTGTGCCAGTAACAAGACGCCCAAACATCTGCCATATGGCCGTCTTCTGCCTCTGCCTATACCCTCTGTTCCGTGGCAACATATTGCAATGGACTTTATTACGGACCTACCCCTGTCCTCCGGACACACAGTCATATGGGTCGTGGTGGATCGGTTCTCCAAAATGGCTCATTTCGTCCCTATGGCTGGACTGCCCTCAGCCCAGGAACTCGCTGACTCCTACATACAGCACATCTTCCGGTTGCATGGCTTTCCATCTCACATTGTGTCCGACAGAGGAACTCAGTTCACCTCCCGCTTCTGGAGGGCCCTCTGCAAACATCTGGGAGTGACTCTGGACTTTTCTTCAGCCTACCATCCTCAGTCTAATGGCCAAGTGGAACGAGTCAATCAGATCTTGACTTCCTTCTTACGTCACTACGTCAACGCCCATCACGACGACTGGTCCACGCTTCTTCCTTGGGCTGAATTCTCCCATAACCACCACGTCAGTGAGTCCTCCTCCAGCTCTCCCTTCCATGTCGTTTACGGACTACAGCCTTCCGTCCCGTTACCTGTATCCTCTTCCTCGGATGTCCCTGTTGCTGATGCTGTAGCACGTGACTTTGCAACAATTTGGGACTCTGTCAAGGCGTCCCCTGGACGTGCTTCCCTTCGGATGAAGAGACACGCAGACAAGAGGCGTCTGGATCCCCCGTGTTTCTCTCCAGGAGATCTGGTCTGGCTTGCCTCCAAGTATGTCCGATTGAAGCTACCATCTTATAAGCTGGGTCCTCGCTACATCGGGCCGTTTAAAGTCCTCAGCAAGATCAATGAGGTCTCCTACAAGCTGCAGCTCCCGGCCATGATGAGGATACCCAACTCCTTCCACGTCTCCCTGCTCAAGCCGGTTGTCCTTGGTCCCTTCTCCGCTGCTGCCAGTTCGGCTCCTCCTCCTATTGCCGATGACGACATCTGTGCGGTAAGGGATATCGTGGCCATGAAAACCGTACGGGGCCGACAGTTCTTCCTGGTGGACTGGGCAGGGTATGGTCCTGAGGATAGGTCCTGGGAACCCCGGGAGAATGTGGGTACTCCTCTAATTCGTGCCTTCCTGTCCCGGTTGCGGGGAGGGGGGCGTGGGGGGGGGGTACTGTCACGCTCCCCGGGTCCCCTGTCCTGCTCCCCGGCTCTCCTGCCACGCTCCCCGGCTTCCCTGGCTCGCTCCCCGACTCCTCTGTCCGGCGTCCCCCGCTCCATAGCCTCCAGACCTCCTCACCTAGGATCCCCAGGCGTCCCGGTCCCCGCTCCCAGCGTCGGCTGTCAGCTTCGCTCCAGCCCGGCTCCCCTGCCTCCTGTTCGCCTCTCCCTGTCCTGGCTTCTGGCACCCGGGCCTCGCGCATGCGCATTAGGGCGCGCGCGCGGTCATTGACCCTTTCTTGAAGGGCCAGCGTCCACAAACAGGATATTGAACACACAGGTACAGGGTATAAAGGGGATTAATGTCCAAGTGGGCGGGGCCTGTTCTTCGTGTTTCCCAAGCTAGGAGTCAGGTCTCCTTGTGTCTCTGTGCCATGCTTACCTATCTCTCTTCTAGAGCCGCTCCTGCCTCGCCATCCGGTCCTGCCGATTCCCGAACGCTGACTGCCTGCCATCCTGTCAGTCAGTACGGTCTCTGATCCCTGTGGTGACCCGTCCTCTCGCTCCATCGGTTCCGGACTCCGCCTGACAACATCTCGGCCTCCGAACCTGAGCTCCGTCACCCGGACTACCATCAGTGACTCCGTGGTCCCAGGGACTTCTCCATTCCGCTCTTGTCCACGGACTGTCCTGCTACCCGTAGTGCTCCGGCTACCGGACCCCTTGCCTTCATCAAGGAGTTCGGCCCAGTGGATCCACCTCCTGGGTCTGCCCGTCCACCTGGCCCTAACATATACTACGGAGCTATCAACGGTTATGTCTGATCTTTTTCTCCCCCAAGTAGGTCGGGACCCTCTGTCTTGCCCGGGTGAGGCGGACAAGCTCCCCCGAAACGTTTGTTCTCAGCTAGTGTGTTGTGCGGGGGCTATACCCCTGCTGTTTTCTCTGCTTCAACCCCTATTCTTTCTACTCTCCATCTGCCTTTCACAGTTCACACTTCCTTCTCTCTCCCCAAATGGTGGCCGAGACGGGCTAGTCCGTCCTTATATCTCATGTACCTATAACACTTCAATCTTTTACAGATGGCCAACCTGACAATCGCCTCCTTCAATGCTAAGGGTCTTAACGTGCCGGAGAAGAGAGCACAGGTCCTCTACCATTTCCACAAGCATAAGGTGAAAATAGTATGTTTTCAAGAAACGCATTTCAAACAGGGACACGCCCCTATCTTAAAGAACAAATACTACCAAACCTGGTTATTTTCAGATAACCAAGTATCCCGCTCAAAGGGAGTGGCGATTGCAATTCACAAGTCTCTCCCACATCAAATTATAAACTGCACATCAGACGGTACGGGACGGTATATTATCCTTTCACTGATAGCTGGAGACCAAACATTCACAATCATAAATGCTTACGCCCCAAACCAGAGACAAGATGACTTTCTGGCTAGCCTTGCCGACACTGCGACGCCCCTAATTAGAGGTACAGCAATTCTCTGTATTGACCTTAATGCTACTCTGGACCCTACATTAGATAACTCCAAGGGGAAGTCCAGCATTTCATACACCACCATCAAACGTATCAAAAAAGTTCTGTTAAGCATCCAGCTGTTTGACACTTGGAGAATAACGCATCCGTCAGATAGAGACTATAGTTTCTACTCGCACTCACAAGACTCCTACAGTCGTATAGACTACATCTTCATACAGCACAATTCCCTCCCTTGGGTCCGACAGGCTGGAATAGGTAGCATACTGTGGTCAGACCACGCCCCAGTATACTGCGAGGTAGATGTTCCTTCCCTCCCAGCTCCTGCGGGAACATGGCGGCTTAATGAATCTTTGCTCATGGACGAGCTCTGTGTTTCTGATGTGCAGACCACGATCACTCAATTTTCAGAGGATCATTTGGCGGACGACACAGCCCCCACGTTTAAGTGGGAGGCACTGAAGTGTGTCTTGAGGGGCACTTTCATCAAACACGGAGCCCGTATTAAAAAAGAAAAAGCCCAGAATCTAGCAGAGGCCTTCCGCAGGGTCTCGGGGTTAGAGCTTGCTCATAAGCGAGCTTTATCAGCCACTACCTTACAGGCCCTTCTACAGGCCAGACTGCAGGTCAAGAAATTGTTGGATTTGTCATACCAGCGCCTTTTGCAAGTGGGAAAGGGGAAATTTTATGAATTCGGGGATAAGCCGGGCAGACTATTGGCAAATGCACTGAAGGAAGGGAAATCCCACACTCTAATTCCCTGCATTAAAAATACAAGAGACGAGATGCTCTATGCTACCCCTGATATCTCTTCTGCCTTCCATGCTTACTATTCCAAACTATATAATCTGACCCCTGGGCCTCCTGAGATAGACCACGAGCCCCCTACAATGCCCTCTCCCTTTAAACCTCTTAATAAGTCCACAATTGAGGACCTCGAGAAGCCATTTCTACTTGAGGACATCCTGTCAGTAATCCGTGATACACCCGGTAACAAAAGTCCCGGCCCGGATGGATTCCCAGCCAAATTTTATAAGACGTTTGCAGAACAGTTAGCACCCCTAATGCTTCTTTCTTTTAACGCTATATCAGATGAGACCCCATTCCCTCCCCACACCACGACAGCTCATGTGGCTTTACTCCGAAAGCCTGGTAAAGACCCTACCGCTTGTAGCAGCTTCAGACCAATATCGTTGCTCAATGTGGATTTGAAGATTTATGCTAAGCTTCTTGCAAATAGACTCAATCCCCTTTTGCCAGACATGGTGCACTTGGACAAAGCAGGATTCGTTCCTGGTAGGGAAGCAAGGGACAACACCCTAAAAACCCTAGACCTGGTCCAACATGCCCACACCCAAAAAATCCCCATGATGATGTTATCGTTAGACGCCGAAAAGGCATTCGATAGAATTTCCTGGCATTCAATTTCTCAGACTCTGTCCCATGTTGGTTTTGGTCCAACCTTCTCATCTAAAATCTTGGCCTTATATTGTTCCCCGACCGCGCGTCTTAAAATTAATGGCACCCTGTCGAGACCCTTTAATATCCATAACGGGACTCGACAGGGATGCCCCCTATCCCCATTGCTCTATATCTTAGTCATGGAGCATCTGTTGTCGGCCATCCGGCTTAACCCCGACATACAGGGGATTAACCCCTTAATGACCGTGTGCTGTAAAATTACGTCCTAGCGGTCATAATGTTACTGCCCGCGGTCTGCCGGCGGCAGCATGCCGCGATCGGCACACATCTCAGCTGATTTTCACAGCTGAGATGTGTGTCTGCTAGGCACGAGCAGAATCGTTATCTGCTCGTGCCGTTTAACCCCTTAAATGGCGCTGTCAATATGTGACAGCGCCATTATAAGCGAGATCGCAGTAAACTTTTACTTACCGCCCGATACCGGAAGTCACGTGACGCGATCACGTGACTTCCGTTAGTTGTCATGGTAGCACAGGGTCATGTGATGACTCCTGTACTACACATGAATTGCTTTCACTTTCACTGTGCCAGCGGCACAGCAAAAGAGAAAGAGAGCATATCTGCTGTTTACAGCTGTGTAGCTGTGATCAGCAGAAAGTGCAGAGCGATCGGAATGCTGATCACAATAGCCCCCTAGGGGGACTAGTAAAATAAAAAAAAAAAATAAAAAAAAAGTTTTAAAAAATTAAAAAAAAAACAAAAAAACCTAAAAGTTCAAATCACCCCCCCATTCGCTCCATTGAAAATTAAAGGGTTAAAAAAATAAAAAATATACACACATTTGGTATCGCCGCTTTCAGAAACGCCCGATCTATCAAAATATAAAATCAATTAATCTGATCAGTATACGGCGTAGCGGCAAAAAAATTCCAAATGCCAAAACGACGTTTTTTTGTCGCCACAACTTTGGCGCAAAATGCTATAGGAAGCGATCAAAATGTAGCACCTGCGCAAAAATGGTACAGTTAAAAACGTCAGCTCGAGATGCAAAAATTAAGCTATCACTGAGCCATAGATCCCAAAAAATGAGAACGCTACGGGTCACGGAATATGGCATAAAACGTGTGCCACTTTTTTCGGTCAAACTTCCGATTTTTTTTTAACCCCTTATAATAGTAAACCTATACATGTTTGGTGTCTACGAACTCACACTGACCTGAGGCATCACACCCACACATCAGTTTTACCATGTAGTGAACACAGTGAATAAAATATCTCAAAAACAATAGTGCTATCGCACTTTTTTTGCAATTTTTCTGCATTTGGAATTTTTTTGCCGTTTTCCAGTACCCTATATGGTAAAACTTATGGTTTCATATAAAAGTACAGCTTGTTCCGCAAAAAATGAGCCCTCACATGACCATATTGACTGAAAAATAAAAAAGTTACGTCTCTCAGAAAAAGAATGTCGAAAAAAAAACGGAAAGCGAAAAATCGGCCGGTCGTGAAGGGGTTAAAATTGCCACTCAAGAATATAAATGCGCCGCCTTCGCGGTCGACCTCCTTATTTACGTGCAAAACCCACTCACTTCCCTTCCATCCTTAATGCGTGAACTCAATCGTTTTAGCAAATGGTCCAATTTTAAAATCAACCTTGACAAATCTGAAGCCCTAAACATATCACTTTCCCAAGCAACAGTAGATGCTATAAAACCAAACTTCCCCTTCAAATGGCCACCACACGGCAGTATCGGCTACCTAGGTATCACTATCCCATCTGACGTAACCAGACTTTTCCAGCTTAATTTTCAAAATTTTCTCTCCAAGCTTGAGAGGGACCTGACTGTATGGCATAGAGGTACCCTCTCATGGTTCGGTAGGATCAGTGCCCTCAGGATGACAGCCCTGCCCAGACTGCTCTACTTACTCCAGACGGTCCCGGTATATGTCCCGGCGTCGTATTGGGTAAAGTTACAGCGCTTGTTTAATCAATTTGTGTGGTCCAAGGGGCGGTCCCGTCTCGGCAGGAATGTCCTAACTAGGACCAAGGGGGCGGGAGGGGTGGGGCTGCCTGACTGTCGGCGTTATTATCTGGCTGCTGCCCATGCCAGGGTCCTAGACCTCCTGCATAACTCCGGATCGAAGCTCTGGGTCCGCCTGGCACACGACCTGTGCCCCTTATCTATTCTAACCCTGCCGTGGAACTGGCCACTTCTCACCAAACATAAGATAGGAATGTCCTACACCACTAAACAAACACTACAATCAGTACACTCACTGCCACGGATTAGGCGCCTGCTCCAGCCCCGGGGACCCCTTATGCCACTGACGGATAACCCTGA
Organism: Anomaloglossus baeobatrachus; assembly: GCF_048569485.1. Taxonomy (NCBI): domain Eukaryota; kingdom Metazoa; phylum Chordata; class Amphibia; order Anura; family Aromobatidae; genus Anomaloglossus; species Anomaloglossus baeobatrachus. Next base: position 59,774,515 of record NC_134356.1, read on the forward strand.
CTTTTTACCAGGGGCATCGTCTAATAATTTTTTGGGAAGCTCAAAACAGAACCCCCTGAGACTGGGACAGGTGGCACCAGATGGGGTTCTTCTCCCACTTCCGGACATTGTGGGGCAGAGAGACTTTAAGATGCGGTTCTACTTTGAACATGCCCAACTTAAACACTTCATAACCACGCAGGGGCCAGACCTAGCTCGTCCCTCATCCCCAACCCCTTTTGAACTTATCTGTACAGGGACACCTGACACTAGACATGCAATATCAAGGATTTATGGGATCTTGACAGCAGCAGCAGAAATACCACTTCCTCGTTTCTGTACTGCATGGGAGGCAGAGCTCGGCCAGACATTCTCCAGGGATCAATGGGAACGATGCTTCCGCTTGACCCATAAGTCCGCGGTTGCAACGAGAATGCAAGAGACTTGCTACAAAATCCTCTCCAGGTGGTACAGGGTCCCGTCATCCCTTCATATGTGGTGCCCCGAAATCCCTGACACATGCTGGCGGTACGGAGCACAGGGAGGTACCATGGCCCATATCTGGTGGTACTGTCCGAGCTTGGCGGCCTTCTGGAGCAAGGTGCTGGTGGGCATCCAGGAGGTCACGGGGATCTTAGTCCCTAGTCGCCCCGAGGCAGCCCTATTGTTTATGTTTAAAATACCAGAAAAGGTGTATAAAAAATCTCTTACTGGACATCTCCTCCAGGCCGCCAAGACAGTAATCCCACGACGTTGGAAAGACCCTACCCCCCCGTCCATAGAGGAATGGGTGACAGAAGTAAATGTAATACACCGCATGGAGATGGTAATGGCTCAATCGCGGGGCCAGCTAGTGGAAACCTCCTCTAAATGGTATCAGTGGGAATCTTTTCTCTCTGACCCAAGGTTTCTTGCCCTCGTTGACCCTCAGTAAACAGGACCCTCGACTTGCCACAACTTCCATAGTCATTTTCATTCTTTTCAGGTTTACGCCCAACAGACGGGACGACAGTCTCGGCCAACATACTCCTATCCACATCTTTCCCCCCACGGTTCTCCCCCTCTTGTCTCCCCCACTCACTTCTGATCCACTCTCTTCCTTGTTCATCTTTCTTTACCTTCACTTTGGTTTCTTGTTCTCTATTAGAAAGTCATGTTGTTCGATTATTTCCTCAATGACAGCTGTAAAGATTACTGAGCCAGTGGCCTTCAGCCGCCTTGATGGCTCCTTGTTTATCAAATTTGTATTCAATGGTCTGCAATGTTATTGTACTCTTTCCTTTGTAAACTAATAAAACTTTAAATTGGGAAAAAAAAAAACGGATCCGGACGCCGGATCCGGTTTTTTGAACTGAGCATGCTCAGTATCACACCGGATCTGTCAAAAAACTGAAGGAACTGATGGAAAAAACTGATGCAACTGATCCGTTTTTTCGCTGGATCCGTCACATCAGTTTTTTTGCCGGATCGTGCCTGATGCCAAAAAACTGATGTGTGAAAGCAGCCTAAGAAGAATGAACAAAAAGAATAAACATAATAATTTTTTTGCTTAAAAATTAAAAAATTATAGAGATGAATTGGTTTCTAAGACATCATAGACAGTGAATGAACATGGAATATATGCAGATAAGAGAGAAAAGTCCACATATACCACACAAACAAGTGTATATTTTATTCCCTGAGCTTCTTAGGTGGGGAATGAACATGGAATATATGCAGATAATAGGGAGAAGTCCACATATACCACACAAACAAGTGTATATTTTATTCCAACACTTGAATTCAAATTCACAGAATGTAGTACATCCAATTTTATCCTGAAGAGCTACCTTACTTATTATACATAAAAACACTTTTATTATATCTTATTAAAATGTGTATACATCCCCCACCGTGAATAATGACACACATAAAATCCCCGGAGCATGGGACAGCCGTAATAGATTATTCCTGTCAAGAGAAAATTATATACACCTTCAGGGTATCAATTTAATAACATTATTAAAGGGGCAGGTTCTAGATGACCCTCAATCTTTCTTACCCCTACCTGCCAATGGAGATATAACTTATGTTACACGCACCCTAAAGGTAAAGTGGTGCCCCCATTCCTCGGTGGCTTTCCCTCATATGATATCCCTAGCCTCCCTTCTTATCAAGCAGGGCTTATAGGGTCATGTCATTTGATATCAGAAGAAACAATACAAAAAGAATCACTGTATTTGGGACAAATGCCCTTCAGTAATAGCCTCTCTCTCTTATGGTGATACCCCGGCCCTCCATAGTTCTTAACCAAAAGAAGGGAATTTTGTTTACTTACCGTAAATTCCTTTTCTTCTAGCTCCAATTGGGAGACCCAGACAATTGGGTGTATAGGCTATGCCTCCGGAGGCCGCACAAAGTATTACACTAAAAGTGTAAAGCCCCTCCCCTTCTGCCTATACACCCCCCGTGCTCCCACGGGCTCCTCAGTTTTGGTGCAAAAGCAAGAAGGAGGAAAAGAATTATAAACTGGTTTAAAGTAAATTCAATCCGAAGGAATATCGGAGAACTGAAACCATTCAACATGAACAACATGTGTACACAAAAAAACAGGGGCGGGCGCTGGGTCTCCCAATTAGAGCTAGAAGAAAAGGAATTTACGGTAAGTAAACAAAATTCCCTTCTTCTTTGTCGCTCTATTGGGAGACCCAGACAATTGGGACGTCCAAAAGCAGTCCCTGGGTGGGTAAAATAATACCTCGTAAGAGAGCCGTAAAACGGCCCTTTCCTACAGGTGGGCAACCGCCGCCTGAAGGACTCGTCTACCTAGGCTGGCATCCGCCAAAGCATAGGTATGCACCTGATAGTGTTTCGTGAAAGTGTGCAGGCTCGACCAGGTAGCCGCCTGACACACCTGCTGAGCCGCAGCCTGGTGCCTCAAAGCCCAGGACGCGCCCACGGCTCTGGTAGAATGGGCCCTCAGCCCTGATGGAACCGGAAGCCCAGCCGAACGGTAAGCTTCGATAATTGGCTCCTTGATCCACCGAGCCAGGGTTGATTTGGAAACCTGTGACCCTTTACGCTGGCCAGCGACAAGGACAAAGAGTGCATCCGAGCGGCGCAGGGGCGCCGTACGAGAAATGTAGAGTCTGAGTGCTCTCACCAGATCTAACAAGTGCAAATCCTTTTCACATTGGTGAACTGGATGAGGACAAAAAGAGGGTAAGGAGATATCCTGATTGAGATGAAAGGGGGATACCACCTTGGGGAGAAATTCCGGAACCGGACGCAGAACCACCTTGTCCTGGTGAAACACCAGGAAAGGGGCTTTGCACGACAAGGCTGCTAGCTCAGACACTCTCCGAAGAGAAGTGACTGCTACTAGGAAAACCACTTTCTGCGAAAGGCGTGAGAGAGAAATATCCCTCATTGGCTCGAATGGTGGTTTCTGAAGAGCCATCAGCACCCTGTTCAGATCCCAGGGTTCTAACGGCCGCTTGTAAGGAGGAACGATGTGACAAACCCCCTGCAGGAACGTGCGTACCTGTGGAAGTCTGGCTAGGCGCTTCTGGAAAAACACAGAGAGCGCTGAGACTTGTCCCTTAAGGGAGCCGAGCGACAAACCCTTTTCCAGTCCAGATTGAAGGAAGGACAGAAAAGTGGGCAAGGCAAAAGGCCAGGGAGAAAAACCCTGAGCAGAGCACCATGACAGGAAAATTTTCCACGTCCTGTGGTAGATCTTGGCGGACGTTGGTTTCCTAGCCTGTCTCATAGTGGCAATGACCTCTTGAGATAATCCTGAAGACGCTAGGATCCAGGACTCAATGGCCACACAGTCAGGTTGAGGGCCGCAGAATTCAGATGGAAAAATGGCCCTTGAGACAGCAAGTCTGGCCGGTCTGGTAGTGCCCACGGTTGGCCGACCGTGAGATGCCACAGATCCGGGTACCACGACCTCCTCGGCCAGTCTGGAGCGACGAGGATGACGCGGCGGCAGTCGGCCCTGATCTTGCGTAACACTCTGGGCAACAGTGCCAGCGGAGGGAACACATAAGGGAGCTGAAACTGCGACCAATCCTGAACTAAGGCGTCTGCCGCCATAGCTCTGGGATCTTGAGACCGTGCCATGAACGTCGGTACCTTGTTGTTGTGCCGGGACGCCATGAGGTCGACGTCCGGCACCCCCCAGCGGCAACAGATCTCCTGAAACACGTCCGGGTGAAGGGACCATTCCCCTGCGTCCATGCCCTGGCGACTGAGATAATCTGCTTCCCAGTTTTCCACGCCTGGGATGTGAACTGCAGAGATGGTGGAAGCCGTGGCTTCCACCCACATCAAAATCCGCCGGACTTCCTGGAAGGCTTGCCGACTGCGTGTGCCGCCTTGGTGGTTGATGTATGCCACCGCTGTGGAATTGTCCGACTGAATTCGGATCTGCTTGCCTTCCAGCCACTGCTGGAACGCTTTCAGGGCAAGATACACTGCCCGTATTTCCAGAACATTGATCTGAAGTGAGGACTCTTGCTGGGTCCACGTACCCTGAGCCCTGTGGTGGAGAAAAACCGCTCCCCACCCTGACAGACTCGCGTCCGTCGTGACCACCTCCCAGGATGGGGGTAGGAAGGATTTCCCCTTCGATAATGAAGTGGGAAGAAGCCACCACCGAAGGGAAGCTTTGGTCGCCTGAGAGAGAGAGACGTTCCTGTCGAGGGACGTCGGCTTCCTGTCCCATTTGCGTAGGATGTCCCATTGAAGAGGACGCAGGTGAAACTGCGCGAAAGGGACTGCCTCCATTGCTGCCACCATCTTCCCCAGGAAGTGCATGAGGCGCCTCAAGGGGTGTGCCTGACCTTGAAGGAGAGATTGTACCCCCTTCTGTAGTGAACGCTGCTTGATCAGCGGAAGCTTCACTATCGCTGAGAGGGTATGAAACTCCATGCCAAGATATGTCAGCGATTGGGCCGGTGTCAGATTTGACTTTGGAAAATTGATGATCCACCCGAAACTCTGGAGAGTCTCCAGAGTAGCGTCGAGGCTGTGTTGGCATGCCTCTTGAGAGGGTGCCTTGATCAGCAGATCGTCCAAGTAAGGGATCACCGAGTGACCCTGAGAGTGGAGGACCGCTACTACAGTAGCCATAACCTTGGTGAAAACCCGTGGGGCTGTTGCCAGGCCGAACGGCAGTGCCACGAACTGCAGGTGTTCGTCTCCTATGGCGAAGCGCAAGAAGCGCTGGTGCTCTGGAGCAATCGGTACGTGGAGATAAGCATCTTTGATATCGATCGATGCAAGGAAATCTCCTTGGGACATTGAGGCGATGACGGAGCGGAGGGATTCCATCCGGAACCGCCTGGTCTTTACGTGTTTGTTGAGCAGTTTCAGGTCCAGGACAGGACGGAAAGACCCGTCCTTCTTTGGGACCACAAACAGGTTGGAGTAAAAACCGTGACCCTGTTGCTGAAGAGGAACAGGGACCACCACTCCTTCTGCCTTCAGAGTGCCCAGCGCCTGCAGAAGAGCCTCGGCTCGCTCGGGAGGCGGGGATGACCTGAAGAATCGAGTCGGGGGACGAGAGGTGAACTCTATCTTGTAACCGTGAGACAGAATGTCTCTCACCCAGCGGTCTTTTACCCGTGGCAGCCAGGTGTCGCAAAAGCGGGAGAGCCTGCCACCGACCGAGGATGCGGATTGAGGAGGCCGAAAGTCATGAGGAAGCCGCTTTGGTAGCGGCACCTCCGGTGGTCTTTTTAGGACGTGACTTAGACCGCCATGAATCAGAGTTCCTTTGATCTTTCTGAGGCCTTTTGGACGAGGAGAATTGGGACCTGCCCGCGCCCCGAAAGGACCGAAACCTCGACTGCCCCCTCCTCTGTTGGGGTATGTTCGGTTTGGGCTGGGGTAAGGATGTATCCTTTCCCTTGGATTGTTTGATGATTTCATCCAAACGCTCGCCAAACAATCGGTCGCCAGAAATTGGCAAACTGGTTAAGCGCTTTTTGGAAGCAGAATCTGCCTTCCATTCCCGTAGCCACAAGGCCCTGCGGAGTACCACCGAATTGGCGGATGCAACCGCCGTACGGCTCGCAGAGTCCAGGACAGCATTAATAGCGTAAGACGCAAATGCCGACGTCTGAGCGGTTATGGACGCCACCTGCGGCGCGGAAGTGCGTGTGGCTGCGTCAATTTGCGCTTGACCTGCTGATATAGCTTGTAGCGCCCATACGGCTGCGAATGCTGGGGCAAAAGAAGCGCCGATAGCTTCATAGATGGATTTCAACCAGAGCTCCATCTGCCTGTCAGTGGCATCTTTGAGTGAAGCCCCATCTTCCACTGCAAGTATGGATCTAGCCGCCAGTCTGGAGATTGGAGGATCCACCTTGGGACACTGAGTCCAACCTTTGACCACGTCAGGGGGAAAGGGATAACGTGTATCCTTAAGGCGCTTAGAAAAACGCTTATCTGGACAATCATGGTGATTCTGGACTGCCTCTCTGAAATCAGAGTGGTCCAGAAACATACTCGGTGTACGCTTGGGAAACCTGAAACGGAATTTCTCCTGCTGAGAAGCTGACTCCTCCACCGGAGGAGCTGAGGGAGAAATATCCAACATTTGATTGATGGACGCAATAAGATCGTTCACTATGGCGTCCCCGTCCGGAGTATCAAGATTGAGAGCGGCCTCAGGATCAGAATCCTGATCAGCTGTCTCCGCGTCATCAACCAGAGATTCCCCCCGCTGAGACCCTGAACAATATGATGATGTCGAGGGAATTTCCAAGCGAGCTCGCTTAATCGGTCTGGGGCTGGGGTCCGTGTCAGAGCCCCCAGCCTGGGATCTATGAGATACCCCGGGGGGACATTGTTGGTCCAACTGAGGGGGGCCAGGGAACAATGATTCAACAGTGTCCCTGTGCTGAGATACCGGTCTGGACTGCAAGGCTTCTAGTATCTTAGCCATAGTTTCAGAGAGTTTATCCGTAAAGACTGCAAACTCCGTCCCTGTCACCTGGAGAGTGTCAGCAGGTGGCTCCCCCTGGGCCCCTCTTAGCAGAGGCTCCGGCTGAGTAAGTGCAGCAGGGGCCGAGCAGTGCACACAATGAGGGTCAGTGGAACCTGCCGGTAGCGGCGTCGTACATGCGGCGCAGGCAGCATAGTAAGCCTGTGTTTTGGCACCCCTGCCTTTTGTGGGCGCCATGCTATTGTCTTCCCTGAGCAACACAATAGGGTATATAGCCAGAAATCAACTGTGCACTATACAGTGTAAAGTATATACTATAAACATATAATTTATAATTACACTTCTGCACAATGGGGCTAGCACCACAGGTGCTGCTTACCACCCGCTTAAAGCGGTTGTGAGGCCACCAGAATCCCTGCCTGGGTCTCCCAGAATTTGTCCCCCTCTGCAGCGTCCGAGGAGCTGACAGGAATGGCTGCCGGCGTCCTGAGGAGAGGAGGGAGCCGTGGGCGTGACCCAGAAAGTGCGGGAACTGGTGCCCCACTGTGCACAGTGAGGGGGATGGAGTATGCAAAGCATGCTCCAGCCCTCATTGCTGCTCGTCTGTACAGCGTCCCGCCCTTCCCCTGCCTGTCAGGGCTGGGGGCGGGAGGAAAAAAGACTAGGCCGCAAAAGCCGGGGACTCTAGTAATAAGCGCGGCCGCCGTATAAGCGCGGCCGGCGCGGAAGTCCCCGGCGCACTACAAGTCCCAGCCGCGCCGCAGTGTTAACCATGGCAGCGGCGGTCAGCGCGGTAGTCCCTATACATAAACACACTCAGCGACGCTGAGTGTGTAATGGCACATTTAACCCGGTCAGCGCCGCGGTCCCCGGTGCACTAGCACACCCAGCAATGCTGGAGTGTTGCTGTGCGCGGTCCCCACGGGGACACAGAGTACCTCCAAGTAGCAGGGCCATGTCCCTGAACGATACCCGGCTCCTATCCAGCAGGCTCCTCAGGAGTTGTGGATGAAGCACGGTCTCAGTGCCTGGAGACCGATAGGATCCCACTTCACCCAGAGCCCTAAGGGGGATGGGGAAGGAAAAACAGCATGTGGGCTCCAGCCTCCGTACCCGCAATGGATACCTCAACCTTAACAACACCGCCGACAAGAGTGGGGTGAGAAGGGAGCATGCTGGGGGCCCTATATGGGCCCACTTTTCTTACATCCGACATAGTCAGCAGCTGCTGCTGACCGATCTGTGGAGCTGTGCGTGCATGTCTGCCTCCTTCGCACAAAGCATAAAAACTGAGGAGCCCGTGGGAGCACAGGGGGTGTATAGGCAGAAGGGGAGGGGCTTTACACTTTTAGTGTAATACTTTGTGCGGCCTCCGGAGGCATAGCCTATACACCCAATTGTCTGGGTCTCCCAATGGAGCGACAAAGAAAAGAAGTAACAAAGCCTCGACGCGTTTCCCCCCATTTATTGGTTGGGGTTCATCAGGAGACGAGATTAAATTACAGCACAATCGCCTGTGGAATAAATAAATACCTTAAACCCCAAACTTAAGTCCAAATGTAGTGTACCCTGCATATTATGATCAGAGAATTACATACCAAAAGCTGTCAGATGGCTGCATATATTGCAGCACACGCCTCTCCATACCGATGCATATGATAGACGGCGTGCACTGTGACCTGCCGTCCTTACATACCCCTATCAAATCATTTAATCAGGTGCTTGTGCAGGATACGCCCCCATCTCCATGGTAACCCTGAATGTTTATGGTCGAGCACGCTCACTATTCAAAGAATCCACCGGATGTACCTGTAATCAGATGATCCACCTAGCTCTGATGTCCCCACAGGTCCACGTCATCAGGTTTCCACGGATATCTATGATGTTTATGGTGGAGCGCACAGTGCGTCCCAGGAATCCGAATATAACGTGACCGTTCGGTATGTCATACAGCGCGCCCGCACCGCCCCCATGGGCGTTATTTTGGGGATCACCTGACTTTTCATTCAGCCAGGTCCGAGCGTGTTATCTCTATCTCCGCCTTTGCCAACGTCACCAAGGGCTCACATGGTTTGCCCGATCCTGCTGTCCCTATCAGTCCACATAATCACAGTACTATAAATACCTATATTAATATTAGTGGATGGCATATTATATTACAGGGGCCTAGATAGAAAATGATCACTAGGGGCGTCACATGATCCAACTAGTGACGCCCATGTGGGCGTGACCACGGAATCACATGACCCCCTCAGTTATAGAGGACACAGCATCAACTCCCTATCTCCATCTCTAAATGGAAAAGGAAGGGACGGCCCCACCTGAGAGCGGGATCTCCTAGGTACAACAAGCACAATATATTGAAAGAAGAGAAAAGCGTACCTAAGGAAACGGGATCACCACATGTCGTATCAAAAAACACTGAATTTTATTTGGTAATGCAAAAAACCACACATGACATGAAATACAAAAATACAAAAATGACACAAATAGACACCTCTAAAACCATTTAAAAACATGGATACAAGACAAATAACCCATATGAAATGAGAAAATGGTGTGTCCACACATAAAGATAATCCTAAACACGAGTCCTACATAGCCCTGTGGATATACAACCCATAGTTAATAAAGACATGGAGAGCTGCTATAGCTCTGGGAAAGAGGTTTCTTTAACTGACCAGCCGGTTAGTGACACATGCATGTGATCCCAGCTGATAGGGGGTCCTGGTATCATACACCATATAGCAACTAACAAACTAATAGCCACAAGCAGCAAGAATCCAGGAAACCCAATAGATGCCTGGAGAATTCCTTATGGCCAGAAGAGCCCAGCCTGAAGGCAAGCCCTACAATCCTCCATGAGGAAGGGAGGCAAACCTGTGTAAGTCCAGAGCAGGACAGGTGAATCTGCTGGACCAGAAGTGGGTTAAAGCCCCACGCGTATCGCCACTGTTCGGCGGCTTTCTCAAGGGCAAGGCATAAGACAATCATTTAAATGCAAAATAGTAAACAGATAAAGCATATCACTTGTGTGTAGTCATTCATGTAAGCCGGGATAGAGGTGTATGTGTTAGCAAGCACTAATGACGTCAGATGTGGAGAAGTTGCCTGGGAGACCAGCAGACGCCGGGGTTAATGCGCATACGCCAGGACCGAGTGGTTGGCGCACGCGCAGAAGCGCCGATGATATTAAGGTTGTCCTTGAGGTCGTCTAGACAACCACCCGATATGTTGCCGATCCACGCATGCACCCGTGGCAAACAGCCAGCGCATGCGTGCAGTGACAACACATCGGGTAAATGTGGGCAGTACGTTATATAAGAGACCGCATATACAAACTGCATGCGCCATAGATAGGCACATGCGAGATGAAACGGTGCTTTACACGCGACGACATCGCTAACGATATATCGTTGGGGTCACGGTGTTTGTGATGCACATCCGGCGTCATTAGCGACATTGCAGCATGTGACAGCTAGGAGTGACGATCAACGCAAAAACGTCAAAAATCGTTGATCGTTGACACGTCGTTCCTTTTCATAATATCGGTGATAGTGCATGCCGCTGGTTGTTCGTCGTTCCTGCGGCATCACACATCGCTATGTGTGACACCGGAGAAGTGACAAACATCTCGAACATCTCCTGCGTCCACCGGCAATGAGGAAGGAAGGAGGTGGGCGGCATGTTCCGGCCTCTCATCTCCGCCCCTCCTCTGCTATTGAAGCAAGCATTGTTGACCTTAGGGAGATCAACATATCCACTGCGGAGACACCATCACGTGTTTCTCAACGCAGTGATTCTAGAGCATTGCCCCCTGGGAAGTATGCAAATAAGAAAGCCGCGGAGACACCATCACGTGTTTCTCAACGCTGGCAGGAAACTAGCCAGGTGTTTCACCGGGAAGGAACAACCACGGGAAGGGCAGTCTCCAGTCAAGGAGACCACCTATACCAAACATGGTATCCATCCACAGACAGCCGTTTCGGGGTATTTGCCCCTCATCAGTGTGGAGTAGGAATCTGGCTAGTGGGGGCAATGCCTAGTATAAGACTGTGGATGGATACCATGTTTGGTATCGGTGGTCTCCTTGACTGGAGACTGCCCTTCCCGTGGTTGTTCCTTCCCGGTGAAAGACCTGGCTAGTTTCCTGCCAGCGTTGAGAAACACGTGATGGTGTCTCCGCGGCTTTCTTATTTGCCTCCTCTGCTATTGGGCGGCGGTGTTGTGACGCCACTGTGACGTCGCTGTGACGCCGAACACACCTCCCCCTTGAAGGAGGGATTGTTCGGCAGCAACAGCGACGTCACAGGGCAGGTATGTGCGTGTGACGCTGCTGTAGCGATAATGTTCGACCACCACATATCGCACCAACGACGGGGGCGGGTGCTATCGCTCACGACATCGCTAGCAATCGCTAACGATGTCACATCGTGTAAAGTACCCTTAATGGTGCAGGAGATGGGTTTGGGCAGTACATTAACTGTGGGACCACATGTTTTTTGGGGACCACATATTTATATATAATGCATGCGCCGAAACCCGATAATCGGCGCATGTGTGGTGAAGTTAATAGTGCGAGGAAGCCCTACTTATTAAAGGGGAGGGCCCAAGAGATTGCCTGACAATTAACCAAATAATGTATGCGCTTATGCCATTCAGCCGGCGCATTGCGATAGTGTCAGGAAGGCAATCAGGGGAGTCGCAAAAGGGCGAACTCCGACCTGTTGTCCAGGAAACCACCAAACATTCAGCTAGCATATGCACGCGTGTGAGTCACATGGCCAGCGCGTGCATGTTACAGCCAAGACCAGGCTGGGGATACACATATTTTACAATTAATTATTGTTTTACATAGGCATAGCATACACCAACACATATAGGGGGCCCCATCACACGTTCATATCTGCAACCCAAATCTCAAACAATTTTGAATAATTTTAAATATTTCTATATTATTGGCCTTAAAAAGTACAACGTAACTGATAAATATCAACTGTAAATGTCACAATTTTGCCGATTTTATTAGGGGAATACATGAGTGAGGATAAATTCAAAAGAGGGTGCAAACCTAGTCCAATGTACCCAAACGGCCAGGGTAATAGCATTACCAAATAAAATTCAGTGGTTTTTGATACGACATGTGGTGATCCCGTTTGCTTAGGTTCGCTTTTCTCTTCTTTCACTATCTCCATCTCTAACAGCGTCACCGAGGGACCGTACAACGTGTTTACTGAAACCAGGGAGAAAGGGATATAATGGCCCCATCTCACAAAATATATATTACCGATGTATCCTCCGTCCGTTGCTCAAGAATACAACTACGATGACTAGCAGGTGGATCATCTATATATATAATTGCCTTATTCTGTCTGTCTGTCTGTCATGCTCCAAAATTGTGTCACGGTGACATTGTGTCACCGTGACATGTCCTTACGGTGACACAAAGCTGATTGGCCGCTGGGTTCGCCATGGCCCCGCCCCCCCACACGGATTGGCCTCTCGCCCCGGCTGCGCCCCCACACGGATTGGCCAGCCGCTCGCCCAGGCTCTGCCCCCCCCCACAGATTAAGGAATAACGTTTGGAACTCCATTCTATGTCTGAACTGGGTGCAAAAAACCTAAAAAACATCACTATGGGGAGATAAGGTATGCACACCAGTGACTATGGAAGGGGAATACATGGAATAGCAGAAACTGCTGTGTGAATACTGACATGAAAAATTCAATAGCTATTTGTAAGAATGAAATGTGAAAAATGGAACCTGCATTACTGCCATGAATATATGAATAAAGAGAAATTTAGCTACTGAATTGATCAATGCAGAAGAGCCCCAACACTACGCCAAAGTATTTCTCTACGTTGGGGTCCCTAGCTTGTGTGTGTCCTCTCATGCAGTTAAAAAACTTACCGTGTATGGGACGCTGAGACCCAGGCTATATATGCGTATAATGTGGATTGGCAATAGGTGTGTATGGGGAGGGTTCACAAACGAAAAACCACTAACATTAAGGAATAACGTTTGGAACTCCATTCTATGTCTGAACTGGGTGCAAAAAACCTAAAAAACCTAAAAAACTTAAAAAACCTAAAAAACAGATTGGCCTCTCGCCCCGGCACCCTGCAGGCATTGGCAACTCGCCCACGCCACGCCCCGCCCCCCTCACGCAATAGACGTTAGCTCTCGCCCCCCCCCCCGCATTGCCCGAACTGACACGGTCACGGAGCCACGAATCCCAGGTGAGTACTGTACCCCCCCCCCTTTCCTTCCTCACCAACGGGAGCCCACATCAGCGTACGCCGCCGCCGTATGCTGGTGTTGGCTCCCGTGCGAGCGGGGGACGTGTTGCGCTGGTAACCATGCTTGCATAGTTACCAGTAAATCAAGGTCCTGCAGCGGCGGGACTTCCACACGCACAAACATAACAGCACACACACACGCATACACACACACATCAGATCGCACTCACTCTCACAAACACCTCACACACACCTCACACACACCTCACACACACCTCACACACACATCGCATCCACACACTCACAGCATCCGGCGATATCGCTTGCTTCTCGGCCTCGATACTGTGCTGTGAGCTTCCAGGACCTGCCGGAGGATCACATGGCCAGAAGCATGTGGTATCTCCGGATGTTGTGACTGTGAGCGCGTATGTGCGATATCGTCAGTGTCTGTGTGTGTGAGTGTATGCGATCGGTTGTGTGTGAGTGTATGCAATCGGTCGGGTGTGTGTGAGTGTATGCGATCGGGTGTGTGTGAGTGGATGCGATCGGGTGTGTGTGAGTGGATGCGATCGGGTGTGTGTGAGTGGATGCGATCGGGTGTGTGTGTGAGTGGATGCGATCGGGTGTGTGAGTGTCGGCAGAGGAGCACGGCGTGCTGGAGGAGGCTAGGAGCAGAGAGGCTGATCATGGGGAAGGCTGGGAGAGGGAGGCTGATGCTGGGGGAGACTGGGAGGGGAAGGTTGATGCTGGGGGAGGCTGGGAGGAAGGAGGCTGGGAGGAGAGAGGCTGATCCTGGGGAAGGCTGGGAAGGGGAGGCTGATGCTGAGGGAGGCTGGAAGGAGAGAGGCTGATGCTGGGGGAGGCTGGAAGGAGAGAGGCTGAGGCTGGGAGGAGAGAGGCTGATGCTGGGGAAGGCTGATGCTGAGGGAGGCTGGGAGGGGAAAGCTGATGCTGGGGAAGGCTGGGAGGACGGAGGCTGGGAGGAGAGAGGCTGATCCTGGGGAAGGCTGGGAGAGGGAGGCTGATGCTGGAGGAGGCTGGAAGGAGAGAGGCTGATGCTGGCGGAGGCTGATGCTGGGGGAGGCTGGAAGGAGAGAGTCTGATGCTGGTGGAGGCTGATGCTTGGGGAGGCTGGGAGAGGGAGGCTGATGCTGAGGGAGGCTGGGAGGAGGGAGGCTGGGAGAGGTAGGCTGAGAGAAGAGAGGCTGATGCTGGGGGAGGCTGATGCTGGGGGAGGCTGGGAGAGGGAGGCTGATGCTGGGGGAGGGTGGGAGGAGAGAGGCTGGGAGGAGAGAGGCTGATGCTGGGGAAGGCTGGGAGGAGAGAGGCTGATGCTGGGGACAGAGAGGAGAGGCTGATGCTGGGAGGAGAGAGGCTGATGCTAGGATGAGAGAGGCTGATGCTGGGAGGAGAGAGGCTGATGCTGGGAGGAGAGAGGCTGATGCTGGGGGCAGAGAAGCTGATGCTGGGGGCAGAGAGGCTGATGCTGGTGCAGCATGGGGGATTGAGCACGATGGGGGGGTGCGCAGCATCGGGGATGGAGCATGATGGGGGGGTGCGCAGCATCGGGGATGGAGCACGATGGGGAGTTCACAGCATGGGGGATGGAGCACGTTTGGGAGTGCGCAGCATGGCGGGTGGAGCACGTTTGGGAGTGCGCAGCATGGGAGATGGAGCACGATGGGGGGTGCGCAGCATAGGGGATGGAGCACGATGGGGAGTGCGCTGCATGGGGGATGGAGCACGATGGGGAGTGCGGAGTATGGCGGATGGAGCACGTTTGGGAGTGCGCAGCATGGCGGATGGAGCACGTTTGGGAGTGCGCAGCATGGCGGATGGAGCACGTTTGGGAGTGCGCAGCATGGGAGATGGAGCACGATGGGGAGTGCGCTGCATGGGGGATGGAGCACGATGGGGAGTGCGCTGCATGGGGGATGGAGCACGATGGGGAGTGCGCTGCATGGGGGATGGAGCACGTTTGGGAGTGCGCACCTCCCCCCAAAACACACACACACACACACACACACGCGCGCGCGCACTGCACAACACACCACACACCACACACACACACACACACACACTGGGAACCACAAACAACTGCCCTACACAGACACCCACACACACAGACAACGCTGCGCACACACAGCACCCAACACACAAACACCGCGGCACACACAAATATACGCACATACCGCACAACACACACATTGCACAAAACATACCTCCCCCCAAAACACACCACACACACACAAACCGCGCAAAACACACACAACGCTACAGACACACAGCGCTCCACAAACAACGCAACACACGCAACACACATACAACACCGCTCTCACCCCCCGTCACACCCAGACAACACCCAGAACATGTACAGCCCCTACACAAACACTTGGTAACTACACACAACAACATCTATATATATATATATATATATATATATATATATATATATAACAAAAATCATACATGAACTACACAATACGTAAATTCTAGAATACCCGATGCGTAGAATCGGGCCACCTTCTAGTCTATATATATAATTGCCTTATTCTGTCTGTCTGTCTTGCTCCAAAATTGTGTCGTTACAGTGACAGTGTCGTTACAGTGACAACTGTCGGATTGGCCGCTGGGCTCGGCCTGGCACCGCCCCCCCACGGATTGGCCGTTTGCCTCGGCCTGGCCCCGCCCCCCGCATGGATTGGCCTCTCTCCTCGGCCCTCCGCACGCATCGCCCGCTCCAGCGTACACCGGCTCCCGGTACACATGTACAGGGAGCCGGCATACGTTGACGCCTCGCCCGCTCGGCCCCGCTCCTGGCACACGTTGTCACGCTCGGCCCCGCCCCCGGCAGACATAACCTTGCGATGCTGGGATCGTGACGGAGTCGGTGTACGCTGGTAACCATGATGCACATCGGGTAACTATAGGAAGCGCTTCCCTTAGTTACCCGATGTGTATCATGGTTACCAGCGTAGACCGGCTCCCGGTACACATGTGCAGGGAGCCGGCATACGATGACGCCTCGCCCGCTCGGCCCCGCCCCCGGCACACGTTGGCACGCTTGGTCCCGCCCCTGGCGGTCCACTTGGCCCCGCCCCCGGCACACAATGGCCTGCTCGGTCCCGCCTTCAGCACACGTTGGCCCGCTCGGCCCCGCCCCCGGCGACCCACTCGGCCCCGCACCCGGCGACCCGCTCGGCCCCGCCCCCGGTAGCCCGCTCAGCCCCACCCCCGGTAGCCCGCTCGGCCCTGCCCCGGCACACGTTGGGCACCTATACACCTCCCCCCAGAACTACTCCTCCCATTATACTCCTCTTTCCCAAGGACCACTCCTCCCATTATACTCCTCTTTCCCCAGGACTACTCCTCCTATTATAGTCCTCCTATTATACTCCTCTCTGAGTATAATAGGAGGACTATTATAGTATGGGGGATGGAGCAGTGTGTGCATGCATGGAGGATGGAGCACGATGGGGGGTGTGCAGCATGGGAGATGGAGCACGATGGGGGGTGTGCAGCATGGGACATGGAGCACGATGGGGGGTGTGCAGCATGGGAGATGGAGCACGATGGGGTGTGTGCAGCATGGGACATGGAGCACGATGGGGGGTGTGCAGCATGGGAGATGGAGCACGATGGGGGGTGTGCAGCATGGGAGATGGAGCACGATGGGGGGGTGCGCAGCATGGGGGATGGAGCACGATGGGGTGTGTGTAGCATGGAGCATGATGGGGGGTGCACAGCATGGAGATGGAGCACGATGGGGGGGTGCAGCATAGGGGATGGAGCACAATGGGGGGTGCGCAGCATGGAGGATGGCGCACGATGAGCGGTGTGCGATGGGGGTGTGCAGCATGGGGGATGGAGCACGATGGGGGTGTGCAGCATGGGAGATGGAGCACGATGGAGGGTGCGCAGCATTGGGGATGGAGCACGAAAGGGGGTGTGCAGCATGGAGGATGGAGAACGATGGGGGGGTGCGCAGCATGGGGGATGGAGCACGATGGGGGGTGCGCAGCATGGGGGATGGGGGTGCACATCTCCCCCCCAAAACACACACACACCGCCACACGCGCACCGCACAACACACCACACACACACACACTGGGAACCACAAACACCACCCTACACAGACACCCACACACACAGACAACGCCGCACACACACAACACCCAACACACAAACACCGTGGCATACACAAATGTATGCACATACCGCGCAACACGCACATTGCACAAAACATACCTCCCCCCAAAACACACACACGCACCCCACAGCCACACCGACACAAACCACGCAGCACCACACACACACAATGCTGCAGACACACAGCGCTCCACAAACAACGCAACACACAACACAACACACAAACAACACCGCTCTCACCCCCCGCCACACCCAGACAACACCCAGAACATTTACAGTGCCCTACACAAACACTTGGCAACTACACACAGCAACATCTATATATATAACAAAAATCATACATTAACTACACAATACGTAAATTCTAGAATACCCGATGCGTTAGAATCGGGCCACCTTCTAGTATATTAATAAACATCATTAGGATTCCACCTCTATTGACATCATCTCTAGGTCACATGACCTGCTATGCTTACAAAATATACTACCAAAAACAGCATTAATCTCACTCAGAGAGTGTCATATATCCCATTATATATGGGGCCCTCTCTCAATAGAGGGAAATCTCAACATCCATAGGAGTCACATTAGAAAATATATTCTGATTTCCCATTTAATTATTCAACAATGTACATGTTTTTAACCTAAGTTGGAATATTAAATTTGCCAGTAGATCCAAAATAGATAGGGGATCCCTCGGTGACACTGTTAGAGATGGAGATAGGGAGTTGATGCTGTGTCCTCTATGAATAAGGGGTCATGTGATTCCGTGGTCACGCCCACATGGGCGTCACTAGTTGGATCATGTGACGCCCCTAGTGATCATTTGCTATCTAGGCCCCTGTAATATAATATGCCATCCACTAATATTAATATAGGTATTTATAGTACTGTGATTCTGTGAACTGGTAGGGACAGCAGGATCGGGTAAACCATGTGAGCCCTCGGTGACGTCGGCAAAAGCGGAGATAGAGATAACACGCTCGGACCTGGCTGAATGAAAAGTCAGGTGATCCCCAAAGTAACGCCCATGGGGGCGGTGCCGGGCGCGCTGTATGACATACCGAACGGTCACGTTATATTCGGGGTCCTGAGACGCAGTGTGCGCTCCACAATAAACATCATAGATATCCGTGGAAGCCTGATGACGTGGACCTGTGGGGACATCAGAGCTGGGTGGATCATGTGATTACAGGTACATCCGGTGTATTTCCGGATTCTTTGAATAGTGAGCGTGCTCCACCATAAACATTCAGGGTTACCATGGAGATGGGGCATATCCTGCACAAGCACCTGATTAAATGATTTGATAGGGGTATGTAAGGACGGCAGGTCACAGTGCACGCCGTCTATCATATGCATCGGTACGGAGAGGTGTGTGCTGCAATATATGCAGCCACCTGACAGCTTTTGGTATGTAATTCTCTGATTATAATATGCAGGGTACACTACGTTTGGACTTAAGTTTGGGGTTTAAGGTATTTATTTATTCCACAGGCGATTATGCTGTAATTTAATCTCGTCTCCTGATGAACCCCAGCCAATAAATGGGGGAAACGCGTCGAGGCTTTGTTACTTCTTTTTTGGTTAAGGACTATGGAGAGCCGGGGTATCACCATAAGAGAGAGAGGCTATTACTGAAGGCCATTTGCCCCGAATATATCTCAGATAAGGGATTCTTTTTGTATTGTTTCCTCTGATATCAAATGACATGACCCTATAAGCCCTGCTTGATAAGAAGGGAGGTTAGGGATATTATATGAGGGAAAGCCGCCGAGGAATGGGGGCAGCACTTTACCTTTAGGGTGCGTGTAACGTAAGTTATATCTCCATTGGTAGGTAGGGGTAAGAAAGATTTAGGGTCATCTAGAACCTGCCCCTTTAATAATATTATTAAATTGATACTCTGAAGGTGTATATCATTTTCTCTTGACAGGAATAATCTATTACGGCTGTCCCATGCTCCGGGGATTTTGTGTGTGTCATTATTCACGGTGTGGGATGTATAACAATTTTAATAAGATGTAATAAAAGTGTTTTTATGAATAATAATTAAGGTAACTCTTGAGGATATATTTTATTCCCTGAGCTTCTTAGGTGGGGAATGAACATGGAATATATGTAGATAATAGGGAAATGTACACATATACCACACAAACAAGTGTATATTATATTCCCTATGTTAGATAGGTGGGGAATGAACATGGAATATATGTAGATTACAGGAGAATGAACATTTATCCTATATACACAGGTGTGTATTATTTTCCTTGTATTTGATATGTGGGGAATGAACTTGAAGTAGGTACAAAATGTTTAACAGTTTTTACATTTCCATTATATTGTGTACCAATCTCACTTGGTGAAAGTCTGTGACAGGAAACAGCGAAAGGAAGAAATCAGGGATTCTACACAGTAATCCGACATCAAGGAAAATAAATATACACCTGTTTTCATAGAATGTGTGTACATTTCCCTATTATCTACATATATTCCATGTTCATTTCTCACCTAAGAAGCTCAGGGAATAAAATATACACTTGTTAGTGTGATATACTGTATTTTTCACTTTATAAGACGCACCTGATTATAAGACGCACCCCCAAATTTGGTGAAGGAAAAGAGAATTTTTTTTTTTATGTTAAATGGGGTCCATCTTATAATGCCAGTGTCCGTCTAACAAATCATATAGGGTATATGTCCCTCATAGGCCCCCATCCTAAAATTAGCCTCCCTTAATCTGGATATAGCCCCCTTATATTGAATATAGCCCCCTTGTGCTGGGACACGTCCCCCTGTGCTGCCCATAGCCCCTATAGATGGCACATCTCCCCTGTGTTTGATATGGCCCCCATGTGTGCTGCCCATGGCCACTATAGATGGCACAACTCCCCTGTGTTAGAAATGGCCCCCATGTGTGCTGCCCATGGCCACTATAGATGGCACACCTCCCCTGTGTTACATATGGCCCCCATGTGTGCTGCCCATGGCCACTATAGATGGCACAACTCCCCTGTGTTACATATGGCCCCCATGTGTGCTGCCCATGGCCACTATAGATGGCACAACTCCCCTGTGTTAGAAATGGCCCCCATGTGTGCTGCCCATGGCCACTATAGATGGCACACCTCCCCTGTGTTAGATATGCTATGGACAGCGGCTGTGCATATTATATGAGCGGGAGCAGGAGATCAAACGATGCCGCCCGCAGCTGTCACCTGCCCCCAGCACCGCTCAAGAGCGGACCCTGCGGTATATATATATATATGTACACCCCCCCGTATATTCGGTTTATAAGACGCACCCCCTACTTTCCTCCAAAATTTGGGGGAACAAAAGTGCGTCTTATAAAGCGAAAAATACGGTATGTGTACTGTACATTTCCCTATTATCTACATATATTCCATGTTCATTTCTCACCTAAGAAGCTCAGGGAATAAAATATACACTTGTTTGTGTGATATATGTGTACTGTACATTTCTCTATTTTCTACATATATTCCATGTTCATTCCACACATCAGAAGCTCAGGGAGTAAAATATTTGTTTGTGTGGTATATGTGTTCATTTCCCTATTATGTACATACAGTATATTCCATGTTCATTCCCCACCTAAGAAGCTCAGGGAATAAAATATACATCTGTTTTCATGGAATGTGTGTACATTTCCCTGTTATCTACATATATTCCATGTTTATTCCCCACCTAAGAAGTTCAAGGAATAAAATATGCATTTGTTAAAATGGAATATGTGAACATTTTTGCATTATTTACATATATTCCATGTTCATTCCCTACCTAAGAAGCTCTGGGAATAAAATATATAGCTCTTTATATGGGATATCTGTACATTTCCCTATTGTCTACATACAGTATATTCCATTTTCATTCCCTGTCTATGATGTCTAAGAAACCTACTATTCATCTATATAATTTGGAACCAAGAAGTTATTATGTTCATTCTTTTTGTTCATTCCTTTTCTTCATTCTTTTTAGTTTGTCCCAACAATTTCCCTTCTGACTCAAACAACGCGTTTCAGATGTGAAGCATCTTAAGGGCTCATGCGCACGTTGCATCCTGGCCAGTGCAGAAATAAATGCACCCTCCAGCAGACTTGACGCTGCGTGTTGACAAAACGAATGCATCCAAATTGCATGTATTTTGGATGCATTTTGCATGCATTTTACATGCGTTTTGGATGCATTTTTGTCAGTGCGGTCCCCATAGCTCTGTAGCTCTGCTACATGCCCGCTGAGAGCAGACACAGACAGAGCCAAGCGATGAGAATGAACTCGGATGAACTTCACCCGACTTCATTGTTATCCCGCGGTTCTTTCTCTGTGTGCTGTCATGAACTCAGATGAACCTCCGAGGTCAGTGCCAGGACACAGGAGTCCGCAGCAGTGACGTCAGAGCTTCACCCGATATCACTGACATCGCGCGGCTCTCTCTTTGTGTCGCAGCCTGATGTGCGGTCACACGTGAAGGACTCACCTGTGACCGCAAATCCCATGAGTGACTGAAGTGAGCTGCGCGATCAGCGGTGCCGTCACTCAGGTGACCCGCGGCCACAGCTGGAGTCCTCCACCTGAGAGCAGTGGCTGAGAGTAACCTGAGTGCCGTCATCGTTGATCGCGCGGCT
This sequence comes from Anomaloglossus baeobatrachus, assembly GCF_048569485.1. Taxonomy (NCBI): domain Eukaryota; kingdom Metazoa; phylum Chordata; class Amphibia; order Anura; family Aromobatidae; genus Anomaloglossus; species Anomaloglossus baeobatrachus. Next base: position 59,796,464 of record NC_134356.1, read on the forward strand.
CACTTCAGTTGCTGCGTGGAGTTGAAAGAGAGTGGTCGTGGTGTGTGGCCGCTCCTGTCAGCTTCATGTAGCAGAGCTGAGAGCGTTGCGGGACCTCGTGTGGATTACGTCGGACCTGGAGGGGTATTTGGGGATTAATAAAGCGGTGAAAGAGGATGTTTTTTTATCTTTTATTCCAAATAAAAGCTTTTTCGTTGTGTGTGTTTATTTTCTTTCACTTACAGGTTAATCATGGAAGGTATCTCGGGGAGACGCCTGCCATGATTAATCTAGCACTTAGTGGCAGCTATGGGCTGCTGCCATTAACTCCTTATTACCTTGATTGCCACCCACCAGGGCATTTCGGGATGAGTTGGGTAGAGTCCCGGGACTGTCGCATCTAATGGTGTGGCAATTCCGGGCGGCTGCAGGCTGATATTGTTAGGCTGGGGGGCTCCCCATAACATGGATCTCCACATCCTGAGAATACCAGCCTTCAGCCATGTGGCTTTACCCTGGCTGGTATCAAAATTGGGGGGGACCACACGTTATTTTTTTTTTAAATTACTTATTTTTTTTTTACTGCACGATAAAGACACGCCCACAGGCGGCTGTGATTGGTTGCCGTGAGACATCTGTCACTTAGCATGGGGGCGTGTCTGACTGCAACCAATCATAGGCGCCAGTGGGAGGGGGAGGCAGGGAATACGAGATGGAATAATGAGCGGCTGGCATTTTCAAAAGAGAAGCCGCCACAGTGTGAACGCCGTGCAGCGCTGCGCCGGTGATCGTGGATCGGTGAGTATGAGAGAGGGGGTGGGAGGGAGAGACCGACATGGACAGAGAGAGAGTCCGACAAACAGAGAGAGAGAGACCGACAGAGAGAAATCAACAGAGAGAGACTGACGGACAGAGAGAAAGACCTGCGTTTGTTATGTCAAAAAAAACATGTGGATCGCTACAAAAATGCAATGCATACGCACTGCTTGGCAGTTTGGTAGCGTTTTTCTACAACTCATTGATTTCAATGGGTGTAGAACGCAGCCAAAACGGACAAAAGAAGTGACATGCTGCTTTTCTAAACGCTGAGATTTTGTCAAATTTTTGACAATCAAAACGCTGCGTTTAAAAAAGCATCATGCGCACGGATTTTGCATGATTCTCATAGTTCGCTGGGGAAGCACAACGCATGCATTTTGACAATGTGACGCTGCAGCTTAAAATGCTGCAGAAACGCAAAAAAACCCTGCAACGTGCGCATGAGCCCTTAGTCACATCCGTTGTTCTTACAGAGACTTCCGGCGTTTGAAGCATGCCACCGTATCCGGCTCACATAGACTTTCATTATGCACCATGCCGCACAGAGCTGCACCCGGCGCTATGCATTTTTTTGCCGCTGGCAAAAAACGTTCCTCTCTGCGTCCTGTGCAGCCGCCGGAGTGACGATTTTTGCCGCATCCGGCAAAAAACGGATCAAACGCAAGTACATGCGGCACAATCCGGTGCTAATAAAAGTCTATGAGGAAAAAACGCACCCGGCGGCAAAAAAACCCTGATGCGTTTTTCCCGCAAAGCGCCGGATTGTGCCGCACAGCAAAAACCTGATGTGTGAACATACCCTTAACTGCACACCCTGTTCAGCTCTCCTCCTGGGTCCTAGCTGCCTGCACACCCTGTTCAGCTCTCCTCCTGGGTCCTAGCTGCCTGCACACCCTGTTCAGCTCTCCTCCTGGGTCCTAGCTGCCTGCACACCCTGTTCAGCTCTCCTCCTGGGTCCTAGCTGCCTGCACACCCTGTTCAGCCCTCCTCATGGTTCCTAGCTGCCTGCACACCCTGTTCAGCTCTCCTCCTGGGTCCTAGCTGCCTGCACACCCTGTTCAGCCCTCCTCCTGGGTCCTAGCTGCCTGCACACCCTGTTCAGCTCTCCTCCTGGGTCCTAGCTGCCTGCACACCCTGTTCAGCTCTCCTCCTGGGTCCTAGCTGCCTGCACACCCTGTTCAGCTCTCTTCCTGGGTCCTAGCTGCCTGCACACCCTGTTCAGCTCTCCTCCTGGGTCCTAGCTGCCTGCACACCCTGTTCAGCTCTCCTCCTGGGTCCTAGCTGCCTGCACACCCTGTTCAGCCCTCCTCCTGGGTCCTAGCTGCCTGCACACCCTGTTCAACTCTCCTCCTGGGTCCTAACTGCCTGCACACCTTGTTCAGCCCTCCTCCTGGGTCCTAGCTGCCTGCACACCCTGTTCAGCTCTCCTCCTGGGTCCTAGCTGCCTGCACACCTTGTTCAGCCCTCCTCCTGGGTCCTAGCTGCCTGCACACCCTGTTCAGCCCTCCTCCTGGGTCCTAGCTGCCTGCACACCCTGTTCAACTCTCCTCCTGGGTCCTAACTGCCTGCACACTTTGTTCAGCTCTCCTCCTGGGTCCTAGCTGCCTGCACACCCTGTTCAGCTCTCCTCCTGGGTCCTAGCTGCCTGCACACCCTTTTCAGCCCTCTTCCTGGGTCCTAGCTGCCTGCACACACTGTTCAGCCCTCCTCCTGGGTCCTAGCTGCCTGCACACCCTGTTCAGCTCTCCTCCTGGGTCCTAGCTGCCTGCACACTTTGTTCAGCTATCCTCCTGGGTCCTAGCTGCCTGCACACCCTGTTCAGCTCTCCTCCTGGGTCCTAGCTGCCTGCACACCCTGTTCAGCTCTCCTCCTGGGTCCTAGCTGCCTGCACACCCTGTTCAGCTCTCCTCCTGGGTCCTAGCTGCCTGCACACCCTGTTCAGCTCTCCTCCTGGGTCCTAGCTGCCTGCACACCCTGTTCAGCTCTCCTCCTGGGTCCTAGCTGCCTGCACACTTTGTTCAGCTATCCTCCTGGGTCCTAGCTGCCTGCACACCCTGTTCAGCTCTCCTCCTAGGTCCTAGCTGTCTGCACACCCTGTTCAGCTCTCCTCCTGGGTCCTAGCTGCCTGCACATCCTGTTCAGCTCTCCTCTTGGGTCCTAGCTGCCTGCACACCCTGTTCAGCCCTCTTCCGGGGTCCTAGCTGCCTGCACACCCTGTTCAGCCCTCCTCCAGGGTCCTAGCTGCCTGCACACCCTGTTCAGCTCTCCTCCTGGGTCCTAGCTGCCTGCACACCCTGTTCAGCTCTCCTCCTGGGTCCTAGCTGCCTGCACACCCTGTTCAGCTCTCCTCCTGGGTCCTAGCTGTCTGCACACCCTGTTCAGCTCTCCTCCTGGGTCCTAGCTGCCTGCACACCCTGTTCAGCTCTCCTCCTGGGTCCTAGCTGCCTGCACACCCTGTTCAGCCCTCTTCCTGGGTCCTAGCTGCCTGCACACCCTGTTCAGCCCTCCTCCTGGGTCCTAGCTGCCTGCACACCCTGTTCATCTCTCCTCCTGGGTCCTAGCTGCCTGCACACCCTGTTCAGCTCTCCTCCTGGGTCCTAGCTGTCTGCACACCCTGTTCAGCTCTCCTCCTGGGTCCTAGCTGCCTGCACACCCTGTTCAGCTCTCCTCCTGGGTCCTAGCTGCCTGCACACCCTGTTCAGCCCTCTTCCTGGGTCCTAGCTGCCTGCACACCCTGTTCAGCCCTCCTCCTGGGTCCTAGCTGCCTGCACACCCTGTTCAGCTCTCCTCCTGGGTCCTAGCTGCCTGCACACTTTGTTCAGCTCTCCTCCTGGGTCCTAGCTGCCTGCACACCCTGTTCAGCTCTCCTCCTGGGTCCTAGCTGCCTGCACACCCTGTTCAGCTCTCCTCCTGGGTCCTAGCTGCCTGCACACTTTGTTCAGCTCTCCTCCTGGGTCCTAGCTGTCTGCACACCCTGTTCAGCTCTCCTCCTGGGTCCTAGCTGCCTGCACACCCTGTTCAGCTCTCCTCCTGGGTCCTAGCTGCCTGCACACCCTGTTCAGCCCTCTTCCTGGGTCCTAGCTGCCTGCACACCCTGTTCAGCCCACCTCCTGGGTCCTAGCTGCCTGCACACCCTGTTCAGCCCACCTCCTGGGTCCTAGCCGCCTGCACACCCTGTAGTTAACTCCCTGACTGTTCTGCACATTGCTGATCTGTGGCGGCTCAGAGCGATCATGGACAGCTTCTGCAGTTTCAGTTTGCTGGATGGGTGTGGATGGGGAGTGGATATGGGTGTGGCTGTTTGTAAAATGGGTGTGGTTAGGGGGCGTGGCCTAAAAAATTTGCGCCCCGCAAACTTTGTCCCTCTTTCCCTTCTTTAATAGTTGGGAGGTATGGTTATAGCCACCGCCCCTCCCCCCAGCTCACACAAAACAGTATTTACCCCTGAATGTCTCCTATTGTGCATATGATAAAATCCATAAATATGACCATCCTCATACAAACATGAACCCTAATTTTGGGCAGTTTTAGCCTGAAGCCATGAACACTCTATGTATTGCACATATCTGCAGCACACAGGTGGAATATTCGGGGCTCTGTCCTTCCTTTATACCGGATGACTTAGCTCAGAGATCTGATGAATCCTCTATAGATAATGACACGACACTACCTGCAGCCGCCAGCAGAGGGAGCACGGGAGATGACTGCATCAGGCCATGCACTCCATGTACCGTGTGACTGCTGCGCCCCCGCGGGCTCCTCCCTCCGGACTCGGTCACAGCTATCTTCCTGCTTCCGGCTGTCGTCCTTTCCTAGTGCTCAGGGCCGCCGGGGACAGGAGCGGAGGAGCGGTATGAGCTATCGGTACCGCCGGTTACTTCAGAAAGACCGTTGGGCCCGCGCGAGCAGAGGACGTCGCACAGCGTGATGACGTCACTACCTGCGTCCTCTGTGAGACGTGAGATAGATGAGATTGCGACTGAGCCTGTAATCTGTTTACATATTTGGCGCTACTGAATGGGGACGTTATACTGGGGGCTGTGGGCACATCATATTATATGGGGGTCTGTGTGGACTTAATCCTGGGGTCTGTGTGGACATAATCCTGGGGTCTGTGTGGACATAATCCTGGGGTCTGTGTGGACATAATCTTGGGGTCTGTGTGGACATAATCCTGGGGTCTGTGTGGACATAATCCTGGGGTCTGTGTGGACATAATCCTGGGGTCTGTGTGGACATAATCCTGGGGTCTGTGTGGACATAATCCTGGGGTCTGTGTGGACATAATCCTGGGGTCTGTGTGGACATAATCTTGGGGTCTGTGTGGACATAATCCTGGGGTCTGTGTGGACATAATCCTGGGGTCTGTGTGGACATAATCCTGGGGTCTGTGTGGACATAATCCTGGGGTCTGTGTGGACTTAATCCTGGGGTCTGTGTGGACTTAATCCTGGGGTCTGTGTGGACATAATCCTGGGGTCTGTGTGGACATAATCCTGGGGTCTGTGTGGACATAATCTTGGGGTCTGTGTGGACATAATCCTGGGGTCTGTGTGGACATAATCCTGGGGTCTGTGTGGACATAATCCTGGGGTCTGTGTGGACATAATCCTGGGGTCTGTGTGGACTTAATCCTGGGGTCTGTGTGGACTTAATCCTGGGGTCTGTGTGGACATAATCCTGGGGTCTGTGTGGACATAATCCTGGGGTCTGTGTGGACATAATCTTGGGGTCTGTGTGGACATAATCCTGGGGTCTGTGTGGACATAATCTTGGGGTCTGTGTGGACATAATCCTGGGGTCTGTGTGGACATAATCCTGGGGTCTGTGTGGACATAATCTTGGGGTCTGTGTGGACATAATCCTGGGGTCTGTGTGGACATAATCCTGGGGTCTGTGTGGACATAATCCTGGGGTCTGTGTGGACATAATCCTGGGGTCTGTGTGGACATAATCTTGGGGTCTGTGTGGACATAATCCTGGGGTCTGTGTGGACATAATCCTGGGGTCTGTGTGGACATAATCCTGGGGTCTGTGTGGACATAATCCTGGGGTCTGTGTGGACATAATCCTGGGGTCTGTGTGGACATAATCCTGGGGTCTGTGTGGGGACATACATTATTATATGGGAGTCTGTGGTGACTATAATGGGGCTGTGTGGGGACATATTTGTGGGGCTGTGGGGTCTATACTGGGGCTGTGTGGGGACATCATATCATATCATATGGGGGTCTGTGGGGACTGTGGATGTATGACTTTGTTGCACACACTGTCAGCTTATCCCATGCATTTACTATTCCTACAGTATACTCCATGTGTTCATATTTTATCCACAGTCTGGACCTTCGCTATTGATTATTTTTGGCTTTACTATTGTCTCTTGATTGTACCTTGTACTACACCCTATGTCTACTTTTATATTCAATAAAGGTTATGTTTTACCTTAAGCAGCGTCTACTACCACTTTTTTACATACTATCCTTGGGTCTTGATTATCCATTTTTCATGTTTTTTTGCAACTTTTTGAAATTCAGCTCAGTGGAACTTTGGTTAACGAGAACAATCCATTCTGGGACTGTGCTTGTTAACCAAGTTACTCGTTCAACAAAGCAAGATTTCCCATAGGAAATCATTGCAATGCAGACAATTCGTTCCACAACTTGTTAAATCTCCAATCCTTGTCCCTTATTGTGCCTGCTGGATCTTGTAGGTCGCAGGTACGGGCTGTGTATCGGGTAACCAAGGCGTCCGATGCGGGACCTTCAGCTCCCAGCGTGCTGACGTCAAAGGCAGGAGCCGCTTGCCTCTGATTGGCCAGCGCGCTGCCTTTGAGTAGCGCCTGACAGGGGAAGTTCCTCCCTCGTCGCCGATGGTTACCGTATACACATCCTGGAGCGGCGAACTACAAGAACCATGAGGCCGACGATGGAACGGAAGGTAAGGTGAGCATAATGTGTACCTTCCGTTCCATCGCTGGCCTCCTGGGTCTTGTAGTCCGCAGGTACAGCATGTGTATCGGCAAGCATCGCGACGAGGGAGGACCTTCCCCTGTCAGCCGCTACTCAAAGGCAGCGCGCTGGCCAATCAGAGGCAAGCGGCTCCTGCCTTTGACGTCAGTGCGCTGGGAGCGGAAGGTCCTGTATCAGTCGCCATGGTTACAGATACATGCAAGTTCCAGGAGGCCGGCGAGGGAACGGAAGGTAAGGTGAGCATAATATGTGTGCGTGCGTGTGTGTGTGTTTGTGCGTGCTTGTGTGTGTTTGTGTGGACTGCAAGAGCGGGTTAGAGCGCGGTGGATGTACGGAACCGGAAGTGTGTGCAGTGAGTATTTTGTTCGTAGAGCGAAGCTTGCTCGTAAATCGAGTTACAAGTTTACAGAAAGCTTTGCTTGTTAGGCGAAATACTCGCTAACTGGGTTACTCGTTAAGCGAGGTTCCACTGTAAATTGGATTTGCCCTTATTGTTATAATATCATCTTTCATTCCCTTTGTTCGCAGTACTCCGGCATTTAAAAATAATGTATATACAGCAGTCTCAGTATCATCTATATCATGAATGTACAGCAGTCTACTATATATACATTATATACTGTAGGTGATAGGCCTAAGCCCACGGCATGAAAATCGGACAGCGTGGAATGCGATAAACCATCACATTCCACTCGGACCAATATTAGCCTGTGTGTCAGCGCACATGAGCGATTATTTTCTCAACCCTAATCGGACCGAGAAAACAGTCGCAGCATACTGCGTGTGTAATGCGAGACTCTATTCAAGTATATGGGGTGAGAGAAAGATCACACTGCACTCGCGGTACACCGGTGTACCGCGGGTGCAGTGCGAGAATGGCAATAGCCGGCTACTGAGGAGAGAGGGAGATAAATCCCTCCCTCTCCTCCACCGAGCCGGCCCTCCCCTCTGCAGCACTGGCCCGCCCCTCCTCAGTGCGCATGATAGGACCTCAGTCGCAGGGACACTCACATGACACTCGGCTCCCTCTGTACTGCCAGCGCGAGCCGAGTGTCATGCGAGGATCGCATTAGTCCCCGTGTGACCCCGGCCATACTGCGACTGCTGTTTGTACATTATAGGGATGTTAATGTGACTGCTAACAGTATCTTGCGTACATACTATACTGTATATGACACAGTTGCAGTATCACCTGTATAATGTATATACAGCGGTCACAGTATCAAGTACATAATCTATATACAGCAGCCTATATACATTATACAGGTAATTCTGCAACTGAATGTCACGACTGGGCGGAATGACGCCCAGCGTGAAGCGCAAGGGAAGGTAAGAAACTGTTTTTTTGTTTTTTTTGCTTGAACATGCCCTGAGCCATCAACTGCAAATTATTGTCCTTTTTGGTCGTAATCTCCCTGTTCTCTTCAGATCATCGGTTCTCATTTATGTTTGCATTAAAGTAGGAGAACTTCACTCCCAGTCTTTTATGCTTCCCACCTGGACAGATTGATATTCCTGAAGTGTACAAGTGCATCACAATAAATTAAAATATCCTCAAAAAGTAAATTTATTTAAGTACGGTAATTCAATACAAAAAGGGAAGCGCATATATTATATAGAGTCATTACACACAGAGGGATCTATTCCTATATATTATATAGAGTCATTACACACAGAGGGATCTATTCCTATATATTATATAGTCATTACACACAGAGGGATCTATTCCTATATATTATATAGAGTCATTACACACAGAGGGATCTATTCCTATATATAATATAGAGTCATTACACACATAGGGATCTATTCCTATATATTATATAGAGTCATTACACACAGAGGGATCTATTCCTATATATTATAGAGTCATTACACACAGAGGGATCTATTCCTATATATTATAGAGTCATTACACACAGAGGGATCTATTCCTATATATTGTATAGAGTCATTACACACAGAGGGATCTATTCCTATATATTATAGAGTCATTACACACAGAGGGATCTATTCCTATATATTATATAGAGTCATTACGCACAGAGGGATCTATTCCTATATATTATATAGAGTTATTACACACAGAGGGATCTATTTCAAGTGTTTATTTCTGTTAATGTTGATGATTATGGCTTACAGACAATGAAAACCCAAAAATCATTATCTCAGAAAATTAGAATATTATACAAGACCAACTAAAAAAATGATTTTAAACTCAGAAATGTTGGCGCCTACTGAAAGGTCTGTACAGTAAATGCCTCAATACTTGGTTGAGGCTCCTTTTTGCATGAATTACTGCATCAATGCGGCGTGGCCTGGAGGTGATGAGTCTGTGGCACTGCTGAGGTGTTATGGAAGCCCAGGTTGCTTTGATAGGAGCCTTCAGCTCGTCTGCATTGTTGGGTCTGGTGTCTCTCATCTTCATCTTGACAATACCCCATAGATTCTCTATGGGGTTTAGGTCAGGTGCGTTTTCTGGCCAATCAAGCACAGTGATACTGTGGTTAGTAAACCAGGTATTGGTACTTTTGGCAGAGTGGACAGGTGCAAAGTCCTGCTGGAAAATGAAATTTCCATCTCCAAAAAGCTTGTTGGCAGAGGGAAGCATGAAGTGCTCTAAAATGTCCTGGTAGATGGCTGCGCTGACTTTGGTCTTGATAAAACAGTGGAGCTACACCAGCAGATGACATGGCTCCCCAAACCATCACTGATTGTGGAGACTTCACACCAGACCTCAGCAGCTTGGATTGTGGTCTCTCCACTCTCCCGCCAGACTCTGGGACCACGATTTCCAAATGAAATGCAAAATTTACTTTCATCTTAAGATACCTTGGACCACTGAGCAACAGTCCAGTTCCTTTTCTCCTTGGCCCAGGTAAGACGATTCTGGCTTTGTCTATTTGTCACGAGTGGCTTGACACAGGGAATGTGACACTTGTAGCCCATATCCTTGATACGTCTGTGTGTGAGGGTTCTTGAAGCACTGACTCCAGAAGCAGTCCACTCCTTGTGAATCTCCCCCACATTTTTGAATGGCCTTTTCTTAAAGGGAAACTGTCAGCAGAAATTTCGCAATAAACCTAAAAAATTCCCCCTCTGCAGCTCCTGTGTTGCATTCTAGAAAGGTTCCTGTTGTTATTGTGCCCCCTTTGAGACCTAAATAAATACTTTATAAAGTCTTACCTTTTTGTATGCAAATTTTTTTAATGGTCACGGGGGCGGACTGTCTTGCGTCCGCTATTCACCTCCTGCCGCTTTACGCCGTCCCCTATTGCTCATTTCCATACATGAGGACGCCGCCCAGTGGCACTATCTCGCGCCTGCGGTAATAGGTGACATGGGTTCATATGGCCAGCGCTAACGCATAACGGTGGAGGCAGAGGGAAAAGCGCGGGCACGAGATTATGGGCAGGTACTTGGATGACGCTGCTGATGACAATCACAGCGCCGCCCATAATCTCGCGCCTGCGCAATCACCTCACCAGCGGTCACGCTTTACACATTGCTGTCCCGCGATAGTGCCACTGGGCATGCGTGAGACCTCGCGAGCACTTGGCAGCGTCCTCATGTATGGAAATGAGCAATGGGGGACGGCGTAAAGCGGCAGGAAGCGAATAACGGACGCAAGACAGCCCGCCCCTGTGACCATAAAAAAACATTTGTATACAAGGTAAGACTTTATAAAGTATTTATTTAGGTCTCTCATGGGGCACAATAGCAACAGGAACCTTTCTAGAATGCAACACAGGAGCTGCAGAAGGGGACTCTTTTAGGTTTATTGCGAAATTTCTGCTTAACAGTCCTATCAAGGCTGCGGTTATCCCGGTTGCTTGTGCACCTATTTCTACCTCACTTTTTCCTTCCTCTCAACTGTCCATTAATATGCTTGGATACAGCACTCTGTGAACAGCCAGCTTCTTTATCAATGATCTTTTGTGGCACACCCTCCTTGTGGAGTGTGTCAATGACTGCCTTTTGGACATCTGTCAAGTCAGCAGTCTTCCCCATGATTGTGTAGCCTACTGAACCAGACTAAGGGACTATTTTAAACACTTAGGAAGCCATTGCAGTTTTTTTGTGGTAATTATTCTAATTTTCTGAGATAATGACTTTATGACATTTTGGTTTTGAATTAGTGAAATAAATTATCTTTTTGATGATATTCTAATTCACTGAGATGCACTTGTATTATGTAAATTAGGTTATTTGTTTTTTTATTGCATTTTTTGTGTGCGTTTTTTTACATGTGATTTTATTGCGTTGTTGACTCTGCGTTTTTTGTCCCTTGTTGATATTTCATACTTTAAACCCTTAGTAACCAAGCTAATTTTGACTTTAACCCCTTTACCCACGAGCCTGTTTTCACCTTCATGACCAGGTCATTTTTTTCAATTCTGACCAGTGTTACTAAATGTTTTTTTCTATTCTATTAAAATTCTATACACTAAAAATACAGATGCAACTTATGTGCAAAAATTAGGGGAGACAGATATTATTGTAATTTGGCCACTTTTTTTTTACACACAATAGATTTTGCTACGGTCACATAATCTACTTAAAATGCTTATTATTTATTTGATCATAGGAAAAAAAATATTATTATCCCACAATATATTTCAGAGCAGAGGTCTGATGTAGTTTAATTTAGAGTAATATAATGACAATTTATACATACAGAAAACCACAGTGGATCTGTAATATTCCAATTGGAGAGATAGATAAATAATTCAATTTAAAAGGATAACTTACATGTTACAAAGTGGAACAGATAACGGTAAATGTCTGTCTTACCCAGCCCCAATGCACGTTTCGTAGTAAGCATCTTCAGGAGAGTGTGTCACACGAGCCCCAAACAGTCGTTTTCTACCACATGTAGGGTATCAGTGTACTCGGGAGAAATTGTGCAACAAATTTTATGGTGCAGATTTGCCTTTTAGCATTGTGAAAAAAAATTGGGGGATAAAACAGCATTTTTGGGGGAGAAATGCGACATTTTTATTTTCATGGCTCAACTTTACAAAATTTTGTGAAGCACCTGGGGGTCAAAATGCTCACCACACATCTACATAAATTCCTTGAGAAGTCTAGTTTCCAAAATGGGGTCAGTTGTGGGGGGGTTTCAACTGTTAAGCACATCAGGGGCTCTCCAAACGTGACATGGAGTTAGCTAATGATTCCAGACAATTTTGCATTTCAAAAGTCATCTGGCGTTCCTTCCCTTTCAAGCCCTTCTGTACTCCCAAACAGTAGTTTTCCTCCACATATGAGATACCAGCATACTCAGGAGAAATTGCACAACAAATTGTATCGTGCCTTTTCTCTTCCTATCCTAATAAAAATGCAAACTTTGGGGCTCAAGTAACATTTTGGTGGAAAAGGTCTTGTGATGCACCTGAAGGATTATTACATTTCCTGGATGTGCCTTTCAGCAGTTTGAGGGGCAGAGTTTTTAGAATGGTGTCACTTTTGGGTATTCTCTGTCAGTTAAGGCTGCTTTACACGCTTCAATTTCTCGTGCGATCACACCCGCCCCCATCGTTTGTGCGGCACGGGCAATTTCTTGCCCGTGTCGCACAAAGTCGTAACCCCCCGTCACACATACTTACCTTCCAAACGACCTCGCTGTGGGCGGCGAACATCCACTTCCTGAAGGGGGAGGGACATTTGGCATCACAACGACGTCACACAGCGGCTGGCCAATAGAAGCGGAGGGGCGGAGATGAGCGGGACGTAAACATCCCGCCCACCTCCTTCCTTCCACATTGCCAGCGGCCGCAGGTAAGCTGCAGTTCATCGTTCCCGGGGTGTCACACGGACTGATGTGTGCTGCCTCGGGAACGACGAACAACCGCTGCGCAGAAGGACATTCGATTTTTTTGCAAATGAGCGACGTGTCAACAAGCAACGATAAGGTGAGTATTTTTGCTCGTTCACAGTCGCTCATTTGTGTTACACGCTACGATATGTCAAACAAGGCTGGATGTGCGTCACTAACGACGTGACCCTGACGACATATCGTTTGATAAATCGTAGCGTGTAACGTGCCCTTTAGTCTCAAAGTCACTTTATATGTGGTGTGGTCCCTAAAATAATGGTTTTACAAATTTTGTTGGAAAAATGAGAATTTGCTGATAAACTTTTTACCCTTCTAACTTCCTAACAAAAAAAAATGGTGTTGATTTGTGATGATCGAGTGTGGTTTCTGCATGAATCCTTGAAAAACAAAATACTGGCAGTGGGGGCACAAAGAGGGAAAAGTATGTTTCAGTAGTTTATGGGCACCATATTACTGATTCATACATCACAGTCATTATGTGGCCATGTGTATGAGCCCCTAGAACCATAGTCATCTCCCATAACATGTAATTGCTGCACTTCTACTGTCAATCTGTCATGTAAATCCTCTTCTGTGAGCAATGTGTGTAATATCATGAGGGCACTTTACCTTCTCTGTGCTAATAGACAAGAAAACTGTAAAATAATTGTTTCCATATGTTAATAAAACATCTTCCTCAGGAATAAGAGAAAAGCTTTGACACAGGTGAAATTTTAATTACCAATTCTTTTTAGAATCAGCAGAAAATCAGTAGAACATCTGGTTATCACTAATTCTCCAAAGTCAGGAAAACACAATGCCAATGTAAAACAGCTGACCGATTAGAGATAATGAGTGCGCCGCTGATTACATTTATATACCCAGAATAATGAGAACTTCATTGCGCCAGCTGCCAAATCACAGACGCTTCAAAGGAATAGTTGGAAGGAAGGTTTGCTAATATTAAGTGTAAAGGGGGCTTTACACACTACGACATCGCTAATGCGAACTCGTTGGGGTCACGGAATTGGTGACGCACATCCGGCCGCATTAGCGATGCCGTTGCGTGTGACACCTATGAGCGATTTTGCATCGTTGCAAAAACATGCAAAATCGCTCATGGGTGACATGGGGGTCCATTCTCAAAAATCGTTACTGCAGCAGTAACGAGGTTGTTCGTCGTTCCTGCGGCAGCACACATCGCTCCGTGTGACGCCGCAGGAACGAGGAAGCTCTCCTTACCTGCCTCCCGGCCGCTATGCGGAGGGAAGGAGGTGGGCGGGAAGTTACGTCCCGCTCATCTCCGCCCCTCCGCTTCTATTGGGCGGCGGTTCAGTGACGCAGCTGTGACGTCGCTGTGACGCTGAACGAACCGCCCCCTTAGAAAGGAGGCGGATCGCCGGTCACAGCGACATCGCCGGGCAGGTAAGTATGTGTGACATGTCTGGGCGATGTTGTGCTGCACGGGCAGCGATTTGCCCGTGTCGCACAACAAATGGGGGCGAGTACCCACGCTAACGATATCAGTACCGATATCGCAGCGTGTAAAGTAGCCTTTAGTGTCATTTTATTAAACAATTTATATATTACAGCCACTGCATACTGTTTATGATCAGTGGGGGTCCGTGTCATGAGATCATCACCACTCTGTCAAAACACCTCAAGGCTCCTGGATGAACAGTGCTCAGGTGAATGGGATTAATAGTAAAGGGGGCTTTACACGCTACGATATCGTTAATGTTTTATCGTCGGGGTCACGTTGTTAGTGACGCACATCCGGCGTCATTAACGATATCGCAGCGTGTGACACTTACCAGCAACCTTAAGCGACCTCAAAAATGGTGAAAATCGTTCACCATGGAGAGGTCGTACCAAAACCAAAAATCGTTAATGGTTGTTTATCGATGTTGTTCGTCGCTCCTGCGGCAGCACACATCGCTGTGTGTGACACCACAGGAGCGAGGAACGTCTCCTTACCTGCCGCCAGCCGCAATGCGGAAGGAAGTAGGTGGGCGGGATTTTACATCCCGCTCATCTCCGCCCCTCCGCTTTGATTGGTCGGCCGCTTAGTGACGTCGCTGTGATGCTCCCTTGAGGGAGGGATTGTTCGGCAGTCACAGCGCCGACGCCGACCAGGTAAGTGCGTGTGACGCTGCCGTAGCGATAATGTTCACTGCGGCAGTGATCACACGAAATCGCATACACGACGGGGGCGGGTGCTTTTGCCTACGATATCGCTAGCAATTGCTAGCGATATCGTAGTGTATAAAAGCCCGCTTAAGTCTATGGAACTGTACAAAGCTTTGTGAGAATGAATGTGCACATCTATAGTCTTTCTATTGTGCCCGTACACCACTCTATGTGTCAAAAGAGACAGAAAATCCGAGTTTTTCTAGTGCAAATAGACATCATTTATTATGAAAAAAGTGACAAATTTCGGTAAAAAATGTTAAAATAGTTGAAACACTATAATCAATCCGGGAGATGTTAAAATATTGTACAAAATAGAAAAATCTCCATCAATATTTGCAGAACATATAGGATATGAGATAAAACCAGACCACAGGGTTAAACACAATATTTCAATCCTAATAATGGCAATGCCAATTGTGAGTTCTCGTACATCAAGGCATATATATAATTCTGAGAAATCCCCTTGGTCTGTATAAGTATAATACAGCTAATTATACAAAGATGAAGGACATAAGGGCCCAATATGTGTTTCCATGACAAGGGTTAAATCCCAATTGATATAGCTAGGTCCGCACAGTCCATAGAACATTTGTTCCCTGCGAGGCTGGTATCATACCCTTTTTGTGCCAGCAAGGACTTCAGGAGATGATGAAGGGTCACAGTCGGTATAACCAGATGATCCAGATGTTAATAGGCCCCCGAACATACGTTTCGATTTTTGGAATGTTGAATCTTCCTCAAAGGACGAGGTGCCATCCTCTGAGGAACATCTCCCTGATTGATTATGGTCTTTCAACTATTTTAACAATTTTTACCGAAATTCGTCACCTTTTTCATAATAAATGTTGTCTATTTGCACTAGAAAAACTCGTATTTTCTGTCCCTTTTGAATCATGATTATCAGTTTGTGATAACCGTGGAGTCCTCAGAAATATTGGACCCCCGGGAACTTATCTAGTATGGTTATATGGAACCTTTTTCTAGTACCACTCTGTGTGCGCAGCTAAAGCAAGAGGTGCGGATTTCAGAGCAATATATCCTCTATTTCATGGGGGTCATCGGATCCAAAGCCCCTCAGTCAGAAACAATGTGCAGTTGCAGATTCAGGTTATTGAACAGGTTGAAAGACCATGGAGAGGGGGTAATCATATAAAAGTTCTCAAACTTAGAGAATCATTTACACTTCAGACCTTGACCCCTAAGGGTCTTAATAGGGAACTCTACTTTCCTGTACATTAACTTCTAACTATTGTTTTGTTTATTTTTAGATTCTCTGATGTCAGAATCGTCTTGTGGTAAGTGTATCAGTCTTTCATTCTCTGTGGTTGGTTCTTTTCTCCTATTTCCATCCCTCACATTACCAGCTTTCTTTGCACATACTTGCCTTCAAAATTTGATGCCTTTACCGTATTCATTCATTTTAGTTTCTTTGTTCACGGGGATGATATATGTTGCGTTTAACACATTATAGTATATAGATCCTTATCATTGATTTGACAAGATGAGGCTTCTTTTTTTTTTACATTTTTTATTTAACAGCAAACATGAAAACATTCCAATCTGACAAGTTGCATATTACAACCGGTGTAAGCCAAGTTGACATCAATAGTACTGTTGCATATGAAGGTAACAACACCATGACCTTTCCATGTTAACCCATTTTTCAACATAACAAAGGAATGTCAGATTTGACAGAAAAGCAGAAAAAAGAAAACAAAGATCTAGCATAAAGGTAGCAGGCAGAGATAGGGGAAAGGAGCACAGAAGGAGAGAGGCTGGGGAAAGGATGAGACAAATAGGGGAAAAGACACAAAGCAGGGATCAATCTGAGAATCGCCAGGTCCTGGATTAAAAAAGACCCCCCGACCAGGGGAGAGTACATTAAAAGGGTGAAATGTATTCTTCAGCTGGAACAGGGAGTGTATGAAAGAAGGGGGAATGTTAAAATGTTTGAGAAGCTGTGGTCTCCTTGGCTGCAATGCAAATAAGACGAGTGATGGACCAGTAAACTGGTCTGGGACGGGGATAGCCGTCTGAGACCTCTGATGTGTGTGTTTTGTTCTATTTGTGTTACTAGTTGTTCCTCCTGCACAACGGGATGGTTCTATACTGCAGTTGGAGGGTATTCTAAGTGTGTACTAAATGGGATGTAGTATCGGGGAGAAGTGTTGCTGCTGGGGTGGGGGAGGGGGCGGGAGGGGGAGTTAAAGGGGTAATAGATGTGATAATCTTAATTTGGATGCCGATTTGTTATTCTGTTGTATGTACTCTGTTTTAATAAAAAAAGTATCTGATTTAAAAAAAAAAAAAAGGGATCAATCTGAGGCAGGACCAATGTCCGTCTCAGGGCCCCGGGGGACTTGCCCTCAGTCGGGGGGTATCCAAGAGCTGTAATCATTGGAATATTTAAACTCGATCCAATTATACCATGTTTTGTAAAAGGTATCATATCTGTCATGTAGCGACGCCGACAAGTCCTCCATGTACATCAGGTCATTTACTCTACTCGCCCACGTTGATAACCTCAGGTGAGTTGAAGACCTCCACCCCAAAGGGATACACGACCTGGCCGCCATCACTAAGAAACTCAACAGAGATCCTTTGTACAAACGGACAGAGGACTCAGGGAGTTGAAGCAAGAACAGCTCCGGTCCCAAGGTCTGCGTAGATCCAGTCACCTGCCTGATCACATCCCCTACTCCCTCCCAAAACCGCTGTAACACCAGCCATGTCCAAAAAATATGTAAGACGTCTCTCTCCCCCACCCCACACCTCCAGCACTGAGAATCTACAGCAGGATACATTCTGTGGAGTTTTGTTATGACCCTATACCAATGAGAAAGACATAAGATTAGGCTTCTGTTTAATATGATATACATATCATACTGCCTACATATGATTCCTGTATGTGTGGTATCACGGTGACTTATATTCTATATAAATCAGGATATATGTTACTGTTAGCATATCCTAGGACTGTTGTATACATGTCATTACAGTGACTAATATACGCCCCCTTTATGGTATGTCCTACGTGTGATGGCCGCCTCCTTTTCTACACACACCCTTGCTTCTGTTATAACATATAGACTCGCCTTTTACTACCTGTCATGATGACTTCTGGTCATGATGACGAGTTAAGCGTGACATGACCACCCCAATAAAATCTCCGCCATCTACACTATCAGCGTCATCATGACATGACCACCACATTGAGCACACGCCCCTTTATGTCATATGACCGCTGTATAAGAGCTAACACGCCTATTTTCCATTTTGGCAACGTGCTCTTATCGACAAGTCCCCAGCCCAGATGAAGCATACAATGTCACACTGACCACCAGCACAGGAAGTGTTTCCTGTACAGTATAGGATATTTAAATCCCTCTGGCTGAGATACATGTGCCACAGCATCGCCGCTGGAGTGCTTGCCTTTTACCTCCTCTGCTTCTCATGCAAGTATGACACTTTCATTATCTTCTATTCAACATGCTTTTTACTACTTATAATAATAATAATCTTTATTTCTGGGGGGGCGTGGCCTGGTCATGGAGGGATAAAGAAGTGCTGTACACTAGCTCCTCAGCCGACGCAGGGAAATACCATATAAGAGCAACACTCCAGGACCCCTAAAGACACGGATGGGCAATAGAAGGAAGAAGGAGGACCCCCAGCTCACCTCATCCCGCTCCAGCACCCCAGACCAGAGCATTCGGAGGTATATGGTGCGGACACAGTCTGCAGGGCCCGCTTCCATCATGGCCGACACTGCGGTATCAACCAGAAGCAGCCGCGCGTCCTGCAGAGAGATGGCGGCGGCTGCAGAGAGGGAGGAAGCCGTACAGGAGGTGCGGGCGGTGGAGGCATCGGAGACGGTGGAGGCAACCCGGGGAGCGGTGAGTGCCGGCCAGCCCAGGGGTGGTGGAGTAGCCAGGGCGGCCGCGCTGGAGACCCAAAATGGCGTTGTGACGCCGGAGCCCGGCAGACAGGGAAGCAGTGGGGGAGGGCACCGAGTGAGGCCCGAGGAGAAGCGGGCAGAATGTGCAGAAGCAGATGGGGCCACAGAAGGACACAGTACAGAACAGGCAGCAGGCTCTCAAGCCCAGGCACCATCTCTGTTGCAGCCAAATAAGATGACAGCTACCTCCTCAGCCCCTGATAAACCCCCAAATACTGACATGCCACATATAATCAGTCAGGAAGGGGTGCAAGGGGACCAAGATATCAGTCAGCTATGGCGGACCATTGGGGAGCTGAGTTCCCATATTAAAAACATCCCCACAAAAAAGGACATGGAGCAGTATATATCCAGACTGGAGAACTCATACAAGGCTGAACTTTCTGGGGTTAAAGATGAAGTACAACAGTTGGGAGAAAGAGTCACAACAGCAGAGTCCACAGTTTAGGCTCTGACAGTAAAGGCAGCAGAACAGGAGGCTGGATATGCATCTCATAATATACAACTGAAATAGATCAAAAAAGGGCCACTTAGCAATTAAAATGGCAACAACTCGAACAATGAATAAAAACCAAGAGGAAAGAGTCTTTCAGTTTGCCAAATAAATGTACCCACACAAGCCATATTATGAAAATGTAAATTCATTTATTATAAATGCTGTAGGGAAAACAATTATAGGCATACATACATAAATATAGGACTAAGGGAATTGGTGCTGGAGGGGAAACCCCACGTGTCCCAAGCATTCATTCAGGAGAACAAGTCTCTACTGAGTAACGGCAGACATACCATAATTAGTAACGCCAGGCAGACAAGGCTCAAAAGAGTAGATGCGGCCAAAGGGACCAAACAAATAGTAACCAAAGGCTTGGTCCTATATTTATGTATGTATGCCCATAATTGTTTTCCCTACAGCATTTATAATAAATGAATTTACATTTTCATAATATGGCTTGTGTGGGTACATTTGTTATTTGGCAAACTGAAAGACTCTTTCCTCTTGGTTTTTATTCATAATATACAACTGCAGTATTTGGCAGAAATGCTAGATGATGCAGAAAACAGAAACCGGCGAAATAATATTAGAGTACGCGGCATTCCTGAGTCGGTTGAGCACGCAGCCTTGGAAGGGACTCTATGCCACATTTTCAATGACATACTGCAAGTACCCAAAGACTCTCCTCTGGAGCTGGACAGGGCTCATAGAGCACTGGGCCCTAAAGCAATGGATCCAGAGTTCCCCAGAGACGTCATTTGCAAAGTACATAAGTATAAGTTGAAAGATAACATCATGGCCCAAGCACGGAAACTTGACAATATATCCTTTAGAGGACAAAAGATTCTGATTCTACCTGACCTGTCCAAGTGGACTCTTCAGAAGAGAAAGGCTCTGAGACCCTTATTGGACATATTACGCCAACGGAATATACAATACACTTGGGGCTTTCCATTCCGCCTGAGAGTCCGGAGGGCAGAAAGGATGCACATCCTCAGTCACCCAGGGGGCATACCAGAGTTCACTGCAGCCCTCCAAATTCCTTCAGTGACAATTCGGGACTGGCCATTTCTTCCTCCGGGGGCTCCCGGAGGGGTTCCACCTAGAGATGCCCCTCAGAGGAGGCGAAGAGAGGCGCCTATGGATTTCGGTTGAATATGGAGTCTCGCTGAACGGGAAAAGAGACTTTGAATTGTTCTAAAGATAGTATACAATTAGGACAATATGGTTGAAGTATGGAAGATGGCTTAATGTTAAAGTTACAGTTATAGTGATATTGAAAAAGAGGTTTGGATTTGAAAGGGGAATAAGGGTAGAAGATAGCAGAAAAGGGGCAATGATTTGGTATGGAGGAGTCAGAGAGGTACATAGAATAGTGACATAGTACTACATGTTGGACCAAGTTTCAATTTATTCATAGATTAACATAGTTAATATACAGATAATATAGAGGGGAAATATATGATCAGAAAGATGATGCAGATCTGCGCCGGCGGGGAGCAACTCTCCCTGGAAAGACTACCGCACTAAAGGGGGTACTATACCGTGCTGGACAAGGTATAGTTAGATACAGCCTCCCCCATCAAAGTAGGTGGGTTGGAACACCAGGATATAGTTACTGGTGTCGTACTCCAACACCACCTTTCCATACTTGGGAACAAGTTTTGTTGTGTTTTTTTTGTGGTTTTTTTTTGTTTCTCTTCTTCTTCTTCTTCTCTTCTTCTTCTTTATTTCTATCTCAACTTACTATTCTTTTTGCTAATCTTGGGGTTTCCTATACCCTTACTATAAATCTCTCAAATCTCATCTGACCCAACCCCTTGCTGATAGCTTCCCCGTCCATACGTGTCCTTCCCTTGTTCGTCTAACGGCCAGAAATAGACATGGCGGAACTAAAATTTGGATCTTTCAACACAAAGGGCTTTAATACGCCACAAAAAAGGACTCAAATACTAGCTGAAATGCATAAACAGAAAGTTCATATATTGCTCCTTCAAGAAACACATTTCAAAGTGGGACATATCCCAAACTTAAGAGACCGCAATTATGTGTCATGGTTCCACAGCGCCAACACTGAATCTCGGTCAAGGGGGGTATCGCTGGCCATACACAGAAATCTGCCTCATTCAATTATAGACACGAAACAGGACGCAGAAGGCAGATACATTATAGTCAAGCTACGGATATATGACACAGTATATACGGTGGCAGGATGGTATGCCCCTAATACGGGGCAGACACAGACATGCAGGGCCTTTCTAAAGGTTTTATCCGAGTTCGCAGAGGGAATAATGATTCTGGGGGGAGATTTTAATTTGTCTTTGAATCCCTTGGTAGATACCTCGGCTGGAAGGAGCAACATCTCCACAAAAAGATTGACCTCTTTGAAACGAGACATACATCAGATGCACCTTAATGACGTGTGGCGCAGCATGCATCCTACGGGTAGGGATTATACCTTTTATTCCACCCCACATGACTCGTATAGTCGCATAGATCTATTCTTAGTGAGTCAGTGTGTCTTGGCTTGGAGACCGAATCCCACGATTGGTAGTATAGTTTGGTCCGATCACGCCCCTGTCTTTTTGGCATTTACCCCTCCAGATGGAAGGAAACGGGAGTGGACATGGAGACTCAATGATAATTTACTCAAAGATGAAATTTGTATGAATGACATTAGGGAGACGGTCGGGGTCTTCATGTCCTCTCACGAAACGGACCCCACTTCGTTGCCAATGCTGTGGGAGGCGTTTAAGTGTGTCATAAGAGGGGTGCTGATAAAGCATGGGGCGCGCACCAAAAAAATAAGGAATATTCGCATAAAAGAATTGCTGGACGGGATTCATAAGTTGGAAACAGCACACAAAAATAAACAGTTGAGAGGAACACTAGCAGAACTCACAAAATGCAGAGAGAAACTTAGGACAGTACTGAATGAAAGGTTTCTCAGATACCGGAACCATTATAAACGCTTCCTCTATCAGCATTCTAATAAATGCGGTAGATCCTTGTCCAACCTTTTGCACCCCCGTAATCTCACCACATTGATACCTAGCCTGCGGAGACGGGGAGGAGGGGAAGTAAGCAATCCGGCGGAGGTCTTGGAAGAATTGAGGGGCTTTTATTCAGAATTGTATAACATTCAAGGGAGGTTCTCTGGCATGTCGTCACAAGCTTTGACTGAGCGTATAAAGGGGTACATGATAGACACGGCTTTGCCACCTCTGAAAAATGAGGAAGTGCAACAATTGGAAAACCGATTCACAGAGGAGGAGGTGGGAGAGGTAATTAGGAATACTCCAAAGGGGAAGAGTCCGGGGCCGGACGGATTCTCTCCTACATTTTATAAAACATTTGGGGAATTGCTTACCCCATTTCTGACTAAGGTTTTCAATGCAATCTCAGAGGAGACTCCCTTTGCGGCTCAGTCACTGGAGGCACATGTCACGGTCCTTCCGAAACCTGGCAAAGACCCCATGATAGTGTCTAATTACAGACCAATATCTTTACTCAATGTAGATATAAAGTTATACTCCAAGATCCTAGCTAACAGGCTGGCTCCCCTTCTCCCCTCCATCATTGATACAGACCAAGTAGGATTCATACAGGGTAGGGAGGCGCGAGATAACGTCAACAAAACTTTACTGCTTATAGCCCACGCCAAAAGCACGAATCAACCCCTGGGAATATTATCAGTGGACGCAGAAAAAGCGTTTGATCGAGTGCAGTGGGATTTTTTAAGGGCGGCTTTAATACAGATAGGGTTAGGCCCTGGCTTTTTGAACAAAGTATTGGCACTTTATACTTGTCCATCGGCAAGGATAAAGGCAAACGGCTTCTTATCAAAGCCGATACAAATCAGAAATGGAACAAGGCAGGGGTGCCCTCTTTCTCCGCTGTTATATGTAATTACAATGGAGCATCTTGCCAACGCGATTAGGAGAAACCCCAATGTGCATGGTATAGATGTAGGGGGGAAAACGTACAAGACGGCATTATATGCGGATGACTTGTTGATATACGTGTCTCAGCCACACATCTTTCCCCTCTTTGATAGCGGAGTTCGAGAGATTTGGGGATTTAAGTAATTTCAAAGTTAACGGCTCAAAAACAGAAGCTTTAAATATCACACTGCAGCCCCATGAGGTATCACTAGCCCAAAGTAACTTCCCATTTAAATGGCAATCCCAGACTCTGAAATATCTAGGCATCAATGTACCAGCAGATTTGGAATTACTGTATTCCAAGAACTATTTACCGCTATTGACACGAACAATTAAAGAGCTTAGGTCATACCATAAAAAACCCTTGTCCTGGTTTGGCCGTATAAACACATTTAAAATGGATATCCTCCCACGGTTTTTATATATATTTCAGGCAGTTCCGCTTCTTCCCCCCGCCGGGTTCTTTCGGACACTTAGGTCTGCGCTTTCTCAGTTTGTATGGGGCCACTCTAGGGCTAGAATAAAATACCACACACTCACTAGACATATCACTGTAGGGGGCGCAGGACTACCAGATGTGCGCAGATATCATGGGGTGGCACTGATGGTCCGAATGTTTGACTGGCATTTTAACGACCAGAATAAGAAATGGGTCAAACTTGAACAGGAAAGCTCATCAATTCCACTGAGGTATCTACCATGGGTGGGATCAAGGGAGGGGGTGAGACCTGATGCGACGAGTCTCTTTATTAAGGCTACACTGAGGACATGGGACAAGGTTAAACAGAATGGCGGAATGGTGGGCTGCCCTTTTCTCCTCGCTCCTATCATATCCAACCCAGATTTTCCTCCGGGAGTCGTCGGACGGACTAAATTTCTAAGATGGGAAGCACAACAAGATGGTAGGATATATCATGCCCTTAGGGGGTCTAAGTTGAGATCCTTTGAGGATATGCAAAATATGGAACCTCCCCAGAAATTATCCTGGATAGAATATAGACAACTATATTCATTCGTGAACTCTAAGATACGAGGAATAGACGGAATATCAGAGGGCTTGGCCCTACCTTTTGAAAAATTATTTATGCAGGACGCTATACCCACTCATCTGATGTCACTTATATATAAGATGATTGGACAGGCAGATCCCTCTGCGGGCTCGGATCCCTCATACATGACCAAGTGGGAAGAAGAAATGGAAACGACATTCACAGATGCAGAAAAACAGAAAGCTTACATATTTACACATAAAATGTCAATTGCAGGATACACCAAGGAGAAAAATTATAAGATCCTAACAAGATGGTATCAGTATCCGGTGAGACTACACAGAATTTTTCCTTCTGTATCTGAGATGTGCTGGCGCTGTGGAACACTAAAGGGTACAATGATACATATATGGTGGGATTGTGATAAATTGAAGCCTTTCTGGGAGGCAATTTTCCAAACATATACAAAAATAACAGGAAAGGGATCAGTACGGACCCCACAAATAGCCTTGTTGTCAATGCTCCCCGGTTCAATTAAAGCCCAAAAGGGGGATTTACTGCGGTTCTGTCTAGCGGCAGCAAGAGCAGTGATTCCAAGACATTGGAGAACGCAGGAGGCCCCGTCATTAAGGGAATGGATGCAGGAATTTGATCACATCCACCATATGGAGGAATTAATGGCAGAGGCAGAGGGACATACTGAAAGATATCTGAGAATTTGGACACCATGGATAACATTCAAAAGTTCAGACGAGTACCATACGGTATTTTGAGGCACAGCAGGTGCAGTATAAACAGAGTCAGAAGAAAGGCAATGATAGGACTCGCGTGTGGCCCCCCTCCCAGCCCCCCCAATCCCGAATAGATACCCCCTTTCTTACTTCTTGTCTCTCAGCTTTCCTTTCTACTTCATTCTTGTCCACCTATATCTTTTCTATGATCACCTATGAAGGTTTTTATTATTTTTTAATTGTACGGATAAAATTATAACGAATTGAGATAGGCTAAGGTTCAAGGTTATTTGGGAAGGTGGGATACCAAAATACAGACAGCAGTCTGGAGCTCATGGGATAGAAAGGGAGGAACGTAAGATTGGTAACAGTGAAGGACCCGAAGTCATTACCAGAAATATAATTTAGAACTGTTATTCAAAATGTGGTATCATTTGCAATGATCCTTCCATAACCTTGATTGTTTGTACGTTATTCTATGTTTCTTTATTTTTCTTTTCTACTCAATAAAGAAAGATTATACATAATCTTTATTTCTATAGCGCCAACATGTTCCACAGCGCTTTACATTTCAGAGGTTCATATACAAACAAACATTCATAAGTAACAGAGAAGATACAATAATTAAAGCAAAACTAAAGATGACCCTGCTTGTAAGAGCTTACAATCTACAATGGGGTGAGGTGGGGTGACAAAGGTTCAATTGCTTATTTAAAACGACAGTCCAGCCATCTCGAAGAAATGGAGGATAAATAAAGGCTGCATGAGCCGGTCACCAGCCAATTTTTGCAATGCTTTTGACGGAGAATTACCGTATTTTTCGCTTTATAAGACGCACTTTTCCTCCCCAAATTTTGGGAGGAAAATGGGGGGTGCGTCTTATAAAGCGGTAGCGGGGGGGGGGTCCTGTCTGAGGCGATCGGGCGGGTGCCTGTGGCTGCATGCAAGCGCCCGGGTACCTGTACTTGCATGCAGCGGCAGCCGGGTACCCGTGGCTGTGTACGGGCGGCAGCGGGTGCTGTGTGGGGTCGGCAGCCAGGTACCTGTGCTTGCATGCGGTGGCAGACGGGTACCCATGGCTGTGTGCGGGCGGCAGCCGGGTGCTGTGTGCGAGCGGCAGTCGGGTGCCCGTGCAGGTACTCGACTGCCGCCCTCACACAGTCACCCATCTGCCGCCCGCACACAGCCATGGGTACCCGGCTGCCACCGCACGCAAGCACAGGTACCCGGCGGCTTGTACGCAGAGTGGGCGGGCAGCCTGCTGGCTGCCACTCTGTGCATGCGGGGCGGGCGGCTGTGCAGCTTACCAGTTGTCCGCGGTCCCACTTTCAAATGATGGCGCCGGTGGAGCTCTTGGATGAGAGCTCCATCTGCGCACGCGCTGCTCCGGGAGTCAGCGCGTGCGCAGATGGAGCCCTTGGATGAGAGCTCCATCTGCGCATGCGTCGCTCCGGGCGCCATTACTTGAATCGGGACCGCGGACACACTCCACCACTGAGCCGTCGCCGCCGCTCCCACTACTGAGCCGCCGCCGCCGCTGCCACCACTGAACCGGGACCGCGGACACACGCCACCACTGAGCAGTCCCTGCCGCTGCCACCACTGAGCAGTTGCCGCCGCTCCCACCACTGAGCCGCCGCTGCCACCACTGAACCGGGACCGCGGACACACGCCACCACTGAGCAGTCCCTGCCGCTGCCACCACTGAGCAGTCCCTGCCGCTGCCACCACTGAGCAGTTGCCGCCGCCGCTGCCACCACTGAACCGGGACCGCGGACACACGCCACCACTGAGCAGTCCCTGCCGCTGCCACCACTGAGCAGTTACCGCCGCTCCCACCACTGAGCCGTCGCCGCCACTCCCACCACTGAGCCGTCGCCGCCGCTGCCACCACTGAACCGGGACCGCGGACACACTCCACCACTGAGCAGTCCCTGCCACCACTGAGCAGTCGCCGCCGCCGCTGCCACCACTGAACCGGGACCGCGGACACTCACTGCACCGGCCTGCTGCACGGCTCACACGCCACGGCTGCTGCCGCCACCACGGACCCCACGGATCCTGCCACCGCGGACGCCACCGCGCCTGCAACCACGGCACCTGCAACCACGGACCCCGCTGCCACTGACCTGCCGCGCCTGCCAGCACAACCTGTGCCTCCTGTGACCCCGCTTCACCACCACTGCTGCCCCCCTCCGGTAAGAGAACACCGGAGTATAAGACGGACCCCATTTTTCTTTTTTTTACCTTTTTTATGTCTAAGTTTGGGGTGCGTCTTATATTCCGGTGCGTCTTATAAAGCGAAAAATACGGTATGTTCTGAGAAATAGTGGAGGGGATATGTATGTATTGACTTTGATTAGGGAGTGTGACAGCCCACCGTAAAAAAATGTGTTTTTATGGAGTGTCTGAAGCTGTTTAAGTTGTGAATCGTCCTAGTTTCTTGGGATAGAGCATTCCAGAGGATTGGTGCAGCTTGGGAGAAGTCTTGGAGCTAGGAGTGGGAGGTTCACATTAATGTGAATGTTAGTCGAAAGTCGTTTGTGGAGCGTAGAGAACGGGTGGGGTGATAGACAGAGATGAGGGTAAAGACGTAGGGGGGTGCCACAGTGTGGAGAGCTTTGTGAGCCAGAACAAGAAATTTAAATTGGATCCTATGATGTATGGGCAGCCAGTGCAAGGACTGAAACAGAGTGGAAGTGTGCCGCCCCAGCAGCGGATCGAACCGCTCGGATCCGGGGGGTGGTGATCGTTCGTGGCTGGAGGGTCTCCGGACTCCGGGGCTTAGGGGCCACACTCTAAAGTGAAAGGGGGTATTTACAGGGGAGTTATAGTTCGTGACACGACCCGTGGTGTGCGGTAACCGGGAGTACCACCGCTGCCGTTAGGAGTACCTGTGGTGATGAAGTGGGGCAGCAAGATGTTGTTGCCCTTAAAGGATAGGGGCAGGCCCCGGGACTCTGGATGAAGCTATGGGGTGCCGTGAAAGGGGGGGGTCACTCAGGTACTCACTCAGCAAATAAGCAGACTCTGACAACCGGGTAAACCAAGTCTCTGGGTACCGCTGCTTCTCAAAGGGGAGCTGGTCCAGGTCCCATCCCCTGCAATGCTGCCTGGTGATCTGTGACCTGCCTCCTCGCACAAAGTTTAGATTCTCCGTAGTGGCCCAGTAGCTTGAAACTTGCCGGGCCCCGCTCCCCACTGTGGCTAAGTGAGGGAGCCTGCTCTCAGGGCTCACGCTTGGGATTTTCTTGGACCATTTGTTTGGCAGGCCCTATCCCCCTTGTTGCGCTAGTGTCACAATTCTGGAGCTAGTGGGAACAGTCCATAAAGGCTCCGTTCTCCGCAGGTTAATTGCCGGGTTGCCGGAAGCTTCTCCCCGACCTAGGGTCCGTGTACCCCGCCTTGCCTTCGGTCCCAGACCGGTGATAGGACCAGGCTGCTGACCGTCCTCTTTGACAGGTCCTAGGCACCTAGCCTCAATCCCCTGCGACCGGGGGTCCGACTCCTCTAGGTCCAGACCACCGTCTGCAACCTAGTCAGCTTCCCCTGGGAGCCACTACTCCCAGCTTCCTCTGAGCTCCTCTCAGCTCGAGGGCTACCACACTTCTCCTTTTCCACTTCTCTTCTACACTCCTCACCTCCCCTACCTGACCCCTAGGTGGGCGACCCTATTCCGCTTAAGCCGTCCACTGGTGTGCCTGGTGGGTGTGGTGCAGGGTGTATCTAGGATTTAATTTGCTGTTGGAGGCAGCACTGCAAGATGGGGACCCAGAACCATGAGGGATTTGAATACTGCACGGGAAGGGCAGTTTGTGTGGTACCCTGTGACGACCTGAATACTCCAGAGGCGTCACCGAAGCGTCCGAGTAATGATTAGCCACCTAGGTGACCCTGGCTGCTGCATTAAGGATGGAATGGAGAGGAGATAGTCTAGTGAGGAGGCCAATTAATAGAGAATTACAGTAATCAAGGCGGGAGTGGATCAGGGCCGAGGATTTATGTTATTTCCATAGTGAGAAAGGGACGAATGCTAGAGATGTTCTTCAGGTGCAGACGAAAAGAGTGGGTGAGAGATTGTATATAGGAGGTAAAGGAAAGATCGGTTTGAAGTAGAACACCCAGACAGCGAGGGGTTATCGTGGTGCCGCACACAGAGAGAGAGAGATGTCAGGTTTAAGGAGGTTTAGGGACTATTTGAAAATTTATCTATTCATTTCTTTCTCTAATAGTTGAGCCACTGCACTATAGCACATTTCTGTTATATTCGTTTCCTCAATCACTTTATCCAGGTATTTGTCTTCTCATTGATGTTCATAACACTTGGCGTTTTTTCATTTTCATGTTGGCCGCCTCACCATGAGAGGGTTCTGTATATGTGAGTGTACATAATAACTTTATTCATAGAGAATTTGTCTTTCTTGATCTCTGGTGCTGCTGCTATATACTGTATATTGAAAGACTAACATGTACTTTGTACTACTGATGAATGTGACATTAATTTAATTTAAAATATTCTGTATAATCAAAAATATTCTGAATAATCAGGATTATAAGTATATACAATTTTGTTTGTTTATGTATCATCCGCACAATGGTTTTTTTTTATTTTTCTTTATCTATGAAACGTCACTTTTTGACACTTTTTTCAAAACTTATTAATGCCAATTAATTTTCTTGTGAGCTTCAGGGGCGCCCCTGAGGCTTCAGTCGCCACAGAGTATTGCACCCAAATTTGGGTGTAATGCTAAACCCGGTTCCTGAGGAGGTCAGTCCCGGTTTCACCACTTACACACTCAAATACACACCAGGTTGTCCCTGCTCCCACTGAGGACTGGGCTAGGGTAGAGTAATAAAGGGGTCGCAAACAGAGTGGCATTTACAGGATGCCCTCAAAGAGGAGCCCCAGTCCCACTAGCTTAGGACCTGGGAGGGAGGAGGAGCAGCCAGCAGGGGGAGTCAGGAGCCAACACAACAGAGAGTTCTCCAGCAGGAGAGCAAAATGAGCAGACGTGCCTCATAGATGCTCCGGTAGGAAGGAGGAAGAGTTGACATGGTTGTGGTGGGGAGAGTGCATCTGCTCACCTCGGAACCGGTGCCACACAGGGTGGCAGGAGCCTAGGGAAAATCATACTTCACGTTGGTTTTCCAGAATCTGCCTGGACGGGGAAAATTTCAAGCCTCCCTGTCCACACAGCACCCAACAGCACAGTGCCAGAGAGGATCCGGGGCCTCGCATCAAGCCGGACCCCATATTGGGACCGCGGCGCCTGCATATATGGACAAGAGTACTACTCGTGAAAACCCAGGTCCCCAAGTAGCTTCAAACCACGGGATCCACTGACAGACGCTATAAGGAGGAAACCCATGGAACACCAAACCGGACTGATCTCTAAAGGGATTCGGGTTCGACGGAGCCCATTATAGCAAGTGACCGATATTACCTGGGTGAGCGGCACAGCACAAAAGTGTGAAACGACCTGGAACCGCAGCCATAGACTTTGTCTCTTTATTACCGGTAGTGCTGCTCCGCACTTCGGCGCCCGCCATTACACCTCCCCTCATCACCCTCCCCGAGGCCCGCTCCACCTGGGGGGAGTGATACCATCCTTAGCTGCTACTGTGCCGCCCCTGCAGCGGATCGAACCGCTCGGATCCGTGTGATGATCTGTGGCTCGAGGGTCTCTGGACCCGGGGGCTTGGGGCCACTTCTAAACGTAAAAGGGAGGAAGTTATTTACAGGGGAGGTATAGTTCGTGACACCACCCGTGGTGTATGGTAATGAAGGGATGCTACCGATGGGAGTACCCGGGGTGATGGCATGGGGCAGCAAGGTGTCGTTGCCCTCCACAGGCAGGGGAAGGCCCCGGAACTCGGTGGGATGCCGTGGGGTGCAGGGATCACTAAGGTACTCTCTCAGTCAATAAGCAGACAGTGACAACTGGGTAAACCAAATCTCGGGGTATCTCTGCCGCTTGAGGGGAGCTCGTCCGAGTCCCGTCCCCTACAGTGTTGCCTGGTGATCCGTGACCTGCCTCCTGGCACTAAGATTACCTTCAACGTAGTGGCCCAGTAGTCTGAAACTTGCTGGGCCCCGCTCCCCACTGTGGCTAAGTGTGAGAGCCTGCTCTCAGGGCTCACGCTTGGGATTTTCCCTAACCCTAATGCTGCTGACCACCCTCCTTGACAGGTCCAGGCACCTAGCCGCAATCCCCTGCGACCAGGGGTCCGACTCCTCTAGGTCCAGACCACCATATGCAACCTAGACAGCTTCTCTTGGGAGCCACCACTCCCAACCTCCTCTCACTCACTCCTCTCTTACTTCACTCTGACTACACTACTCACTTCCCCTCCCTGACCCCCCAGGAGGCGACTCTATTCCACTCAAGCCGTCCACTGGTGTGCCTGGTGGGTGGGGTGCAGGGTGTATCTAGGATTTGATTTGCTGTTAGAGGCAACACCATAAGATAGGAACCCAGAATCATGAGGGACTTGGAATACTGCACGGGAAGGGCAGCTTGTGCAGTACCCTGTGACGACCTGATAGTCCAGGGGCGTCACACTACTACCATCCGCCCCGGAGGACACCGACAGCAGCCGCGGCCGATTCCCTAGGCGGCCCGTGACCACGACTGTTAACGGCCCGGCGATGAGTAGGTTAATGCACCTGCCCCATGGGGTGCTACACTTCCACGTCAATAAACTGTTGTCATGTGATAACATTTTGAGAGTGTGGTGGACTTTCTAAATTTTGCATCTGGTTTTAATCCGGGCTATCAGTTTTCGTTACACACTCTGCAGCCTTACCGAGGATGTAGATTGTGAGCCGTAATGGTGTTGGTCATGATGTCTCTAAAGTGTTGTTGAATTAATGGTGTTATCTAAATTTGTAAAATCAATTTATTATCCTCTAGCCAATTCACATAACCATTTGTCCTATAGTCATTGCCTCTGTATTTGCTTTTGTACCAAAGCCTGAAAGACTGCATTGTGTCATGTGTGCTGACTGGACCATTGACTATAATGACATTGGTAGAGTTACCGTTCTTTCTTGGACATAATTTGTGTCTACAGCAAACCATTTGACATAGTCGATGATAACAATGCATCAATTTATAATCCAAACGTCGAATATATCTTCATGAATCAAGTAAAAAATGTTTAATGCTGCTTCCCATATCTATTTAATAGATTTGTATATGTTTGGCTGGTTGCTTGTGCAACCATTCTGCCACAATTGTATTGAGCTGCTATGTTTCCTTGCATTTCACATAGTTAGATACCTACATATAGCAGATAAATATAAATATATATATATATATATATATATATACGGTATATATATATATATATATATATATATATATATATATATATATATATATATATATATATTTATTTATTTATTTTTTATTTATTCATTTTTTTTAAATGCCATGTCTCATATAGTAGGAACAAGGATCCTTGAAAAATGAGCAATGTCAATTCAGGTAAGTACAAACTTGATTAAAGGGAACCTGTCACCAGATTTTTTATGTATAAACTAAAACTACCAACTTCCGCCTGTGCTATATTGTATAAAGGTTTATTTTATCCCCTGACTCCCCCTGTATACTCCCCAAATACTTTTTGAAAATCACCCGCACTGTATATAAATCGGGACCGTCTGGTCCTTTAGGCGTGCTTGGCTGTGGCATCTGTCCCTCCTCTCCCTGCTGATAGCTGTCTGAATAACACCTCCTGTGTCATCCAAATACATAGCCATGTGAAATCTCACGCCTGTGCAGAGACATCACAGGCTCACGCAGGGCACATTGGTCTGACCTACTACAGACAGCACATAATACATAACTGCGCATGTGCGAAACAGCATTTAAGAAGTTAAAAGCCCCCTATGGCAGGATTGGCACCCTGCGATTTATAATTGTGGGTGCCGATCGTTGAAATGGTACCCTGGGGTTATCTGATGACCCCATGGTATGATGGCCTCTAAGAATCAGCTATAAGCAGGGTCTTACAGGCAAAGTAAGTGAGACACTGTCAGGTCTCATGTGCTGTTGTCCTTGTATAAATTGAATAAAATGCGATCAAAAAGTCATATGGAAAAAAAATGGTAAGAATGAAAAAGCCAAACCGTAATTTTGACATTCAGCAACAATTGCTCAGGTGAACCAGCTAATTGCGCCACCGCACTCAAGAAGTTCCGCATCTGGCACTAACCTGGAGTGACCTATGATGCCTCGTTCTCCTTGAACAAGGTTCCATAGATTGGAGTACGGATTCTGAGATGTTGTGGGACCACTACACCATGAATTACGTTGGATCTTCCTGTTTTGTTTTATTTTATAAATTGGTGAACAAAGGATCGTGTGAAAGAGTAACACTCACTTTACACTTCCTAAGTTAGTAATGGGGGTGTCTGATAGACGCTTTTCCATTACTAACACCTCAACCTCCAAAAATATTACCCTGATTGCCACCGCACCATGATACTATTTGGAGGGCTACTTGAGGTCTATCATACTATTTGCAAGGCTATGTGTGAGGCTATCATACTGTTTGGAGTGCTACATGGGGGACATCATACTATTTAGAATGTTAGGTGGGGGTCATCCTACTATTTGGGGGGCCATCACTCTATTTGGAGGACTATCTGGGGGTTAATATACTGTTTAGAGGGCTGTGTGGGAGGCAATTATACTGTTTGGATGGCTGGGTGGTGGCCTATTATACTGTTTGGAGGGCTGTGAGGGGTCCGTTATACTAAGTGCATGGTAGTTTAAACTGTCTGGAGGGTTGTGTTTAAGCCATTATACTGTCTAAAGGCCTATTTGGGGGACCATTATACTATTTGGAGGGCTACTGGGGACCATTATAATGTGTACAGTTCATTATAGTGTTGAGGGTTGTGTGGGGGCCACTATGCTGTATGGGGGCCATCATATTGTGTTGGAGGTCACTGTGGGCTAATCATACTGTGCGTGTGGAGGAATTCACTTTAGAGGTATCTTTCTGTGTTTGGGGGCACATTTGTTAACATCATACTTTATGGGGACCATCTTAGTGTGTGGGGACACTAAGGATATGTGCGCACGCTGCATTTTTTGCCGCATTTTTTTCGGGTGCGTTTTTGGTCAGAAAACTGCATGACTTTGCTTCCCCAGCAAAGTCTAAAGCCTGCTTTACACGGTACGACCGATTGTGCGATTTCACAATCGATCGTACCCGCCCCCGTCCTTTTTGCGTCACGGGCAAATCGCTGCCCGTGTCGCACAAAGTTACTAAACCCCGTCACACATACTTACCTCTCGTGCGACCTCGCTGTGGGCGGCGAACGTCCACTTCCTGGAGTGGGAGGGACGTTCGGCGTCACAGCGACGTCACACGGGCGCCGGCCAATAGAAGCGGAGGGGCGGAGATGAGCGGGACGTAAACATCCCGCCCACCTCCATCCTTCCACATAGAGACGGCGGCGGCCGCGGGAGGCAGGTGAGCTGATCATCGTTCCCGTGGTGTCACACGGAGCGACGTGTGCTACCACGGAAACGATGGTCAACTAAAGTAACCGATATTATGGAACCTAACGAGCAGTACCCGACTCACGATTTGTGAGCGATACTGCGTCGCTAGGAGGTGTCACACAGGCCAGCATCGCCAGCGATGCCGGATGTGCGTCACAAAAACCGTGACCCCGACGATCTATCGCACGATAGATTGCCTGGTGTAAAGCAGGCTTAATGCGGGCGTCACACGGTACGATATATCTGGCGATATGTCGTCGGGGTCACGTCGTTAGTGACGCACATCCGGCATCGTCAGAGATATCGTATCGTGTGACACCTATGAACGAGCAGAAATACTCACCTTCTCGTTCATCGTTGACACGTCATTCATTTTCATAATATCGTCCCTCCTTCTGTGCTCCGGTTGTTCGTCAGTCCCGAGGAAGCACACATTGCTCCGTGTGACACCCCGGGAGCGATGACACAGCTTACCTGCGTCCCGCCGGCAATGCGGAAGAAGGAGGTGGGCGGGATGTTACGTCCCGCTCATCTCCGCCCCTCCGCTTCTATTGGCCGACCGCTGTGTGACGTCGCTGTGACATTGAACGTCCCTCCCTCTTCAGGAAGTGGATGTTCGCTGCCCACAGCGAGGTCGCCCGGGAGGTAAGTACGTGTGACAGGGGATTAATGACTTTGTGCGCCACGGGCAACTAATTGCCCGTGACGCACAAACGACGGGTGCAGGTGCGATCGCTTATGCGATCACACGATTTATTGTCCTGTGTGACGCCCGCATTAGAGTTTTAATTTTTGCTGTCCGCACAGTGCTTTTTTTTTTTAGCTGTGTTTTTGAGGTGAAAAAAAGCAACATGTCAATTCTTTTCTGCGTTTTTGTGCGTTTTTTCACTCATGCAATGCTTTGGGAAAACGCAGCAAAAATCAAAAAGAAAAACGCAACAAAATGCAGCCAAAAATGCGCAAAAACGCATGCGGTTTTTTACCAGTGCGTTTCTGTGCGTCCAAAAATGCACCAAAATGCAGCATCTTTGTGGTCACAAAAAAAGGCAACGTGCGCACGTACCCTAAGGGGCTTCAATAGGGGGCAATATTACCTTGTAAGGGCTGCAAAGTTCTGGGATATGCTCTTTTGTGACCCTGCTGTCCATGATTTTTTTTGGGTAGGGGTGCATAATAAGGATACAGATGCCCAATCTATGTACGCCGCTCAATTCTGCATTTTTTACTGCCTTGAGAGCATTTTTTAGCTGCAGAAAAACACAGTGTGTGAATATATGGTAGCCTTAAGGGTGCTTTACACGCTGCGACATCGCTAGCTATTGCTAGCGATGTCGCGAGCGATAGCACCCGCCCTCGTCGTGTGTGCGATATGTGTTGATCGCTGCCATAGCGAACATTATCGCTACGGCAGCGTCACACGCACATACCTTGTCAGCGACATCGCTGTGACCGCCGAACAATCCCTCCCTCAAGGGGGAGGTGCGTTCGGCATCATAGCAACGTCACTGCGGCGTGACTAAGTGGCCGGCCAATAACAGAGGAGGGGCGGAGGTGAGCGGGACGTAACATCCCGCCCACCTCCTTCCTTCCTTCTTTTCCGGTGGACGCAGGTAAGGAGATGTTCGTCGCTCCTGCGGTGTCACACGTAGCGATGTGTAACGCTGCAGGAACAACGAACAACATCGCTACTGACAAGACAACGATATTTGGTTTTTGGACAACCTCTCCAACACCAACAATTTTTACCACTTTTGCGATCCTAGAAGGTCGCTCGTACGTGTCACACGCTGCGATGTCGCTAACGACGCCGGATGTGAGTCACAAACACCGTGACCCTGAGGATAAATCGTTAGCGATATCGCAGCGTGTAAAGCCCTCTTTAGAGTCCAAATCCATTGCTTCATTTGTCAGAAACCATTTCTTATTCAAATATGCTTTTGAGGTGCTCCGTGCAACTTCGGCATAGCCAGGAACTTCAGTGTACCTTCCCACCTATTTGTTTTTTCCTCTATCTCCACCCTCCGTGTCCTTTCTCTCCCCATAAAGCCTGAGCTGACAATCAAGGAAGAAGCGGGTGGACATAGCTGTTAAAACAAAAAGTTTTCTTTACTTTCCTTCCATGTAGTTTCGATATTCTTTGCATTCTATATGGCTTAAATAGGGTTACCAAACACTGTGTAAGGCCTGTTTCACACGTCAGTGAAAAACACAGACGTTTTTCACTGGCGTGTAAAACACGCATATGTCCCTGCGTGTGCCGAAAATCACGGCACACGTGGGTTGTCTAAGTGCAATCCGGGCTCCGTTCTCCGTGGCCCGTGATTGCACTTAGAGATTCACTCACCTGCGCCCGCTCCCGCTCTCCATGGTGCTGATCGCTCCCGCGACGCAGCATCCGGCCGGCGGTGGTGACCCCTGCAGCAGCTGCTTCCGGGTCGGCTGTGTCGTGCATAATGAATATGCGTGACAGTAATCAGCCGGCACAGAAGGAGCAGGGAGAACGGGCTGCAGAGGACATCGCTGGACGCCGGGTGAGTTAAAATGTTTTTTATTTTAAATGCACGTTTTTTTCTGGCACGTGTTTCACGGACCACACCACTGCGTGGTCCGTGGAACATCAGTGATGCCAGAAAAAAATGGACATGTCTCCGTGCAGCAATCACGCACACGCGGGTACGCTGCACGGAGACACGTGCAGTGACAAATCACTGACGTGTGAGCAGACCCATTCATTATAATGGGTCTGCATATGTCAGTGTTTCTGGTACGTTTAAAAAAAAGCACAAATGTACCAGAATCACTGACGTGTGAAAGGGGCCTAAAAGCCGCCCACCCAAATCCAGAGGCAGAATGATACAACTAGGAATCGTTGTGACACATTTGTGGACAAGGTCATTAGCTAGTAACATTATTTCATAAAAAATAACCAGCAGTGACTTGTATATACAACATAACAGAATAAAAACTCCCTTATGCATTAATTCACGGCTGCATCCTATTAGGATCATTTCAAAGCGCTGAAATGGGCACATAATGAATGGTCATCTGCCATGATGAATATGCATACCTCTATATGACTACAGGTCCTGTTCTCTCCGATAAGCACGGCTCAACGGATCTGGTAAACATTATAATAATGCAGCACATATCTGGAATGACAACGTATGCAATATTGGCCTTTTTCAGTAATAGTGCCATTTATCATGCAAATCCTATTTGCCTGTTTACCAGAGTAATGGAGGATCATTACCAAATTGCATGTACTGGATGGGTATCGGAATAACAGTCATTTTTCGTCTGTTATTTATGTGTTGATTTTGATGAGATGGTTCAAACTCTAAATCATCAAGGTCAAGTAAGAGCAAAATAATACACAGATAATATTAAAATAATTTATTTTTTAAAATAGTCATTTCACTTTCTACCAGCAGGTGGAAGTATAGTACACTAAATTGCAGCTGGTGATTTCTGCAAAGCCATGTGCGACTTTTCATATTGAAACTCTTGGATAGTTTGTGTATTTAATATACTATTAGAGTATGTGCGCACGTTGCTTTTTACCTGCTTTTTACCTGCTTTTTTGCTGCTTTTTCTTCTGCGCTGTTTAATGCCAAAATGGATGTGTTCTTCTATTCAAGCAAAGTCTATGGGAATTTGGGTTTCTTGTTCACACTATGTTGTTCAAAATGCTGCCTTTTTGTGGCAGAACTTTGGTCAAAAACTCAGCTTTGCAGTGCAAAACCCAAATGGCAAAAACAATTGACATGTTGCTTCTTTGAAAAGCTGAGTTTTTGACCAAAGTTCTGCCACAAAAAGGCAGCATTTTGAACAACATAGTGTGAACAAGAAACCCAAATTCCCATAGACTTTGCTTGAATAGAAGAACACATCCATTTTGGCATTAAACAGCGCAGAAGAAAAAGCAGCAAAAAAGCAGGTAAAAAGCAGGTAAAAAGCAACGTGCGCACATACCCTAAGTATCATTGCTGTTTAATTTTGTGTTGAAGAAGTGAATTTAAGAGAATCTGTCAGCAGGTTTTTACTATGTAATTTGAGAGCAGCGTAATGTAGGGGCAAGAACCTGATACCAGGGATGGGACTCTTTGTAACATGGTGTTTGGCGCAAAACGTACTAAGTGTCATGACTATATCTGGCGCTGTTCACACTACAGACTCTGACCCTCCAGACTATGATTTTTCTGGGGCTTCTGAGTTGCATAGGCAGGCTTGGGTGTCGACCAGCTGTGTGCTCATTAGTAATGGGGCTGGCAGGGGTCAATGTCTCCTAGCCTGCTGGTTACCTCTAGGATCACATGTTATGAGAAACCTATCACAGCTTCTCCCCACCTTTTTAAGATAGTGAAAACTGACTTCCTGTGCCGATTATAGCTTTAAGCGATACCATGTCCATGGCTGTTGTGATCCAGTTGCTGATGAACTACTCAGTGTTGCTGTTAGGTGTGATGTATTTATTCCCTTGTCATCTGTTTATTTCCTCCTGATCATGTATTGTCTAATACCTCTATGTGTGTTTGCTGTAAGTTAGAGTTTTGGTTCCCCAGTTTGTCTATTTTTGTGGATTTAATCACTCCTGTCCCAGCCCTCCCCTGGGATGGGGTAGAGGGGGTATTAGAGCAGGGCTAGGTTGGCGGTTGAGACCTCTTCACCATCAGATATACCTCTGGGAAATAACAGCTAGGGCCCCCTAGACTGAGGTCCAGTCTAGGAGCTCCAGTCTCCAGTTATTCCTTTATACTTCATGACACTCTTGCTCAGCAGCTTTCTGTAGTTTAAATTCAATCAGTGTTTTACCAGCACAAGAGTATCACTGGAGGATTAGGGGGTCACATCCAGGCAGTCCAGCTAATCTGCGTAACCCCACCCCCCACGGATTGGCTGGTTGCTGACAATGCGCAGTGTACTCTGGAAGCTACCAATCAGTGGTGTGGGCAGGGTTATACATAGCTTAGCATTTTGAACACTCTTACATCTGCAGCAGGGAAAACAGGGATTCTATCAAAACTGCACCCAGCAGCCCAGAAGTCATACATCACTGTAATCAGGATCTCTTCCACTACATCAAATTGCATAGCAAAAGCCTGCTGACAGATTTCCTTTTACAGAGAAAAGTAATACTGTAGCATTTACTTACATACTTTTGCATGACTCCTGTATTGAAGAGGCTGACAATTAACTACTTTTTAACAAAACACCCTTTTTTCTTCTGATTTCCCTAATAAAAACAGACCAGTCATTTGGATTAAATTGGCCAAGACGGCCTTTATTATAACAGTTATAACAATAAATAAATAACTTGAAGTAAAGGTTGTTCTTGAAGCTGCAAAGACTGTCATTGCCCAAATATTGCAACTTCCAGCATTACCCTGTGATCACTTTTTCCATACCACCGACTCCCTGAGATCCCAACTTAAAAAGTCCCATAATCTGTGCCAAGCCATCACCAAATTCCAACACACAATTGTATGGTACCATCTACTTGGTGTACAAGCTCTCAACTACAGTTTTGCCACTAACGCCAAGAACACCCCTCCCACACATACACACACACACACACACACAGACCGCCAAGCCAAAGTTACCAGAATTGGAGCATCTTTTACTTTTCACTTACTGGGTTAGTAATGGGGTTGTCAGATAGACGCCTCCCCACTACTACCTCCTGGGTTTGATGTCTGTTGTCAATTCACAGCTGACATAAACACCAAAGATGATACCCCGAATGCCTCCACAACAGGGCAATCAGGACGATCCGGGGAAAGCGCCAGAATTGGCTCATCTAATGTATCTGTCACTTATAGGGCGGCTGCGGGATGCTATTTTTAGGCTGGGTAGGGCCAAATATTCATGGGCTTTCCCAGCCTGATAATATCAGTCTGCAGCTCTCTGTTTTACCTTGGTTATCAAAAATAGGGGTCACTCTGCATCATTTCTTTTTTTTATTTATTAGGTTAATACAAAGCTGGGCATTAGTTTATATTCTGCAAAACCTTTATGACTTTTCAAAGTATTTTACTCCAGTTTTGGAAGGGAAAAGTTTGATGAATCGAGGTTTTAATTTTTAAAATGGCAAAAAGATACAAAACTATCGAAAATTAAACAATGATCTATAATTCTGGTACATGAAGACTTGTGGTAAGGTTGTTGGTTGTAAAAAAAAGTCTGAATTAATTGTTCGTCTTTAGTTATAGAAAGTAGACAATGGAGATATAATTATAAGGCACGCTCTCTTGGCAGTAACGCACACGAGCACATATAATTACAGGGGAATTACCTGCTGCTATGTGGAATGTGTTAGCAAAATTATGTCCTATAATTATATATTACCGTGGTACATTTTAC
Organism: Anomaloglossus baeobatrachus; assembly: GCF_048569485.1. Classification (NCBI taxonomy): domain Eukaryota; kingdom Metazoa; phylum Chordata; class Amphibia; order Anura; family Aromobatidae; genus Anomaloglossus; species Anomaloglossus baeobatrachus. The sequence goes on from NC_134356.1 coordinate 59,837,241, forward strand.
ATGAGAAGGTGAAATGCAGGTATTGTGTTATCTGGTAATGGAAGTAGCTGGTAGTTATCGTTTTGTATTTGCTGATCACATAGTCAGATCACAAAGAAATAAAGTTTCAATGAAATAAGAAAAAAAAAGTATTGGTGCAACTCCAAATTAATCACCAGCAGCACAGGCTGGCTTACAATTTTAGGCCTGGAGGGCAACCCCAAATCACTGGCCCATTAGTGGCACGACGCATTTTAGGTTTAGGTCTCTTGCAGCACTTGAATAGAAATTAATCACAAATGGTTTATTATTGTTAATGGCTGTACAATTTCAGCAAAATGATTCAGCCAGTAACAATAGGAAAGCAATTTGCGCTTGATTTCTAATTGTGCAATAGAAAGACGCTTTGATTTGAAACATCCCCCATTACAATGACATAGAGCTGTGCAGTAGTTACCCCCCCCTAGTATAATAATAAATCATCCTAGCCATTATAATTTTATATCTTCTTGCAGTGATCATCCGTAGTATAAGTAATCCCAATCACCCAGGTTATAACATGCCCCCAACTTGCAGTAATCAGCCAACGCTTTGCTTGTGTTATAATTAGTTATGAGCGAGTGAGCGTGCTCAGAACTGTTTGGTACTCGATTGAGCTTCGGGTTGCTCGGCAAACTTGTGAATCGATCGAGTATTTTTGTAGTCAGGCGCCATGAATGAGTCCCCACTACTCATGTTTCGTGGCTGTTTTTCAGCCACTAAACGTGCGGGAATTGCCTGCCAATCATGGTAATGCCTTAGCAATGTTGGCTACTGGTATTACTGTGATTGGCCGGCTGCATCATGTCATCGGGTCCATATGAGACCCAATGATGCCATGCTTGACGCACTGTACCCCGGAAATAGTGTAGGGAATGCTGCTGGGGAAGGGATAGTGTATTAGACCTTGGTTACACTAGCATTTGGCATCCAATGCAAGAGAATTGGATGCGATATGCCAATGACACTCAGCTCAGGCTCTTCTGCTGCAAACATAAGCTGAGTGTCATGTGACGGTGCGGAGAAAAGGGAGAGAGTACTTTATCCCTCTTCTTCACTGTCTGTCTGTGCATATATCGCACTGCACTTGGATGACATTATGATGTTTCACATGCACCCTTAAGGCCCTGTTACACACAGAGATAAATCTTTGGCAGATCTGTGGTTGCAGTGAAATCATGGACATATTGTTCCATTTGTACACAGCCACAAACCTGGCACTGATTGTCCACAATTTCACTGCAACCACAGATCTGCCGCAGATTTATCTTTGTGTGTGACAGGGCCTTTAGACTTGTATGGGTGCGTGTTATACGAGACTCCCTGCCAAATGCAGCATGCTGCGATTCTTTTCTCTTGCCAACCCGGCTTCATTGTGTAACACTGGTGCGAGTGTAATCTGACATTTTATCGGATTGCACTTGTCTGTGTTAATCGCAAGTGGAACCGAAGCCTAAGAGTGTGCTTGTTAAGGACAAGATTATGAACTATTAGGAGTATATATGAAGATATCCAAAAACCAGGATTTAAGATGCTGTTTGAGACTGTGTACCCCACCTAGTTCTGCATTCAGACATAAGACTCAGAGAGTCTGGACTTTTCATGTGATAAGTGAATCATGCTGACATTGCTTAACCCCTTCACGGCCTTTGACGGATCTAGCCGTCATGGTGCCCTGGTACTTAAAGACCCATGACGGCTAGATCCGTCATGGCGAAATCGCGGCCCCGGAGCACCGGGCACCGCGATCGGTTTTAAAAAACTGTAGATTCGGGAAGGAGAGGACTTGTACCTGACCTCAGGAGGGGTGGTGTCTCCTTCCCGGACCTACGGAGGCTGTGATTGGCTGAACGGCGTTCGTCAGCCAATCACAGCCAGTGTTATGTTTCAGCCATTGAAAATGGCTGAAGCATTGAGATCCAGCTATGTCAGTGCAGCTGCAGCACTGGCCATTGGCTGGAGCTCAGTGAGCTTTACTGCACCCGCCCCCAGCTCTGATTGGAGAGATCGGCCTTGTGACCGATTTCTCCAAGCAGCACCGTGCCTCTGGAACCGGGTGAGCTCGCTGTAGGAGATCGCTCTCCTTAGCTTCTCACTCCGTGGAATCTGAGGAGAGCGATCCCTGCAGGCGCCCATCTGTGAGTCACAGCCCCCGATCCACCGCTGCCCTGCTCCATGTGCTTCGCCCCTGCTCTCCCACTGCGCCCCTGCATCTGACGCCGCTACTCAGCAGTAAGAGCAAGCGGCGTCAGATGCAGGGGGTGGCGCAGCGGGAGGAGAGCGTCACGGCGGCCGCTGCACTCTCCCCATCAGCCGCTCCACCGCCCCAGCATCTGCCGCTCCCCTCTCCCCATCAGTCACTGCTCTCGCCCCATCTGCTGCTCAACCGCCCCAGCATCTGCCGCTCCCCTCTCCCCATCAGTCACTGCTCTCGCCCCATCTGCTGCTCCACCGCCCCAGCATCTGCCGCTCCCCTCTCCCCATCAGTCACTGCTCTCGCCCCATCTGCTGCTCCACCGCCCCAGCATCTGCCGCTCCCCTCTCCCCATCAGTCACTGCTCTCGCCCCATCTGCTGCTCCACCGCCCCAGCATCTGCCGCTCCCCTCTCCCCATCAGTCACTGCTCTCGCCCCATCTGCTGCTCCACCGCCCCAGCATCTGCCGCTTCCTCTCCCCATCAGTCACTGCTCTCGCCCCATCTGCCGCTCCACCGCCCCAGCATCTGCCGCTCCCCTCTCCCCATCAGTCACTGCTCTCGCCCCATCTGCCGCTCCACCGCCCCAGCATCTGCCGCTCCCCTCTCCCCATCAGTCACTGCTCTCGCCCCATCTGCCACTCCACCGCCCCAGCATCTGCCGCTCCCCTCTCCCCATCAGTCACTGCTCTCGCCCCATCTGCCGCTCCACCGCCCCAGCATCTGCCGCTCTACCGCCCCAGCATCTGCCGCTCCCCTCTCCCCATCAGTCACTGCTCTCGCCCCATCTGCCGCTCCACCGCCCCAGCATCTGCCGCTCCACCGCCCCAGCATCTGCCGCTCCCCTCTCCCCATCAGCCACTGCTCTCTCCCCATCTGCCGCTCCACCGCCCCTGCATCTGCCGCTCCCCTCTCCCCATCAGCCACTGCTCTCTCCCCATCTGCCGCTCCACCGCCCCAGCATCTGCCGCTCCACTCTCCCCTGCATCTGCCGCTCCACTCTCCCCTGCATCTGCCGCTGCACTCCCCAGCATCTGCCGCTGCACTCCCCAGCATCTGCCGCTGCACTCCCCAGCATCTGCCGCTGCATTCCCCAGCATCTGCCGCTGCGCACTCCCCAGCATCTGCCGCTCCACTCTGCCCAACATCTGCCGCTCCACTCTCCCCATCAGCCGCTCCACCGCCCCTGCATCAGCCGCCACACTCTCCCCATCAGCCGCTCCACCGCCCCTGCATCAGCCGCCACACTCTCCCCATCAGCCGCCGCACTCTCCCCATCAGCCGCTCCACCGCCCCTGCATCAGCCGCCGCACTCTCCCCATCAGCTGCTCCACCGCCCCTGCATCTGCCGCCGCACTCTCCCCATCTGCCGCCGCACTCTCCCAATCAGCCACAGTTCTCTCCCCATCTGCCGCTGCGCCCCTGCATCAGCCACCTCACTCCCCCATCAGCCTCTGCGCCCCTGCATCTGCCACCTCACTCCCCCATCAGCCTCTGCGCCCCGGCATCTGCCACCTCACTCCCCAATCAGCCTCTGCGCCCCTGCATCTGCCACCTCACTCCCCAATCAGCCTCTGCGCCCTTCCATCTGCTACCTCACTCCCCCATCAGCCTCTGCCCCCTCCCTGATCTGCTGCCTGCTCTCTCTCATCCCCTTAATCCTCTGCCCCTCTCCCCCCCTCCCGGATCTGCTGCAATCCTGCTGCCTAGATCCATTCTGTAAGGTAGCTATCCCCAATCTCACCTCCCACTCCCCTTCCACCCTTCCCCTCGCCCCCCCTTCCTCCGCCACTCCTGCATCCGTTGTGCCCTCACCCATCCTCCACCGCTCCTCCATCCGCCGTGCCCCCTCACCCATCCTCCGCCGTGCCCCCTCACCCATCCTCCGCCACTCCTGCATCCGTTGCGCCCTCTTCTATCCTCCATCCATCTTTTTTCCATCCCACCTAGTCCCCCCCCTTTTTGCAGTACATCTGTGCGTTCGTCCTAATTTTTTTTTCTGTAAACTAAGAAAGAAATACAAATAAACTTAGTTTAGGGCCAGTAAAATTATACTGTAGTAATCATCAACTACAGTATTTTTTACTGAATATTGTAAGGGTCAGCCCAGTGCCACACATGAGAGCGATGCTCGAGTCTCACACCGCATCGTCCGGCATGGTCGCTCTCTTCCAGACAGGAGTGTGCGGCTGTGTCGGGTGATGCGATGCGAGATTTGTGCATTGCTCTCACGTGTGGCACTTGCCTTAGTGTCATTTGCAGGTGCATATATATTTTTTTTTTTTTTACTGACGTCTGTATTTTTTATTATGCCAAACTAATATTTCTTTGTATTGGGGGGGGTCTAGTTTCCAACATGGGGTCACATGTGGGGGAGCTCCACTGTTTGGGCATATCAGGGGGATCTCCAAACGCGACATGGTGCGGCTAACGATTCCAGCTAATTTTCCATTTAAAAAGTCAAATGACGCTCCTTCCCTCTGGAGCTCTGCCGTGCGCCCAAACAGTGTTTTTCTGCCACATATGAAGTATAAGCGTACTCAGAACAAATTGCCCAACAAATTTTGCGGTCCACTTTATCCTGTTACCCCTGTACAAATTAAAAAATGGAGCCTAAAATAACATTTTGTGGAAAAAAAAAAGTACTTTTTTGTTTTTATGCCTCAATGTATGAAGCACGTGAGGGTTCAAAGTGCTCATTACCCATGTAGATTTATGCCATGTGGGTTTAGTTTCCAAAATGAGGTCACTTGTAGGGGAGCTCCATTGTTTAGGCACCTCAGGGGGTCTCCAAACGCAACATGGCGTACGCTAATAATTCCAACCAATTTTGCTGTGAAATGGCGCTCCTTCTCTTCCCCGCTGTGTGCCCAGACAATTACTTTCCACCACATATGAGGTATCTGTGTACTCAGGAGAAATTGCACAATACATTGTATGATGCATTTTTTCCTGATACCCTTGTGGAAAAAAAAGCTACCTGGTTGAAATAACAATTTCATGGTAAAAAAAAAATATATATATTTTCACGGCTGAACGTTCTTAACTTTTGTGAAGCCTCCAGGGGTTCAAAGTGTTCAGTAAACATCTAGATAAATTCAATGAGGGGTCTAGTTTCCAAAATGGGGTCACTTGTGGGGGAGCTCCATTGTTTAGGCACCTCAGGGGGTCTCCAAACACAACATGGCATCCACTAACGATTCCAGACAATTTTGCGTTTGAAAAGTCAATTGTCGCACCTTGCCTTCCGAGCCCTGCTGTGCGCCCAAACATTTGATTTCCACCACATATGAGGTATCTGTGTACTCAGGAGAAAATGCACAATACATTTTATGTTGCAATTTTTTCTGATACCCTTGTGAAAAAAAAAGCTACCTGGTTGAAGTAACAATTTTGTGGTAATTTTTTTTTTTTTTTATTTTCATTGCTCAAAGTTATTAACTTTTGTGAAGCCCCCAGAGGTTCAAAGTGCTCAATAAACATCTAGATAAATTCCATGAGGGGTCTAGTTTCCAAAATGGGGTCACTTGTGGGGGAGCTCCATTGTTTAGGAACCTCAGGGGGTCTCCAAACGCAACATCACATCTGCTAATTATTCCAGACAATTTTGCTTTCAAAAATTCAAATGATGCTCCTTCTCTTCCGAGCCTTGCCGTGCGCCAAAACAATTGATTTCCCCCACATATGAGATATCGGTGTACTCAGGAGAAATTGCACAATTAATTTTACGGTGCATTTTTCCTGATACCCTTGTGAAAATGCTAAATTTTATGGCTAAAGTAACATTTTTGTGTAAAAAAGTAAAATTTTCATTTTTTCCTTCCACATTGCTTTGGTTGCTGTGAAGCTCCTAAAGGGTTAATAAACTTCTTGGATGTGGTTTTGAGCAGTGTGAGGGGTGCAGTTTTTAGAATGGGGTCACTTTTGGGTATTTTCTGTCACCTAGGCCTCTTAAAGTCACTCCAAATGTGATGTGGTACCTAAAAAATTTTTTTTGTAAATTTTGTTGGAAAAATGAAAAATTGCTGATGAACTTTGAACCCTTCTAACTTCCTAACGGAAAAAAATTTTGTTTCGAAAATTGCGCTGGTGTAAAGTAGACAAGTGGGAAATGTTACATAGTAACTATTTTGTGTGACATATCTCACAGATGTATGGGCATAAAATTTCAAATTTTGAAAATTGCGAAATTTTCAAAATGTTCGCCAAATTTCCAAACTTTTCACACATAAACGCAAAAAATATTGGCCTAAATTTACCATTGACGTGAAGTACAATATGTCACGAAAAAACAATCTCAGAATCGCCAGGATCCGTTGAAGCGTTCCAGAGTTATAACCTGTCAAAGTGACACTGGTCAGAAATGTAAAAAATGGCCGGGTCTTTAAGGTGAAAACAGGCTGGGGGCTGAAGGGGTTAATATAAATGAGGAAGCAAGCACATTACAGTATATTGTATAGCACAGAATAAGCTGTTCTACTTTATCCAATAGGAGACGTGTGTTACGTATTATTGGCTGCTAGCCAATAATTCCCATTAAATGTATTTTCTACTTCCGTATTAAATCAGTCTTACTTTCTATTTATATCCGAGCACATCTCTGGTGTGTATGAAAGAGAATGGTATGCATGCTACCATAATTGACTCATAATTTGGACTGCAGACAGTTTAAGGTAGATGCACGATTACATTGCATCACAGTAAATTTATGGCCAGCATTAACAGTGGCGCCCAACGAACCTTAGGACGGAGTCTGGATGACGGACGGCCATGCTGACATCTTGATTCGAAAGGCAACTACGCGAGAGGGGATGGAGATGTGCACTCCAAATGCAGGTGAGAAAATTTGTCTAATCTCACCTTGCAAACCTCATGCGTGTACTTGCATTTCGAAAGGGGGGTTGTGCTGTCCCAGTCTACACACCTAATGACCGCCATCTTGCATGAGATAAGCCATCCTAAGAGATCCTACACCAAGGTGGTCAAAAAGAGATCCTTAAGCTGTCTGTATAATGTTACACGTTAAATGTAATGTGGTTTTGGAAAAAAGCAGAAGTTCCAAGTTTCGTTTTCTCTGACTTAACTGCAGAGGAAAATGAGGAAGTTGTTATATACGCTGGTTATGTGGATATATATGTGTGTAGTGCAGGTGAGATCAGCCACCTGGATGGTATATATAGTGTCCTTATTGTTAGGTTATTGTGTTTACCTGCTGAAACCTGTTGAAGCGTGTGGTTGTTTGAAGCAAGCAGAGGTAGTTACGTGCTACTTATGGGAAAACAGGAAGTCCTGTGCTTTGTTCGCTTATGCGAGAAATGAGGAAGTGTCACGGTGAATAGCAGCAGAATTAATTGAAACTTGTACTTTGTAAGGAAAAAGTTAACTGTGAGTCAGAAGGTATACTGACTGCTGATATACAACTATGAGTGACGTGTCATCAATAATTGATATTTGATAATGCCCGAGAGCCTGGTCCTCGATGGAAAGAGGATTTGAAAGGGGGATTTTAAAGGTACTGGTGCAGAGTTATCAAAGTGGGTGAAAGAGTCCTGACTGTTACCTGGTACGGTTTCCGCTAAGCAGTGAGTTGAACGTTTGTACACTGGCTCGTTTGCTTTGTGGATGGCGGTGTATTTTAAGAAATACTTTAGTAAAATCCTTAACTTTGGTTTTAATCAGTGAGTATTGAGTATTGAGTCAGGATGGACCATCATGAAGGTGTATATCACGTGAACAGAGTTTACCAGTACTTAGGATATAGTGAGGGTGAATTTAGTTTCCATCACCCACGTGACACTTCTTCCTGTTTGTCAGCCTGTTTGTGTTGTGGACTGACATAGAAATCTGTGTATTCTGTGGATGTTAAAAGTGTTAAAAATATGAAGTCGCTCCTCAAGGTGGCAGAGATCACTGCCAAGAGAGGGAGATTAGAGGAGCAGGAATAGAAATATGTCTTGTTAAATGGAGATGGCAGATATTTCTATATTGCACCAGCTCAGAAAATGGCACCTCAGGAAGTGGCCAAGCCCATTAGGAAACAATGCCCCCCTCCTCATCAGTCGTCCCCAGAGGGTTGTCTAACGCCCTCCCTAGCCTCCCCAGACTCCATTTCAGGTCGGGCCGCACCTAGTTCCCTTTTCAAGCCATCTTAAGTCCCAAGGCCACTGGCCTATTTGTGGCTGGAGCAACCGAAGCCACCGAGGGGGGGCAGGAAGATGACCATGATTTAACAATGATCCACCACCCACCACCAAAACTGACCCCAGCAGAGACCAAACCCACAATCTCCAGCTATAGAGATAAACCACAGGTGCTGTCTTTATTTGAGGACGTTAGCCCACACATGGCATCGCACCATTATTCCTATAGTCCCGGACAAGAACGCCCTAAATATGTGACATGGAAGCCTCAGGAGGCTGCAGTCCTTGTGAAGGAACACTGAGATATATACTCCGATGAGTGACGTGTCATCAATAATTGATGTTTGATAAGGCCTTGGACCTGGTCTTTGTGGATAGAAGATGTGAAAGGGGGGTTTTTCTATGTACAGGTGCAGCATTATGGAAAAGGAGGGTGGAGAAGCCCTGACTGTTACCTGGTACAGTTTTCCTGCTAAGCAGTGAGTTAAACGTTGTATGCGTACTCACTGGTCTTGTTTTAGTGGATGTCAATGTATTCTTACCTAGAATTGAATACATTGGGGAAGAACCCTAAACTTTGGCCTTAATCAGAATTATTGAGTATTGGATGGACCGTCCTCATGGAGGTGTATGTATTGTGAATTCTCTCCCTGATCCTGATTTGCATCCCATGCCTTTCTATAGGAAGATGTGCCAAATCCAGAAAACCCACTCTGCCACATATGCTGATTTGTATGGGCTCACCCAAATTAAAGCTGCGGATTCTTTCTGGCCAATAATGGAACCAGGTTTGCAGGTTTACAGTGAGGGTGAGTGTACCTTATTATCACCCTAGTGACACTGGTGCTCTAGGTTTTCCTGGAAGATGTTTGTATGTATAATGTACACAGTTTTTGGTGTGGAACACCGTAGGGTTGAAATTGGGAAAAAAAAGAGAAGTGTTAGTTTCTATTTCATCTTCTGTGAAGTTTACTTGTAAGTGACACATGTATGTTGAAAAAGAGAATTCTCCCAAGGGGGTCAGCCCAGGGGTCCCTATATAATCCATATTCCCGGTGACAGATTGAATACCTCCTGAATGTAGATGGCACAACCCATGTCACAACCCATGTCCCTCCCTCCCAGGCCTCTTCAGACGCCATTTTTGGCCAACACCTACTTCCTCTTTTAGCGGCTGTTTCTTATCGGTAATTATCTTTAGCGGCCGTTTTAACTCAGACACTGCATAATTCATCTTTTGACGCCATTTTAGTCCAGCCGACACCCAGTTCCCTATTTTTGTTTCAGCAGCCAAAGCCACTGCTCTGTTTATTGCTGATGCAGCAGAGGCTGCAGAGGGGGGACATAGGGACCTGAAACACACACTCCGTTTTTGGTCATATATGCAGTTGTACCCCATTGTGTTCCCACTAATGAACCTTAGCAGAGGATATTGGTGATAGTCCTGTGGAAACCTTTTCCCTTCACTTTTGCATGTTTGTTTTTGCTGTACCTAGTATACAATTTATTAGACCATATAGACTGCTCACTATTAGTCCTGGTGGACAGTGAATATTTTTCTGCCTCTGGCAGTTGCTGCTTAGCCTAATTTTGAGATATTCTCGCTTGTATGTTATCCTGCCTGGTATATTGTACAAGAGTTCCCTGGTATAGAGAGTGGAGGATCATGTTGTCCTAAGGGGACTTTGATCATCAGGAGTTGGCATATATTAGGGTTTTTGTTGGCAGCACCCAGTAATCCTTTGTGTCTTAGTTTGCAGGGTCTGACAGGAGATAGGGATACGCTGGAGGCTCGACCCTGACCACCATCAGGTTTACCGTCGGGATGAGGGAGAGTGTAGGGTCCCCAGTTACAGGGTCTTCACAGGAGAGGTAGAGTAGATACGCTCCACTGTTGTTTCTAGTTGTGTATATGTAGTCAGGGGGTGCTGCTTGCTATTTTCCAAACACTTTTGTGCTCTCTTCTCTTTCCCCTGGGTTTTAGGGGATCTTAGTTTTTAGAATTTGAGTCCTCTCCTGACCCCAAGTTACACCCATTGCCCTTTCTTACAAACCTGGGTATAGTCCTTTGTATCAGGTCTCCGAGAACCCACATGCAAACTACAGCTGGTAAGGACCAAGACAACCTCCTTCAAGTGGCAAGATGTCTCGAGATTAATCTAGCAGCTTACAAGATCCCCCCACATACAGATGTGCTGCAGTCACAGTCACCTGAGTCACAGTCACCTGAAGAGTATCATCACGTCATCTCCAGCCCAGAAGTCATTCTACCTGTTTGCCATGGAGGAAGACAGCAGCCCTTTGAATACTACTCAGCCAGATTGAACACCTAACTAAACCACCAGTTTAAGATCAATGCTGTCACGCTCCCCGGGTCCCCTGCGCTGCCCCCCGGCTCACCTGTCACGCTTCCCGGCTCCCCTGCCTCGCTTCCCGGTTCCTCGGTCCGGTCACCGCCGCTCCCCGCTCTCCACCATTGCCGGCGCGTCCCCGGCGTCCTGGTCCCCGCTCCCGGCGCCCGTCGGCTTCTCAGCCCCAGCCCGGCCCTGCTGCTTCCTCCTCTCAGCTTCCTGCCCTGGCTTCTGGCACTCGGGCCGCGCGCATGCGCATTAGGGCGCGCGCGCGGTCATTGACCCTTTCTTAAAGGGCCAGCGTCCATTAACAGGAAATGATGCAAACAGGTACAGGGTATAAAGGGGTTTAATGTCCAAGTGGGCGGGGCCTGATCTTCGTGTTTCTCAAGCTAGGAGTCAGGTCTCCTTGTGTTCCTGAGATACTCACCTCTCTCTCTTCCTAGAGCCGAGCCTGCCTCGCCATCCGGTCCTGCCGAATCCCGAACCCCGAACGCTGCCTATCTGCCATCCTGACAGTCCGTACCATCTCGGATCCCTGCGGTGACCCGTCATCTCGCTCCAAAGGTTCCGGACCCCGCCTGACATCTTCTCGGCTTCCGAACCTGAGCTCCGTCACCCGGACCACCATCAGTGACTCCGTGGTCCCAGGGACTTCTCCGTTATACTCGTGTGCACGGACTGTTCTGCTGCCTATAGTGCTCCAGCTACCGGACCCCTTACCATCATCAAGGAGTTCGGCCCAGTGGATCCACCTCCTGGGTCTGCCCGTCCACCTGGCCCTAACAAATGCCCGTATGACATCACTGCCCCCTGACAAAGTCACCATCTCCCTGTGTGCGGTCCTTAATCCTGCTAAACTTCTCCCTCTTCCAAGGGAGGAGTGTCCCACCTCTGACACCTTGGTGGAAGAGGTAGTCGACTCTGGCATAGCTGAGGAAACTCTGTATTCGATACAGTGACGGATACACCTTTGGACTGACTTAACTCCTTTGCGGATGGATCAAAATGTGCATCAAGAAGACGGTTCCACATGGGTATGGTGGTGGTAGCAGAAGACGCTGTGCTGATAGAGCAGTCGCTACCGGCATGCCTGTCTGTGAAGAAGCAGATGTATGTGCTCTCGCTGAAGCCTGCAAGATGGCAGCCAGCATCTACTCTGTATGGAAGACAAGAGACTTGATCACTGCCAATTGAACTGTACGCCGCCATGAGGCCATAGAAGAACTGATGGAAGCTTTGCTATTGCCAGACAGAGTCGCGGTGAGCAGGGTTGAGGCAGACATTGGAGGAGTCAAGGGAAGCAGTAAGAAGTGCCCTCACTGACAGAACATCCAAAGAAGCCCCAAGACCACTTACCAAAGAAACAGTCAGTCAATCTGTGCTCTTTGAATGACCCCGATGTGAAGAAGAAAGGAAAGATGGAAAGTCTTGAGAAAACGTTGTACTGACCCTACAAGAGCAAGTCTCAGAAGAATAAGAGGACTGAGATGGGGTGCCGCTGTGGGCTCCCGGAGACCATAGAAAGTGACTAGTGACCTGCTTTTACTGTCAGCCAAAGAGATATGGCAGGCCTTAGACACAGAACTGACTCTACACACCCCATACCTGCCACAGAATAGAGGGAAGGTTGGGAAGATGGGGCAGTGTAGAAAGCAAGGGCATGAGAGTCTTCCCCTTGAATTGTTCAGTGTCAGACACACCCCAGCAGGGACCACTAAGTTGAGACCCTATGAAATCCTGTTTAGAAGTACCCCCAGACACTTTAACTAAGCTTGTTTGTTTAACTAAACATTTGCCTGATATACGTTTTTGAGTTTTGAGTTTTCTCCTCCAGATCCAACCAGATCCTGATTTTTCTCTTTTTCTCTTTCTCTCTTTTTTTCTCTCTCTCCTCTATTCCTCTCTCTTTCTCTCTTCCTCTCTTCTCAATCTTTCTCTCTTTTTTCTTCTCTCTCTTTCTCTTCTCAATCTTTCTCTCTCTCTTCCTCTCTCTCTCTTTATCTTTCTTTCTGGCAAAGATCCATTACAAAAGATGGCGGACCTGGGACCAGGAGATGGCTGTCTTCCCTCTTCTACCCGATACTTTGTGCCAGGACTAAGATATCTAAGCCTGTGGACCAGAAGATGACTGTGCATCCCACCTTTGATGATGTCCCACTATTACCGCCTGAGGACTGAGGAGCATGAGACTTTGAGTGAAACCAACCCTGATAAATATGAGCTAATTATTGGACTACCGTCACGTTCCCCCTTCCTTGAATAACGTGTGCCAGCGGAACATAGCCATGAGGACAGTCTAGAGAATACGGTCAGGATCTGGCTTCCTATGCATAGTCTGTTGGGTGGGGAGATTCATCCACAAGGGATGGGGTATCTCGTATGTGAGTGAGGTAACCATCGGCATTAGGACAGATCAATAGACTTGGGAAAGTAAGGAAAGACTTTTGGCTGTCTTTAAAGGGGGGACTGTTAAGGACAAGATTATGAACTATTAGGAGTATATATGAAGATATCGAAAAACCAGGATTTAAGATGCTGTTTGAGACTATGTACCCCACCTAGTTCTGCATTCAGACATAAGACTCAGACAGTCTGGACTTTTCATGTGATAAGTGAATCATACTGACATTGCTTAATATAAATGAGGAAGCAAGCACATTACAGTATATTGTATATCACAGAATAAGCTGTTCTACTTTATCCAATAGGAGACATATCACGTATTATTGTCTGCTAGCCAATAATTCCCTTTAAATGTATTTTCCACTTCCGTATTAAATCAGTCTTACTTTCTATTCATATCCGAGTACGTCTCTGGTGTGTATGAAAGAGAATGGTATGCATGCTACCATAATTGACTCATAATTTGGACTGCAGACAGTTTAAGGTAGATGCACGATTAGATTGCATCACAGTAAATTTATGGCCAGCATTAACATGCTCATATGAGCCGTATGACTCGTATGAGTATCAGATCGCATCACCTGGCGCGGCCGGATGCTCTCCTGACAGGACTGGGTCGGCTGCATGTATTTCTATGCAGCTGAGACGCTCCTGTCCGGAGAGTGTGCAGCGGTGTCGGGTGATGCGAACCGATACTCATGCGAATCATACGGTTCATGTAAGCACACCCTTAGAGTAATTATTGCCTTAAATTTTTTGCTACTGCTACATTAACCCAAAAGTCCTTTTCAGGGCTAATTCAAATATATTTTATTCTCAAATAATGCCGCTCTTAGCTGCAATTAGTGTAGGGACAGCTATTGGAGAAGGGATAGTGTATGTATTAGAGGCATCTAGGAAGGGATTATTGCTGTACATTCTTTGTTGCTAATACGTTAACCCAAAAATCCTTTTCAGGGTTAATTCAAATTATTCTACTCTCTAATAACACCGCTCTTAGCTTCATATCTAATTTTAAATGCATGAGGTGTCCGGTAAGGGACAGGGAAATGAACATCCCCCTGATGGTAGTGCATCATGACGAGTTCCACTTACTGCATAGGCTTTACCAGTCTAGGAGTCCCACTCCTTACAAATGGTATTGCAGTCCTGCCTTCTAATAAAAAAAAAAATCTTTTCTGAGGTTCCTCCTCTATGTGTCTTCCAGAGTGTATCAGAGTGCCTGATTCTAACTTTTGGAAGCCCCTGCACATATTGCATACGTTTTACTTTGCAGGTAGAAATGGAACCCCTTACCTCTTGAGCCCCTGTGCGGCTGCTGCACCAATGAGATGTCTGCCCTTGAGCGGTATTAAAGCTTATATCAGTAAAGCTGCATTTATCGAATGGATGAAAGGCCAAAATTGTATCTCTTGTACCCCAGGATGGGTTGGAGAAGCTTCCTCCATATGGTTCAGGAGTAAACTTTTCCATCACAAATGTCTTCCAGGAGATAAATGAAGCTTTGGGATGACCTGCTGCCCTGAGATGGCACAGGAGGAACTTCTGCCCAACTTAGCTAGAAAATTAATAAATATATTCACTTTTTTCCAAGCTGGTGGCAAATTTCCTTGGACAACTAAGGGGGAGAGATGAGGGAGACATACACCAGGTCCAACAGATGCAGAGGAAGACTATCAAAGGCCTAAAACAGTTTCCTTAGACCCTCCCAGTGCCCAGGCCCTGATGCGCGGCCTACTTTGGCAAAGTTTTGGAAGATGGTAAAAGAATACACAGCTGACCATACCAGCATCCTCTATGATTTGTGCTGTACAATTTTTGGGTATCTGAGCTGCACATGTGGCATGAATTGTCACTCTGACTTGAAGATGCTAGCCTGCATTTTAGCATTTGGCATTTAGCATTTGGCATTTAGCATTTTAGCCATGCATTCTAGCATTTTGTCTGAGCGGGTTTTTAGTGCCGCCAGGGGCATAATAACTGCTTGGTTTATGCGCCTGTCAACTAAAAAAAAAGTTGACAGGCTGACTCATCAATATCAACAAAGCCTAGATTTGACCAGACTTCTCAACTCCACCGGATGACAGCAGCTGAACATGAAGCCAATTCCAGTATTTATTTTTTCTGGGGTATTCCTATGCACCCCTTTTCACCCAAACAAGGTATATGGTTTATGATTTGTTCTTTTTTATCTCTTCCTCCTTCACCAAATGAACAGGGTGATCATGCGACCCTCGCTCTTAATTTTTCAAGGGTGTATGATGACCTTCTTCATAATTTCTCCAGGGGTAAATGGTTATCAGCCCTTGCACTTAGTGCATAGGCATTCCCAGTCTAGGAGTCCCCCTACTTAATAGTGGGGAAAAATGGTTTTCTGATTCCCTCCCCCATGTGTCTTTCACGGTGTATTGAAGTACCTCCTTCTAATTTTTGGCATCCCTTGCACATAGTACGTCAGCTTTACTATTTTAGGAGTCCCACTCTTTATAATGAGGGAAAAAAATTCTGAGGCTTTCCTTTACGTGACTTCCAGGGTATAATGGAGTACCTCCTAATTTTTTTCAGTCCTTGTGGAGCACCCCACGGGACCTGGGGAATACTTGTCACCAGATCGGTGAGGGTCAGGGGATGTCTCGGGTGGCCCTGCCCGCTTTCGTTACCCCGAGGTGTCCACAAAGGGATGGATGGTGGGATGATGGTGGGGAGATGAGGATGGAGGGGTTGAGGATGTTGGGAGTTGTTGTCTTGTGACGCCACCTGTGGTGTGTGGCCAGGAATTAGCCACCTCTACGCGTGATGTCCATTGGGGCGGATGGTGTCGCAGCCGGGATGGTTCAGCTCCCCACAGGTAGAGCTAGGGCCCAGGGAGGATGATGGGAGTAGCAGTGACCGTTGGCGCCGGAGCAATGAAGGACTGTGGTTGCGGTTCAAGGTTTTTACTCACAGTCCGGTTGTCACCCTTGGAGTGAAGGTCTCTGCCTTTATGGGCCCCAGCTGATCTCGGATAATTCGGAGGTCACCGCCGATGTTCCCTCTGTGTATCGTTTCTGGTCGGGGTCCCTCCAATCCCATGGATGGAATGTGGAACAGGCTGCGGGTGTTTTCTGCACTCTGCAGACCCTGGAATCCCCAGTAGCTGTAGAGAGCCAGGGCTGAGCTAGCTGCTCCAAGCCCCGGGTCTTGTAGTGCTCCCAGAAGTGCAAAGTAATGCCTGGACCGAGTTCCTGACTGTCCTCCTCACCCCAAGCTGTGCACAGGGTAACTGCCCAAGTGTGAAGATGCTCCTTCCTTTTCTCCAAGTGGTGCCCGCCCCCAGGTGGTTGTCCAAGTGACCGGGAAAGTCCCATGCCTCTTGATGGCCACCCCTCTCTCTTAGGCCAACCCCGGTGGGAAAGCACCAACTGTGGGTGGATTGTGAATGTGAGAAACACCAGAGATTAACCTCTTTCTTACCCGGGATGAGTACTGCACCTTAAGTGAGATGCAGTACCCTGTGGCGACTGAAGGCTCAGGGGCGCCACATTTGCACTTAGTGGATTACCTTTAGGAGTCAGGAGTCCCACTTCCTAACAATTTTAACAGAATGTGTATGAGACCCTCCTTTATGTTTAATACAGGGTGCATCGGAGTCCCTCTTCTTTCTAAATTTTGGCAGTTCTTGCATTGTCCGCAGAGGCTTTGTGAGGTTCAGAGTCCCTCGTTCATATATTAAAATATATGTGTATTGGATACCAGGCCACGTAGGTTTGAGCTCTGTGTTGAGCCACTACCGCGAGTTTCAGGTGTTTTATGCCTCCCCTGATGAGCAGTTGTTGTGAAACGCGTCGGGAGTCACCTGTATTTTGGATACTAGGGTCAGCCACAACAGGGCCAGCTGTGGACTGCCCTTGTAAGGGCAGGAGTCATTGTGGACAATTAAAGGGTCAGCTTTACCCCTGACAGGGCTAGTGACCAAGCCACTACTCCCACCGTGCCGGTATATGGACTAAGCAACACGGGAGAACGACGATCCATCATTGGGACGAAAGGACTGGGTGAGATTGTTCCACTTTAAGTGGCCTTAACACTGCACTGTATTTGATATATCTCATGCGTTTTGCCTATAGACATAGTTGGTATACAGCATGGTACATGTATTGGGGAGTTATTGTCTCCCATATACTATATTTTATGGTGCATTTGTTTAATTGTCCCTTGATAGAGTGTATCACACCAGCATAACTCTATAGTTGGGCAACTATATTGTCTTAGCCTGATAGTATTAGCGCTGAGTGACAACATCTTTGTGATTGAATGGCATGCCACTTTTTGTGATCACATACATTTTTTGAAGGCTGCATTTACCCAGCATCCATCTAATCAGCGGTGCTATATTAGCTATCTGTGTATAGGATTTCTCTACCCATCCTGTGTTGTTTATAAAAGGTGAACGATATCTGTTCCCCTATTTTTGAAAATGATGGCGCCATAAACACATGAACCATTCATTGGCCTCACCATTTTCAGGTTTTAATTGGTGTTTGGATCACAGTTTGTATATATTTCATTTTAATAACCCAATTAAAGGTTAAGTTTTAATATCACATGTTGCTATATCTATGAAAGTTGTACATGTTGGAATTCTATTCTAATACCTACTGGTTTTGAATCGGTGCTATTTTCAAGCTTAAAATTTATGTGTGTAAGCATGTCACACACACCACTTACCCAGATAAGGTTGTAAAATACAATTCACATAACATCACAACAACGAGATTGATGTCTTTAGGGAAAGGAATGCAACAACAACAGTCCACTTTCTTACACATACTCAATAGACTAAAGATGATGAAAATGACAACCAAAGCGATAATTTGTGGGGTAAAAATTTATGTACAAACGACCATTTTTGCCAACTTATCACAAACCATCATCATTTGAAGTTGTCAGAAAAAGTTTGATTTTTTTTTTAGTACAAAAGTTGTATAAAATAATATTTTGTTCATCACCTGGTGTCATTGAACATGTTTGACTAGTTTGAAATACTATAACACGCAATATGGATTGTAGTATTTGTGTGGCTGTGTAGGTATTAGTATAATTTGTTAAATGATCATTCAACCAGTGTAGTTTAATCCAATGTGTACAGGGCCCTTTAAACATTTTGTCAGTATACCAGGCACCCACCCTGAACATCCTTCTAGGTTTTTCCACTCCTGGTAGACCTTGGTGACTTGCCTTTGCTCTTTCGGTGCTATCCAGTTCAAACTATAAACCAGGAATCAAACTGTCTTGAAGAAGGAATCCCTTTTGGCAGGCGTCGTCTACACTTGTCACGCTAGGTACAGAGAAGTACCCAGCATATGGCGAAAGGGAAGGGAAACCCTGTGTCTAGGGAAGGGAGAGATGGTGACCCCTCACCAAACCTACCACTGGGCCCTGGGTTCCCTCACCGTCCTAGATAGGTTCCACACTCATGTTCTGAGCAGAATACCTGACCCTAGCCTGTATCTGTATCCTAGATATGGAGCGGGTGGGATAAGCTCTTCATCAACCCCACTGAGCACTAAAGGACACACAGGGATAACAAACAAGGGATGGAAACAACAACTTATCTCCAGATGCCTCAGGGCAAGGAACTGCAAACAATTAGGTTACACCAGAAGCATGCAAGCCAACTACTTGCACTGAAGACTTGTAAAGGGTATAGGACTTATCACTAGCACTAGAGTATTAAAAAATGAGGGTATATATAGACACCAAGGATGTGTTGATGAAAAGCAGCTGAAAGGGTGAATAACTCTGTAGGGTCCTAAAGGGAAAGGGATGAAAATAAAGCAGGGGAGATACGGAGGATACCAAATACATCAAGCAGGAATGATAGAAGGTCAGGGAGCAGTTTTCACAGCCAAACGCTGTGACCTTCTGTCGCCAGACACCACATGATTGTCACCCATGCCACACCCTTGACTACAGCACTGGATGTCAGTAGGGAGGCCATACCTCTCGAACTCCCCAGTTCTGCTTCTACTTGGCTATTTTCTTTATCTCTCTTGAACTTCTGCCAAATCTGCTTTTCTGATTCCAATTTTGGTCTTTGGTTGCACACTGGAGGAGTGCTCCAAATAGTCAGCTCTGTCCTCTTCTGGTCTGTTCCTGTAATCTGTCCCAAAACTGCTGCTTCTTTTTTTACAAATATATGTAGGTGTGTAAGATTTTCAGTGACAAAGCTTCAAATCTACGACCTATATCATGACTCATCAAGACTTGTGTGCAGAATGTCGGTCTTGATGAGGGGATGTGTTTGAGTAACATGCTGCAGACACCTCTTAATGAATCATGAGCATTTGACAAGTTGTGTGTGCTTGTGTGTATAAGAAACAGGCATAAGGAACGTACAGTGTATCATGAATTAGACAGGCTGTGGAACTTGATGACTTGCCTTTGCTCTTTCGATGCTATCCAGTTCAATCCATAAAAGGACCGTCCAGTATTCAAACTTCCTTGAAGAGATCTGGGGATTACTTTCTGGTGGGTGTCCTCTACAGCACTGGATGTCGGTAGGGAAGCCATACCTGTCGTCTCCCTAGGTCTGCTTCTACTTGGCTATATCCTTTATCTCTCTTGAACTGCTGCTGAATCTTCAATGTCATTTTCAGTTGTATTTCTGCTTTTCTCTTGCCAAACACACTTGGGGAGTGCTCCAAATACTCAACGCTGTCCTCTACTGGTCTGTACCTTTAATCTGTCCCAAAACTGAACTCTTACTTCCTGATACCTCTCTGCTCTACAGTGCTCAACCATGCCCAACTGACATCCTCCTGATGGGTTAGTGTGCTCATCACTGCTCGTTACTTGATCGAGCATCAGGTTTCTCCGACACCACTCGAGTACTGAATATAATTGAAGGAAATGGGAAACTCAAGCGTTTTCAAACTCGGATGCTCAATCCAGTAAAAAGCTGTGACAAGCATGCTCGCTCATCACTACCTGTCAACTCTGATGTGTTGTAGTATATTCCTCATGATATAACAGTTATTAGAGTATCTTAGGTGCTTATGGTAGCACCTACTTGCAACTTTGTAGGAGGTGAGCTACATGTTAAAATGCTCTGTGATGTTAAGACCAAGTACTACCACAGGCGCTCCGAAAAATGGTGCAAACTTTAGTTTGAAGGATTGACCTTTCAAACACATAAGATGTGCTTGTGCTCACTTCAGATACTTACACATTCCTACAAACTTCCATCCAGGTTCAATTAGGATGTTCAGCCAACTATGCCACTAACCTTCCTCCCTACCCTCTTTCAATTTATAGCAAAGGTAGTACTCATCGACAGGCTGCTTTTTGGGTGTATCATTTTGGACTTCTCCACAATTGGCTTTTCATGTTTATCGCTAGCCTCTGATGTTTTCCAACCTCACAAACACATTGCCACACTTCCAGCACCTACAGTCTCTCTTTCTCAAGTAGAAATGAATGATCCGCAGATGTTAGAGTTGGCCGTGTCCTGTTGGACTTAAAAAAAAAAAAAAAGTCCTGGTTTGGGGCTGGACTTGACCCAAACTTGAACCCGGACCCCGAACCTTATAGAGGTCTATGGGGACCCAAACTTAGTGCTATAAAATGGTGTTAGCAATGGCTAGGGGGCTTCAAAATGAAGCAAAACACATTGTGTTTTTGCTGTATTTTTGTGACAGGAGATGCAGATTTGGTGCAAACATTTCTGCAACCAAATACTCAACATGCACACATAGCCTAATCCGGTAATCTGGCAATGAGTTCACCTGAGGTGAGTTCACTTGAAGTCACAACTAGGGTACTATGGGAACCGAGAGCTGTGACTTCAGGTGAACTCACCTGATGTGAACTCCGTGAACTCACCTCACGTGAACTTATTGAACTGTATCCCACATGCTGGTAATCTAGCATGGACTTCATTGGTGCCAGTTATCAGGTAATGCTGCACTATTGAAGGCAATAATCTTGTAAGCCAGGACCTTTGAATTCAATGCTGGATTACTGGAACTGAGTTAAATGAGTTCACCTTAGGTGAGCTCACCTGAGCTCACAGCTGGGGTACCGTAGGAACAGCCAGCTGTGACCTCAGGTGAACTCACTGATGTCCCCACTCTCACAGCTGGGGCTCCGTCAGTGTGTCTCACAGGCCACAGTGATCAGTCACATTTTCTAATGTGACCATGCACTGCGACCGCAGGATGTAGCAAAGCCCTGATTTTAGTGGGACATCATGGTGTGGATCACTTTGGACCTTCAGAGTGTTTTGGGGGTTAATAATTAGGAGAAAGAAGTTTTCTTTTTATTAAAAGATTTTTCTTTCTGTTCTGTGTATTTCTTTTTACTTACATGATTAGTACTGAGGGTGCCTCATTGACCCCTATGCATTAATAATCCAGAGCTTCATGCCAGCTGTAATTTTTTTGACAAATCACAGATGTCATTAACTTCTTATATTACCCGGATTGCCACCTCTCCAAGGCAATCTGGATGAGCTGGGTAAGCGTCAGAATTGGCTCCTCTAATGGATGCGTCATTTCTGAGGCAGCTGCAGGTTTCTATTTTTAGGATAGGGATGGCCCAATAACCATGGGCCTCCCCAGCTTGAGAATACCAGCCCACAGCTGTCTGCTTTATCTTGACTAGTTATCAAAATTGAGGGGGTCTCCATATCTTTTTTTAATTATTATTTATTTAATTAAAAAACCTGTGTATTTTGATAACCAGCCAAGATAAAGCACACACAGCTGTGGGCTGCAGCCTCCAGCTTTATGCTTTATCTTTATCTTTACCCCAGCCCTTTATCTGAGTAGCCAAACCCAAACAGTAACACAGATTTCCCTGAGATGTATGGACTTTGAACTTTACAGTTCGAGATCACCCATCACGACTCTCAACTAGTGAGCACTATCTCTGGTCCCAAACGCACATTGTTGTACAGACAATCCATCTTTTGCTGCCTTACTTCGCTACCACTCTTAGGTTGGCGTCACACGCTACAATATATCGGGCGATATGTCATCGGGGTCACGGATTCCGTGACGCACATCCGGCATCGTTTGACATATCGTAGCGTGTGACAGCTACGAGCGACTGTTAATGAGCAAAAATACTCACCTTATCGTTGCTCGTTGACACATCGCTCATTTTCATAAAATCGTTCCTCCTTCTGTGTGCCGGTTGTTCATCGTTCCCGAGGCAGCACACGTCGCTCTGTGTGACACCTTGGGAACGATGTACTGCAGCTTACCTGCGTCCCGCCGGCAATGCGGAAGGAAGGAGGTGGGCGGGATGTTACGTCCTGCTCATCTCCGCCCCTCCGCTTCTATTGGGCGGCCGCTGTGTGACGTCGCTGTGACGCCACACGTCCCTCCCCCTTCAGGAAGAAGATGTTTGCCGCCCACAGCAAGGTCGTTCGGGAGGTAAGTACGTGTGACGGGGGTTTAACGTCTTTGTGTGACACGGGCAACAAATTGCCCGTGACGGACAAATGACGGGGGCGGGTGCGATCGCTCATGCCATCGCACGATATATCGTCCCGTGAGACGCCGCTCTTAGTCTCCCAGTGGTAGTCTTCCATGTCCAGAACAGTCACAGAGGTATCCTTCTCTCCATTAGCCTTTCAGAGGTGGTGCCCCAAGTTTTTAAGAGAGCCAAGTCCACAGCCTCGAATTGCCAGCTATTTCGAAGTGTGCAGGTTATATTGGTAACCTTCCATGACTGACCCCAGATGGACCGAAGATTCAGGTTAAATACACCCACTAGTCTCATGTGCCCTGTCTACACTATTTCTGCACATTTTTAAGCCATTCCGCCACCAATTTCAGCAACATCTCTCTTATAGTCTCTTGGCTTGAGGATCGTTCATCACTCAAGGACTCTACCTGATGACACAAATGTAATCAGAGACATACCAGAAACAGTATTTGTAGAAAAGAAACTCTGATATTGTAAGCAGATAGTGAGATAACCTGAAGGATTACCAGAGCCGCTAATTCTGTGTCACCAGTGTGTAACGGTGAGGGAGTGCTCTGCTCTGGTTGGTAATTTCCATTCTAATGACTAATCGTCATTTCTTGGAAGAATGTTTAATAGAAACATTTTTAAGGACCACAGGTCTGTGGTGTGAATACTAACAACTCCTGGAAAGTTTTACTAAGATATTACATTAGTACATATACAAAGTTTTTCTTTTTTACAGGGAATTCAGGCTTTGTGTTTGCTTCATGGAGAGATTTCTGTGGATTGTGGGAATGTGTTTATGAATAAGGAACGTTCAGCAGTGATCAAATAGATAAACTGCCTAAACAGATCATGGTTCCAGTAGTCTTCATCCATTTATATAAACAGGACTCTGAAACCGCATTCAACATTCTTTCCACATCCTTTTATCTTTACCCCTAATTGCTCCCGATCGATACACCAGAGAAAACTAGGTCCACCTCATCAGAAGCAAAGGAAGGAAATCGTTAAAGGGGATTTCCTACAACAGAATGCAGTGGAGAGGCTACTGTTGACCTCCGCTCTTCTCAGTTTGCCCCATGTGGAGAAAGTTCAGCTCCTGGGCCATCTGCAAACTTTAGGACCCCCAATTTTTTTTGTACCATTCTCCTGCTAACTTTTAACAATGAGATCCCTTTGCTGTATTGTAAGCTGTTTATGGACCATGGCTTTTGCTGTAAAATGCAACGAAGAAAATATTGGGAAAATCCTTCTATTACAGCTGAAATTTATAGGGGGTTAATCAAAATCACAGTAAATGATGGCAGCGGTGTACTGACATCTTTTTAACTTAAATTTGGAACACATCACATCCCCAATTAGGAAGGAGCTCACACTTATGCAACCACGTTGTTTTAGTTTTGTTATTTTTATTTTCCCATACAAAATGATTTCAGGTTTTTTTTCAATATAGGTATAAATAGAAAATCAGAACATATGCCTAAAATAAATGTCTATTCTTTTTCTAAATACTTAGTTGATTCACAATGATTGCATTACACCATTCAGGTAAAAACTCCCAATAAATGTCCAATTGTGGACTTTGAAAGGTAGCATGATGGTAGCAAATTTATCCTCTTAGGGGTACTTTGCACACTACGACATCTCAAGCCGATGCTTGCGATGCCGAGTGCGATAGTCCCCGCCTCCGTCACAGCAGCGATATCTTGTGATAGCTGCCGTAGCGAACATTATCGCTACGGCAGCGCCACACGCACTCACCTGCCCTGTGACGTTGCTCTGGCCGGCGACTTGCCTCCTTCCTAAGGGGGCGGGTTGTGCGGCGTCACAGCGACGTCACACAGCAGGCCGCCAATAGAAGCGGAGGGGCGGAGATGAGCGAGATGTAAACATCCCGGCCACCTCCGCCCCTCCGCATAGTCGGCGTGAGCCGCGGTGACGCAGGTAAGCAGATGTTCCTCGCTCCTGCGGCTTCTCACACAGCGATGTGTGCTGCCGCAGGGGAACGAGGAACAACATCGTACCGTCGCTGCAGCTACATTATAGAAATGTCGGACACTACACCGATGATACGATTATGACGCTTTTGCGCTCGTTAATCGTATCATAAAAGATTTACACACTACGATATCAACAGCGACGCCGGATGTGCGTCACTTTCGATTTGGCCCCACCGACATCGCAGCTGCGATATCGTAGAGTGCAAAGTACCCCTTAGTCCTCGCTCCACTTGGGTATAATTAATCTGGCCTTTTTTCATCCAGAAAAGTTAGACAAGTGAAATCCGTTTGGTATTCCATATGTTATGCAAGTGCTATTTTAGTTTGTTTTCATGCCTAGCTCCGTATGACATACGTTTTATTTCTCAGCAACTTTTATTCTTTTTCTACTATCATTTACAAGACCATTTACAATGATCTATGCTACAGAATGGTAATGTATCTGTAAACAACAGACGGCATATGGATGGCCCATTTGTCCTCTGTTTTTTTTCCTCGCACTCATTGACTTGCATTGGTGAGTCTCGTGCAATATACGTGGCCATATGGAGCATGCTGCAATTTTTTAATCAGCCAAATAACAACTGATGAGAAACTCACAGATCAGCACTGCTTTATTGAATAACATTGGTGCAAGTGCAATGCGATTTTTTTTTTTTTTTATTGGATTTCATTAATTCCGGTACCTGTCACCAGAATATTCCCTTATAGGCTGCGGCCACCACCAGTGAGCCCTTTATATACAGAATTCTAGAATACCGTATATAAGTGCCCAGGCCGCTCTGTATAACATAAAAAAGACCTTTATTATACCCACCTGTGGGGCGGTCAGGTCCGATGGGCGTCACTGCTCTCGGGGCTGACGCATCCTCCATCTTGTGAGATCACCGTCATCTTTTCCTGCTCCATGTGAATGATGCATCCTATGTTATCCACACAGAGGTCACCATTGCAATCCTGCACATGCACACTTTGATCTTCCCTGCTAAGGGCACAGCAAAGTACTGTATTGTGCAGCCGCGAGGAAAGGTCAAAGACTGCCTATGCATGCGTACAAGAAGGAGGAGGCGCCGGACTCGAGAGCAGCAACGCCCATCGAACTGGACTGCCCCTAGGTGGGTATAATAAAGGTCCTTTTTACATTCTACAGAGTGGTTGGGCTCTTATATACAGCATTCTGGACTGCTGTATATAAGAGCTCACTGGTGGTGGCCGCAGCTTATAAAGGACAAACCTGGTGACAGGTTCCCTTTAAATGCAAGTAGAGACCTTAGGGTTTCTATTTCAACGCGCATAGGCACAGATAGAACTATACTTTAAAAGAAAAAATTACAATAAGATTAGTATACAATAGTTTTGCTATTTATGCCTTCTTCATGAATTGTGAAGAATACTTCCGTTTCATTCTATGACATTTCTGAAATGAAAGAAAAACATAATTTAGTGTTTGCCTTAAGAATTAAACATAGTTTATTAAAGTTTTATGGATGATAAAATCAGCTACCAGAATAACGTTTTATGGGGGGTTTATGCAGAAATTAACATAATTAAGTTTAAATGATAGAAGTAGATTGCAAATAACTTCTGAAATAAAATAATTCCTGAACAATTAATTAATGAGCTGTAAAAAAGAAAAACTTGCTAAAATAACATTTTAATGCAAATTGTTCTGCCAAGCAAATCCCAGGAGTTATGCCAATCTCTTAACATATGTTTTATATAGAAGATCTGTAACGTGCTGTTTATCCTTCTAAGGCACTAATATTCTGGATATATTGTACAGCACGTGGGACGCAGATATCAATTAGCCACCGACGTTCTCTGCATTGTACAATATTGCTGATGGGCATTGTTAGTATTCATGAGCAATAGCCTTGTTCAGCTCACTGAATTCGAAGATTAGGATGGGATAAAGGCAATTATCTCCAGCTCCCCTGCTAAAATATAGACAGCATTGAAAATGCACAAAGACTTGAGATCAATACAAAGTAAGGCTTTAAACCGACTTGGCGGGAAAGCCACTGGCGCATATGTTGAATATATCCATAGGGCCCATTGTTTCCAGCATATGCAAAAAAGGGTCCTGTGGGCAAAAGCAAGACTTGAATGTATTAGTATATTTTTTTCTTCTATATAAAAGAGTAGTCTGTGGCGCATTTTCTATACAGATACAGTAGATGTAGTAAATTATATCACACAGTATACATGCAATGGCAGTTAATAACTGATGTACTGTATATAGTGATGGGCCAGCATGCTGGGCATTGCTAGGTACTCGATCAAGCATTGGGCATGCTCAAGACTCTCGTTACTCGATTGAGTATCCTTGAGCTATGAGCTACGCTATGAGCTTGAGCTTGAGCTAAGCTTAAGCTATCCTTGAGCTTGAGCTACGCTATGCTCGAGCCCATGCCCCGCATGTTCTGCGGCTTTTTTTTCAGCCACTAAACATGCGGGAATTGCTTGCCAATCCGTGTAATGCCATATTCATATTGGCTACAGGCACAAGTGTGATTGGCTGGACACATAGTATCATGGGGTCTATAGAAGACCCGATGACGCCATGCTTGGCGCACTATAGCCAGAAATAGTGTAAGAAAGTTTCTGCTGGAGAAGGTACAGTGTTTTATAACGTCACAGTCCCAGCTGCAACATTAAACCAAGAGTCATTTTCATTGCTAATTCAAATAGAATCTATTCTATAATAATAACGCTCTTAGTTGCAACTAGCGTAGGGAAAGCTTCTGGAGTAGGGTTAGTGTATTACAGGCTGTGATAACACGCTCCGGGATCGCCTTTGCTGGGTTCAAAGGGCACGTATTCACCTCAGGCAGACAGCCGAATTCAAGGTGTAACTGACGCTTGGTCAGGTTTATTGCAGTGAAGCATAAACAAAAGAAAAAACACCAACAAAATAAATCCTTCCCTGTCCGGCGCTAACTATACACGGTGATATCCTGACTAACAACTGGAGGGCTTCTCCCTTCCAGCTAAACCATACAGACATAAAGCACTGCTCCAACTTACAAGTGTCTCCTACACAGACAGGCTTACTGTGTTGCCCAGATGGAGACCCTCCCCCAACTTCCCAGATTCCCTTTTACATCAGTCCTTCACATCCCATTAATCCATTAGTAGCCAGGTGATCCTGACCAGGTTAAGTCACATAGGACCGATACCGGGGTGAGATATACCTGCCCTCGTCCACTAATCCCACATGAGTCTCACAAGGCCTATAGGCAGGGATTCTAGCCCTACAGACCTTGCTGCTCCTATGTAAAAAAATCTATTCTATTCTCTAATAATACCGCTCTTATCTGCATTTAGTGTAGGGCAAGCTTCTGGAGAAGGGGTAGTATATTAAAGGCATGTGGGCAGGAATCTTAGCCTTACAGTCCTTGCTACTACTGCTACTTAATAAAATGTACTCTATGCTCTAATATTACCGTTCTTATCTGGATTTAGTGTAAGGCTGCTTTCACACTTGCATGGCTTTGAATCAGTTGCAATACGTCGCCTTGAGGAAATACGGTATCCTGCAAAATATTTTGCAGGATTCCGTTTTTTCCCCTATACTTGTATGGACAACAGATTGCAACTGATGGCCTTGCTTTGCATCCGGCGCGCGACACATCATTCGTGGAATGACTGACCGTCGGGCGGCAGCAACGCACCACGTAGCGTTTTTCGGAGCGTCAAAAAAACGCAATGTGCAGGATTCCATCGGTGTCCGTCGTTTTTATAATGGAAGCCTATAGGAATGGAATCCGTTGGAATGCGTCACTGGATGGATTCCTGTGACGGATCCGTCATTTACCAACTGAGCATGCTCAGATGAGTAAATTCTGGAAAAAAAAAGCTGCAACGGATCAGTTTTTTTGCAGCATCAGTCGCATCAGTTGTGGCACTATCTGCAACGCATCCGTTACATCAGTCACACAACAGATTGCAACTGATGCAAAATGACGCAAGTGTGAAAGCAGCCTTAGGAGAGTTTCTTCTGCAGAAGGGACAGTGTCTTATTTTGTCACCCTACCTCCTGGTGCAACATTAAATCAACAGTCCTTTTCAGGGCTAATTGAAATAGATTCTATTCTACACTAATACCGCTCTTAGTCTGCCATTATTTTAGGGTTAGTTTGTGGAGTAGGGATAGTGTATAAGAGGCATGTAGTAGGCAGGGATGACAGACCTTGCTGCTACTATGTAAAAACTCTCTTTTCTAATAATACCGCTCTTAGCTGCAATTAGGATGGTTTATAGGCAGGGATTCTAGGCTTACAGACCTTTCTGCTGCTACATACAACCAACAGTCATTTTCAGGGCTAATTTATATAGATTCTATTCTCTAATAATACTGCTCTCATCTGCATTTAGTGTAAGGCAATCTGCTGGAGAAGGGATAGTGTATTAGAGGCAAATAGGCATTCCAGGATTCCAGCCATACAGATCTTTATGCTGCTACATAAATTATGTATTCTATTTTCTAATAATACTGTTTTTTTGCATTTAGTGTGGAACAAGCTAATGGAGAAAGGGTAGTGTATTAGAGGCTTGTAGGCAGGGATTCTAACCTTACAAACCTTGCTGCTGCTGATACTTAAATAAAATCTACTCTACAGTCATGGCCAAAAGTTTTGAGAATGACACCAAAATTATATTTTCACATGATCTGTTGCCCTCTGGTTTTTAATTGTGTTTGTCTGATGTTTACATCACATACAGAAATATAATTGCAATCATATTATGAGTACCAAAAGGTTATATTGACAGTTAGAATGAGTTAATGCAGCAAGTCAATATTTGCAGTGTTGAGCCTTCTTCTTCAGGACCTCTGCAATTCTCCCTGGCATGCTCTCAATCAACTTCTGGACCAAATCCTGACTGATAGCTGTCCATTCTTGCATAAGCATTGGCATTTTGCCAGAATTTGTTGGTTTTTGTTTGTCCACCCGTCTCTTGATGATTGCCCACAAGTTCTCAATGGGATTAAGATCTGGTGAGTTTCCAGGCCATGGACCCAAAATCTCTATGTTTTGTTCCATGAGCCATTTAGTGATCACCTTTGCTTTATGGCAAGGTGCTCCATCATGCTGGAAAAGGCATTGTTGGGCACCAAACTGCTCTTGGACAGTTGGGAGAAGTTGCTCTTGGAGGACATTCTGGTACCATTCTTTATTCATGGCTGTATTTGTAGGCAAGACTGTGAGTGAGCCAATTCCCTTGGCTGAGAAGCAACCCCACACATGAATCGTTTCAGGATGCTTAACAGTTGGCATGAGACAAGACTGGTGGTAGCGCTCACCTCTTCTTCTCCTAATAAGCTGTTTTCCAGATGTCTCAAACAATCGAAAAGGGGATTCATCTGAGAAAATGACTTTACCCCAGTCCTCAGCAGTCCACTCCCTGTACCTTTTGCAGAATATCAGTCGGTCCCTGATGTTTTTTCTGGAGAGAAGTGGCTTCTTTGCTGCCCTCCTTGAAACCAGGCCTTGCTCAAAGAGTCTCCGCCTCACAGTGCGTGCAGAAGCACTCACACCAGCCTGGTGCCATTGCTGAGCTAGCTCGGCACTGCTGGTAGCCCGATCCCGCAGCTGAAACAGTTTTAAGATACGGTCCTGGAGTTTGCTGGTCCTTCTTGGGCGCCCAGGAGTCTTTTTGGCAACAATGGAAGCTCTCTCCTTGAAGTTCTTGATGATGCGATAGATTGTTGACTGAGGTGCAATCTTTGTAGCTGCGATACTCTTCCTTGTTAGGCCATTTTTGTGCAGAGCAATGATGGCTGCACATGTTTCTTTAGAGATAACCATGGTTAACTGAAGAGAAACAATGATACCAAGCACCAGCCTCCTTTTAAAGTGTCCAGTGGTGTCATTCTTACTTAATCATGACTGATTGATCGCCAGCCCTGTCCTCATCAACACCCACACCTGTGTTAATGGAACAATCACTAAAACAATGTTAGCTGCTCCTTTTAAGGCAGGAATGCAATGATGTTGAAATGTGTTTTGGGGGTTAAAGTTCATTTTCTTAGGAAATATTGACTTTGCAAGTAATTGCTGTTAAGCTGATCACTCTTTATGACATTCTGGAGTACATGCAAATTGCCATTAGAAAGACTTAAGCAGTAGACTTTGTAAAAATTAATGTTTGTAGCATTCTCAAAACTTTTGGCCATGACTGTATTCTCTAATAATGCCGCATTTAGTGTAGGACAAGCTGTTGGAGAA
Organism: Anomaloglossus baeobatrachus; assembly: GCF_048569485.1. Taxonomy (NCBI): domain Eukaryota; kingdom Metazoa; phylum Chordata; class Amphibia; order Anura; family Aromobatidae; genus Anomaloglossus; species Anomaloglossus baeobatrachus. The sequence continues at coordinate 59,868,039 of NC_134356.1, forward strand.
GGCATAGTGTATTGGAGGCATATTGACATGGATTCTAGCTTTACAGACCTTTCTGCTGCTATGTAAAAGAGCTATTCTATTCTCTAATAATAACGCTCTTATCTGCATTTATTGGAAGCCAAACTGCTGGAGAAGGAATAGTGTGTTAGAAGCATATAGTCGGGATTTTAGCCTTACAGATCTTTCTGCTGCTACATAAAAAAATATATTCTATTCTCTAATAATACTGCTCTTATCTGCATTTAGTGTGGGGCAAGCTGATGGAGAAGGGATAGTGTATTAGAGGCTTGTAGGCAGGGATTCTAACCTTACAAACCTTGCTGTTGCTACGTAAGAAATTTGTTCTATTCTCTAATAATAGTGCTATTAGCTGTACTTAGTGTAGGAAGAATTTCTACTGGAGAGGGAACAGTGTCATATAGCGTCACAGTACCTGCTGGTGCAACCAACACTAAACCAACACTTCTTTTCAGGGATAATGTAAATAGATTCTATTCTACACTAATACCACTCATATCTGCGTTTAGTGTACTTCAAACTCAATGCAATAGGATAGTGTATTAAAGGCATGTAGGCAAGGATTCTAGCCTTATAGACCTTACTGCTGCTACGTAAAAAATCTATTCTATTCTCTACTAATACTACTTTTATCTGCATTTAGTATAAGGCAAGCTGCTGGAGAAAAGATAGCCTGTTAGAGGCTATGTACAACCAACTTTCCTTTTCAGGGCTAATTTAAATAGATTCTATTCTCAAATATTACTGCTCTTAGTCTGCAATTAGTGTAGTTAATTTCTGAAGTAAGGATAGTGTATTGTAGACATTTAGGCAGGGTTCACTGCGTTACAGTCCTTAGTGCTGCCATATATATCCAACAGTCCTTTTAAAGGCTAATGTAAATATATTCTTTTTTCTAATAATACTGTTTTTAGCTGTGCATATAATTTCAAATGCGCAAGGCATGCAGTAAGGGACAGGAAAGTGAATGTCCCACTGATGAGGGTGCACGCAGAGGCCGTAGGCCAGAGCAAACCCATATGACAATACTGGCGACAGAGGTCAGAGGTCCTTGGACAACCAAGGAGTAGAGGGGAAGAAGACATACAGCAGGATCATCAGAGGAAGGGGAACATTGTCAAAGGTCTAGGACACTATCATTAGACCCTCCAGTGCTCAGGCTCTGATGTGATGGGTACTCTGCCAAGGATGGGAAAGTTTATGAAGATGGTGAAGGATTATCTAGCTGATCGAACCACCATCCTCCATAATTCCTCTGTGCAGTACAACTATTGGGTATCCAAACTTGACACAAGGCATGAACTGTCCCTCTACACCTTGGAAGTGCTGGCCTGCCCTGCTACTAGTGTTTTGTCTGAGCGAGTTTCTAGTGTTGCAGGAAGCATAATAACCCATAGGTGCATCCTCCTGTCAACTTAAAAATGCTGACAGGGTGACTATTATCAAAATCAACAAAAGCGGGGATCAGCCCAGACTTCTCAACCCCACTAGATAACAGCAGACTAACCTAAATTCAATTGTAATGTTCCTTTTATTGCACTGTATTCCCTTCTAAAGCCTGCTTTACACACTTCAATAGATCTTTCAATCCGTCGTCGGGGTCAAGTTGTAAGTGACGCACATCCGGCATCGTTCGTGACGTATTTGCATGTGAAACCTACGTGCGATCGATATTGAACGAAAATACGGTGATCGCATACACATCGTTTATTCCTCATACATTGGACGTTTTGTTGTACGAAACTAGTCAATTGTAACGTGTGACATCCCTCATACGATTGTGATGTCTGATGCTATGTGCGCAGGTGTGCGCTCTGCACCGCAGCTTAAAAAAGGTCTGCTTCAGAGCGCAGCTGAAAAGCTGCGTTCTGAAGCGCCTCACAATGTCTGTCATTCACTAATCTCTGTCAGTCGGTCACTATCTCTGTCCCTCTCTCTCTGTCCATGTCAGTCTATCCCCCTCTCTCATATACTCACCGATCCCCGATCCCCGGCGCTGCACGGCATTCACACTGCTCCGGCGGCTTTTACTGTTTTGAAAAAGCCGGCCGCCCATTAAACAATCTCGTATTCCCTGCTTACCCCGCCCACTGGCGCCTATGATTGGTTACAGTGAGACACGCCCCCCACGCTGAGTGACAGGTGTCACACTGCACCCAATCACAGCAGCCGGTGGGCGTGTCTATACTGTGTAGTGAAAAAAATAATTAAATAATTAAAAAAAACGGCGTGCGGTCCCCCCTAATTTTAAAACCAGCCAGATAAAGCCATACGGCTGAAGGCTGGTATTCTCAGGATGGGGAGCTCCACGGTATGGGGAGCCCCCCAGCCTAACAATATCAGCCAACAGCCGCCCAGAATTGCCGCATGCATTAGATGCGACAGTTCTGGGACTGTACCCGGCTCTTCCCGATTTGCCCTGCTGCGTTTGCAAATCGGGGTAATAAGGAGTTATTGGCAGCACATAGCCGCCAATAAGTCCTAGATTAATCATGTCAGGCGTCTATAAGACACCCTCCATGATTAATCTGTAGATTACAGTAAATAAACACACACACACCTGAAAAAATCCTTTATTATAAATAAAAAACACAAACATATACCCTGGTTCAACACTTTAATCAGCCCCAAAAAGCCCTCCATGTCCGGCGTAATCCAGGATGCTCCAGCGTCGCTTCCAGCGCTGCTGCATGGAGGTGACCGGAGCTGCAGAAGACACAGCCGCTCCGGTCACCTCCACACAGCTAATGAAGACAGCCGCGCGATCAGCTGAGCAGTCACTGAGGTTACCCGCTGTCACTGTATCCAGCGGTGGATGCAGCGGTGGCCGCGGGTAACCTCAGTGACAGCTCAGCCGATCACACGGCTCTCTTCATTAGCTGTGTGGAGGTGACCGGAGCGGCTGTGTCTTCTGCAGCTCCGGACACCTCCATGCAGCAGCGCTGGAAGCGACGCTGGAGCATCCTGGATTACGCCGGACATGGAGGGCTTTTTGGGGCTGATTAAAGTGTTGAACCAGGGTATATGTTTGTGTTTTTTATTTATAATAAAGGATTTTTTCGGGTGTGTGTGTGTTTATTTACTGTAATCTACAGATTAATCATGGAGGGTGTCTTATAGACGCCTGACATGATTAATCTAGGACTTGTTGGCGGCTATGTGCTGCCAATAACTCCTTATTACCCCGATTTGCCAACGCACCAGCGCAAATCAGGAAGAGCCGGGTACAGTCCCAGAACTGTCGCATCTAATGCATGCGGCAATTCTGGGCGGCTGTTGGCTGATATTGTTAGGCTGGGGGGCTCCCCATACCGTGGAGCTCCCCATCCTGAGAATACCAGCCTTCAGCCGTATGGCTTTATCTGGCTGGTTTTAAAACTAGGGGGGACCGCACGCCGTTTTTTTTAATTATTTAATTATTTTTTTCACTACACAGTATAGACACGCCCACCGGCTGCTGTGATTGGGTGCAGTGTGACACCTGTCACTCAGCATGGGGGGCGTGTCTCACTGTAACCAATCATAGGCGCCGGTGGGCGGGGTAAGCAGGAAATACGAGATTGTTTAATGGGCGGCCGGCTTTTTCAAAACAGTAAAAGCCGCCGGAGCAGTGTGAACGCCGTGCAGCGCCGGGGATCGGGGATTGGTGAGTATATGAGAGAGGGCTGCTCAATTCACTTACTCAGGAGATTAGCGGTCACCGGTGAGTCCTTCACTGGTGACCGCTAATCAGGACGCGACACAGACAGAGCCGCAGCATGACAATGAAGTCGGGTGAAGTTCACCCGAGTTCATTCTGACAGTGCAGCTCTGTCTGTGTCTGCTGTCATCTGCCATTCAGCTCTGCTACATGGCTGTCTGTGTCTGCTGTCAGCGGCCATGTAGCAGCGCTGAATGGCAGATGACATAGTAAAAACGCATCCCTACACATTGCACACGCTTGGCAAGTCAATAAATAAAAAAAAAAAAAAAAAAGGTGTCCAATGCATACGTCACAGAACACATGATCTAAAGGATCGCACACAAAATTGATCAATTTAACATAGACTACTAACGCACGTGTGACAGCAAATGAACGACCTACGTGCGATCTCATTAGATCGCATATGCAACCTGGGGGTGTCACATCGCATACGAGATCGCATACCTAATTGTAAGGTGTAAAGCTGGCTTAAGAAAGGGTATACAGTCTTCCTTTTTTTTTTTGTGTCCTCCTCCACATTCACCATATCAACAGGATTATGATGTGACCCTCGTTCTTAATTTTTCCAGGGTGTGTATCATGCCCTAATACATAATTTTTGGACCTACATCAAAAAATCTCTTACATACAGTACACATATATACATATATATGTATACCCCCCAAGGGAAAATGTTTTTCAATCTTTGAACTTAGTGCATCTGCTTTACTTGTGTAGGAGTCCCATTCCCTCCAAATGGTAAAAAAAAAATGTTTTCTGAGGCCCTACTCATGTCTCTTCTAGGGTGTATCGGGAATGCCTCCTTCTAATGTTTAGCAGACTTTCATTAAGTGAATATTTTTTATGAGTAGGCTTTATTACTGTAGGGCTAGCTGCTGGAGAAGGGATAGTTTACCATTTTAGGCATATAGGCAAGGTTTCTTTACATTTCATGCTACTGCTACCTAAAACCGAAAGACCTTTCACAGTCTACATATATTCGATTATCTTCCCTAATTCCCTATTAATACCACTGTTAGCTGCATACATAGTTTAATATGTGGAACACGTACGGTACGGAATGAGAAAGTGGACATATTGCTGATGGCGCACACTCAGGACGAGGTCATGGGCCAGCTGAAACTGTGCCTGCTGCATGAGCACGAAAAACACTCATCCACGAAAAGTAGCTTCCTGTTCCACTTTGCAATGGGCGCGAAACACCACTTCTGAAGGCCCAACAGTTCAAACCGGTTGTCGGTTGGATGGCAGATAATACCTAGTTTAGTAATCAGAATGTTATTAATATTGTACCAGAGTTGAATCAGAATCTCTCCTCTTTGGCTCCTTGCTGTCTGTATTGCAATGCCTCCTAGTCATTTTAGCTAGGCCTCTCCCGCAGTGCACAGGCTTTCCCAGTTTGAGTCAGAATGTTTTTAAAATTGTACCAGAATTGAATCAGTCTCTCCGTTATGTCTGTTGCTGGCTGTATTGCAATGCCTCCTAGTCATTTGAGCTAGGCCTCTTTGTGAGTTCATAAGCTTTCCCAGTGTCAGAGTCAGAATGTTTTTAAAACCAAAATTGAATCACAAAATCCCCCCGCTATGTCTCTTCCAGGGTGTACTGCAATACCTCTTTGTAATTTTAGTTAGGCCTCACAAACAGTGCATAGACTTTGCCAGTTTCAGATTCAGAATTTTTTTAATATTGTAATAAAATTGAATCTCAGTCCCCCTACGTCTCTTCTAGGGTTCACTGCAATGCATGAAGAAAAACAAAAAGCCAGCACTAAATGTGCACTTCAGCACTAAAAATTCCAAACTGTACTTTTTTTGAGATTTTAGGCAAAAAATTGCAATTTCTTGAGCTGCCTCGCCACGTCACGGCAAATCTCATTTGAGGCAGTCCTACACTAAAATATTTTTATAAAATGTACCATACGGCCTCACATATGAATAGTAGAACTGCTCTTAGCAGCACTCACCTGGTCTATTTCAATCCCGTACCCATGACTGAGTCATGGCTGTGGGCGGGACAGGTCCAAGCAAATGCTGCATGAAGTAAATAGCCTGTGGACAAGGCCTGATGACAATGTGAACAGTCACCAACCGCCAAAATCTAGACAGATGGAATACATCCCAAATTGGATGGGATCTGCAATTCATCACTGCAATGCATCTTTGTAATTTTTGATAGGCCTCGCACTGAGCTTTCCCAGTTTCAAAGTTAGAATCTTTTTAAAATTGTACCAGAATTGAATCCGTGTCCCTCCTCTACATCTCTTGCTGGCTGTATTTCAATCACTTAGGCCCCTTTCACACATCAGTTTTTTGCCGTCAGTCACAATCCGTTGAATTTTGAAAAAAATGTATCCGGAGACTGATGCCGCTAGATCAGTTTCTTTCTCATTGATTTATATTAGCGACGGATGGCCTCACGTTTCATTTGTCGTTCGACGGATCTGTCGAAAACTGTTTGTCCGTCGGACGGAGACAATGGACAAAGTAACGTTTTTTTGTCTACGTCGAAAAAACGGACAGCGACGGATCCGTCACCGTCCGTCGTTTAGTAGAAAGGAAGCCTATGGGCACCGGATCCGTCGTAATCTATAAAAAGACGGAATCCGGTGACGGATTCCGTTTTTTTAAACTGAGCATGCTCCAATTATTATTTAGATGCCAGCTAGTCGGATCCATCAGAAAACAGATCCGTCGCATCAGTTTATCCACAATCTGCAATGGATCCATCGATCCGTTGAGAAAACGGATTGTCACTGACTACAAAAAACTGATGTGTGAAAGGGACCTTATGCATATTCTATACTTTCGGTCACATGACCTCCAGCTGCTGGAGAACCCTGTACACTCTGTGAGGATTCACAATTCTTTAGTCACATAGAATGACTGCAGACTTTTGTGCCAAAACTGGACAACCCATTTAAGAATCCATCATTTGCCATTTCGGACTGCTGATCTTTTTGTTCTCTCTGAAAATGTTCACACGTTGTTCTCAGATCAGTAAAGTGACTATATTTGGCATATGATTGAATCTAAAATCAGCTTCTAAAGTGATGTCTTTTGCTGGACCTTTGAGGCCTTTTTGCATTAGGGACCCACTATTGCTTCAGAGCTTTGACCCTTGAATTCGTGGCACTCTGATTTGCCAGGCAACACGGAGCTCAAGGATAAGAAATTCCTACTCTTTATCTTTAAAAAAAAGAAAAGAAAAAAAATGAAAAAAATAAAACATAAAATATAAATAAATATTCACACAATATACATTCTATATCTCTTGTTAATTTCATCCCCATCTTAAAAGCTTAGAATGAAAATCCATGTTGTTTTTAATCTGCTTCTAATTCCTCGCTGTCACATCAAATGATTAGGTGTAACCAGAAGCTTGTTTGCACTTTTTAATTAATTCAAATGTTAGATAAATGTTGACAAAAACATTTTCCTTATCTTTTTTTTTTTTTTTAATAAAATCACAAGGCAATGCAAGAACATTGAAAGCTTATTTTTTCTTATCATAATGTGCAAGACTTTCCGTGTTGCTACTTTTAGGCTGTGTGCGCATGTTGCATTCTATTCCGCAGCGTGTAAGTCACTGCCTGTGCGTCTCAGAATGCAGCCAAAAAAGCTGCGTTCTGAGACGCATTCGGCAGAACGCAACGTGCGCACATTCCTGTAGAATTCATGCGTTCTGGATGCTATCTCTGCCATAGACAGAGTGGTAAAAGCATCCAGAATGCACATTTTTCACAGTGCGGTACCACTCGGCTCTGCAGCATCCTCATAGACTTGCAGCAGAGCCGAGTGGGACCGCACTGTCAAAAAGAGCATGGCTGGCTACGAGACAGTGCCGCGTGATCAGAATGAACTCAGATGAACTTCACCCGACTTCATTGTGATCGCGCGGCTCTGTGCGTGTGCCGCGGCTTGATTTGCGGCCACACGTGAAGGACTCACCTGTGATCGCAAATCACCTGAGTGACTGCAGTGAGCCGTGCGATAAGCTGTGCTTTCACTCAGGTTACTTGCGGCCACAGCTGCAGTCCTCCACCTGAGAGCGGTGGCTGCGAGTAAGCTCAATGACAGCACAGCTGATCGCACGACTCACTTCAGTTGCTGCATGGAGAATCACAGGAGCGGCGGTGTTCTACTGCCGCTCCTGTCAGCTTCCGATGTAGCAGAGCTGAAAGCGTCGTGGGACCTTGCGTGGATTACGTCGGACCTGGATGTGTTTTTGAGAGGTTAATAAAGTGGTGAAAGAGGGTGTTTTTTTGTCTATCATTCCAAATAAAGGATTTTTTGTTTGTGTGTGTTTATTTTCTTTAACTTACAGGTTAATTATGGAAGGTATCTCGGGGAGACGTCTGCCATAATTAACCTAGGACTTAGTGGCAGCTATGGGCTGATGCCATTAACTCCTTATTACCCCCTTCGCCACCACACCAGGGCAATTTGGGATAAGCCGGGTAAAGTCCCGGGACTGTCACATCTAATGGATGCGGCAATTCCAGGCGGCTGCTGGCTGATATTGTTAGGCTGGGGGGCTGCCCATAACGTGGAGCTCCATTTCCTGAGAATACCAGCCTTCAGCCATGTGGCTTTACCCTGGCTGGTATCCAAATTGGGGGGGACCGCACGTCGGGTTTTTGTTCAATTATTTATTTTTTTTACTGTTCGATATAGACACGCCCACCGGCGGCTGTGATTGGTTGCAGTCAGACATGCCCCCACGCTGAGTGACAGTTGTCTCACTGCAACCAATCATAGGCGCCGGTGGGCGGGGAAGCAGGAAATACATGATGGATTAATGAGCGGCCGGCATTTTCAAAAAAGGAGAAGCCGCCACAGTGTGAACGCCGTGCAGCGCCGCGCCGGTGATCATGGATCGGTGAGTATGAGAGAGGGGGTGGGAGGGAGAGACCGACATGGACAGAGAGAGAGATAGAGACATAGAGAGAGAGAGAGACAGACCGACCGACAGAGAGAGAAAGATGAAAGACCTACCTTTGTTATGTTAAAAAAAAATGCGGATTGCAACAATAATGCAATGCACACACACTGCTTAACATTTTGGCAGTGTTTTTCTACAACTCATTGATTTCAATGGGAGTAGAACGCTGCCAAAATGGCAAAAACAATTGACATGTTGCTTCTTCAAATGCAGAGATTTTGACAAATTTTACGCAACTAAAACACTGTTTTATAAAAGCATTGTGCGCACAAGAAAGCCCAAATTTCCATTGACTTTGCTTGGAAATCAAAACACATGCATTTTTGCATTAAAACGCTGCAGTTCCAAACGCTGCAGAAACGCTAAAAAAAAGCAACGTGCGCACAGAGTCTTAATGTGGCATCAGTAAACATTCCAACTAGGTTGGAAATAGGTTGCTTATTCGGGGCACAACTGAATGAGTGGATGGGACACAACAAGTGGAAACATGGTAAGCAAGGAACAGGCAGAAGTTTGGGTAGGAGTAAGACAAAAGCTGGTGACCAGAAACGGCTTCTAACATAGCGGGTACTTGAAAGTGGTGAGAGTAATGAAGAAGAGAGTCTCCGTGGCAAGCAGGCTAACAGGAAAAGTGCGGTTAATGAAAGGGTCGCTGGTGAAAGCACCCGCTCCCGTCGGTTGTGCGTCATGGGCAAATCACTGCCCGTGGCGCACAACATCGCTAGGACCCGTCACACTATACTTACCTGCCTAGCGACGTCGCTGTGGCCAGCAAACCACCTCCTTTCTAAGGGGGCGGTTCGTGCGGCGTCACAGCGACGTCACTAAACGGCCGACCAATCGAAGCGGATTTGCGGAGATGAGCGGCCAGAATACCCCGCCCACCTCCTTCCTTCCTCATTGCCAGCGGCCGCAGGTACGATGTTGTTCCTCGTTTCTGCCGTGTCACACATAGCGATGTGTGCTGCCACAGGAACAACAAGCTGCGTCCTACAGCAGCAACGATATTTGAGATTAGAATGACGTGTCAACCATCAATGATATGGTATTTTTGATCGTTAGCAGTCCTTCATACTTTTCACACGCAATAACGTCGCTAACGAGGCCGGATGTGCGTCAAAAATTCCATGACCCCAACGACATCTCGTTAGCAATGTCGTTGAGTGTAAAGCCCCCTTTAGTCTTCGGACAGCCACCGTCAATGCGGAAGTGGGATCCTCGGATGCAACCCAGTGTAGAATAGCCTGTCAGGGCATAGTGAAGTGCCTATACTTGAAGTAGAAAGACTCTCGTGCTCCTTGGTTGCCGGTGGAACTCTGTGTACAGCCGTTAAGGAAGAGCCGTATTGTGTTGTGGAAAACTGCCTGTAAAGAACATGTGCCTCTCTGTAAGAGAAGAACAATGAAGTGTGGTTCTTGTTATGAGTACAGTTGAAGAGCTCAGTAACCGGTCTGAGTGTGTCATTAATTCCGCTGGAAGATAACCTGCACAGTGTGAACCGGATCAGAAGCAGCGAGCTTACAGCCCAGAAGTACCATGGCCCTCAGGTAACCACACCAGACACTCCACTGTGCACGCCACACACTTCTGTAACGTGTCAGGCGGGCACTGGACTACGTCCCTCGCCCCCAGCTACCAACCAGCCTCTCGTTACACAGGTAATTTGAATTCCGAAGGCAACAACGAGAGATACCCTAACATCTGACGCTGAGATTCCAGTTGAAGGACATCTGAGATTTTTCCATTATGGGCAGCAAAATCTAATATCAGATGTATGGATATTGAACCTAATAAAGCAAGGTAACTGTCACAAACCACCGGGGGGGGGGTCACTCAGAAATCCCCCGCGCTGGCTACCAGTACGTCACGATCGGGGGGTAACAAGCAGGAGTCACCCCTCCTTTATACCTCCCGACCGACAGACAGAGCACGTGACGCGCTCTCTAGCGCCCCTCTTATAGTCAGGCCAATTATGGAATTGCCCGACAATAAGCAAGGAGGCCGCTATACTACTTATGCCGATTAGTGAAGGGTCCCCGGTGAGAGTAGGGTATATATTCCCCCGACCTCCGCGGGCGGAATATATAATATCTTCCCGAGTCTCACTGGCCTCCCCACAATAATCCTTGGCACAACTCGCTGCCACCAACCGCTTCACGGTAACTATTAGCCGAACACACAGACGTGGGATTCAAGATCGAGATAACAGAACAGCCCAAGATTAATTATATAATTTAATCAGCCTAAAGCACACTAGAAACTACAATATATACAATAGGGAATCTACAGAATATACATATGTCAGAGTACAGTTACAATCAAAGCATGGGTTACAAACAGGCATACACAGTTCCAGCAGTTACCTTGTTGCGTCTGGCCACAGGGGGGCGCTGTACCCAGGTTTCTAAGATCCTTCCCACAGATGTTTCCTACACGTGCCCCCAGCGAAAAGAACACTGGAAAATGGCCGAAGTAGGGTTATCAACCTGGGCAAATCCAGGTCCCCTCCTACCTTCGTGACCTCAGAGGGAGCACTGCTCCACCCCTGGCTGGAGTTATGGACAATCCACAACATGGAATATGGGCCATAACTTTGCCTGGGAGCGTCGTAGGCGGACGCCGACGCTCTCATTGTGACAGCTATGAATTTAGCTACAGAACGAGGGGACTCATGACTTGTCTATTAGTTCCCCATTGGCTGATATCACGCCTGGGGTATTTCCCAAGCTCCCGCTCCCATAAAAAAGGTGTGCCAGCATCGCCCGCATGCGAAAACACCATTTTTATGGTTGCCATATTTATCGGAAATATGGCTTGCGAGATATGAACCATTTTTTACTGGAGTCGTTCTGTCTAGCTAGTTCCATAGCCTTGCTAATGAGATACAACTCTTGTTACAGGGTGACGGCAGGGAGTCATCCTGTGTCCATTGTTCCCACACCACCTCATCTCCATATCACAGGAGATGGCCATGGGATTTGTTGCTAAACCAGTTGTGTGAAGGAAAGGGGGGGTGACACCAGGAGAGGGCTTCCTGACATACTTGAATATCATGATTTATCGTCATATCTCCGGATTTACCTCACACCTCCCCCCTTTTGAGGGCGCTAGGGGGCAGCACACTCCGGTGTTCCCCCGTGCGCCCGTCCGCGACCTCTCCTTGTCGGGACAGCCCGTCTGCGTTACCGTGGTCACGGCCCCTTTTGTGTCGAATGGTGAAGTTGTATTGCTGGAGCGCAAGGCTCCATCGCAACAATCGCCCATTCGTCCCAGAGACGGTGTGCAACCAGCTGAGGGGATTGTGGTCCGTCTCCACGATGAAGTGGCGCCCGTATAGATAGGGTTGCAGACGCTGCAGGGCCCACACTATGGCCAGGCACTCCTTCTCCATCGTGGAATAGGCAACTTCCCTTGGTAACAGCTTCCTGCTCAGGTACAAGACTGGGTGCTCTTGGCTCGCAGAGTCCACCTGGCTGAGCACCGCACCGAGGCCGAAGTCACTGGCGTCGGTCTGTACTACAAACGGCCGCGTGAAGTCGGCTGCCTGTAGCACGGGCGGGCTGGACAGGGCGTCCTTTAGGGCCTGGAAGGCTGTCTCGCAGTCCATTGTCCAATCGACTGCAGAGGGCAGCTTCTTCTTGGTGAGGTCCGTCAAGGGCTTTGCCAGGCTACTATAGCGTGGAACAAACCTCCTATAGTACCCGGCGGTCCCCAAGAAGGACATCACCTGCTTCTTGGTCCTGGGGGTGGGCCAGGATGCGATGGCCTCCACTTTCTCAGGCTCGGGCTTCAGTGTTCTCCCGCCTACCCGGTGACCGAGGTACTGGACCTCGCTCATGGCCAGCTGACACTTTCCCGGCTTGATGGTCAAACCTGCCCGGTGGATCCGCCTGAGCACCTGTGCTAGATGCTCTAGGTGGTCCTCCCAGGTGGGACTGAAGACGGCAATGTCATCCAGGTACGCGGCCGCGTACCCTTCAAGTCCCTTGAGCAGGGTGTTGACCATCCGCTGGAAAGTGGCAGGGGCATTCCTCATCCCGAATGGCATCACCGTGGACTCGTACAGTCCAAATGGGGTAATAAAGGCAGAGCGTTCCCTGGCCTTGCGAGTCAGGGGGATCTGCCAATATCCCCGGCTCAGGTCCATGATGGTCAGGTACTGAGCCCCGGCCAACTGATCGAGCAGGTCATCGATGCGTGGCATTGGGTACGCATCGGCGACCGTGACCGCATTGAGCCCCCTGTAGTCCACGCAGAACCGAGTGGTTCGGTCCTTCTTAGGGACGAGGACTACAGGCGAGGCCCAAGCGCTGTTGGATGCCTGGATCACCCCCAGCTTCAGCATCTCGTCAATCTCCTGGCGCATGTGTTGCTGCACCTCCAGGGAGACCCGATATGCTGAACGCCTGATCGGGGGATGATCCCCAGTGTCCACGTGATGGACAGCCAAGTCAGTCCTTCCGGGCTGGTTGGTAAACAACCCCCGGAAGGGGTGTAGGGTGGCCCACAGCTGGGACCGTTGGTCCTCCAAGAGCTGGTGGCCAACCTCCACATCCTCAATGGATCCGCCTGCCCTAACCTGGGCTAGCATATCCAAGAGGGTTTCCGCTTCTCCCTCCTCGGGCAGGTTGCACACGGGGAGCGCACATGCCTCCCGCTCATGATGTGCCTTCATCATGTTCACATGGAAGGGCTTCCGCCTTCCACGGGCAGGGTCCAGGGTGACCAGGTACGTCACAGGGTTGAGCTGCTGGTACACGAGGTATGGGCCTTCCCAGGCTGCCTGAAGCTTGTCCTGTGGTACGGGGACCAGTACCCACACCTCTTGACCCACTTGGTAGGTCCTCTCACAAGCGTTCTGGTCGTACCAACGCTTCTGATCGGCCTGGGCTTGAGCCATATTGTCGTGTACCAGTTGCGTCAAGGCCTGCATTTTGTCCCGGAAGCGCATGACATACTCGATAACCGACACTCCAGGGGTGGCCAAATCCCCTTCCCAAGCCTCTTTCACCAGAGCCAGGGGGCCCCGCACACGTCGCCCGTACAGGAGCTCAAACGGTGAGAATCCTGTTGAGGCCTGTGGAACCTCCCGGTAAGCAAATAACAGGTGTGGGAGATACCGCTCCCAGTCACGCCCATGGGAGTCGACCAACATCTTAAGCATCTGCTTTAAGGTGCCATTGAACCGCTCGCACAGGCCATTAGTCTGTGGATGGTACGGGCTGGCCACCAGATGTCGCACCTGGACTTGCTTACAGAGGGCCTCCATCAGGTGGGACATGAATTGGGTCCCCCGGTCAGTGAGCATTTCCTGGGGAAAACCCACTCGGGAGAAAATCTCCAGCAATGCGGTGGCCACCTTGTCAGCCCGAATGGACGACAAGGCCACTGCTTCTGGGTACCGGGTGGCATAGTCCACTACCGTCAGTATGAAGCGTTTCCCGGAGCTGCTGGGGATGGCCAGCGGGCCGACCAGATCCACAGCCACCCTCCTGAAAGGCTCATCGATGATGGGCAGAGATACCAGTGGGGCTTTGGGGCGTGGCCCCGCCTTCCCCACTCTCTGACAGGTTTCACACGAACGGCAGTAGGCAGCCACATCGGCCCCCATTTTTGGCCAGTAGAAATGCTGGTTTAACCTGGCCTTGGTCTTAGCGATCCCTAGGTGTCCGGCCATCGGAATCTCATGTGCGATCCGCAACAACTCCGTCCGGAACGGATAGGGTACCACCAACTGTCGGTCCCTGGGTCACGCCTCCGGTGAACCCTGCTGGACCGTGGCCCGGTACAGCCGTCCTTGGTCCCAGACCACTCGCTCCGGGTCCGAGTCCGAGGGAGGCTGTGCCGCCTGCTCCTTAAGAGCTTTCAGGCTGTCGTCAGCTTCTACCGCTGCCTGAAACCCCTGACTAGATGTGGCCAGAATCGACGAGACTGTCACATCTTCAGTCAGTACCCCCGGGACCTGTGTCCTGGCCTCCACCTGACTCGGCTGCCACTTGGTCAGAAGGGGAAGAGCTATCGGACCTCCGGGAGGCCCCTTGGCTTCCAGCACTCCCACTGCGGGTGACAGCGGCCACAGCCGCTGCGACCGTGGGTCGTGCCTGCTCCTCCTCCGTTCCTGACCAAGTCGCCGGTTCAGGCAGGCCTACCTGGCTTCCTGACACCCCGGTTGTGGGGGAACCATGCACCGAGATCTTACCTGGGAGCACTTCCGCTCCTGGACCGGCCCCAATCTCACCTGCCTGTTCCCCTCCTGCAGCAACAGAACCCCGCTGTGAAATCTCTGGGGACCCCACATTTGCTGTGGTAGCCCCCACCCCACACACTGGTCCTCCCCCTGCAGCACCCTGCTCTCTGCTTATCCCTTCAGAGGGCAACAGATCCCAGCTCACAGGCTGATTACTTGTAGAGGCATTGTCACACCTTTCTCTGACCCCCTCCCCTGTCACAGCTGCAGCTGAGTGTGTGTCTATGGTGTCTATGCAAGCAGAAATATCAGAGTTCACTCCCTCCTCCCTTACATCATTCATAGATAACACATTAACATTGTCCGGAGGCATGTCAGTACTGGCTGAAGGTTCAGCCCTTGGTTGGGGCCCAAACTGGGAGGTTATCTGCCCCAAATCTGTCCCAAGTAGCACGTTTGCAGGGATCCGATCAGTTACCCCCACCTCCCTCACCCCTCGCCCTGCGCCCCAGTCCACATAAATGTCAGCAACAGGCAGCGCCGGGTCAGTGCCTCCAATCCCGGAGACAGCGAGGGTTTTTCCAGGGATCAAGTCTTGGGGGGACACCATCTCAGGCCGCACCAGAGTCACCTCCGAGGCGCTGTCTCGCAGTCCTATGGTCACAGACCGGCCGACGGTGACAGGTTGGAAGCTGTCCAGGGACCTACCACCACCCCCACCCACACAATACACCTTGGGCGGCCCTTGGGACGGGGACGGAGCCGGGGCCTTGGGACGCTGAGGGCACATGGCCTTGAAGTGTCCAGGTAGGTTGCACTGGTGGCACCGTCTTGGCTCTGCCACGGGCCTGGAGAGGGGAGTTGAGGGGGACACCCCCTGCAGTCTAGGGGCAGGTGGGGCAGTCGCAGAATTCATCTTACCCCCTCTCCAGGTGCTGCTGGTGGCTGCTCTCCTGGCTTCAGGAGCCCGATTGTTGGTGTAGTCATCGGCCAGGGCAGCTGTAGCCGTGGACCCCTTTGGCTTCTGGTCTCGGATGAACTGGCGGAGATCCTCAGGGCAGTTCCACAAGAGTTGCTCCGTGATGACCAAGTCCAGGATCTCTGGTCCGGTGGAAAGCTGCAGGCCTTGGGTCCAGTGGTCGGCAGCTCGGGCAAGTGCCCGCCGGTGGTCAGCCCAGGAGTCCTTTGGTCCCTTCTGCAGGGTCCGGAACTTCTTGCGGTAGGACTCCGGAGTGAGGTTGTACTGTTGGATCAGGGCCCGCTTGATGGTGTCGTAGCCCTGATCTGCCTCAGCAGGCAAGTCCCCAAGGATATCCAGGGCCTTACCCCTTAAACGGGGGGTCAGGTATTTGGCCCACTGGTCCTTGTCCAGATGGTGCTGCAGGCAAGTCCGTTCAAAAGCAGTCAAGAAAGAGTCCAAGTCTCCATCCTTCTCCAGCACTGGGAAGTCCTCAACACGGACCTTTGGAAGTTTGGTGTCTCGAAGGTCACATGTGGCTGATGAGGGCCGGAGCTGAGCTAGCTGCAGCTGGTAGTCACGGTCTGCCTGTCGCTCTCGCTCTTCACGCGCTGCCTGCCGCTCTCGCTCCGCAGCCTCACGCTCTGCGTGCCGCTCCGCAGCCTCAGCGTCACGCGCTGCCTGCCGCTCTGCCCTGCGCTCTGCCAGGAGTTCCTTGTAGCCCTTCTGGTCTCCAGCCTGGAGAAGGGCCATAGCCATTTGAAGAAGGCTATCCGAGCCTCCCAGGCTCGGTGGAATGGCACGTGGTGATCTGCGGCACGCTGCAGAGCTAGGCGATTCACTGTCCCTTTCAGAGCGGAGGGCTGGCATCTGGCTCGTTGAGGAACCTTGGGTGAGCTGCTCCTCATCTTGTCCATAATTGCCAGGTTGTGCAATGTCCTCGGCAGAACGGTTTTCTGGCGTCGAGCTCCTGGAGGACTCGTGGGCAACCTCCTCATTGCTGTCCACAGCACCGTCCTCCCTCTCTTCGGCTCCTGCCTTAGCATTGGCCAGTTGCATAGCTCTGCTCCTGGTGCCATCAGCCATTCTTGCAGACTTTTGGTCACTGACACAGAACTGACACCTGATGCCTCCACACACCTTACAGTATCTGCACTCTGACACTCTAGTGTTGAGCTAGTCTGAAGACCCCAGCAGCCACAGCTGCTGCAGGCAGTCTTTAGTGTCTGGGAGTATGGGTCTCACACTCACACACACTATTATCTCGATCCCACCGCTATGCCACCAATATGTCACAAACCACCGGGGGGGGGGGTCACTCAGAAATCCCCCGCGCTGGCTACCAGTACGTCACGATCGGGGGGTAACAAGCAGGAGTCACCCCTCCTTTATACCTCCCGACCGACAGACAGAGCACGTGACGCGCTCTCTAGCGCCCCTCTTATAGTCAGGCCAATTATGGAATTGCCCGACAATAAGCAAGGAGGCCGCTATACTACTTATGCCGATTAGTGAAGGGTCCCCGGTGAGAGTAGGGTATATATTCCCCCGACCTCCGCGGGCGGAATATATAATATCTTCCCGAGTCTCACTGGCCTCCCCACAATAATCCTTGGCACAACTCGCTGCCACCAACCGCTTCACGGTAACTATTAGCCGAACACACAGACGTGGGATTCAAGATCGAGATAACAGAACAGCCCAAGATTAATTATATAATTTAATCAGCCTAAAGCACACTAGAAACTACAATATATACAATAGGGAATCTACAGAATATACATATGTCAGAGTACAGTTACAATCAAAGCATGGGTTACAAACAGGCATACACAGTTCCAGCAGTTACCTTGTTGCGTCTGGCCACAGGGGGGCGCTGTACCCAGGTTTCTAGGATCCTTCCCACAGATGTTTCCTACACGTGCCCCCAGCGAAAAGAACACTGGAAAATGGCCGAAGTAGGGTTATCAACCTGGGCAAATCCAGGTCCCCTCCTACCTTCGTGACCTCAGAGGGAGCACTGCTCCACCCCTGGCTGGAGTTATGGACAATCCACAACATGGAATATGGGCCATAACTTTGCCTGGGAGCGTCGTAGGCGGACGCCGATGCTCTCATTGTGACAGCTATGAATTTAGCTACAGAACGAGGGGACTCATGACTTGTCTATTAGTTCCCCATTGGCTGATATCACGCCTGGGGTATTTCCCAAGCTCCCGCTCCCATAAAAAAGGTGTGCCAGCATCGCCCGCATGCGAAAACACCATTTTTATGGTTGCCATATTTATCGGAAATATGGCTTGCGAGATATGAACCATTTTTTACTGGAGTCGTTCTGTCTAGCTAGTTCCATAGCCTTGCTAATGAGATACAACTCTTGTTACAGGGTGACGGCAGGGAGTCATCCTGTGTCCATTGTTCCCACACCACCTCATCTCCATATCACAGGAGATGGCCATGGGATTTGTTGCTAAACCAGTTGTGTGAAGGAAAGGGGGGGTGACACCAGGAGAGGGCTTCCTGACATACTTGAATATCATGATTTATCGTCATATCTCCGGATTTACCTCACAGTAACTATTTAGTTTTGTTGTCCTCCTTTGTGAAATTACTTGGTGACTCCATTTCTCCAACTAGCAACCCAATGTTGAGGTGTCTCTTCTACAACTAGAGATTAGTTTTAGAGGTTCGGCCTTAACAGTGGCTTTATTTACTAGTGAAGAAATGAAGTCACCAAATAGTTGCACAAAGGAGGACCACTGGGTTTTGTTACCTTGCTTTATTAGCTTTACCTTGTGAGACTCTGCTGATTAAATAAATTCCCTTTTCTTTGGGGAGGAGCAGTTTCTAACTCCTGGTCAGGTGTTTTCAGTTTGGACCACTCTAGGATCCTATATATACATGCTTCCAGCAGAGGATGCCAGTTATTTTCATTCATTTGGAAGCTTGGACAGGAGAAGAAAGGAGCTGGAAAACCCTATCTGTGACTTGCTTTGTTGGCTGCAGCAATGGTGCTTCCTGCAGCAGTTTATGGTGTGCTGGTTGCATGGTATGGAAGCTTCAAAGTAGTCTGTTTACTTCACCCTTTTATGTTGTTTTCCCTTGTGCACTCTTAGTGGCTCCTTTGTGTGTGATTGCTGTGTTTATAAGTTGTCGGTTGCTCATGTCTGTGTCTGGTTGTTGGGTTTGTGTTTATGGTCCCTGCTCACCCCTCAGGTGGAGGTGGGGGAGGGGAATTACATCAGGGCTAGGACAGGAATCAGGGACACGCTGGTTACTTAGACCTCACTACCATTAAGCATACCTCTGAGATGAGGGACAGCGCGGGATACACAGTCTGAGGGTCAGCTTAGGTGTCCCGGTCCTTTCATCCAGTCTTTGTGACACCTTACGGTTCCAAAGATATTAGTCTTTGTATTTAGCTAAAATTTATATGGTCTTTACAATAGGGCTGTGATACTCAGGATGGCGTGTGTGTCTTTAAGATGTTCTACATAATTACCCTGTAAGCGACACCCCCTTGGAAAAGATCATGAAAATAAGCACTAAATAAAAAGACCCATGTGTCTGGATCCATAATGCGGATTTAAAAAAGTAAGAATTAAATGACGAGGAGTGGGAATAAAATAAGAGCAAAAATTGTCCACTTTTGACCTGGTGACCCTTTAAATAAGTCCTACATCAAAATGTTACACACTGTTGCAGTCCATGATGTTTTTATGAAATTATTCATTATCACATGAATATAACTTCTCTTAGTTTCTTTCATCCAAAAAAAGCAGATGTTTATGACAATGTTTTTTTTAGATGATCTCGGGGCATATGTTGTGTAAAGAAGAAAAATTATCACATTTGCAGACCCTGAAAACAATTAGCATAAGGAATTCTAGTGACTTCTTAAGAGGAAATTGACAACTTGTTAATTCCTTAGAAAGAGAAATTATAACGGCTGTGGACACATTCAGATATTCTGTTGGGGAAATTCTACATTAGGTTAGAGGAGTAGCGAGAAGCTTTGGGGCTCATATACATCTTTTCCAGGGTCCACTGTAGTCATATGACATTGAATCAATGCTTTTCTCTTCTGTGGTAGCAGAACCTTTGGGTTTCAAATGTAATAAAATAAAAAATAAACATATATAATTCTTTTTTCCTAGTGCAGAAGCCCTAACGGTCCTTTTTGGTCATATATTACCAGTGGCGAGCACGTGACCGCTGCAGCCAATTAGTGGCCACAACTGTCTTGTGCTGTACATTATTTGCTTTATTGTTCTGCATTGCACACTTTGCCAGGAGTTTGACAGTTGACCATTGGGGCTACTAATTTTCAGCAATGGTCATATCCTAGCTGCCTATAAATATCAGGAGAACATCAATTTATGAATCCAAAAAGATCCACAGGACACCAGTAAATGGTCTTCCGGTCCCGAAATGACTGCTAAGAAACTTCCAACTACTGGCAACATCCATGATGGCTTTTTGACCTACTAATCAGAAGAGGTTCCAAGAATAACAGAGAGTGGTAGAGATGGGTTTTCATGCCGCGCCAATGACCAATGCTGAAAGTTGGTAAGATTAATGTTACTTTTATTTCATGCTCAGGTCAACGTGTTTCAGGAGTCTCAGCTCCCTTCCTCAGGACAGACAGGCAAAAGAACACCAAATGTTCTTACCAACTTTCATCATGGGTCATTGGCGCGGCGTGAAAACCCATTTCTACCACTCTCTGTTATCAGCCACTTTGGGGACTGCTGCCGTGACCTGGAGTTTCATGCGTATATAGGAGTTGTGACTTTCACAACTCTATTTGGTGAGTAATACCATTTTATTCACACCCCGCATATATTGGGGTAAGACCCTATTGCGCTTTTATAGCCACAGCTCTTTCATCTCGAGGTTCCAACAATGGCATAGGTAATCAGAGGTTTGCAGTCCAGTGGTTGGTCACAGACTACTTACATGGCTGCTTGACCATGTTTTGCAAATCTTTTTGCTTAGCTCTAATTGTATCTAAAACACATATGTATTTGATACTCATAAGCAAATGGTAGCCAAAGATTCAAGCTAGAAGCCTCTTCTTAGATTGGCAAAACAATCTAAAAGCACAGTTTATCTTGGTCTCTCAGCTCATCCCATTTGCGTGCATATTGCTACGTAGGGCTTAGCTGCAATTCCAGGCATGGCCATACCTGTTTATTGGCGCTATGTTTTGTTAGACAATTACAGTGCTGCTAAAAATTATTGGCACCCCTTAATTTTTTTCATAAACTGTTCAATATCATCAGAAATAAATGGAAATTTACCAAAGTCATATCCTCAGGATTTTTAATAGTTATACAACAATAAAACATTGTTTGTCATCTTACATGTGCAGCAATAAAGGCACCCCTTATTAATACCTGGTTGCACACCCTTTGACATTGAGGACAGCCTCAAAACATTTCTTGTAGCCATCTGTAAGCTTCTTGCGCTTCTCTGCTGGTATTTTCTCTCACTCTTACTTTGCAGTTTGTTCAAGCTCTTAAATGTTTGAAGGGTTCTTTTTCCCAATGGCAGATTTCAGCTCACACGAAAAATTTTCAATGGGATTGAGGTCAGGACTCATTGCTGGCCATTTTAAAACAGTCCATTTTTTCTTTTTCAATCATTCCTGTGTACTTTTGGATATTTGCTTTGGGTCATTGACCCATGATCTTCGACTGAAACCAAGTTTTCTTACACTGGGTAGGACATTTCACTCTAAAATCGCTTGATAATTCTCTGATTTCATGATGTCTGTGAAATAGTCAAGGCCTCCAGTACCAGATGAAGCAAAGCTACCCCATAGGATTATGGATCCTCTGTAAACAAACTGTTATTTTGCATTGTGAAAAAGGTCTATATTTGTTGTATTTGTCCACAGAACATTTTCCCATAAGGATTGTGGTTTGTCAAGGTACTCTTTGGCAAAGATCAGTCATTCCTTTTTATGTCTTTTCTTCAGCAATGGTCTCTTCCTTGGCCTTTCCCATAAAGCTCTTCTTGGTTTAGTGTGCGGCATATGTACTTGTTGAAACCATGACCTCAGACTGTTCCAGATTGGCCTTCAGGTCTCTGGATGTTTAACATGTTTTTTCCATCATTCAGACCAACCTTCAAAGAGATCTCTTGTCTATTTTTCTCTTTCCCCCACGACCAGGGAGGTTCTTGACAGTTTCGTGCTTGGCAAACTTCTTAATAACATTGCGCACTGTTGATACTCTTTGGAGATGGCCTTATACCCTTTGTTTGCTAATGATCACAGTTCTGATGTCCTCAGACAGCTCCTTTGTCTTCACCATTGTGATAGAGGAACAGGGCCAACCATGTGGCTTTTTAAAGGCCCCTTTACACACTGAGACTTTCTAGCAATCGCACCAGCGATCCCGATCTGGCCGGGATTGCTGGAAAGTCTCTAAACAGTCGCTAGTGAGCTGTCAAACAGGCAGATCTGGCCAACGACGCAATAGTGATACAGACCTGCAGAATGACCTCACTGGTCGTTGGGGATGTGTCACACAGCAGCTATTTGACGACTCACACCTATGTTAGGGGCATGGTGTTTGGCACTGAAGCCACCTAGGTGTCCTTTATACACGCCCCCTCAGCTCCGATTGGTGATCGCTAGTGCGTTCTTATTGGTGACCCCGAGCTTGGAAAGATTGGCAAAAGTCGCGCTTGTATATCCTTTGTTCATGAGCTTCTGAGCTTTGTTCCTGAGCTTTATAGTATTGCAGACTGGAGAATTCTAATGATCCGCAAATCAGCACGCTCAGGAGCAAGGCAGCTTTGAAGCAAAGGACAGAAGCGCTAAAGTTGCCTTCTTTTCAGTGAAAGCCACCCAATCAGAACACAACAGCGACCACCAATCGTAGGTAAGGGGGCGGGAAAGGGAACGCTATAGCACGCCTATGGGCTGGGTTCTAAGTCGCTAACGATGTCGTTGTAGCCGTGTCAAACACACCGATGCATGCTGCGCAGCGGGAAACAAAGGACCAAAAAATGGTCCTGAACAATTTGTAGCGATCAGCGACCTCACAGCGGGGGCCAGGTTGCTGATGCATGTCACACACTGCAATGTCGCTGTGAAGGTCACTATTACGTCACAAAACCGGTGACATTACAGCGATATCGCTAGCGATGTTGCAGTGTGTAAAGGGGCCTTAAAACACTAAAGTCATGGCTAATTCATGTCACATGGGCACCAACAATTTCTCACAGGTGATTTTCATTTGTTATTTACCACTGGCAAGTTAAAGTCATACAAAAAAGTTTGGGCACCCCTATTAATGTTAACCTTTTTTTCTTTATAACAATTTGGGTTTTTGCAACAACTATTTCAGTTTCATATATCTAATAACTGATGGACTAAGTAATATTTCTGGATTGAAATGAGGTTTATTGTACTTACAGAAAATGTGCAATCTGCATTTAAACAAAATTTGACCAATGCAAAAGTATGGGCACCCTTATCAATTTCTTGATTTGAACACTCCTAACTACTTTTTACTGACTTACTAAAGCACTAAATTAGTTTTGTAACCTCATTGAGCTTTGAACTTCATAGGCATGTGTATCCAATCATGAGAAAAGGTATTTAAGGTGGCCACTTGCAAGTTGTTCTCCTATTTGAATCTATGAAGAGTGGCATCATGGGCTCCTCAACTCTCAAATGATCTGAAAACAAGATTATTCAACATAGTTGTTCAGGGGAAGGATACAAAAAGTTGTCTCAGAGATTTAAACTGTCAGTTTCCACTGTGAGGAACATAGTAAGGAAATGGAAGAACACAGGTACAGTTCTTGTGAAGCCCAGAAGTGGCAGGCCAAGAAAAATATCAGAAAGGCAGAGAAGAAGAATGGTGAGAACAGTCAAGGACAATCCACAGACCACCTCCAAAAACCTGCAGCATCATCTTGCTGCAGATGGTGTCAATGTGCATCGGTCAACAATAAGCGCACGTTGCACAAGGAGAAGCTGTATGGGAGAGTGATGCAAAAGAAGCCGTTTCTGCAAGCACGCCACAAACAGAGTCACCTGAGGTATGCAAAAACACATTTGGACAAGCCAGTTATATTTTGGAAGAAGGTCATGTGGACTGATGAAACAAAGATTGAGTTGATTGGTCATACAAAAAGGCGTTATGCATGAAGGCAAAAAAACACAGTATTCCAAGAAAAGCACTTGCTACCCACAGTAAAATTTGGTGGAGGTTCCATCATGCTTTGGGGCTGTGTGACCAATGCCAGCACCGGGAATCTTGTTAATGTTGAGGGTCGCATGGAATCAACTCAGTATCAGCAGATTCTTGACAATAATGTGCAAGAATCAGTGACGAAGTTGAAGTTACGCAGGGAATGGATATTTCAGCAAGACAATGATCCAAAACACCGCTCCAAATCTACTCAGGCATTCATGCAGAGGAACAATTACAATGTTCTGGAATGGCCATCCCAGTCCCCAGACCTGAATATCATTGAACATCTGTGGGATCATTTGAAGCGTGCTGTCCATGCTCGGCGACCATCAAAGTTAACTGAACTGGAATTGTTTTGTAAACAGGAATGGTCAAATATACCTTCATCCAGGAACTCATGAAAAGCTACAGAAAGTGACTAGAGGCTTTTATTTTTGCAAAAGGAGGATCTACAAAATATTAATGTCACTTTTATGTTGAGGTGCCCATACTTTTGCACCGGTCAAATTTTGTTTAAATGCGGATTGCACATTTTCTGTTAGTACAATAAACCTCATTTCAATCCAGAAATATTACTCAGTCCATCAGTTATTAGATATATGAAACTGAAATAGCTGCTGCAAAAACCCAAATTGTTATAAAGAAAAAAGGTTAACATTAATAGGGGTGCCCAAACTTTTTCATATGACTGTATAATGTGTTTCCAAACTAATTTAATGCATACTATGCCAATACCAGTGTCACAGCAGCTTTAGGTTTTTCTACTTTTCCCTCCCATTGTTTTTTTTGCTTTAAACTGTTAACATTTACTCTTTTGTATTAGCATGAGTGCTATATACAAAAAAGCTGTTTCACTTGATTCATTTTTTTCAGGAGATATTCCACATTATCTACTTAAACTTCATGGGTGCCAATAACGATCAGCAGGGCTGTACCATCAGGTCTTTACAACGGTGTAATTGTCAAAATGATGAGAACATCTCTTTAGCAAATGGATTTGAAGTGACATTTCCCATCATTTCCAGCAGCCGTACATTTTTGTAGTGTTAGGTTTATCGGGATTACTGTACTTTGCATCTATAACAAGGTTAATACATTTGTCAAACATGGCACATACTCACGGCATAAGCCCCGTAATCTGCACTTATCATGCGCCCGGCTATGCATAATGTTTGTTCTCGATGAAGGATCATAATAATTAAAGGAAAAAATAATTACAAGAATATGAATTGTCTGCTCTGATCCCTTTTAGAGACGGTCAGGATGATCTGATAAGATGTCATTATGAGCTCTGCTAATGGAAACACTGTTAGATATTTGCACAAGATCA
The DNA here is from genome assembly GCF_048569485.1 of Anomaloglossus baeobatrachus. NCBI lineage: Eukaryota > Metazoa > Chordata > Amphibia > Anura > Aromobatidae > Anomaloglossus > Anomaloglossus baeobatrachus. The sequence continues at coordinate 59,893,392 of NC_134356.1, forward strand.
TCTGGCTACAGAATAAATGTAAATGCCACTTTTATCACTGAGGGATACAGTTTGTAGCTTCCTTTTTCTTTTCTGGACTTTGCTCCCTTCAGTACAATATTGTACTTATCATCATTTAAAATCAAATTGAGGGATATATTGTAAAGGTTTTGTGCCTATACTGCCTACAAAAGCCAACAAACTTCCAAAATGAACACCCCCTTAAGTCTCAAAAAATGCTTTGCACCCTCGCTGCCGCTGGGGATGGTGGTGGTACAGCAGCGAGCTGAAGGGGGAGTGGACCCACTAAGCCATTGGGGGGACCCAGACCAATCCAGGCAAGGGATGGGCGGCATCCAGGGATCCAGGGACTGTGGCAGCTGATCCGGGGCTACGTGACAGCAGGACAGGCGACGGGCTTAGGTCAGGCAGGACTGATACAGAACACAGTACAGTTCAGGAACAGGTCTGGATCAGGTTGGTCCCAGGACACAGAAATGGACTAGGAACTCAGGCAGGACGGATCAGGAATTCAGGCTGAAGACAGGACACAGGTACACATGCAGGGCATATCAGGGATACATCAGCATGCCAGAACTATTTACAGACTGGACTGGTTCTGGATACGGGGAGACCAGAGCAATGTAACGCCTGCCTGGAACCACAGACTCAGGCTGGCTGTAATGGACAGGCTAGAGGGAAGCCACTCACCAAGCAGGTCCCCTAGAACCCTGAAACCCTTTAACCCCCTATACAGGGATTTGGAATTACACAAGGCCCTGGTGATCACTACCTGTGGAAGGCTGTAGTCTGATGAGAGTAGTAGTCAGGCAGGGTCAGACCAGAAATTGCAGTACAGGGACAGAATCAGGCAGGCAAGGACGTAATCAGGAAACCAAGCAGAAGTCAAATCCAGGACTGGTGACGAGGTACAGAAACGGCAGACAGAAGGGTAGTCTGAAAACAAGCAGGAGTCCAAGCACAGGAGGTCACTAAGCAAAACAGGGAGCCAGGTAACAGGAAAACAGAACTATCTCTGGCAGTAGCCAGCAGACAGGAGGGGGAATTAAAAGGGTGTGGTGTCTTCCCATTGGCTGAGACTGAATGATGGTAACTTCAGCTGGAAGGCATGCCACCTACAGTCAGCCAGTGTTATTGCAGCCATCAATCCATCTATGTATTCATTGGTCTATCCATCCATCCATCCATACATTCATCCATCCATTCATTCTTCCATCCATCCATCCATCCAAGCATCTATTTATCTGTTTGTCTGTTCATCCGTCCATCTATCCATTTTTTTCTATCCATTTATCCATCCTACATAGATATTTGTAATCTGTGGAACATCGACCAAGGTGTCAATGTAACTGGAGCCAGATGTGCATTTACAGTTGTCAGGACTGATTTCCACCTAAAACATAAACCCCTTATTTTGTCTCAAAGCCACAAAAGACATGAAATACTTAAAATTCTATCTATCTATCTATCTATCTATAAAATTGGAACAGCACATAGAACATGAGAGATGGGTGCAAGACCTCTCAAAATATCATGTATCCAAAGGTAGATAATATATTGGAAAAAATAACAGGCAGCACTTCAGAAAAACATTAGGAAAAAGTGGACTTTAAAGCCAATGTGGTGTGGTGAACCCGAAACGTCACCACTCCACATGGGCTATTAAAGTCCACTTTTTCCTAATTTTTCTGGAATGCTGGCTGCTATTTTTTCGAATATCTTTCTATCTACCTATCTTATAAGAAAAGTACATTAACACCTTGCAAAAAAGCTTCTGTGGACTCAATTATCACACAGATCACAAAATGGTCATATAATGAGCCAGTTCACACTTTCTCCCTATATAATAATACAGTGATGAATCCTATCACTGTACCAGTACATCTCAAACAAATGTTTTGTCAGATCTAACAGAACGGTGCGGTGTCTGGACACGAACAGTGAATGTTGAATGTGAAATTCCATTACAGCTTTTACATCATTCATTATTTAGTTGCTAATAGAGATGGGCGAGCAGTAAAATGCTTGAGTGTTTGGTACGCGAATCGAGCAATTTGTTATGCTTGAGTGCTCATCTTGACTAACGAGCTTAATGGAAGTCAACAGGAAACTCGAGCATTTTTCTGGAAAATCCACTCAAGAGGTCTGGGGGAGAGAGAGAGAGAGAGAAAGAGTGATCGAAAGAGAGCAAGAGAGAGAGCGACTCTGCAGCTGGAAGACAATTCTCCTTCCACTGTTTAACTCTCAGTCTCTGACCAGCCACAAAGATTATCATACCCCTGAAATACTCTGTGCAGCTGATGTAACCTGCACTTTCCAGCTTGTGACATACTACAATAACTCCACATTCATTTCCTGAAATACTCTGTGCTGCTGAAACAATTCTCATTCCACTGTGGAACTCTCAGTCTGTGATCAGACACAAGATTATTATCCTACAAGTGAAATACTTGTGGCTCAGTCTTGCAGCGCACGGGTCCTGGATTCAAATCCCACCAAGGACACCATCTGCAAGGAGTTTGTATGTTATCCCCGTGTTTACGTGGGTTTCCTCTAGGTACTCCAGTTTCCTCCCACACTCCAAAGACATACTTTGTGTCTGTATGTAAGCTCTCACATGGACTGAGGAGAATCATTGCATGTCATTTATCTCGACTTCGGTAAAGCATTTGACGCTGTCCCATATAAAAGACTGCTAAGTAAAATGAGAAAGCTTGGGCTCGGGGAAAATGTGTGTGGATGGGTAGGTAGCTGGCTTAGTGGTAGAAAACAAAGAGTGGTTATTAATGGCGCATACTCAGATTGGGCCAGGGTTACTAGTGGGGTTCCACAGGGGTCTGTATTGGGCCCCCTACTATTTAATATATTTATTAATGATCTGGTGGATGGTTTACAGAGTAAAATATAAGTATTTGCAGATGATGCAATACTATGTAAGGTAGTTAACACAAAGGAGGACAGTTTGCAACTAGAGATGGATTTGAGTAAATTGGAGAATTGGGCTGAAAAATGGCAAATGAGGTTTAACACAGATAAGTGTAAGGTTATGCACATGGGAAGGAGAAACAGATGCTACGATTACCTACTAAAATGGGAAACTGCTGGGGAAATCAGACATGGAAAAAGACTTAGGCATCTTAGTCAATAAGAAGCTAAATTGGAGTGCCCAGTGTCAGGCAGCAGCCACCAAAGCAAATAGGGTTATGGGATGCATTTGAAGAGGTCTGGGGGCACGAGATGAAAACATCATTCTCCCTCTGTACAAATCACTCGTCAGACCACACTTGGAGTATTGTGTGCAAGTGTGGGCGCCGGTGCTCAAGAAAGACATTACTGAACTTGAAAGGGTTCAGAGGCGGGCTAATAAAATAATAAATGGAGTGGGTGCATTACAATACACAGAAAGGTTATCAAAATTAGGTCTATTTACTCTAGAAAAGAGAAGACTTAGGGGAGACCTAATAAATATGTACAAATATATCAGAGGGCCATATAGAGATCTTTCCCATGATCTGTTTGTACCAAGGACTATGACAAGAACAAGGGGGCATTCTCTTCGATTGGAGGAAAGAAAATTCCTACATCAGTATAGAAGAGGGTTCTTCACGGTAAGAGCAGTGAGGCTCTGGAACTCTCTTCCTGAGGAAGTGGTGATGGCCAACTCACTGAATGAATTTAAGAGAGGAATGGATGCTTTTCTTGATAGCAAAAGTATAGAAGGTTATAAATAGCAAAATCTTACAGGTAGATAGAAGAGCGACCAAGATTATTAGAGGAATGGGTGGGTTGCAATACCAAGACAGGTTATTAAATGGGGTTATTTAGTTTGGAAAAACAAAGGCTTAGGGGGGATCTAATCACAATGTATAAACATATGAGGGGACAGTACAGAGCCCTTTCCAAAGATCTCTTTACACCTAGGCCTGCGACTGGAACACGGGGGCATCCGCTACGTCTCGAGGAAAGAAGGTTTAATCATAACCACAGACGAGGATTCTTTACTGTACGAGCAGTGAGACTATGGAACTCTCTGCCGCATGGTGTTGTAATGAGTGATTCACTACTAACATTTAAGCAGAGCCTGGATGCCTTTCTTGAAAAATATAATATTACCAGTATGTATATTAGATTTTATGACAGGGTGTTGATCCAGGGAACTAGTCTGATTGCCGTATGTGGAGTCAGGAAGGAATTTTTTTTCCCCATTGGAGCTGTTTGACACATTGGGGGTTGTCTTGCTAAATTCTACTAAAAAGGGGGCTGAAAGCCCGTACTTACGAAGCGCTCACTGATATCCTAATCAGGCACGAATACTAATATTCTTTATCGCAAGATACTATTTATTTTAATAGCACATTAATATATATAGTCAATGGTACATAGGCATAAGAACTATAGTCATAGAAACTTATACAATAACAGAAATATGCATCAACATTACCGTTTGTTGTAGCAATCCTTTCACATCGGAGGGAACTCGAGTTAATGATAAGGAATCAACATGGCATCTTGCATCACAGGAACAGTGCGTACGTACACTTCAATGTCCTGGAAGATTTCCCTAACATTAAACGAGTCCGGTGTATTTTTATAGGAAACTTTGTAGGTTGTGTTTAAAATGGTCACCAGCATGTGACAGCTGAGTCATGTTCATGTAACTTGACAACAAACTGTTGTGGGCACCGGCAGCTTCCTGCACATTTCCTGCACATCCTGCCAGTTGACAACTGGCTGACCACAGTTTAACCATAGTGTTAGTGAAATATTGCAATGAGCCGTAAATTTCATATGCAAGCTTCCTTAAACCTGTCTTTAAGCTAACCACAAGTTTCCGGTAAGTGGAACTGTAAATGTTACTTCCTTATTATCTAAAAACTGCTTCAAAAACCTGTGACATGTATTCTTTGGTCATCATATCGGCCTTCCAAAGGACATCTCTTTGATACTGAATTATTGATAGGTCAAATAATATCTGGGATCACTCCTATCTTTTGATTATGATTCCTATCTAATCACACATTCTTTCAGTCATATCACATTGGTATCACAGGGGTTTTTTGCCTTCCTCTGGATCAACATGTTAGGCTACGGGTTGAACTAGATGGACTTAGAGTCTCCCTTCAACCTTAAAAACTATGAAACTATACTGATAGGGACTCCAGATTGTGAGCCCCAATGGGGACAGTATTGCCAATGTATGTAAAAGCGCTGTGGAATTAATAGAGCTATATAAATGAATAAATATTATTATTATATTATATATTATACTCTGTGGAACCTGGACTTTCCAGCTTGTGACCTACCACAATATCACAACAGTCCTATCCTGAAATCCTCTGTGCCGCAAGGGGGCTCTGCATCATTTACAGTGTACCGCTCCTTTTGTGGCCTATCACAACATCATCTTACTGCTTTCCTGAAATACTCTGCCTCTGACCTCCTATAAGACTGTGACATTCCTCTGCGGAATTATTCAATGCTGCTGAGAGACCCTTCTTCTTCCACAATGAAACTTTCAATCTATGACCTACCCCAAAGTCAGTACACTCTTCTCTTGAAATGCTCTCTACTGCTTGGAGACCCCACTTTACTCTCTCCATTGTATAGACCCAGCATAATAGCGCCATATAGTAACGAGATTCCAAAGAATAAACCCAGTATAATACCGCCATATAGTAACAATATTGCATTGTATAGACCCAGCATAATACTGCCATATAGTAATCACATTATATCGCATTGTATAGACCCAGCATAACACCATCATATATTAACCACATTCCATTCCATTGTATAGACTCCACAAAATGTTACCATCATCTACATCTGTCTCTGCTCTGCTACATCTGACCATCTTAATCAGATGTAGCTGAGATGAGATGGTCAGATTTAGCAGAGTAGAGACGGTCTGTCTCAGCTCTGTTACATCTAAGTGAGATGGTACATCTATCTCTTCTCTGCAAAGCAGAGGCAGTCATCCAATGTAGCATCTCTGTGTTGCTACATCTGACAGTCTCTGTTCTGCTTCATCTGAGTGAGACAGTCAGATGTTGCAGAGAAAATACGGATGGAGCGTCTTTGCTCTGCTACATCTTACGGGCTCACTCAGATGTAGCACTGCTAAGATGGTCAGATGTAGATATATTTATTCGGCGTATTTTACTTCTGTTTTGACTCTGACTTTTATCCTACTAGTGGATTTTGTCTTTACACCTTATTCCTTTGGGTCTGTGTACCTAGGTATTTAATGTCCTAATTTTGATGCCTTGCCAATCTTCTGTTATTTATGACTGATGACCAGTCCATGGAGTATTATTTTAATATCCCTTTTTTATGATATTTATGGCTTGACCAGACACTTCAAGAACTTTTTTTACGTTTTGTATCGCCCCTATGTCATGCTTGCGAGCATGGATCTCACTACTTTTTGTAATTGTTGAATTACAGTCACTGGCGAATGTGTTGGCACCCTTGAAATTGTTCCAGAATATTAAGTATTTCTTCAGGAAAATTATTGCAGTTACTCTTTTTGTAATACACATATTTATTTCCTTTGTGTGAATTGGAACATCATAAAATAAAACAGATAAAAAGGCAAATGTCTTGAGCCTATCACAACAGAGAGTGGTCCCTCATATTCTTGGGGTCAGAAGGTTGCAGCGCATGGCTACAAGCACATCGGTGCTGGTTGTAGCTGCTTTGCTTTCTTGTTAGCTATGCAGATATCCCTTGTGCTAGTTCTGCAAGGCTTAAAGCTGTTCTTTTGTCTCCTAAGGTCATGTGCCCACGAGAAATTGTACCTGCGGAATTTCTGCAGGTATTTCCAAAGGTTCACGCAGCAGCTCCGCGGAATATGCAGCTATCCGTTATTGTGGATTTCAGGCGGAATTGTTGCGGAAAACGTGCGGAATTCGAGCGTTATTCCTGTGGATTTCTCCCCTTGTATCTACATAGTAGAAAGGCAGGAAATCCGCAGGAAAATCCACATGAATAACTGATAGGCAGTTATTTGCGGCTGCGGGAAATTCCACAGCCTTGAAACAGCACTCCCCAAATTCCATAGGATAACATGGGGAGTGTCTGTACTTGCACAAATCTGCGAATTTATCTGGAAAATCTAGAAAATACGCAGGTTTTCTGTGGCAAAATCTTCATGTATTTTCTCCCGTGGGCACAGAGCCTTAAGGGTACTTTACACGCTGCGATATCTATATCAATATCGCTAGCGAGCGTACCCGCTCCCGTCGGTTGTGCGTCACGGGCAAATCGCTGCCCGTGGCGCAGAACATCGCTTACACCCGTCACACGGACTTACCTTCCCTGTGACTTCGCTCTGGCCGGTGAACCGCCTCCTTTCTAAGGGGGCAGGTCGTGCGGCATCACACAGCAGCCGTCCAATAGAAATGGATGGGCGGAGATGAGCAGGCAGAATATCCCGCCCACCACCTTCCTTCCTCATTGCCGGTGGACGCAGGTAAGGAGAGGTTCATCGCTCCTGCGGTGTCACACATAGTGATGTGGGATGCAGCAGGAACGACAAACAACCAGCGGCATGCACCACCAACGATATTATGAAAAGGAGCGACGTGTCAGCGATCAACAATTTTTTACGTTTTTGCGATTGTTGATCGTCGCTCCTAGGTGTCACATGCTGCGATGTCGCTAACGACACCAGATGTGCGTCATTAACGACGTGACCCTGACGATATATCGTTAGCGATGTTGCAGCGTGTAAAGCACTCTTTACACTTTCTGTTCTGGTCTATCTCAGCTGTTCTGTTTTATCCACTTACCTTTGCTGTAAATACTCACCTCTTAGCTTGGATAGTGGCCAGTGATATTTTCACGCACCACTAAAGAGCCAAACATCGCACGGTGAGGAAAAAAAAAGGGAGTATACTCCAAGTAGCGACAAACAGGAAGGGTAAGCCCTAACACTTATCTTAACTCTGAGCTCCGTGGCATCCCTAGACAGGTTCTTTCACCCTGTGCAGTGTTCTCATTCCTTTTGGCAAGTGACATCTTTTAAGAGAAAAAGGCACACGGAAGCCATTCACTTCGGGGCAACCCCTGTGACAATACAGCCACTACACCCACCAGATGCATCCACCTCTACAATAAATGATTGGTTGATGTTGGGTTGTATGAGGACCTGGTGTGACTCTAGGTCAGGAGAATAAATTAAAATATCATCCAAATAGACTACCACAAATCTACTCACCAGATGCCAGAAAATGTCAGTAACAAAATGACCTGAACCTCTTTAACCAGATTGTTGGGGCTAAATGGTTTAACAAACGGAATCATAGGGGTGTTTACAATCTTACCAGTATCAGGGAGGGTGATTTGTGGAAGACGGCGTTCAATACTCCAAAGAGGCATTATGAAAACCTTGTCATACCTTTTGGTTTGCCCAACGCTCCTGCTGTTTGTCAGCATTGTTTTAAGACATTTTCCAACATCTGGTGGGTAGATTTGTGGTCTATTTGGATGATATTTTAACTTATTTGCCTGACCTATAGTCACACCAGGTACATGTAAGGCAGGTGTGATAGATACTTAAGGAGATGTAACTTTTTGTCAAGTTAGAAAAATGTATGTTCACGGTTCAGGAACTTCAATTTCTGGGGTATTTATCATCATCAACCAGTTTTCATATGGTTCCCGCACAAGTCTGGGCAATCCTGGACTGGAATCTGAATATGTGAAGGCTTTACAGCGGTTTCTTGGTTTTGCCAACTATTACCATAGGTTTATTAAAAACTTTTTGATAGTACCTTAACCATTAACGGATATGATCAGGAAAGGGACAGACTTTTCAAGATGGTCTGATCAAGCCCATTTGGCTTTTGGTTTCTTATAGAAGAGTTTAGCTTTTGCTCCGGTCCTCATACAGCCCAACCTCACCCAACCATTTATTGTAGAAGTGGATGTATCTGAGCTGGGGGGGTAGGGACTGTATTGTCACAGCGGTTGTTCCCAAGTGAATGGCATCAGTGCGCCTCTAAAAAAAAATATCTATTCATTCAATCCATGAACATAAGTTCTTCTTCGGGAATATAGTAGAGTATTTCAGGCCTTAAATATAGAGCTGAAGCAATTATTATTTTAATACTTTTTTCTTTTCATTTTTAAAGGCAGCAAACCATTCACAGCAATAGTGTGCAGGAAAAACGCTGTTTTCCAAAGAATTAAGTCATTTACACATCCCTCTTTCCCAGCCCCATGCAGGAACAGTATGGATAATTGAGCGCTATGGAAGCAGAAATGTGTCCTCTGTAGATAGCGCAGTTCTACCTCTTATCTCTGCAGTCCTTTGGTGTAGTGAGTGCATTAATACATGAGGCTTAGTGCTTTCAATCAGTATAAGAAAATAGTATATATCCTAATGGAAGAAGAACGTTGTTACATAAAAATAAATTCTCCATGTAAATTGCATTGTGCCGTCATTAAAAGGAGGGGTTTTCTTGTCTGGAAAATGTAGGCAAGTTATACCAAATTACACTCTCCAATATTGAAATTCCAATATCAAGAATGAAAGTTCAAGGAATTATGAAAATCGCATGATCTATAGACATATTAATGATATGCAAATGCTGGAAAAATAAAAAATACAATTTTCAAAACGTCTCGATTTATTCAGTATTAAGAGACAAGCGCCAATGGCAGAAATGTACACTTTGGCTGCTATCAATAAAGTTATTCTTGTTTGAGGATTGTTGTGCCACACTGAAACTACTTGGGCAAATCATCAAGATTTCCAGCTCCCTTTGCCATTGCCGACCAATAATGTTCCAGTTGTGCTCGATGGGAGACAAGTCCGGAGACGTTGCGGCCATGGAAACACTTTTAGGCCAAGCAGGCTGCTTACAGTAGTACTAGCAACATGCGGCTTCATGTTGTAATGTTGTAAAACAGCTTCTTGGATACTTCGGAGAAATGGCACTTCCACTGGTTCCACCACCAAATCAATGTAACTTTAAGCTTTAATGTACCTGGAAAGAAGACGACACTGTGTGCGCCATTATTAGACAAGTGAGTATTTTGACCATATAATCAGTTTTATGCTTATTGGATGAAACGGATCAGCTGATGTCTATTTGTTTAATGAGGAAGAGTGTGATGTAAGGATACAACGCTCATTATAAGTTGTGCAGAATTATTGGACAGCTTGTATTCCCTTGCAAAATTTGCTAAAAAACTACCACAAAAGTTAAAAATCTTACAGAGGGATGTAGCACCTTTGAAATTAAGATACTGAGTCATGATCACAAAACCATTACACGTTTTGCCGCAAATAGTCAACAGGGACGCAATAACCTTATTGAGAAAAAAAAAGACACACATTACCTGTCAAAGATTTGAGAAGAATCAAACATGAAGCGACCAATTATCCTCTAGTCCTGTCATATTCCAGTACAGCAACATCCCTGGATTGTCCAGAAGTACAAGGTATTCAGTGCTCAGAGACACGGCTGAGGTAAGGAGGCTGTAACTTGACCGCCGCTGAGCAAGACTCAGTAGTGGAAATGTGAAGACTGGGTCAAAAAATATCTGAAGACAAATTTTTCCAAGGTTTTATGGACTGATGAGATGAGAGTGACTCTTGATTGATGGATGGACTCATGGCTGGTTCATTAAACGTCAACTTTGACTCAGACACAGTCATGGTGGAGGTGGGTAATGCTTTGGCTGGTATAATAATTCAGGAGCCTGTTGGATCTTTTCATGATGAAGATGGACTCATAATTAACTACCAAACCCTGTACTTCAAGCAGTGATGCAGGAAAAAGTTTTCATCCTCCAAGAAAACCATGATATTTCTGCAGCACAGTGCTGCATTGCAGCATTGAGGTCTCCACTCCTTGGCTGCCAGTAAAGACCTTAAAGAGGTGGTCCACTACCCAGCATAATGGCCACACATCGATGTAAAGTTAATAAAGAAGGCTTTTCTCAAATACCTTGTGTAGTCAATTTAGCCCCTGAGCTGCCCTATTGAGGTCTGCTCATCCCCATCACGTGACCCCCGGGCTCCGTGACCTCTGAGGTCTGGTGATGTCACTTCAACTTCCAACTGACCCAACATCACAGATTCAGGCCTAAATCTCACTGAGTAACTGGGCTATGGGCAGAATTTGACCGCTTGCCATAGCCCAGCATCTTGCGCACTCTCTCCTTCGCTGCAAAGCATCATAAGCAAGAGCGATAGTCGGCTGTGACGAGCGGTGAGACTCTGCCCACAGCTCAGTCACTCAAGTAGACCACCTCGTTGATGTCGAGTCAACTGGAAGTTGACATCACCGGATCTCAGAGTTCATGGAGCCGGGGTGGGGGGGGTCATGTGATGGGGATCAGCGGACTGCAATAGCGCCGCTCAGAGGCACAATTGACTACACAAGGTAATTGAGAAAAGCCTTCTTTATGAGTTTACATCGATGTGTGCCCACTATGCTGTGCAATGGACCACCCCTTTAAGATAAAAGAATACTAACATGGCCCTTTCTTCACCTGACTTGTACCTTATTGAGATCTTGTGGGTAATGATGGGTGCACCCGGATTGTAAAAGTCCATATCCATGCGGGATAAAAAGACCCCGGGCACCAACCCATGGCCCTAGTTTTCAGGGAACTCCGAGTAACTATCCGACTCTGGCCACCCAGGTAATAAAAAAAAAAACGAAGAAAAAGAAAATAAGAATAAAGAAAGAGCTTTATACTTTGCTTCCAGGCCGGTCACTCTACTTTCGAGGCCATTCATTATCTTCATACATATGCACTGCTTACTCCGCCAACCGGCAGTCCCAGCGACTCTGGTTGCAGTCAAGACAGCACCCCCAGCCTGTGTCACAGCGTGTCTGACTGCAAACAATCAGAGGTGCTGTGTGTGTGTCTAGATTGATGTAAAAACAAATAAATATATAGACAAATTGGCGTAGGGTCGTTTCGTATTATGATATCCAGCACAGATAAAGCATATGGCTACAGGCTACAGCCGTGTGCTTATCTTGGCTTAGTACCAAAATAAGAGGAACTGCATGCAGCTTTTTTTTTTTAATTATTTAAATAAATAATAGAAAAAAAACGTGTCTGTTACAACCAAATTTTGAGGCCCAGCCAAGATAAAGCCTGACAGCAAGGAGCTAGTATTCTGGTTATTGGGGTCCCCCAGCCTAAAAATAGTAGCCCACAGCCACCCAGGATTGTCACATCCATTAGATGTAACAAATTTGGAACTTTACATGACTTCTCTAGATTGCCCTGGTGCGGTGGCAGTCTAGGGTAATAAGGGGTTAAGTACAACTCACAGCTACCAATAAGCCCTAGATTAGCAATGGGAGGCATCTATGAGACCCACTCCATTACCAGGTCACCTGCTATGAGCCAGGTGACCTCACACTATCACTCTCAAAGGTTATCATGGTGCATAGCAAGACAGGAATGGAGGTCTGTCTTTTTCATTGATGAGTCCTGCTTTTCTTTTGGATGCAATGATAACTGGAGATTGGTCTAAGATTAGTTGACAGAAGGTAAAAGCAATAAAGGAGAAGTTTAGCAACTTGGCAATGCCAGGCCACATGTTGCTTGTCCATTGTGAGCAGCGGGCATGGCATAAACTTATCTCCCATCGAGAACTATAAAGTCATTAGTTGCAAAGTTATCTGCCAACAGCGGATCTTGATGATTTACTCAAGTGCACTCAGCATGGAAAAACATTCTTCAGACAACTCGCCAAGGCTGTAAATGTGGGGATTTCTGCACATGATGTTCATACTAGATAATAAATCAACATATTTTAAAAATTTTGTTTTCATTGTTTCATCATTTGAATATATTAACATATCTATCCATCCTGTGATTTTCATAATTCCACGATTTTTCCTTCTTATTGTTACAATTGCAACTTAAGGAGTGTATTTCACTCCTTCAATAAAATTGTTAATCCGTTGATTTTAACTTTATAGCTCTTAGCAGTCAGAGACAGATTTATTCACATTATTAAGAAAACTTGACTTAAAGTCAGGACTTCTATAAGGAAGTTATGGTCTTGATGATTTTTAAGGAAGTCAAAAGATCAATTCACCCAACAAATGAGCATTTTGCCTGTAAATCGGTTGATCGTCAGCCTGTCTAAATTGCACGATTTTCCATAAATGAATGTTCCTAGGATAATTGCACCATAGGGGGAAACATAGAGGGAAAGCTGTGTATTGTTGCATGAAAAGGTTGCAGGGGAGGAAAAGATCAATTGCACAATGGAGTAATGACCATGATAGTTCTAACCTTTCAAATTGATTGCACTCACTGCTGATAGTGGTAATTGCAGATGGTAACCTCTTGCAGCTTTTACAATATCGTAGGGTTTTTGCCAGACTCATTTTATTAAAAAAAAAGATCATAGCCTTAAAGAGGTGGTTCAGTACTTAAGCATTACTGGCCACATCGATATACAGTTAGGTCCAGAAATATTTGGACAGTGACACAATTTTCGCGAGTTGGGCTCTGCATGCCACCACATTGGATTTGAAATGAAACCTCTACAACAGAATTCAAGTGCAGATTGTAACGTTTAATTTGAAGGTTTGAACAAAAATATCTGATAGAAATTGTAGGAATTGTACACATTTCTTTACAAACACTCCACATTTTAGGAGGTCAAAAGTAATTGGACAAATAAACCAAACCCAAACAAAATATTTTTATTTTCAATATTTTGTTGCGAATCCTTTGGAGGCAATCACTGCCTTAAGTCTGGAACCCATGGACATCACCAAACGCTGGGTTTCCTCCTTCTTAATGCTTTGCCAGGCCTTTACAGCCGCAGCCTTCAGGTCTTGCTTGTTTGTGGGTCTTTCCGTCTTAAGTCTGGATTTGAGCAAGTGAAATGCATGCTCAATTGGGTTAAGATCTGGTGATTGACTTGGCCATTGCAGAATGTTCCACTTTTTTGCACTCATGAACTCCTGGGTAGCTTTGGCTGTATGCTTGGGGTCATTGTCCATCTGTACTATGAAGCGCCGTCCGATCAACTTTGCGGCATTTGGCTGAATCTGGGCTGAAAGTATATCCCGGTACACTTCAGAATTCATCCGGCTACTCTTGTCTGCTGTTATGTCATCAATAAACACAAGTGACCCAGTGCCATTGAAAGCCATGCATGCCCATGCCATCACGTTGCCTCCACCATGTTTTACAGAGGATGTGGTGTGCCTTGGATCATGTGCCGTTCCCTTTTTTCTCCAAACTTTTTTCTTCCCATCATTCTGGTACAGGTTGATCTTTGTCTCATCTGTCCATAGAATACTTTTCCAGAACTGAGCTGGCTTCATGAGGTGTTTTTCAGCAAATTTAACTCTGGCCTGTCTATTTGTGGAATTGATGAATGGTTTGCATCTAGATGTGAACCCTTTGTATTTACTTTCATGGAGTCTTCTCTTTACTGTTGACTTAGAGACAGATACACCTACTTCACTGAGAGTGTTCTGGACTTCAGTTGATGTTGTGAACGGGTTCTTCTTCACCAAAGAAAGTATGCGGCGATCATCCACCACTGTTGTCATCCGCGGACGCCCAGGCCTTTTTGAGTTCCAAAGCTCACCAGTCAATTCCTTTTTTCTCAGAATGTACCCGACTGTTGATTTTGCTACTCCAAGCATGTCTGCTATGTCTTTGATGAATTTTTTCTTTTTTTTCAGCCTCAGGATGTTCTGCTTCACCTCAATTGAGAGTTCCTTAGACCGCATGTTGTCTGGTCACAGCAACAGCTTCCAAATGCAAAAACACACACCTGTAATCAACCCCAGACCTTTTAACTACTTCATTGATTACAGGTTAACAAGGGAGACGCCTTCAGAGTTAATTGCAGCCCTTGAAGTCCCTTGTCCAATTACTTTTGGTCCCTTGAAAAAGAGGAGGCTATGCATTACAGAGCTATGATTCCTAAACCCTTTCTCCGATTTGGATGTGAAAACTCTCATATTGCAGCTGGGAGTGTGCACTTTCAGCCCATATTATTTATATAATTGTATTTCTGAACATGTTTTTGTAAACAGCTAAAATAACAAAACTTGTGTCACTGTCCAAATATTTCTGGACCTAACTGTAACTTTCAGAAACGAGGCTTTTCTCAAATGCCTTGTATACTCAATAGTGCCTCTTATCGGCGCTATTGCGGTCTGCACATCCCCATCACGTGACCCCCGGACTCTGTGACCTCTGAGATCCAATGATGTCACGTCAACTTTCAGTTGACCTGACCTCACCGAGGTGGGCTGAAGTCTCCATGAGTGACTGGGTTTTGGGTGGAGTTTCCCTGCACATCACAGCCTAGCATCGCTCCTGCTTGTGGTGCTTTGCACCAAAGGAGGGAGGGTGCGAGATGCTTGTGACGGGGTATGCGACAGAGCAGTAAGGGATGCTAGGCCGAGGAACAATCCAAAGGGCTTTACTGGAACCACAAAGATAAAGCACCAAACATGAATATAAATCCTTAAAGTCTGCAAGGAGTCCACAACAAAACAGATCTGGGGGCGCCTCCCGGTATTCCGACGCCAGGGAAAATATGACAATGGTCCTTATACGAGTTCCTTCAGCAACAGGGTGAACAACAAAACACAATCCCACGTGGGCACTGATCTCTAATCTGTAACAGTCCATACACAGGCACTAGGATCCAGCCTCAGCTATAGATCCTAGTACGTCTCTAGCCGAGATCCAACTAACTAACATTTGTCTCATTGTTCTCTTCTCCTGGGATCAGCCCCTTAGGTGGGCAGAAGGGCCCAGCTCCCCTGGACATTTGATACATGAAAGGATTCTAGACGTCCTGGCTCTAGTCTGTTTACCAAGTTGTGGATTGGAGGAGTCCCATGCTGAAAAGAAGAAACAATCTCCCACTAGAAGCAGTAAAGACAGGACAGTCAAGGAGAGACAGACTATTATACCATGAGCACAGGCGGGGGAGGGACACGCTGTTACAATACTGGTTTGTAATAGGCAGAGTAACTCCGCCCAAAGCCTAGTCACTCACGGAGACTGGGTCCGACCTCGGTAATGTTCACTCAACATGAAATTGACGTGACATCACCGGATCTCAGTGGTCAGAGTCTGGGGCTCATGCGATGGGGATGAGCGGATGCAATAGCGCCACTCAGAGGGACTATTGACTAAACAACGTATTTGAGAGAAGCTTTGTTTCTGAACGTTATATTGATGTGGCCAATAAAGCTAAGTAGTGAACCACCCCTTTATTATTGGCCCTCTAAAGAACCCAGGAAAGGAGGACTCCCCATAAAGGAGTTGTTCCAAAATCTAATTTATATTTATTTGTAACAAAATTTGTAATGTTTTCTTTTTTCAATTACCTTCTATTAAAACTATTTAATTGTTCTGAAGATATTAACATATTCTTAGAAGGAGGGTGCCCTATAGAGTAAGTAATGCTGCCTATCTTGTGGTTGGTTCTGTGTATGTAAGTGTCTATAGGTGGCCGAGCATTTTATTCTCCTGTCATTGTCTGCGCTCAGCTGTAAAAGTACAGTATAATTCGCCATATTGAACAAAGTAGTATTTACAGAGTTGGCCGGGATCAAGAAATCTAATTTTACGGCTTTAGATTTTAACTTGGACTTTTTCCAGATTCTGTCTTTTGATTGCTGCCTTCCCTGACCCATGCTTGTTGAAAGAAAGCTGGCAGCTGTGGCTCCATATTTGTATGACCATGCTTCTGTTTATCGACTCTGGTGCCAAGTTTTGGAAATGCCATCTGCAAGATCTATTTCTATTACAAATTATTTCAGGGGAAGTACCTTTGGGATTCCCTGCACAAAGTCCATGCATGCTTCAGTGAATAGACTCTTAAAGGGACACTATCAGTGCAGGATGACTTTTCACACCGAGTAAAGGCGCTCGTACATCATGGCGCCGCTAATAATTTACATCCACCTTCCCACCTGCTGGTTTTCAGTCTGTCACCACCCTTCTCTGGCTCTATGAAGCCAGAGATGTCAATCACAGAAGAGAGGAGGGAGAAGACTGAGGGAAAACCAGCAGGTGGGAAGGTGTATGTAAATGATTAGCCCCGCCATGATGCATGAGCACTTTTACTTGGTGTGAGCATTCATCCTGCGCTGATAGTCTCTTTAAAAGGGTGTTTACAATTCAGAATATTCTTTCTTTTCAATTCAAAGGGTAACATTTATGGTATAGTCTTTCTGCTCTGTGTCAAACTGTACACGAATTATGCTGCTGCTGTTTTGTATCCTGGATTGGCATATGCAAAAAATTCTCCATGTTCAGCCAAACTAAGTATATTAGTGACATAATGGGTTTGTCCAGAGGCTTCATGTATTGGGGGAAGGTTTTATATATCTATTGCTTTTATGTGAGAATTACCCTGTTTGAAGAGTAGCTGTCGTCTAATTTTGTTATTCATAAATCAGTAGTACAGGTGAAAATAACAAAACTTTGTTATATATCTCATTCGAGAATCTGCTTCTTTCTCCTCCTGGACTGATCATTAATTCTTTAAATTCCCAATTCACAGGTAAAATTTATCTTTGGTAAAAACAGACTTTCCCATTACTGAGACAGGAGATAGCAGTTGGTGCTTATAAAGTTCTATGGAACTAGCAGCGGAATCTCTGTGTCTGCCTCGGGCTCCTCCCTTTGCCTCTAGCTCCTCCCTTTGCATCTAGCTCCACCTACTATAGAATTTAGTAAAGCACTAACTGTCATCTCCTATCTCAGTAATGGAAAAATCTCTACTAAATACAGAAGTTGGCTGTGAATTAAGAGTTAAGCGGGCTTTACACGCTACGACATCGCTAGCAATTGCTAGCGATATCGAGTGTGTAAGCACCCGCCCCCGTCGTGGATGCGATATTGTGTGATCGCTGCCGCAGCGAACATTATCGCTACGGCAGCGTCACACGCACTTACCTGGTCGGCGGCGTCGCTGTGACTGCCGAACAATCCCTCCCTCAAGGGGGAGGGACGTTCGGCATCACAGCGACGTTACCGCGACGTCACTAAGCGGCCGGCCAATCAAAGTGGAGGGGCGGAGATGAGCGGGACATAACATCCCGCCCACCTCCTTCCTTCCGCATTGTGGCTGGCGGCAGGTAAGGAGACGTTCCTCGCTCCTGCGGTATCACACACAGCGATGTGTGCTGCCGCAGGTGCGACGAACCACATCGATAATCAACCATTACCGATTTTTGGTTTTGGGACGACCTCTCCATGGTGAACGATTTTCACCATTTTTGAGGTCGCTGAAGGTCATTGGTAAGTATCACAAGCTGCGATATCGTTAATGACGCCGGATGTGCGTCACTAACAACGTGACCCCGACGATAAAACATTAACGATATCGTAGCGTGTAAAGCCCCCTTTAGGCTCTGTGCACACGTGGCATTTTTTTGTGTTTTTTCATGCATTTTTTCTTGCTTTTTTTTAATCAATAAAAGCAAGGAAAAGCATCCCAGTAAAATTTATGAGAATCATGACTTGCTGTGCACACGCTGCTTCTTTGTTCCTTCCAGATTTTGTTGCTGAAAAAAGAAGCATGTCAATTGTTTCTGCATTTTTTTTCTGCGTTTCTATAATCCTGTGCAATGCTTTATCACTACAGGGAATTATAGTTCAGCACTTTGCCTGACATATCATGCATACAGCATGGTGTGTGAGGCTTTCCGTAGCTCAGTAACCCGGGGTCATCATGGTGACAACCCAGGGTTACTATGGCAGTGATCGGATCCCTGTGATTGCATTACAGGGACCTGATCACCAGGGAGGGGTAAGTGATTCCTCTTCCTGCCTTCTGAATGCTGCGATCGCACTGAGGTTAAACTGCCGGGAGCAGCACAGGGATCACACCGGGCAGTGAGAGCCGGGTCCAAGATATAATATCAGCCGTAGACCCGGCAGTGATTGCAAGGCTACAGCATCTGAACCCCCGCGATCGCCATGATTAAAAAAAAAGCACAAAAAGAAGCAGGAAAAAATGTGCAAACGCAATTAAAAAAATGCATTTTTTTCGACTGCATTTTCCTGCCAAAACATGCTCTTTTATGTGCAGAAAAGAAGCACATAAAAAATCAACGTGGAAACATAGCCTTACAGTTCAATCCAAGAGGTGAAGCTGAATTCTCTGATAAATATATTATAAAGTGTCTTATTTTCAGATGTATGATTGATTTATGAAATAAAAATTAAAACTACAGTTACTCTTTGGGTTTCATCCTTGGCGCAGTACTTTTTCCATTAAAAATAAGTCAATTTATTTGCAATAACAGAAAATGCAGTTTGGGCCGTTTTATAAATTGCTGTAGCTCCAAGCCCTATTAGCTTCTTTCAGCTTTAATCCAGAATGCTGAAGATGATGGATAGATTAAATTTGTCTCAGGAGCAAAGTCTGGACATGTTGATTGTCAACAAGACCTAAAGCAATTATATTTTATATAGTAGCTTCATTCTACTGAATGGCGAGGGTCCCAGAGGTTTTCTATCATGTGAGCTATTCATTAACTCCGCTAACTCCCACTTTAAACAAGTAAATGATCGACGTACAGTCCAGTGTAAGACCACTGGCCACAGGGGGTGGATGGAATTTTGGCCAAGTGACAGCCGCTCCTTGTGGTCTCACTCTAAGGTCAGCTTCACAGATCCTTAGCTGTACTCGAATTGGAAGACTCAGGAAACCATTGGGCCTCTCGACTTTAAGAAAGCAGCTTCATAGGCTTATGCAAAGCAGTGAGCTAAGGCCAGGAGATGAACTCGGTCTTCCGATATGAGATATCCATCTTTTGGACATGTGTTGATTACAGCTTTTGGACAAGACTACAAGGTGTGGTTGGCCATTCAGCTCAAATTTCACCTATCCATGGAGACCAATGGCAGCATGATTTCTTTCCATAATCATGCAACTATTATCTTTCACAGTTGGGTGAAGTGTTGGCTGCACAGTGAGGTCTTACCCTAGGGTGCTATTACGATTGAAGGTTTTGCTCAGGTGTTTTAAAGCCAAACCTGATGTGGAGGGAATTGTAAAGGACCGAAACAAGTTTTTATATCTTTCTAATCCAATCCCAATTTTGGTTCAAAAAGGTGAACAAAAAAGTGAACAAAATCTGAAACCCATAATAAGACCCTACACAAGAACCCTCCCCCAATCTGAAAAGTGTTTTGATATTTTTAACCACAAAGCCTTGTCTATAAGCCTCCTACAATTGAAAACCAGATTTTCCATGAAAAGTTTTTTTTCCTATTTGTGGAGGCTGTTGGACAAGTCTGATCACATACTCCTCTCCATCATCAGTCATAACTGAATATCAACTAATACAAATCAACCATTGCTTTTGAATTGTGGTTTACCCCCCCCAAAAAAAGGACCCAAAAATGATAGCATCATTAACTTAAAGGGATAGTCACTGTTACTGCAATAGCCCCGCCCCCTCCCTGAAATGAGGCATCATCAGTGATGACTGATTAAGAAACTGGGCTAGTCCCAGCACACTGTGCTCTCTGCATTTTGCACAATGACAGTGCACTATCTGTTGTCAACTCAGATTAGTAGCAATGAGTCGGCAACAGAGCAGAGCGCTTTGGAAGAATCCCTGTCGTGCAGAGACCAGCGTTGCCCCCCCAAGTGACATCACCTCTGCATGCGGAGTATTCTGGAACCAATCTATTGGGGGCTCGTTGCTACTAATCAGAGCCGACAACAGAGTGCTTGCTATCATTGTGCAAATCATAGAGTTCACAGAACGCTGGGGATAGCCCAGCCCATGAAACAAGCATCACTGATGATGCTTCATTTCAGGGAGGAGACAGAGACTGTTAACAGTAACCGCAGCCTTTGCCTCCTGATGATGCTTGAGTATTCCAGCATGCACTGGGATTCACAACCAAGCGTCATTAGATGGGAAATAAGGAAAAAAAAATAAAACCAGTTAGATAGTGTAGGATAGGGAATTTGTAATACAACCATATTAGAAATTAGTTTAGTTTTCAGCAATAAATAGGGATTCAGATGAAAATTTCTTCAGCCTTCGGACCACCCCTTTTTTATTTGTTGCACAACCTTTTGAGGCAATCGCTGCAAACAAATGATTTCTGTAATTCTCAATGAGACTTCTGCACCTGTCCACAGATATTTTGGCTGCCTCCTCATAGCTGAGCAAACTATTTCAACTGTCTCACGTGGGAAGATGCCTTCTCCAGACTGTATGTTTCTGCTCCATTCACAGATGTTCAATAGGATTTAGTTCATGGCTGATAGGTCACTTCAGAATAGTCTAATGCTTTGCTCTTAGCCATAATTGGATGTTTTAGCTGTGTATTTTGTGTCATTCTGTTGGAAGATCCATTATCTTAGACTCAGGCCAAGCTTTCTGACCCTAGCAACACATTTCGCTCCAGAATGCCTTGATATTCTTAAAATTTCATTGTACCCTCCAGAGATATGACACCCTGTGCCAAAAGCAGCCTCAAAACATAACTGAGGGTCCTCCATGTTTCACAATAGGTACAATGTTCTCTTCTTTGTATGCTTAATTTATGCGTCTCTGAACATAGAGCTGATGAGACTTGCCAAAAACCTCCAGTTGTGTCTCATCTGTCCAAAGGACATTCTCCCACAAGCTTTGTGGCTTGTCAATATACATTTTGGCAAATTCCAGTTTATCTTTTTTTATGATTATCTTTAAACAGTGGTTTCCTACTTAGTCATCTTTCATGAAGTCCACTTTTGGCCAAGACAGCAATGGATGATGTCATCTGACACTGATGTATCTTGACCTTGGAGTTCACCTCTAATCTTTTTGGGAGTTGTTATGAGATCTTCGGTTACCATTTATATTTTCTGTATCTTCAATTTGTCTTACGTTTTCCTCTTGCAACCATGTCCAGGGAGGTTGACTACAATCTAATAGATCTTAAACTTCTGAATAATATGTGCAATTCTAAAAACAGGAACATCAAACTCTTTGCAGGTGGTCTTATTACCTTTGCTCTTACCATGTTTGTTTATAATTTTCTGATCTCCTGAGACAGCTGTCTCCTTAGCTTTATTTGGTCCATGTGCAGTGTGGTACCCAACATGATACCAAACAATACATTGACTACTTTTCACCATTTATTTAGGCAGACTGATTGCAGACATATGTGATGCTAATTACAGGACACACCTTAGTTTAATATGTCCCTGTGGTCAAATTATTTTCAATATTTTCTAGGGGTTCCATAATTTTTGTTCTGGCTATTTTCATTAGTTTTTTTTTTTCAGTTGAACTACAATTCAAAAGCAGCCTCTGATTTACATTAGTTGATATTAAAGGGAACCTGTCAAATGTAAAAATGCTATTAAACTGCAGATATGGGGTTAATTTGCAGGTTAATAGTGTTTGAAACCTGCCACTGAGCCCCCTGTATGGAGTGACAGCTGAGTTTATTGCTGAATGGTGTCATGTGATGTGATGGGATCACTAGGGGCAGGGGAGCCTGAGCTGGCCCTCAGACTAGGGGAAGCTTAACTGATCCTGATTCAAAAGGTACGTCTGAAGGTGACAATGTTTGGGCCGCCTTCATTACCTTAGCGCCTGAACAACCCTGGTCTAATGGTCCCCCTCACTCCACCCAGGAGAGGGCAGGGATAGGAGTGGTTAATCCCACACAAATAAACAGATTGAGGGAACCAAAACACAGACTCACAGCAATCACTCACAGAGGTATAGACAATACGTGATCAGTAGGAAACTAAAGGAAGGAAGGAAATAATCAGATCAGACAACAAGAGAATTTCCTAACACACCAAACAGCACACAGAAGCTCACCAGCAACTGGATAACAAAGCACAAGGATCGGGATCACATAAAGCTATCATCGGCATTGGAAATCAGGCTCCACCATCTTAAAAACGGCGAAGGAGACTGTGATAGGTCTCCTGTGACTTAAAGAGCAATACACAGGCTAGCAGAAATTAACTCCAGCACGCCCGATTGCTAACAAGAGCACAGCTGGTCGATACTCGAGCCTGTCTGGTCAACTCAAAAGCAGCATTGTGTGGAGTGTCTGACTCTGCTTTGTGAACAGCGTGAAATGTAGTCCTGACATTCACTAAGTTTTGAGCTGGACACCGTGTGACAAGCAGCTTTCAGTCAGTGCGGGAGGCACGGTTACAGCTACCGCTTCTGATACACCGAGCAGTGTGAATTTGTCCTGCACCACCCTGAAGGCTGCCAGGAGGAATAAAGTTTATTTCCTCCTGGCAGTAAGGTTCAATGTACAAGTGTCGGGCAGGTTTCAAACGTTACTAACCTGCAGATTAACTTGATATCTGCAGGTTTATAGTGTTTTTACACGTGACAGGTTCCCTTTAAATAAGTTGAAATTGAAAACTACTTTTTTGCAGTTTGTAGTTATTTCAGTGACAATTGTGACATTTTGATTACTTTAGCAGAAATGTACCAACAATTTTATCCAGATGATTTTTAGTAAGTGGAACAAAATCTTGTCTACAACAAGTTTGTTAAAATAAAGATTAAGTGGGCAACCCACTTAAAAGTGTATACCATAAAATATTATTTCTAACATTGAATTCATACAATTCCATGTAATTTCTTGTACAAGAATTAAGCTTTTGTACAGAGGTGTAATTGAAAGTAGATGAGACTCCCAGCCACCATGAGCCTTTTATAGTACTGTTGTCTTCTTAAATGGGAACCTGTCACCAGATTTGGTGACTATAAGCTGTAGCTACCACCAATAGGCTCTTATATATAGTATTCTAAAACGCTGTATATAAGAGCCCAGGCCGCTCAGTATAACGTAAAAAAACACTTTTTTATTATGCTCACCTAGGGGGCGGTCGGTCCAATGGGTGTCGCTGCTCTGTGGTCCAGAGCATCTTCCCTGTGGTGATCACTGCCCTCCTCCTTCTGAGATCCGCGTGCATGACGCATCCTGCGTCATATACACAGGCCGGAATTGAGGTCCTGCTCAGGGCAGATCAAAGTATTTTAGTGCGCATGCTTGGACGGTCTTTAACCTTTCCTCGCTCCTGCGCATTATAGTACTTTGACCTGCCCTGAGTGCAATGCCGGCCTGGGTAGATGGAGGACGGAGATCGCCATAGAAACGAGGCGCCGGACCGGAGTGCAATGACAACCATCGGACCGGATCGGCCCTAGGTGAGTATAATAAAAGTGTTTTTTATGTTGTACAAAGCAGCCTGGGCTCTTATATACAGTATTCTAGAATGCTGTATATAAGAACCTACTGGTGCCAAATCTGGTGACAGGATCCCTTTAAATTGTAAAAAGGCTACCTTTGCACCCTTTATAGCTGCATCCTATTAGGAGTAGTGAAATTTTACTCGGGAAAGGATGAAAAAATTAACAACTTACCAATATAATAATTTTTAAAATTGTGACTCTGTTCCTCACCAAGGGTAGCCCATGGCCATGTGTAAATGTGTTGTTTATAATGGCTTTGTAATTGTAGCATGGCATTCAATAGTATTAGCAAAATCAGCAGCATTGGAGACCAGAATTTTAATTTTTACACATAGCTGAAATACAGTTGCAAGGTATAGCTGAAATGTGAAAGCAATCGCCTCTTGTTGGCTACAAAGGAAGCAACCATTAATTCTCTATTAAATGTCATTCAAACATTTTAAAAATATACATTTTCTGTACATTAGGTCTTAAATACACAAATAAGTTAATAAAAATAATACTGTAGCCTCTGCTTGGTAATATTTGGTTACAATAATTTGATGAATTGAACTTGATGATTAATTAGAAATTTTAGTTTGTATTTATTTATCTACCATATTAACATATTTACAAATGAATTACTCATAACGTTTTTGGATCTCGGTCCGCCTTATGGCTTCCAAAACGGGTACTGTGTGTTTATTGGATGCTGCACACGGACAACAAAATGGCTTTTGAAGGAGATTTTCGGGGTAGCCAGGAAGGTAGTTACACATGAGCTGGAGGATGCCCATTTTCTCCGGCATTCCGAAAACTTCCATGATAAGTGGTGGCACGGAAAGTATAAGAATGGCCCCGGAGGGAGCCATCAGGTTGGCCATTATGTAGTTTATTCTTGCATCCAAAAAACATAAGAAACCCATTCCTGTAATTCTTATTCATCCATCCATAGAGGAGAGGGTTGGCAAAGGTAGAGCACATGGCAATAACATGAAAGATGGAATAAAGAAGCTTGTACTCTTGGAATACGAGGACCCAATCCAAGTCGATGGCCAACTGGAAGACATGAAAGGGAAGCCAACAAACGGCAAACACAATGACCATCATCACCAGCATTTTAGTTGTGTTTTTTCTTCGCTGATGGGTGTCACTTCTTGGTGTTGGACTTATGTGGTTCTTCAGCTTCAACCATATTCTGGTATAAGCAAAGCATATTATAATGAGAGGCAGGACATACTGTAGAAGAAGCATTGAAATACTGTAGATGGCAGCATCCCTGCTGTTATTTGAGGGCCACTTCTCTGCACAAACAGCCATTTTGAGTTTCAGGGCTGGCAAGTCTTCAAATCTATATTCTCGAAAAATAGCTAAAGGAATAGCAAAAATCGAAGCCACCACCCATGTGACGGTAACAATTAAGAAGCTGAATTTTTTGGATATCCGACTACTTAGGTGAAATACAATGCACCAATATCTATCCAAAGCGATGACAACTAAGGTCAGAGTTGAGACATTGACACTCATGGCTTGTGCATACGGTAACAAATGGCAAAGTACAGATCCAAATTTCCACTCATCCATCAATGTGTAGACTAAGGTGAAGGGCAGACAAAGACTGTCCACCATAAGATCAGCCACAGCTAAATTGGCTATGAAAAAATTTGTTACTGTCCTCATGTTTTTGTATTTCATAATCATGTAGATAACCAAAGAGTTGCCAACAAGTCCCAAGAGGATAATCAAAGAATATGCCGTGATGAGGATCACCTGAACCCAAATAAGATTAGTGCTATCTGACATGAAACTGGAGCCATGGAAAAACTGGATGGGGGAAACTGTGCTCTTTACATGCCGTCCTCTCAAATGAAGTTCTTCTGTCATGTTGCTTTGCTTTAATGTCCCCATTTGAGCTGAGAACATGCTTTGATTTTACCTGGAAAGTAAGACGAAAATCATTAAATTGAGCTAAAAATTGTGAACAACAACAATATATATATACAGTGCATTGAAACAGTATTCATACTCTATGAATGTTTCCACATTTTTCCACATAATGCACACAAATTTAAATATATTTTATTGCGGTTTTATGTGATTGTCCAAAACAAAGCAAGTATTTGTGAAGTGTAAAGAAAGTTATCCATAATTTACTAAATATTTTACTAATATAAATCCGAAAATTGTGATGTGCATTTTTAATCAGCCCGCTGTAGGTTGATACCCCTATATAAAACCCTGAGTGATTAACTACCTCCAGAATTCACCTACTTAATTACACCTATGTGTAAATTACTCTCAGTATAAGGCGGACTTTGCACACTACGACATCGCAGGTGCGATGTCGGTGGGGTCAAATTGAAAGTGACGCACATCCGGCATCGCATGCGACATCATACTGTGTAAAGCCTAGATGATACGATTAACGATTAACGAGCGCAAAATCGTCATTAATCGTTAAATACGATTAATGATTAACGAGCGCAAAATCGTCGTAATCGTATCATCGGTGCAGCGTCGGCGTAATCCATAATTACGCTGACGCGACGGTCCGATGTTGTTGCTCGTTCCTGCGGCAGCACACATCGCTGTGTGTGAAGCCGCAGGAGCGAGGAACATCTCCTACCGGCGTCACTGCGGCTCCTGTAGGATATGCGGAACGAAGGAGGTGGGCGGGATGTTTACATCCTGCTCGTCTCCGCCCCTCCGCCGCTATTGGCTGCCTGCCGTGTGATGTCGCTATGACGCCGCACGACCCGCCTCCTTAGGAAGGAGGCGGGTCGCCGGCCAGAGCGACGGTCGCAGGGCGGGTGAGTGCATGTGAAGCTGGCGTAGCGATAATTTTCGCTACGCCAGCTATCACACGATATCGCACCTGCGACGGGGGCGGGGACTATCACGTGCGACATCGCAGCATCGGCTTGCGATGTCGCAATGTGCAAAGCCCGCCTAAGTCTAGCATGTCTGTGAAAGCCTCAGAAGTTTGAATGAGAAGATTGGGGATCAAACAACATCATGAAAACCAAGGAACACACCAGGCAGGTCAGTAATAAAGTTGTGGAGAGGAGTAAAGCAGGGTTAGGGTATAAAAATAAAATAGCCCAAGCTATACTTTTAAGTTTGTGGGTGTAATGTGAAAAAATGTGGGGAAGTTCATGAGGTATGAATACTTTTTCAAGGCTCTGTCTATCTATCTTGTCTATTCATCTATATATGTAGCTATTTAATATGATTTCTATGTCAAACCTGACCATCATAAATTCAGTGCTGCCAGTTGGGGTGTGTCTCTGCTTGCTATCCAATCAGATCTAATACACACCCCATTGACAATGCCTAGTTGACACTTTATTCCTAAATTCTTATGAAGAATAACTGCACTTGATTGACATTCGGCTTCCACAAACTGATAGAATTGAGAAATATTGTTCTCAATCTGCTCCTCACTGTGCTATGATTTGCTCATGGAAGATAACTGGATCACACTAAGCTGATGATCTTGTAAGGGGGTGGACATGTCTCATTTTCACCTTGTAAAAATCAATATTGTTGTTGGAAAGTGTAAAATGAACTGTGATGTGTAATGTGATAAGTGTTCATATAATGTATATTAGGCCATGAATTATTGTGTAATTTGAATATTGTTATAAACCATACTGCGAAGAAGCTGTGTTCTGCCCAGCAACAGACAGAGAACAGGGAAGGTTGGAATTAATGTTCGGGACTAGCCCAGAGTGGGAGTGGCTAGAGTGCAGGGACAGTGACTGTTTTCCTGTTAAAAAGTCAGAAAAGGCCCAGCGAGTGACAGACAGACTTTGGGTTTCAATAGTCTGCAGAACCACATGACTTGTGTGCCCCTCAAGCGAGAGGAGACCAGAGAAGAGGATAGGAAGATCCTGAGGCAAGAGAAGGGAAATAAATCTGACCTGAGACACAGAGTGAGGAACAGAGAGTAAGTGACTGAATTGAAGAGTGGTCTAAGGGAGTTGGGTCAAAGGACTGACCAGAGGACTAAGGTGACAAAGTCAGATTGGTCTTGGTGCAGGACAGAGCATGAAGTGGAACAAAGTGAGTGCCTCAGGTAGGAGTTCCCTAGCGTTAGTGAGTTTAAGTATCTGTCTGGTCATATTGGCAATGTCCCTTTAAGAGGCAGAAGACGTGGAACCGCTAGAGGAGAAATTGATTTTAATTGACTATAATGTGGTGCTAGGGTAGGTTGTGGAGAAAAAGGTAACACTAGTGAAGACTGGAAATGGTAAAAGGAAGGAAGTGAAAAAAATGTGCTTAATGATGCTCTGTGTTGATGAAACGTGCTAGAAAGCATTTTCCTGCTATCTTATGTACATATTTGTTTCCAAATCTCTGTCCAGTAAAACTGTATTTTTGAGAAACTGATGGTCTCCTTCGATGAATTGTGTAACATCTGGTCCAGCCCAGTAGAATCCACCAGCAACACTTCATCCATACCCAGCCAGGACCCTCATCTTCATGTAGCGTGCCAGGGCATAAGAGAACTACATGACTACTGCCTTGTGCAACTCTTCATTCTGATCAAACTCGACTCAAGAGTTTGATCAGTGTCATTACCATAAGTAATCTGATTCTCTTACATGAGAAAATCAATGCTCGTGTGATCCTGTTAGTTTTACGCACTTAGATCAGATGTAATTATACATTATAAGGCCAGATTCAGACAGGTTCTCGGTCCATTTTCTCTAGAGCTAAACTTACAGCTTTACAGGCATTGCAGACTATATACGAACCATGAAATATAGCTATCTGAACAAGGGCTAAAAGGGTCAGGTGCTGTACAATTTACATCCTAAATTACAATCAGCCATCAGTTACACCTAAGGAAATGGTGACACTCATGAGAAAACAAGTATAGTATTAATGACTGTTTTTTGCTGCAGCCTTCTATACTGTTTCATTATGAAGTGTAAAGAGGTTTATTTTCAGTGCGGAGTGTGAAAATATAGAGAACAAATGATGGTGTTTTATGAAAGTACAGTAGGAGAATTTGTAGAAAGTGGTGTACCGCCAAAGGCGGCAGACCACACAGCCACTATGGGGCCCATGTGTTAGGAGGAGGGGTGGAGTAGTGTACAACCTGTAATTCTGAGATGTAGATATTTAACATGTAGAGGGACTTTTTTCAGCATATTGAGAATGTACTAAATTTATATAGTGGGAAATTGGAGTGTATTATAAAGTTCAGGAAAACGTGGACACATTTGCAAATCATATTATCAAGCTGTCTGTCAGTCAACTTATCTATCTACAGGGTATGAATGCTGCTGAGTTGAACGGCATAGGGGTCCTGACAGGTTCCCTTTAAGTAGGTAAAAGGTCTGAAGCTGAATCCAGGTGTGGTATTTGCATTTGGAAGGTTGAAAAAAAGAGAAGAAATACATCAGAGAGATCTTAAGTTTGGTGCATTGTGCAAAAAAAAAAAAAAATCACACTGGTGAGCTTGGGAACTTAAAAAGGCATGGATGTCCATGAAGACAACAGTGGTGGATGATAGTTCGTGGCATCCAGACTTCAGGCAGTCATTGCCTGCAAAATATTCTCTACAAAGTATTACAAATGAACATATTATTATTATTATTATTATTATTATTATATTAACATTTGTCCAATTACTTCTGAGCCCCTGAAATGAGATGGCTTTGTAAAAAAATGCTTACAATTCCTAAATGTTTGATAGAATATTTTTCTTCAACCCCTTTAACTAAACCTTAAAGTTTACACTTCAACTGTATTTGTATAATTTTTAATAAAAAAAAATAGGGGCATGCAGGGCCCAAACCACAAAGATTAGGTCACTGTCCAAATATTTCTGAACCTAACTGTATATTGAAATTACTTTGACATTATTGCTATGTTTGAATTATAAAGCTTGAAAGGGCTCACTACAGTCCCAGGACGCATCAGTGGTACATATAGTTTCAAGGCAATTGGAGGTTTTTTCAGTACGTGATTTATTCATTTCTACTACTGTGTCTAGATAAAAATAAAATCAGAAATCTTGCTATTTTCACACTGGCATTAGTAGGGCCAGCGTCAGCACCCGGTGCACCTGTGAAGGTGCCAGGTCACCGGAAAAACGGGGGAAGGGGCATTTGCTGTCGTCAGAGGCAGAGATCTGTTCTGTGGCCCCCTGGCTGATTGCTGGAGACCACTTAAACCAGCAGGTACACTTTGCCCCCCAAGAGCTGTATTCCCCCCACCCCAGTAACATGTATGCCCCCGAGTGCTGTATGTCCCCCCCAGTAATGTCTGTGCCCCAGTAACTACAGTAACGTGTATGCTCACCCAGTAATGTGTATGGCCCCCA
The DNA here is from genome assembly GCF_048569485.1 of Anomaloglossus baeobatrachus. Classification (NCBI taxonomy): domain Eukaryota; kingdom Metazoa; phylum Chordata; class Amphibia; order Anura; family Aromobatidae; genus Anomaloglossus; species Anomaloglossus baeobatrachus. The sequence goes on from NC_134356.1 coordinate 59,923,938, forward strand.
GTAACTTTTATCACCCCCAGTAATATGTATGGCCTCAAGTACCGTGTATGCCCCCCAATAATGTGCATACTCCCAAGTAATGTGTATGTCCACCCAGTAATGTCTATGCCCCAGTGATGTGTATCCCCCCCAGTAATGTGTATGCCCTCCAGTAATGTGTATGGCCCCATAAGTAACATGTATGCCTCCAAGTAAAGTATATACCCCCCAGTATTGTATATGCTCCCCAGTAATGTGTATGCCTCTAGCCACCCCTATGATTTATATACCGTAGCTCCCAGCCTACCCTGTGATGTACAGTTAGGCCCAGAAATATTTGGACAGTGACACAAGTTTTGTTATTTTAGCTGTTTACAAAAACATGTTCAGAAATACAATTATATATATAATATGGGCTGAAAGTGCACACTCCCAGCTGCAATATGAGAGTTTTCACATCCAAATCGGAGAAAGGGTTTAGGTATCATAGCTCTGTAATGCATAGCCTCCTCTTTTTCAAGGGACCAAAAGTAATTGGACAAGGGACTCTAAGGGATGCAATTAACTCTGAAGGCGTCTCCCTCGTTAACCTGTAATCAATGAAGTAGTTAAAAGGTCTGGGGTTGATTACAGGTGTGTGGTTTTGCATTTGGAAGCTGTTGCTGTGACCAGACAACATACGGTCTAAGGAACTCTCAATTGAGGTCAAGCAGAACATCCTGAGGCTGCAAAAAAAGAAAAAATCCATCAGAGAGATAGCAGACATGCTTGGAGTAGCAAAATCAACAGTCGGGTACATTCTGAGAAAAAAGGAATTGACTGGTGAGCTTGGGAACTCAAAAAGGCCTGGGCGTCCACGGATGACAACAGTGGTGGATGATTGCCGCATACTTTCTTTGGTGAAGAAGAACCCGTTACCCAACATCAACTGAAGTCCAGAACACTCTCAGTGAAGTAGGTGTATCTGTCTCTAAGTCAACAGTAAATAGAAGACTCCATGAAAGTAAATACAAAGGGTTCACATCTAGATGCAAACCATTCATCAATTCCAAAAATAGACAGGCCAGAGTTAAATTTGCTGAAAAACACCTCATGAAGCCAGCTCAGTTCTGGAAAAGTATTCTATGGACAGATGAGACCAAGATCAACCTGTACCAGAATGATGGGAAGAAAAAAGTTTGGAGAAGAAAGGGAACGGCACATGATCCAAGGCACACCACATCCTCTGTAAAACATGGTGGAGGCAACGTGATGGCATGGGCATGCATGGCTTTCAATGGCACTGGGTCACTTGTGTTTATTGATTACATAACAGCAGACAAGAGTAGCCGGATGAATTCTGAAGGGATATACTTTCAGCCCAGATTCAGCCAAATGCCGCAAAGTTGATCGGACGGCGCTTCATAGTACAGATGGACAATGACCCCAAGCATACAGCCAAAGCTACCCAGGAGTTCATGAGTGCAAAAAAGTGGAACATTCTGCAATGGCCAAGTCAATCACCAGATCTTAACCCAATTGAGCATGCATTTCACTTGCTCAAATCCAGACTTAAGACGGAAAGACCCACAAACAAGCAAGACCTGAAGGCTGCGGCTGTAAAGGCCTGGCAAAGCATTAAGAAGGAGGAAACCCAGCGTTTGGTGATGTCCATGGGTTCCAGACTTAAGGCAGTGATTGCCTCCAAAGGATTCGCAACAAAATATTGAAAATAAAAATATTTTGTTTGGGTTTGGTTTATTTGTCCAATTACTTTTGACCTCCTAAAATGTGGAGTGTTTGTAAAGAAATGTGTACAATTCCTACAATTTCTATCAGATATTTTTGTTCAAACCTTCAAATTAAACGTTACAATCTGCACTTGAATTCTGTTGTAGAGGTTTCATTTCAAATCCAATGTGGTGGCATGCAGAGCCCAACTCGCGAAAAATGTGTCACTGTCCAAATATTTCTGGACCTAACTGTATATACAGCAGTGTCAGTGTGCACTGTGCGTGGCCATGTCTGTTGTTGACTTCCATCACGCAGCGCGGCCTGCACAGCCACATGCCAAGGAGGAGCTGGACAGAGACAAGCGGGGTAGGTGAGTGAGGCTACTGCCAACTTACCCATATTAATAATATCTCTAATGTGTCTGTCTGTCCATGTATGATGTGTATATCTGTGTGTCAGTGTATATGACTGTTTATAGATTTATGTCTGTTTATATGTATTTTTGTGATTTTGTCTTCATATATGTATATGTATGTATGCCTGTATGTGTACGTATGTGTGTATGCGCGTGCCTGTGTGTGCATGGGTCCCACTGAAGTACTTTCACCCTTGCCAGTAGGCTTAACACTAGACTCGGACTTCCTTATTTCTACAGAAGACTCAGGAAGTAGAAGTCTAATCTCAGGCTCAGTTACCAATGTAAACATTGCAAGATATTTTTTTTTATTATAGATAGTTATGTAAAAAAAATGAAAAGTTTGAAGCTTTTTTCAAAATTAAATTTACCATAAAAACCTGATGTAAACCATATATGTTTATATTTATAGTAAAAAAAAGAGCTGCACTCTGAAATGCTAAAGCATGAAAAACATGAATATAAGAATATAGACCTGCATTACTGCTAAAGAAAATCTAAGAATAAATTGAGATATTTACCATACAAAAATTGCCATTTTTATATCTGCCCAGTAGCCACGTCAAGGCATACCTTGTATACATCTTTTTGTCTATATTTTTACTCAAGTGTAACTTGACAATTGTGGGACCCAATGCAATATTCCTAAAAGTCTTTTCAACTACAACCCCTGGCAAAAATTATGGAATCACCTGGCTCTGAGGATGTTAATTCAGTTGTTTACTTTTGTTTACTTTTGTTAGTTTTGGGAATGAAAATTTACAGGGTGATTCCATCATTTTTTCCTCATAATTGAGTGATTCCATCATTTTTCCCCCCTGTTTGGATTTTGAAAAGTAACCGTTACTGGCTAACACATTATGTTTTCATGACTTTTTTAGTATTTCTTAAGGCCAGAAAGTTGACATTTGAAATGACTATAGTTTTGTGCCATGTCTGTGATCTGCTTTTTTTTACAAAAGTAAACAACTGAATGAACATCCTCAGAGCCAGGTGATTCCATAATGTTTGCCAGGGGTTGTACTATGTGCCATTAATCTGGCCTCTTATGTGGCAGAGGGGCCTTCTTAGACCATCATGGTGTGGATGTCACTGTTACCGCTATATCCTCTATAGCTACTCCCAATTCTATTATGAAAAACCCCATAAACCTTTCATGTGTCTGTATTTCAGAAGTTAGTAGAATAGGATCTCACATTAATTTATAGACTTCTACTGTAACCGAAGGATATTCTACTTTACAAGACATTCATTACTTTGGTTTGCTATATTAATGTTCTTTCTCTGCTCCTAAACCTTATTTCTTCTTAATACCTTGAACTACAGGTCACTTTCAATGACAGGAATAACTAGACCATTATCCAGCTCCACCTCGTCTTTGTTTAACTAGTGCTATCACTGAGATCTTTAATTATGGAGGGAAAATGGGAAAAAAGGGTCTTTGCTCAAGTTCGGCTTAACCCAGTACATGCTGGAAGAGCCAATGAAACAGTGGATAAAGATCAGATTTATCTGTGGTCCTATTCTCATCAATATCTATCTAATATTCATAGACATGGGCAACATTATCAATGTGGCAGATGTGAATTTACAGCGCTTCGGACTAATTCACACCTAATATATAGTTGCCAAAATTTGAGATTCTCATCCAGAGACACTCTGCTGCTCAGTCAGTGCGTCTACCATAAACCTTATATTCTCAGAGTCATGCACCAAAGAAATACGATTTTTTAATTATAAGACATATTTTATCTCAACCAATTCTTCATGATTTCAATACTCCATAACAATTGATTTAATAATCATATGAATAACTAATTGCTCCCTTTCAATTTCCCCCATCTAGTCCGAGCGTTACAAATGGAATGTTATGATAAACCTGAGCAGATTTATTTATTGCTAAAATTATTTTGGGAGAGTTGTTAGTCAGCACTATATCACCCATGTAAGTTCCTCCCTATAGTGGTTGTCCAAATGATAACATTAATAAAGTATCTCTAACAGACCGCATTAATGTTTTATAAGTCTTTTTGTAGTTTTTTGAGCAGCAATGCTAGTATCATCCATGAATGAACAGTGCTTGGTATTGTAATGTCCAATATAAAGGAACACTAATCAGATAAATTGCACAAAGAAATAAAAAAAAATCTCAGAACCCCCTCCCTTAACCTATACCTTTTCCTTCATCCTATTTTCTCTTCTTACTGTAAAAAAATAAAACTATGTATAGAAGAAGCTCAGGCAAGTGCCCTTCCTCTTCATTGTCCTGTGTCTGGTTGTAAGATTACTGACTGCAGCAGAATCCTTCACCCTCTACTCTGTCTGTATTAGGACAAAACATACTTAAAAGGGTTGTCCAGTCAGGGCCACCATCAGGGCATTACAATCTTTACTGATTTATGGGGCCTGGTGAGCAGAAGCAAGGACGGTGGCCCCGGATCAGGCTCTGACCAATTGGGTCCCCCCTTTTCTGCTTCCGCTCACCGGGACCCAGGGCAAGATTCGGCCAGTTCTGTATTTAATTGAATGTTCAGATGCACATTCATTTGAAATATATTGCTTTTTACCGGCCCAGGAATAGTTAACAGCTGCCAGCCAGTCAAAGGATGGCAGCTGTCATTGGCACGCGCGTCGCCAGCACATGACATCAATGTCTATCAATGGCTCATCCAGCGCTGTATATAAGGAAGAAAGAGAACATCTCTAAAACACAGCCAGGTGAGGAGGAACTTTTTTTGGGGAACGAAAGGCCACAATATGGGGACAAACAAATGGGGGCAGAATGAAGAAACATATAAATGCAGGATGGAGACATATGGGGGCAGGATGAAGAAACATATGGGGAAGAATGAAGAAACATATGGAGGCAATAGGGGAAAACATATGAGTGCAGAATGACGAAACATATGGGGGCAGAATGGAGACATATGGGGGTACAATGAAGAAACATGGGGGAGGGTTGGAGACATGTGGGGCAGAATGAAGAAACATATGGAGGCATGAGGGGAAACATATGAGGGCAGAATGAAGAAACATATGTGGGCAGGAGGGGAGAACATGGGTGCAGAATTAAGAAACATATGGGGGCAGGAGGGGAAAACATATGGGTGCAGAATGAAGAAACATATGGGGCAGAATGAAGAAACATATGGGGGCAGGAGGGGAAAACATGGATGCAGAATGAAGAAACATAATTGGAACAGGATACAGGCATATGATCAGTATTGTAGCATTCGGTCACTACATGATCTGATCATGATGTGATGGTACTTGTTCCATGTATGTGGTATTATTCGGTCACTATGTGGTGATAATATTTTGTCTGGTCATGATTGACAGTATTTCTATCTTGTATATGTAGAACCCACGGGGCAAGGGTTAAATGTACTCATCGCCGGGCCAGTGATGTCGGGTCCAGGATGTCATGGGTGGCCCTGCCCGGCTTCATGGCCCCGACATGTACAATAAAAGGGATGAGGATGGGATGATGGGGGTAGTTGTCTCGAGACGCCACCTGCGGTATCCGGTCAGGGATTAGCCACCGCTGCGGTCGCTGTCCTCTGAGGCGGGTGGTGTCGCAGCTAGGATAGTTCAGCTTCCCACAGGCGAAGCTAGGCCCGAGGGAGGATAATGGAGGTAGTAGTGGCCGCTGGCGCCGAAGTGCAGGGCGACGCCGACGGCAATAAGAAGCTGAGTCAGCTGCTGCGGTTCCAGGTCTTTTTACTCACAGTTCAAGTGCTGCCCTCAGAATACCGGTCTCCGCCTTTATGGGCCCTAGCCGATCCTGGATCCTTTGGAGGTCAGAACTAGTACGGTAGTCTGTGGGACCTTGCTTCTTGCGCTTTTAAAGAAGTATCCCCATGGCTTGAAGCTGCTTGGGGACCCCGGTTCTTGTAGTGTTAGCTCCCGTCCCCTGTGCAGGTGACGCGGGTCCGTGGTGGGGCCTGACCTTGATCACGACTTCGGACCCTATGTGCCACTGTGCTCCGGGATCTTGTGGGGGCTAGAGGGATATACAATCCCTCTGTCCTGTAGATTCTGGTGATACAACGTGAAGTCTGTTCCACCTTAGGGCTCTGCACTGCGCCAGTCCCGAGGGAGCAATGAAGCTCTCCCCTCGGCGACCGTATTGTCTCCTACGTCCTACAGGAGGTACCGAAAAACTCGTCCTCCTACCGGAGAACTCCTCATTCCTGTGTCAGTTCCTAACTCCTCCTGGTGGCCACTCCTCCCCTGGTTCCCTGTCACTAGTGGGTGGCAGCCGCCCATGTTTGGTGACTATCTTAAGACCCGACCCGACCCTAGCCTGCTCCCCAATAGTGAGGGCAACCTGACCGTATGTATGAGTTTGTGTGTGTTGTGGAACCGGTACCGACCTCCTCTAGACCCAGGGTGAGTACCGCACCTTAAGTGAGGTGCAGTACCCTGTGACGACTGAAGCCTCATGGGCGCCACATATATAATATTATTCAGTCACTATGTGCTGGCAATATGTGATCTGGGGTTCGAGGAGTGGAGGCAGAGCTGGGGTGGAGGCAGAGTCTCAAGAGTGCCTAAAAATTGTATTACATCTCTGGGAAATATGTTGGCACTGGTACCACTATAGTATATACTAGGAAGGTTCTGGTTTGTCTGGTATATACTAGGAAGGAATGCTATTTTATGTTCCAATTAACTAGAAAAGCTACATATCTTCAAATAATAGCTGATGCTATGCTGTACAGGTTAAGAAAAACATGGATTGTTTCTGTCAAAAAGGGCCACCTCAGTTCACAGGTTCGATCTTGTATTACACTTCAGCTTGAATGAAGTTAAAGAAACTCTCTGTACAGGTTTTTTCTATATAATCTAAGAGCAGTATAATGTGAGCGTTGAGAGCCTGATTATAAGGAAGTGTCACTTATTAGGCTTTGTGCTGTAGTTTCAATACAATTAGTGTTTTATATGCAGAAGATTATCTTGAGAGGAAAAGGTCTCAGAGCAATCTGTGTAACCCCGCCCTCACCACTGTTTGACAGCTTGCTCACAATGCACAGTGTACAAAGGAAGCTGACAATCAATGTTGTGGGGTGGGTGGGGTTATATACAGCTCAGCATTCTGACCACCACTATATCCACATAAGACAAAACAGGTATTCTATGAAAAGAAGTGACACATTGGTGGAATTAGGGTCTCTACATTATGCTGCTCTAAAATCCATACCAAAAATCTGCTAACTGATTTCCTTTAACGAGGGTGAGTTGCAGTACCCCACACAGCCTTTAGAAAAGTGTTCTACAGAAAGAAACAAGGATTGACCACACATCCCAACAGCATGAAAAGAGGGTAAAGCGGTACAAATCTGCTATGACTGGATTGCATATAAATCAGAGTGGAGAAGCAGCACACAGTATATGCCAAAGATATATGCAAACATTGAATATATGAAGGAAGACAGAAAAAATATACAGGGCAACACATAAGGATTGATTGAACATATGAATTATTAATGGCATGAATGCCATATAGACTATACTTATGAAATTGAGGCATTTTTATATGTGCCCATCAACCACAACAAGATGACCTGATTTATATGAATTATTAATGGCGTGAATGCCAAATAAACTATACTTATGAAATTGAGGCATTTTTGTGTGTGCCCAACAACCACAACAAGGTGACCTGAATATATGAATTATTAATGGTGTGAATGCCAAATTGACTATACTTATGAAATTGAGGCATTTTTGTGTGTGCCCATCAGCCACAACAAGGTGACCTGGATTATATGAATTATTAATGGCGGCAATGCCAAATAGAATATACTTATTAAATTGAGGTATTTTTGTGTGTGCCCATCAGCCACAAGGTGACCCTTCTTTGATGGGACTCATTTTTAGGAGTGGCACTGTTCTTTAAAAAAATCTTCCAATTTTTTTCTAATTCTGTGCAACCCTTTCATTGCTAGACTTAGACATCAAAAGATATTGGTAACAAATATTGAACATGATATTTGAAATACAATGTGACTATAAATGGGTCAGAGCTGTGAGATGAAGAAGAAGCGCTCTGTCAAGCAGCAGCACGGTTGTATATCGGGGTCATAAGGAATTGATTAGTTGGGATTTTAGCTTTATTCTGCTGCTGAGTTTATCTCATCTACCAGATGGAAAACGACTCCATAACACGTTTCTTTCTGCCAGTTGGCTGGTTATAAAATATATTTCCCCAGCAATATATGACCTTGTGAACGGAAGGCAAACAGAGCAGAACGCTGAGAGTGAGGGACAGAATACAAGTGATTATTGTAGTGCCTGCGTGCTTTGGTAGTAGGGGATCCAACCACACGCAGAGTGACATGACATATTAATAACAAGACCCATAAATAATTAGAAGACTGAATAAAATACAGTTGTTGTGTGCCCACATCAAGAACAAAAGAAAAGTTTTGTATGGAAGGTAGATATAAAAAATAACACTGGCTTTGATGTTTTCAACGCCGTTTTTAATGAGGGCCATGAAGGAATAAAATGCACTGAATTAATGAATTTCATGAATTCATGGTATACACCTCCCAGCTCCTAGCCAGAAAGGTTACTCCAGTCACTGGCATAAGAAACGCCCACAAGAATTTGATGGACAGATGTAGCCACCCGCCCATCCCAGCTCCTTCCTAGCTCCACTAATTTTGATAGAGCTGCTCAAAACTGGTACAAAAAGATGGACACTTTCCTCTGCCCATGGTTGTGTCTCATATTGTCAAAATGGTGTTTGTTTGACACATGGTCAATGTATGGAGGTTTTGTGTACCTCCAGAACGAATCCCAGAGAGAGAGGAGATTCACTTGTCCTGACCAGGAATGGACTATATGCCGAGTTTGTGTTCCTTTTGGACCCGTAAAGAGTCTCATGTTATGTTGCTGTAGAGCATGTTTATGTGTGTTAAATAAACTTGCTGGACTTTGAAAGTGATGGCATTCCTATTTCCTACCTTGAGAAACAACCTCAAGTGTGTGGTTCCTCGCAAAGGGGACAGCAAAATGTTCTACACATCGTTCCAAGGCAATTGGGCTATCTTAGATTTGCTTTGAATAAATTAGCCGCAAATCAAATTTTTGGGAAAAATGCACTGAACCTGGCAAATCTGAGTTACATAAGGTCTGATCATTTCTACGTACTATTTATTGAAAGAGTTTCCAAATAGGCAGATTAGTAAGTGGCGATCTGGTTGTAGTCTATAGAAACCTGGCAGTAGGTGTTTAATTTACCTCCCGTACCACAAGACAAATGAAGTATTTCATTATACCCACTGCTATCAAAGTGCTAACACTGTACTGCATAGCAAAGCGGGGTCCTCCAAAATCAGAGATTCTCTTTGTAATAACGCTCAATTCTGGAAAATAGATGAGGGTCCAAAATTCAGGAATCCCCTGTATGGACACAAAGTTTTGTATTAGGGAAGAAATTGAAAGATTTTTTTTAACCATTTAAATCGCCAGTTAACCACTCTTGCCCTTGTTTCAAACACAACACAAACCTGAAGGACAATCTGGTATGTATGAAGATTCCCAAATTATAATTCCTCAACAAACTTTCCTGAGTACAAAATGCAATGAGTCACATTTATGTTTCTCTTCCTCTCAGTATTCCAACGTTATGAAGCCTAGACAAGCTCTACCACGCTTATTCTGAAAAGACATTCCATACAAAAGTTTTTACTAGTGACTCCTCATACGTGGTGCACATGATCCAGCGTCTGTGCAGTCTTGTATACGTTGACGAAATCATCCAACATCTAAGCATACGTCAGACATGAGATGGAAAAATCCATTATTGCCTCTTCCATCACACTTCACTCAAGCCAAAGACACTCAAATTGAGGTTTCAGGTTTTAGAACAAGTGCCAGCTCCTCATAACGTGGGAACTAGAGTCAAATTACTAATGAGGAGAGAGCCCATTTGGATCCATATTTTGTAGTCACTTGAACCTTGTGACTAAGACATGAATTCATTCCTATAAATAATTAAATCCTGACTGTTCTTTTGTAGATTTTTTTATCTGAGCATAGTATCATATCCCACTTGAGGCCAGACAGAAGAGTTTTTAGGCTAATTATCTATAATACCTTCTGCTATCATTACTTTCTTTTCTTCCTTATTCTTCTCTGCTTTCCCTTTTGTAATATTACAAAAATTCGTACACTACATGTCCTCTTTATGATTGGCTCATTTCACAATTTGGTCTAGATCATCATTCATTTTACTTCATCTGCATATATCCTACTTTATATCCCACCTAACACTCATATATCAATATACTTTTTCACTTTCAAGGGTTTGTCCACTTTCAAGCCCCAAACTGCTTGAAATTCGCAAAATACAAATTCAACAGGTACTCACTGTCATGGTTCCACTACTCACAGTGTCCCAAGAACTCTGCTAATGACCACTCAGCCATTTTATAGGATTTGGGGTAGACTGGACTGTTAGTATGGTGAGTGACAGCTCAGTCATCCAATTTGAGTCAGTAGCATGCCGGATGTGTCACTATTATTATTGACAGGCTAGCTGCCCTATCGGGCTGGGCCTAAAAGCTTTGCTCCAGGTGTCACTAGTTCTGTGTAATTACATGGCCATTTAGCTTGCTGGTAGTGATTAGATCACTGACAGTTGTAGCTTTAGCTCCCTGGTATCTGCGTGCCCATTGTTCCTGTGCTCAGTCTAATCTAGTGTTTACCCATCTTTGGACCTTGCTTCTGAAAATCCATTTGCCTAGCCCTAATGTCTTAATCTGCTTCTTTCTTGGAATTTTGACCTTGGACCGTGACCCAACTATGCTATTATAGCACCCCTGAGGCTCTGGTCGCCCCAGGGTACTGCACCCCAATTAGTGTGTGGAATCTATCTCAGGTAAGGAGGGGGTTAATCACCGGTGTTCCACATTCACACACATTCACTCCGACAGCTCCGGAGCCTTCACTCAGAGTCGGTTAGCTCAGGGTAGCCAGGGGGGTGGCCATACGAACATGGTCTTCCCGGTCACTGAAGCCAGCCACCTGGGGGGGCGGGTTCTTCTTGGAGTAGAAATAGGGAGAAGACACACACATCAAGGGCAGACCCGTCAGGACCATAGTTCTGGCAAGACATCTCTCTGGAAAACTTGGACTTTACTGGGCCCTGCGGCTTGGAGCGGGAGCTCAGCCGGGGGACCTAACTGCTGAGGGGGACATCCTAGAGATAGGACCCGCAGAGTCTGTGTTGGCTCGTCCTTACCGGCGCCGCCGCCCAACGCTTAGGCGCCAACGGCCATTACTACCATCATCATCCGCCCGGGGCCCGATCCACCTGTGGTGAACGATACCATCCCGGCTGCCTTAACACCGGCCCAGGAGAGGACCTCTGCAGCGGCGGCTACTACTAGCCACGTACCACAGGTGGTGTCACGACAAACTCTTCCTAATATTCCGCTTCCCCCACCATTTAGTGTACGCCTTGGGACAAGGCCACCCCGTAACAATGTCTGATCTGACCCAAAACGGCCCGGCAACAAGTAGGCTGACCGCCTGCCCTGTGGGTTACACTATCATACAACCCCTTTGCTTATAACGAACCCTCTTGATATTTGACCTCTTGACTATCCACCCTCACTGCCAGCCTGCGAGTAGAGACTAGCATCACACTCATCTTCCCTGGTCCTGCTTCTGCTCTGGTTCTGATATTTTTCACCACTCTAGTCAGTCACTAAGGTCATCGTCACAGTTGCAGGAGACAGTTGCACTCTGTAGTGCTAAGATATGTGGAACAATGAATATGGAAATATAGACATGCCTTCTGATTGAGCATTCCTGCTCTTCAGCCTCAGGCGATAATTCTCCATTTGCAGGTTCTTATTTTCCCATAAATTGTCGGGTTTTCTTAACCAAAAGAGAGGCATTAGTTTGATAGGGACCCAATAAAAAGAGGTTGCCTTGCTGTTGGCTTGGGCTCATAAAACTGCCATTTTTGTGTGCTAAGTATCTAAATTTTTACATGTTTTTCATAGCAGTAATGCATGTCTATATTCCCATATTCATTGTGCCACATATCTTAGCACTACAGAGTGCAACTGTCTCCTTTTTGTTACTATGTTTCATGTTCAGTTTGCACCTTTTTACATTAGAAAGGTAGGATGTGCCATCAGTCTTTTTCTTAGATTATAGGTCAGGGTTATGCTTCTGATTGAGCGCTTGTGCTCTTCAGCCTGAAGCTATTTTAATTTGCAGGTTCCTGTCCACCCATAAATTGTAGGGATTTCTTAACCGAAGAGAGGAATGTTTCATGTACAGTTTGCACCTGTTCACATTAGAAAGGTAGGATGTGCCATCAGTCTTTACCCTCGTACCTAGTCTGCCAGCCAATATCTCATTTCCATATGTCTTCCCTTTTATATCCCCCACTAGTTATATATCATTATCCGCTCACCCTCAGCACATGAGCCATTACAGATAATTTGTTTATACTCCTCATCTTATCTTGTATTAGTTGCATGTCATTATCCTTCCATACTCAGCATACTCCTATCACAGCCTCGCATTCAGCATTTAGTGCAAATTTTGAATGGACTAACATCTGCAGTTGAATAACCTTTAAAACTGCATTTTATTAAATGACTGTAAAATCATAGCAAAGATAAATAGTACATTTAAAGCACATATAGCCTACACGTATCAAACCTGAAAATACAATGAAACAAGGTTATCCAAAAAGGATTATTTTAAATGCACTATAGTATACTGCAGTTTATGCTCTTATATTACTTAAGCTGGGTTTACACACTGCAACATCTCAAACGACATCGCTGTAACGTCACCGGTTTTGTGACGCAATAGCGATGTTGTTTGCGATGTTGCAGTGTGTGAAACCTATCAGCGACCCGGCCCCTGCTGTGAAGTTGTAATCATTACAAATCGTTCAGGACCATTCCTAGGTCCTTTGTTTCCCGCTGTGCAGCAAGCATCGCTGGAAAGTTTCAGTGTGTGAAAGACTTTGCAGTGACTTTGTTAGCAACTTCCCTTTCAAAAGGCTGCTTATCAACGTCCCCAACAACCAGCTAGGTCGCTCTGCAGGTCCGGATCGCTGTTGCGTTGTTGGCCAGGTTTGCCTGTTTGACTGCTCACCAGCGACTTAGCAGAGACTTAGGGAGGTCGCTGTTACGTCACAAAACCGGTGACGTTACAGCGATGTCCTTTGCGATGTTGCAGTGTGTAAACCCAGCTTAAAACTACATTTTTTTACTTCCAATTTATCCATCATCTGCTTTCCTGTAAAATTATTCATCAACTGTAACAGTACACACATAATTTAGTTCAGTGAGCGTCAACTATGCTGCCTTTAATATGTACAACCCAAGCACATTAATAGATGGATCACAGCAGTATCACACATTTAGGGTATCTCATCATTTTTGGAAAAACTTTTAGGCGACCTCTCACAACTAAAGGGGGCTTTACACGCAACGACATCGCTAACAAGATGTCGTTGGGGTCACGGAATTCGTGACGCACATCCGGCTTCGTTAGCGACGTCGTTGCGTGTGACACGTACGAGTGACTGCTAATGATCAAAAATACCTAATCATTGATCGTTGACACGTCGATCAAATCCCAAATATCGTTGATGGTGCATGACGCAGGTTGATCGTTGTTCCTGAAGCAGCACACACTGCTACGTGCGACACCCCAGGAACGACGAACAACACCGTACCTGCGTCCTCTGGCAACGAGGTGGGCGTGACTTTCCTGCGGCTGCTCTCCGCCCCTCCGCTTCAATTGGACGCCTGCCATGTGATGTCGCTGTGACGCCGCACAAACTGCCCCCTTAAAAAGGAGGCGTTTCGCTGGCCACAGTGATGTCGTTAGGCAGGTAAGTATGTGTGATGGGTACTAGCGATATTGTGCGCCACGGGCAGCGATTTGCCCATGACGCACAAACGACGGGGGCGGGTGCTTTCACTAGCGATGTCACTGCTTGTAAAGCAGCCTTAACCGTCTGCATCATTGAAAGGGTAACTCTTCCTACCAGAGGAGGTGATTGGTAAGACCTCTGATGGCTCATAAAGCTTTTTCAATTTTACAAGTAGAAGCTCATGCACCCCTAAGTTTGAATTATGAAATCAATCTTTTATATTATTACTAAATATTTAATTCAGGGCTAGCGCTCAGTCAAATATTTACAGTCATAGTTTGTTTGGTAAATCTTTTAAGTCTAATGCATCAAAAGTTTGAAATATGGCTTTTTACTCAGTTATAGTGCTATTGTAACATGGCTGGGGTGGTAGTCTTGGGTGAGGTACTCTTCTTCCATGCCCCGCCACACTACATGAAAATGGAGGTCCAGGTATGTGTGTTGTTAGTTTTACCTGGGCGATATGCCTCTGCAGACCGCATACTGTCGTTGGACAATGCAGGCGAGGACCAGATACAGTAGAACAAATTGAGGGAGACCAAAGTCCAAAAATAAACTTTTCTTAACATGAAGTTGATGAGAATTATGTACATCCGACAAAAAGCACAACACTTTATGATGGCTTTGTTTGCACAATGCAAAGATAGGCACCTTCCGGTCATTTGTGTTGATATGCTGCTTTCCTATGCTGTCTGGTTCCACACACGCCGATATACTACTACAGTGTCGGACTTGGTTCACATTGCAGAGTCCAACATGCGGCCTGGTCTCTCTTAAGTGCTAAACTCAGCTGGGAGTCGGCTGAGTTGTTTCACTGCTCCCAGCCAAGCAGGAGTTAATCCTTTTTTGGAGCAGTGTGCAACTCTTCTTAAGGCCCCGTCACACTAAGCAACATCGCTAGCAACATCGCTGCTAACGAACAACTTTTGTGACGTTGCTAGCGATGTTGCTGTGTGTGACATCCAGCAACAACCTGGCCCCTGCTGTGAGGTCGTTGGTTGTTGCTGAATGTCCTGGGCCATTTTTTAGTTGTTGCTCTCCCGCTGTGAAGCACAGATCGCTGTGTGTGACAGCGAGACAGCAACAACTAAATGTGCAGGCAGCAGGAGCCGGCTTCTGCGGAGGCTGGTAACCAATGTAAACATCGGGTAACCAAGAAGCCCTGTCCTTGGTTACCCGATATTTACCTTTGATACCAGCCTCCGCCGCTCTCACTGCCTGTGCTGCCGGCTCCTGCTCTGTGCACACATGTAGCTGCAGCACACATCGGGTTAATTAACCCGATGTGTGCTGTAACTAGGAGAGCAGGGAGCCAGCGCTAAGCAGTGTGCGCTGCTCCCTGCTCTGTGCACATGTAGCTGCAGCACACATCGGGAAATTAACCCCATGTGTGCTGTAACTAGGAGAGCAAGGAGCCAGCGCTAAGCGGTGTGCGCTGCTCCCTGCTCTGTGCACATGTAGCTGCAGTACACATCGGGAAATTAACCCCATGTGTGCTGTAACTATAAGAGCAAGGAGCCAGCGCTAAGCGGTGTGCGCTGCTCCCTGCTCTGTGCACATGTAGCTGCAGTACACATCGGGAAATTAACCCCATGTGTGCTGTAACTATAAGAGCAAGGAGCCAGCGCTAAGCAGTGTGCGCTGCTCCCTGCTCTGTGCACATGTAGCTACAGCACACATCGGGAAATTAACCCCATGTGTGCTGTAACCATAAGAGCAAGGAGCCAGCGCTAAGCAGTGTGCGCTGCTCCCTGCTCTGTGCACATGTAGCTGCAGCACACATCGTGTAATTAACCTGATGTGTGCTGTAACTAGGAGAGCAGGGAGCCAGCGCTCAGTGTGCGCTGCTCCCTGCTCTCTGCACGTGTAGCTCCGTGCGGTGGTAACCAAGGTAAATATCGGTTTGGTTACCCGATATTTACCTTAGTTACCAAGCGCAGCAGCTTCCACGCGGCGCTGGGGGCTGGTCACTGGTTGCTGGTGAGCTCACCAGCAACTTGTGTAGCCACGCTCCAGCGATCCCTGCCAGGTCAGGTTGCTGGTGGGATCGCTGGAGCGTTGCAGTGTGACATCTCACCAGCAACCTCCTAGCAACTTACCAGCGATCCCTATCGTTGTTGGGATCGCTGGTAAGTTGCTTAGTGTGACTGGACCTTTAGAGCAGGGCTGCTGATTACCATTTCCAGATTGTCTCTTCCTATTTAAGGCTGGGGAGTGTAGTAGGAGGCCGCCGAAGATAGCATCAGCGATCAGGGTCTCAGTGGTTCTCAGTGCATGGCAAACAACAGTTGGTTTGTTGTGTGATGTGAACGTTCCCCTGTTCGTGAGTTTTCCCCTACCCTTTTTTTTATTCCCCAAGTACACATATTGTCTCTCCTTTGCGTATCTTTTCTGTGGGGTGTTGTTACTGGGTTTCTGGCTCGCTCCCAAGATTTGTTTGGAATAAGGTAAGGGTTTGGACAGGAGACAAGACCAAGTTGGGCACCCGGGCTTCCCTACCTTCAAGGGTACCCCTGGATGAGGGTGAGCGCAGGGGCCCCAGTCTTAGGGCCAGCTTAGAAACCCCAGGTCTGTCAGTACCACCCCCATATAATTTCCTTACAAGTCCCAACAAATCAGCAAACCATTATGAGAAGCTCCATCTTCCCCTGTGAGGACAGTTTGGGCTGCAGTATAATACTACAGTCCCTCACTCTACTTTCAGTTCCCAGTTGACTAAGGGTACCTTCACACTTAGCGATGCAGCAGCGATCCGACCAGCGATCTGACCTGGTCAGGATCGCTGCTGCATCGCTACATGGTCGCTGGTGAGCTGTCAAACAGGCAGATCTCACCAGCGACCACTGAACAGCCCCCAGCCAGCAGCGACGTGCAAGCGACGCTGCGCTTGCACGGAGCCGCCGACTGGAAGCTGCGGAGACTGGTAACTAAGGTAAACATCGGGTATGGTTACCCGATGTTTACATTAGTTACCAGCGCTGTGTGCAGAGAGCAGGGAGCCGCGCACACTGAGCGCTGGCTCCTTGCTCTCCTAGCTGCTGTACACATCGGGTTAATTAACCCGATGTGTAATGCAGCTACATGTGCAGAGAGCAAGGAGCCGCGCACACTGCTTAGCGCTGGCTCCTTGCTCTCCTAGCTGCTATACACATCGGGTTAATTAACCCGATGTGTACAGCAGCTACATGTGCAGAGAGCCGGAGCCGGCAGCACAGGCAGCGTGAGAGCTGCGGAGGCTGGTAACTAAGGTAAATATCGGGTAACCACCTTGGTTACCCGATGTTTATCTTGGATACAGCTTACCTCAGCTGTCAGACGCCGGCTCCTGCTCCCTGCTCGCTTCATTTGTCGCTCTCTTGCTGTCACACACAGTGATCTGTGTGTCACAGCAGGAGAGCGGCTTTGAAGAAAACGAACCAGGGCTGTGTGTAACGAGCAGCGATCTCGCAGCAGGGGCCAGATCGCTGCTCAGTGTCACACACAGCGAGATCGCTAATGAGGTCACTGCTGCGTCACAAAAAGCGTGACTCAGCAGCGATCTCGGCAGCGAGCTCGCTGTGTGTGAAGCACCCCTAATGAAGACCTCACTGACTGAGCTACTTCAGTACGACTCATCACTAGTATCTTGATAGTCCATACAATGAGTGTCACAAACTCCTGGCTGTAAAGCACTCTCAGCTCTCATAGGAGAACTCGTGTCCCAATATGGAGACCATAGCTTCCTTTGCAATATAGACAATTGTTTACTTTAGTTCTGTTTATCCAAGATAAGGAATCTTTCCTTTCGCTTAATTGCCTTTGATTGGGTCTATCTTGCATTTTCCTTACCCATAGGTAAAGACATGTGCTGTTTCCATGGCCTCCCTGTCCTCTTGAATCAAGGATTTCATCCTGCTGCTCTTCAAAACAATATTCTTCACCTTTCTCAAAGCATTTTTTACCTGGACTACTCTGATGAACAAAAGGGTAACAATGTTTTGAACTTTAGACTTTCAGGCTCTATATCTCACCATAAACTACAGCTTAGAACTTAAGACTGCCATCATTTTATAGACAATCATTTTGCCTATCTCATACATAAATTTGACATGTACCTATTTATCATACGATTAGTTATGCATATTTTTGTCATTTCACTGCATTGTTACTCTTTTACTCCTGGTAGTGAAAACATCTTTTTCTTCCTGCATTCAAGCAGAACAACCACCTGAAGCATACGTCGAGATTGGTGAAGAAAATGGTCAAGGTAGAAGTGCTGGATTGGCCCTCACAGTCCCCAGACCTCAACCCAATCAAACTCTTGTGAGTAGAGTTGAAGAAAAAGCTGTATACATAGACAATATACACCAATATTAGGAAGGTGTAGAAGAGGCCTGGCATCAAATTTTGGTTACGACATGCTTGAATCTCATAGTGAACTTGCTCACAGGATTCATGCAGTGTTGAAAGCAAAAAGTGGATTTACAAAATATTACCAAAATAATAAAAAATGTATTGAGATTTTTAGGAGCAAAACAGTAACAATGCATAACTAATTGTATGCTAAATAGTTGCAAGTCAAATTTATGTTTGAGATATCCAATATGTTTGTCTTCAAAATGATAATAGTCTTATTCTCAAAGCTGGATGTGAGATATGTAGCCTAAAAGTAAAAATGTCAAAACATAGTTACCCTTTTACTTGTCAGCATAAGTGCCCTGTAATTCTCTCATTCATTTTTCCTTGCAAAAGTCTTCAAGTTCTGTGAGATTCCTGGGTCGTCTTGCATGCACTGCTCTTTTGAGGCTCAGCTGCAGATTATTAATGAGGTTCAGATCAGGGGACTGTGAGGGCCATTGTAAAATCTTGCACATTTTGCTTAATTGTTGGTGAGATGCTCTTTTCCTGAAATTCTGTACCCTTTTTTTCTCCACACATACCTGGCTATAATGTGGCCCAAGAGTTCTCTTTTAATCTCATCCGTCTACAGGACTTGTTTCCAAACTGCATCTGGCTTGTTTAGATATTCTTTTGCATACTTCTGACTGAATTTTATGGTGAGGACGCAGGAGAAGTTTTCTTCTGAAGACTCTTCCATTAATGCCATATTTGTGCAGATGTCTCTCAACAGTAGAACAATGTACTACAACTCCAGAATCTGCTAAATCTTCCTGAAGGTCTTCTGCAGTCAAGCAGGGGGTTCTGGTGTGCCTTTCAAGCAATCCTATGAGCAGCTCTTGCAGAAATTTTGCTTGGTCTTCCAGACCTTATCATGACCTCCACTGTTCCTGGTAACTGACATTTCTTAATAACATTTCAAACTGAGGAAAGAGAAACTTGAAAACGTTTTGTTATCTTCTTTTTTTTTTTTTCTAATTTAAAGTTTTTTGAGTTTTCAAAAAAAGAAACATACATGAGAAGAACACAGAACCGTGCTGTAGCAAATAGCACTCATCGACAATCTGAACGATAAACTATCATGGGCTTCATAATGGAATATCAAAGATTACATTGATACATGGATACTCATTTTAAACCATATAGAATAGTAAAACAAAGAAGAAAGCTAAAGGAAAGAGGCAGTCATGAAGTGTAAAGAGGAAAGAGTGAGTCAGAGAAAGAAGTGAAAGGATAGGAAGTAGGACGCAGCGACCGGGACTAATACATTGTCTGTTGGACCAAGACTTGTCAAAAGGACGGTATATTATCTGAAGAATAAGGGGGCCAGGGTATCTGTCTTCCGGGAGTTAGAGTAGCTCCAGAATTTTTTTACTCGACAGGAATGATTCCCACTGAAATCATTTGGTGGCTGTCTCTACGGTCTGCCCATGTGACTGGGCCATCACCATTTCCATTCGGTGAATCACATTCACCTCCATAACCCACTCGTCCAGCGTAGGGGGGGGGGTAGGATCCTTCCAACGTCGTGGAATTACTGTCTGGGCAGCCTGGAGGAGGTGACCTAAAATGGATTTTTTATAAACCTTTTCGGCTATGTTAAAGATATACAATAAAACTACTTCTGGGCGGCTTGGGACTGCAATCCCGGTAACCTCGTGGATGGCTACTAGTACTTTGTTCCAAAAGAACGACAAGCTCGGGCAGTACCACCAGATGTGTGACATAGTGCCCCCCTGCGCTCCACAGCGCCAGCACGTATCAGGAGCTTCGGGACACCACGCATGGAGAGATGCTGGGACCCTGTACCACCTAGAAAGTATTTTATAGCTGGTTTCTTGCATTCTGGTGGCCACCACTGACCTGTGGGTCAGACGGAAACATCACTCCCATTGCTTCCAAGGGAACGTCTGATTGAGCTCTGCTTCCCATGCCGCACAGAAGCGAGGGGGGGGACGTCTCTGCCGCGCTTGTCAGAAACTTGTACACCCTTGAAATTGCATGACGCGAGTAAGAAGACCCACTACAAAGATTTTCAAAAGCTGTTTGGGGAGGACAGAGGGACATGACAGTGTCTTGGGAGGTTATGAAGTGTTTGAGTTGGGCATATTCAAAATGGAACCGCAGTTTGAAGTTGCGATTCTCTACAATCTCCCGGAGCGAAAGGAGGGATCCCCACAGGGCCACCTGTTTTAATCTCAGGGGATTTAGTTTCATGCTGCCCAAAAAGTTATTGGACGATGCTCCCGGCAGGAACTCTGGATTGTCAGTTAATGGCATAAGGGGACCTCTAGGCTGGATCATGAGGTTGCGTGATAGCATAGAGTGTATTGTTTTCAATGTTTGTTTGGTGCTATAGGACATCTCAATTTTATGTTTGGTGAGGAGAGGCCAGGTCCACGGCAGGGTCGGTATTGATAAAGGGCATAAATCCTGCGCCAGACCAACCCAGAGCTTGGACTCCGAGCAGTGCAGAAGATCCAGGACCCTTGCGTGAGCGGCTGCCATGTAATATCGCCTACAATCGGGCAAACCCGCTCCTCCCGTGTTCTTGGTCCTAGTTAAGACGCTGCATCTCAAGCGAGCACGCTTCTTGGACCAAACAAATTGATTGAATAAGCGTTGTATCTTGGCCCAGTATGCTGCCGGGATGTAGACCGGAACCGTCTTGGTTAAGTAGAACAGTCGTGGCAAGGCCGTCATCCTGAGAACGCTAATCCTGCCAAACCTCGATAGAGTACCTTTTTGCCATGAGGCCAAATCTCCCTCAAGTTTTGACAGAAAAGTTTGATAATTTAATTGGAAGAGCCTAGCTGGGTCGGAGGGGATGTTTATTCCCAAATATCCGATACTGCCGTGGGGTGGCCATCTAAAGGGAAAATGTGGTTTAAGAGCATTTTCCAGTGTTAGGGGTAAAGAGATGTTTAGGGCCTCTGATTTATCAAAATTAATTTTGAAGTTGGACCATTTGCTGAAGCGGTTTAGCTCCAACATTATTGACGGGAGGGAAGTGAGAGGGTTGCATAGGTAAATAAGAAGATCATTGGCAAACGCGGCACATTTATGCTCCCGCTTGGCGATCCGAATACCTTGTATATCCGGGTTATTCCTGATGGCCGATAACAGATGCTCCATCACCAAAACATAAAGTAAAGGTGACAAGGAACATCCCTGCCGGGTCCCATTCCGGATGGAGAAGGGTTTTGACAGAGTGCCATTAATCTTGAGGTATGCAGTCGGGGAATGATATAAGGCCATTATCTTGGATGAGAAGACAGGTCCCAGGCCTATATGCTCCAGTGTCTGTGAGAGAGACTGCCAGGAGACTCTGTCGAAAGCCTTCTCTGCATCCAAAGATAGCAGCATCAAAGAAAGTTTTTTAGTATGTGCATGTTGAATTATGTCTAGGGTTTTTATGGTATTGTCCCTTGCCTCCCTTCCCGGGACAAACCCGACCTGGTCTAAATGGATCAGGTCCGGGAACAGAGGGCCCAATCTGTTTGCCAAAAGCTTGGCATAGATTTTTAAATCTACATTAAGTAGTGATATCGGTCTAAAACTGCTACATGCCGTGGGGTCTTTATCAGCTTTACGGATCAGAGAGATATGGGCAGTGGTTGAATGGGGCGGGAAAGGGACAGAGTCCGAAATTGAATTGAAGGAAAGAAGCATTAAAGGTGCTAACTGTTTCGAAAAGGCCTTGTAAAATTTGGCAGGGAATCCGTCGGGTCCAGGGCTTTTATTACCCGGTGTGTCACGGATCACCATCAACAAGTCATTCAGTAAAAATGGACTTTCCAGGTCCTCAATTGTGGAGCTACTGGGACGTTTAAAAGGTGAGGACATTGAGGGGCATCTGTCATCTGAATCTGGGGGCTCGACAGGCAAATTATATAACTTTGAGTAGAAATCATGAAAAGTGTTAGAGATGTCAGGGGTAGCGTAGAGTAGTTCGTCGCGTGGGTTCTTGATGCAGGGTATAAGGGTGTGGGCTGTCCCTTCTCTCAACGCATTAGCCAACAACCTGCCCGGCTTATCTCCAAACTCATAAAACCTCCCCTTCCCCACCTGTATCAGGCGCTTATATGAGGAATCTAATAGTTTTTTAACCTCCATCCTGGTCTGTAGAAGAGCCTGTAAGTTCGTGGCCGATAAGGCTTGCTTGTGAATGAGCTCCCGTTCAGAGACCCTATGAAGAGCTTTTACTATATCTTGGGCCCGTTCTTTTTTGATACGGGACCCGTGTTTAATAAAAATACCTCGTATGAAACATTTCAATGCTTCCCACTTGTAAGTGGGGGCTGTGTCATGTACTGAGTGGTCTTCCACAAACCTGGTGATAGAGGTCTGAACGTCTGCAACACAGAGCTCATCCAGCAGCAATGACTCATTCAACTGCCACGACCCTTTGGGGACAGAGAGAGAAGGAATCTCAATCGAACAATAGACCAGCGCATAGTCCGACCATAGTATGTTATCCATCCCAGTATGTCGGATCCAGGGAAGGGCATTGTGCTGTAATAATATGTAGTCAATGCGACTGTATGAGTCTTGAGTATGGGAATAGAAACTGTAGTCTCTATCAGACGGGTGCTTCAGTCTCCAGGTGTCAAACAATTGAATGCGCAATAAAGCTTTTTTAATACGTTTAATGGTGGTGTAAGCAATGTTAGATTTCCCCCTGGAGTTGTCCAAAGTGGGATCAAGGGTGACATTGAGATCGCCACATAAAATTACTGTACCTTGTATTAGTGGGATCGCGGCGTCTACCAGACGGGCAACAAAACTGTCCTGCTTTTGATTTTGGCCATATGCTATAATTATTGTTAGTGTTTGATCCCCCACCTTCAGCGAGAGGATAATATATCTTCCCAGACTATCTGTCGTGCACTTTAGGATTTGATGTGGGAGGGATTTATGAATGGCTATCGCCACACCTTTAGAACGGGAATCCGGGTTATCCGAGGATACCCATGTCTGATAATGCCTATTTTTGAGGATGGGGGCATGTCCTTGTTTGAAATGGGTCTCCTGAAAACACACCACACTCACCTTCCGCTTATGCAGGTGGTGCAATATCTGTGATCGTTTCTCCGGAACATTGAGGCCCCTGGCGTTAAAAGAAGCGATAGTTAGGTCCGCCATCTATAAGGGAGTGAGTATTAGAGATGTATGAGAAAGGGGATCGAACACGATCAGCCTGGCCGCCGGAAGAAGGGAGAGAACGAGATTTGAGGTGAGTAGAGTATAGCGTAGAAGAAAACACAAAGAACATCAGGTGAAAAAACCTTGCATAGTATGCTAATACCGAACAAATGTCCTAGGGAACATATCCGCCTCATCTTGGCGGGATAGAGAATCCCAACCTATTTGGGGAAAAAGGATGTCAGACATAACCAAGCAGATCTCTGGATATACTGAAAACATTAATGATAACCATAAATACCGGCAAAAGATTGAAATGCTGATATATTACGGGCAGTGAGTAAACTTTAAAGCAACAAATACCGGTCATTTGGCTTTGAATAACTGTAGATAAAATAGATCATATAGGCATACGCGGCCTCTGTGCCTCTCTATGTCGGGTAACGAGAGCGACCCGCTCCACGTCCCCGTTCTCCTCTCGGGGGTAGTCCCTTGTTATACCCAGAAGGTGGGGTTGGTCTGGTAGGGATGATTCTTTCCCTGGGGACCAAGGGCTGGAATAGGGTAATGGGCCAGGTCCCGATAGGGATCACGGGCAGGCCCAGGGTCTTGGTGAATGCCGGGAGGTCCTCTGGAGAACGCAGGATCCGCCATCATGAGTCCTTCTGTACCGCCAATGAGAATAGGAATCCCCACCGGAATGGTAGTCCCTTTTCTTTTAAAACATCCAGAAGGGGCTTAAAAGTAGCACGTTGGGCTAGGGTGTGCCTGGAGAGATCTGGCATTATACGGATGGGAGAGCCGTTGTACGATAGGTTCGGCTTCTTCCTGGCTGCTTGTAAAACGGCCTCCTTTGCGGCAAAGAAATGCACCCTGCACACAACATCTCTTGGGCGGGGGTCCTCTGGATCCGGGGGCCGTAAATCCCTGTGAGCTCTGTCAAGCTCTAGAGGGGTTCCCGGTGGTTTCTTTAACAAATTATTAAAAATAGAACGGAGGACAGCGGGGATATCGGGGGCTGCAATTGATTCAGGAAGGCCTCTAATACGTAGATTGTTCCTTCTATTTCTATTCTCTTGGTCATCTATATGTTGTTGAAGGGCGAATAATTGCTTGGACTGATTCTTTACTGTCTCTTGGATAGCTTGAATAGAGATTTAGGAGTTTGATTGCTGCTCAGTAAGGGTGTCGACTCTATGGGTAAGTGAGGAGAGATCAGACCGCAGTTGGATAAATTCCTGTTTACATTCCGCCACCACTTGATTAGCCAGTGCTGCAATGTCATTCTTGGTGGGGATCGCTTGTAACAGTGACCGCAGATCTACCAAGGACGCAGGGCGATCCTCGCTCGCCGAAGTGGCAGCATGAGACACATTGGGGTATGCATAGAAAGAGTCCTGCATAGCTGGACCGTATATCATTTTCTGTGTATTGTGGGGATTGTTTATGCCCTCCCACGGCGGTGGCACAGCCACAAGTCGAAATGGAGGGGCCCCCAGCGACATGGGCCCTTTGTTTATGGGTATCAGAGAGTCTCTCTCCAGGACCCAGTCTGTGTCCATCTGGCTCTCAGCCCAGGAGGATCCCATACTCTAGCTATTTGGAGAGGTGGGGGAGTACCTCCTTCTGAGGCATCCCCCAAAACTTGGCACCTGCCTCCAGTGACTCATGTGGTCCTCCTCAGTCTCCAGGTCCCCCTGGTGGTCGTGTGGCCCCTGTCAGGGGAAGGTGACCCGTGCGGCTATAATCCCCTCTGGTGTGGGCCCCTAACAGCCTGTTCCCCCTCTGTCCCCGCACCTGTATCCTGTAGTCAGGCAGTCCTTCAGAGGTGTCAGCTGCTTCCTTCCCTCCTGCATCCACCGCCTTTGTAAAAGGGCCTGATGATTCCTGAGCTGCGGCCGCTCTGTGTGGATCTTGTTTCTGCAGCGCCCGGGGCTGCGGCGGTAAATCATCACCCGGGTCCGAACACGTGTGCAGACCTCGCGCACACACCGCAGCTCCTCCGATTTCGCTGGCGCCGGCTGCGGGTAAGTTGTAAGGACTTACCAGTCCTAGTGGCAGTGTAGCGGAGCGCGAGGCATGCGAGGTCGCGGCTGCGGGTGTCCCGTCCTCCATCACTATCCTCCAGGCCGCGTCTCAGGTAGGCGGGCGCCATCTTGGAATGGCGCCAGCAGATCCACTGCTCCTCTCGCCGCGGGGTTCCCGTCTGTGTTTGTCGCCACTGTTGGTCTCATGGCAGGTCCTCTCACATCACGGGGCGCCTCCGCAGCTTCATCCCTCCTCTGGTTCCCCAGCCCTGCCACTACTTTGGGCACCAGGACAGGGACAGGTTCCAGCCCAGGCTATGTAGGCCGCAGCTCTTGCCCCGACTGTGAAGTCGTCCCAGACTCCCTGGAGCGGGTGAAATAAGCTCCAATATTATTCTGAGGAGCATGGGGGCGACTTGGGGTGCTGGTCTTGCTCTTTTTGGCAGCAGATTTGCCCATTGTATATGGTAAAGCCGGCTTTATGGGGAATTATACAGAGGAGCTCCAGAAAGCCACGTCCTCACTCAGCCATGTCTAGCTCCGCCCCCCCATTTTGTTATCTTCTTATAGCCTTCTCTTGCTTTGTGGGCCTCCATCATTTTCATTTTCAGAGTGCTAAGCAGCTGCTAAAGCCCCCCGTTCACATTTAGCGACTTACCAGCGATCCCGAAAATGATGCTACCTGATAAGGATTGCCGGTGAGTCGCTGGGAGGTTGCTGGTGAGACGTCAGACAGTCAGACCTTACCAATGACTCAGTAATGATACAGGTCGCAGTAGCGACCTGTATAACGATCTCTACTGTTATTGGGACCCTGTCACACAGTGTCAAACATAGCAATGCGTCCTGCCCAGCAGGACATTGCCTTTGAAGAAAATGGTCCAGGACATTCAGCAACGATCGGCGACCTCACTGCAGGGGCGAGGTCGTTGCTGGATGTCACACACAGCGACATTGCTAGCAAGATCGCTGTTGCGTCACAAAAATCGTGACTCAGCCTTAAGAAGAACCCATGGCTGCTGTTTTTTTTGGCACAAGGTTAAAGGAAGCTGGTTTCTATAAAACTGTGAATTTTGCATCACTTAACCTTTCCTAACAATGCTAGTGAGCAAGCCATAACCTATAATAAAAGTGCCCAAACTTGTGCATTGGGCCATTTTCCTTTTTTGTTAATTTTCAAATGTAAGATATATATATACAGTACAGACCAAAAGTTTGGACACACCTTCTCATTCAAAGAGTTTTCTTTATTTTCAGGACTCTGAAAATTGTAGATTCACATTGAAGTCATCAAAACTATGAATTAAAACATGTGGAATGAAATATTTAAAAAAGTGTGAAACAACTGAAAATATATCTTATATTCTAGGTTCTTCAAAGTAGCCACCTTTTGCTTTGATTACTGCTTTGCACACTCTTGGCATTCTCTTGATGAGCTTCAAGAAGTAGTCACCGGAAATGGTTTTCCAACAGTCTTGAAGGAGTTCCCAGAGATGCTTAGCACTTGTTGGCCCTTTTGCCTTCACCCTACAGTCCAGCTCACCCCAAACCATCTCGATTGGGTTCAGGTCTGGTGACTGTGGAGGCCAGGTCATCTGGCGTAGCACCCCATCACTCTGCTTCTTAGTCAAATAGCCCTTACACAGCCTGGAGGTGTGTTTGGGGTCATTGTCCTGTTGAAAAATAAATGATGGTCCAACTAAACGAAAACCGGATGGAATAGCGTGCTGCTGCAAGATGCTGTGGTAGCCATGCTGGTTCTGTATGCCTTCAATTTTGAATAAATCCCCAACAGTGTCACCAGCAGAGCACCCCCACACCATCACACCCCTCCTCCATGCTTCACGGTGGGAACCATCCATGTAGAGTCCATCCGTTCACCTTTTCTACAAAGACACGTTGGTTGGATCCAAAGATCTCAAATTTGGACTCATCAGACCAAAGCACAGATTTCCACAGGTCTAATGTCCATTCCTTGTGTTCTTTAGCCCAAACAAGTCTCTTTTGCTTGGTGCCTGTCCTTAGTAGTCGTTTCCTAGCAGCTATTGTACCATGAAGGCCTGCTGCACAAAGTCTCCTCTTAACAGTTGTTATAAAGATGAGGTGTGTCCAAACTTTTGGTCTGTACTGTATATATATATATATATATATATATATATATTATATATATATATATATACATACACAGTGTATATATATATATATATATATATATATATACACACACACACACATACACACACTTTTGCCTAATAAAATACAAAGGAAATATGTCATGTTTCATGTTTAACTTTATTTCTTTTACAGATCATTTTGTGTTGAACTTGCTCAACTGTTCGCACAAACAGTAATTTTGACTTGACCAGGAGTACCCAAACTTTTAAATGCAACTGTATAAAGTACTTGGAAACTGTGATGTGCACAATAATTTAGAACAGTTTTTTTTTTATTTTTGTTAGTTTTGAAAAATATATTGTTATCACTAGGATATTTGTCCAATAAAATTTGATTTGGAATGCAATATATACTGGGGTGGAGGACAAAAAAGCATAGTTAAAAACATTTTTCTTTATGTCCACCCAAAAAAATGCAGTACAATGTAAGCATGTAAAACAAGAGACCAAAAAAGCCTTTTTTTTCTTTGTCTTGCCCATTTTAGTCAATGGCTGTGCTGCCATATGCAGTATGATTTAATACAGTTTGTTTTGCAATTTAGGTGTACACATCCGCCAGAATTTACACAGTGTATATATATGATGCAACACATGATAGATCATATTCTGCAATTCTTTTGCTGACTTCTTTTATGTACTGTTTTTAATGGATGTGGGTGTGTTCTAGCCTTTGGAGTGAATCAACATGCGTATTAGGTGGGTCGGTACTCAGGATCAGGATGTATCAGGCGTGGAATGACTTTTGTCCATGTACTTTGAGTATTCCATGTGCATTATATGTTTTACGACTTTATAAATATGATCCTAGCCTTACAGACCATGAGAAACTGGAGGTTTGACTTATACATGCACCAGTTTTAATCTGTTGGGGTTAAAGGGAATCCATCAATAAGTTTTGCTATGGAATATGAGAGCAACATGGTGTAGGGACAGAGACCCCAGGGATGTGTCACTTACTGGGCTGCTTGGTATAATTTTGATAAAATTTCTGTTTTGCTGTAGATGTAGCCCACACTCAAATATAAGCCCACACCCCTGATTGACAGCTTCCTGTGTACACTGTACCAATCAGTGGTGGGGGCGGGATTACATAGATTGGCTGGTCTGGCTTACACATGACACCTAGTCCTACAGTGATAATCTCCTGTGATAAAAAACTGATTATATTGCACCTTTACATTATGGGTGTCAGGTCCGAGCATTTCTACATGAGCAGTGTCCTGGAAAGTGGATTGGTCATTGTGGGCCAGATGAATGGCCATCAAGTTCTCCAAATCTGACCCCCTTAGACTTTTATCTTTGGGGTCATCTGAAGGCAATTGTCTACGCTGTGAAGATACAATAAGTGCAGCATCTGAAACAACGGATACTGGAAGCCTGTGCTAGCATTTCTTCTGCGGTGTTGCTATCAGTGTGTCAAGAGTGGGAGAAGAGGGTTGTATTGACAATCTAACACAATGGGCAGCACTTTGAACACATTTTATAAGTGGGCATAAAATTGTAAATAACTAATGAACGAATAAAGTTATGTTAAAACCAAGCACACCATTGTTTTTCTTGTGAAATTCTCAATATGCTTGATATGTTACATGAAACTCTTCCCATTGGAAAAAATAAAGTTGGATCCAAAATGGCCGACTTCAAAATGGCCGCTATGGTCTCCTCCCATCTTGAAAAGTTTCCCCCCTCCCATATACTAATGAGCCACAAACAGCAAGTTGATATCACCAACCATTCCTATTTTATTTAGGTGTATACATGTAAATGGCCTACCCTGTACAACAAGCTGCTGAGCAAGTGTCACATTCCTGGAATCAGGATCTCTGTGCCTACGTTACGCTGCTCTCGGAATAAAAAAAATAAAACTTACTGACATTACTTTAAAGGGAATTTGTCACCAGGTTTTTGCTATGTAAGCTGAAACTAGCATGCTGTAGGGGTTAAAAAACAAAACTCAACTATGCCTCTCTTATCAGGAGCCGTGCTGTTGTTTTCTTAAACTAAGGGCTTTATCACTTGGTGATTATGATCGAGCAAGCCCTCTCCTGTGACTGACACCTCACTGTACAATCTCTATTGAGAGCCTGGTGTGAGTGCGTACAGCTCCCGGGGCTCAGCTACATGACTAAACCTAAAAATTCAGATTGTGTCAGAATGGCTACAGCCAGTAGTCTAAGGCGGGCTTTGCACACTACGACATCGCAGGTGCGATATCGGTGGGGTCAAATCGAAAGTGATGCACATCAGGCGTGGCAGTCAATATCGTAGTGTGTAAATCCTTTTTAATACGATTAATGAGCGCAAAAGCGTCATTATCGTATCATCGGTGTAGGATCCGACATTTCCATTATTTGGCAGCAGCGACAGGTACGATGTTGTTCCTCGTTCCTGCGGCAGCACACATCGCTGTGTGAGAAGCCGCAGGAGCGAGGAACATCCCCTACCTGCGTCACCGCGTCTCACGCCGGCTCTGCGGAAGGAAGGAGGTGGCCGGGATGTTTACGTCCCGCTCATCTCCGCCCCTTCGCTTCTATTGGCCACCTGCCGTGTGATGTCGCTATGACGCCGCACGACCCGCCCCCTTAATAAGGAGGCGGTTTTCCGGCCAGAGCGACGTCGCAGGGCAGGTGAGTGAATGTGAAGTGAAACTGGCGTAGCGATAATATTCGCTACTCCAGCTATCACCATGATATCGCAGCTGCGACGGGGGCGGGGACTATCGCGCACGGCATCGCAGCATCGGCTTTCGATGTCGTGTTCAAAGGGCCCCTAAGTGATACATTGTTGGATTCAGGATCTCTTTGTCTACATCATGCTGCTCTCAGATGAGGTAGTAAAAACCTGCTGACATATTCCCTTTAAGTACATGAGCAGGACCATGCGTGTGCTCTAGTTTCTGGTATAGTGACAGGTATTTTTTATACTTTTCATTCTTCCAGCATTTATAGAAAATAGCAGTGATAGCCGGTCCTGATACGCTTTTACATTCATGTCATATGGCTAAAGAATTTTCTAGAGAAGCTGTTAACCAGAGTATATTTGACTCCCATGTGATTTGTAGTATCTTATTAACACGGAGCTGTTCCACTTGTTCTCCCAAGTAACCAAACAAAGTCCAGACTCCAAGGTGCTTGTAAGTGGAGGACGTTACGTTGCTTCAATCATTTTGCGCATTTGATAATTGTTAACGTGTAAATATTTACTTGAAGGATTATGGGGCCGTGCAGGCTGGTCTGCGAGACGCGATAATCCTAACAAAGTTTTCTCCATTTCCCATGGCTGGTTGTTTTTCCACTCTGTGATTACAACAGCAGGCAAAAGCAATTGGCAAAGTAATCTACTAAACGGGCACACACCTCAGGGAGCATCATGGAACGAAAAAAAAAGCACTTTGTGTGAAATGAATATAAAACTGTAGGTAAAACAAGTGGATTGCTTGATAAGAGCTGCCTGCCTCACAACATATTACAATAGCGTTCACAGCCTACTTGGGAAACGCCATCTTTCACAGTCAATGCGTTCTAATTAAAATCAGTAGGTGTGCAAACAGCGGCATATGCACGCTCCATCACACACCAGTGTTTCTAAAACCACCTGAAAGCAGCACGTCAACCTGTGTTAACTTTTTTTTTTCCAGGTAATTTATGTAAGGCCTCTTTTACACGTCCGTGAAAATCACGCACGTTTTTCACGGACGTGTCAAAGGTGCGTATTGCCCTCGGTGTGCCCTGTGTATGGCACACATGTGTTCTCCGTGTGTTATCCGTGATAACACCCAGAGAACGGGAACTTTCTACTCACCTTTCCCTGGCGTCGCTGTCCGTGGTGCTGATCTTCGGTCTCCGGTCCTGCCGACTCCCCGCTGCTGCTGCTTCCGGCCGCAGTGAAGTGAATATTCAATTAGCATAATGAGCGGAGGTCGGCAGCAAGTGACAGCAGCGGCAGAGACTGCAGGGCAAGAGAAGGTGAGTAAAGGTTTGTTTTTTTTTCTCACAGACACATGTCTTCTCTCCGGTGCGTGTCACAGAGAACACATCCGTGTGGTCCGTTTGCATTATGTGTGACACGTTTGCGTTCCGTGTGACACCTGTGATCCCGGAGAGAAAACGGACATGTCGGCGTGAGAAACACACGGACACACGTAAGTATGAAACGGACACATGTTCCGTGCACAAATACTTACGTGTGTCCAAAACCATAGGAATACCTAGGTCTACGTGTGTACATGTCTCCGGTATGTGAGAAAACTGCCAAACACATACCGGAGGCAGGTACGTGTGAAAGAGGCGTAATAAAAATTATCTCTCCCTTATGTGCAGACAGAATTTTTTTAAAAAAGTTTCTCAAGACTTGAGAAAGGTTCTGTGATGGAACCAAAACGTCATTCAGCTCAGGTTACAGAAGAATTTGCAAAGATGTTTATTACGGTGCTTACCTATGGGAGTTTATTCACATGAACGGTAGTAATATATACAAGGCACTACTGAATTCAGTAAAATATGATGATTTTTTTATTATTTAATATTCAGTATAGTCAAGTCAGACGTTGCGGCTCAAACATGGCCTTTTGTTAATCTATTTCAGTTACTGATGAAGGGCCTGTTTGGGCCGCAACGTCTGACTTGACTATACGGAGTATGAAATAATAAAAAATCATCATATTTTACTGAATTCAGGAGGGCCTTGTATATATTACTACTGTATATGGTTTGGAAACCTACCTGAGCACCCTGGTAACTAGAAATTCGGTAGAAGTGCCTTATCCTTTTGAACTATTCACATGAAAGGGACTTGTAAAATAGTGGCTAATCCCTTCAAGGTTTTAAAAAAACCTCCAGGCTAAAGTAGATGCTTTCTTTTTTAAATAGATCCAATTGAAATGTACTACAAACTGGGCACAGTCCAGTCAAAAAATGTATCAGGAGACAAAAAAACCTCTTCCAAATGCTTCAAAAACTTTTCAAAATTGCTTCAGGAAAAGAAACTGTTTCCTAAACTGGTGTCCGTTTGAAAAAAAAAAGCTTCACTGCAGTGTTGACCAGGAAAATAAAATTATCATCTGTTTATTCCAAAAGTAGTGCCACATCTGTACCATTGAAGAAATGGAACTGAGCTACAAAAATACATGCAACCGGAGGACAGGTGTGGCAATATGTTAGGAAGAAAGCAAGCAATACTTTCTGATCCTCGAGAACCCTATTAAGGGAGCTACCATTTTCTGATAAGGTTTCTTTAAATATGTTTATGACAGGGTGTTGTGCTGCTTGAACTAGGGGCGGACATATTACCGGTTCAGCTGCACTGGGGCCCAGAGGTGGAGGGGGGCCCTAGTGCAGCTGCACCAAACAAAAAAAATTGGAAAAATCCTGCCCACCCTTCCCTGGCAGTGATCTTTTTATGGCTGGCTGCATGTGGGCAAAGACTCGAACTGCCCAATTTAATGACTTTCATTGGGGATCAGGTCATGTCCAGGTCCAAAACCGAACTTTATCTAAGGGCAGAGTCACAATAGTGTATGTCATCGGATGTGATATGCTAATGACTCTTGGCTCCCACTCAACTGCAGGCGTGAGCTGAGTGTCATGCAACTATGATCCAATCCAGAGATCGGATCCCAGCTGCGGAGGAGAGGGAGGGATTAATCTCCCCAATTCCTCCATTGTCAGCTTGTGCGTATATCGCACTGCACTTGGATGTCATCCGAGTGCAGTCCGATGTTTTTATCACACGAAAAAACTTGTATGGGTGCAAGTGACACATTTCTTGCTGACAATTTTCTCGCATTGCACTCATGCGAGTCATACACCAGTGTGACTCTACCCTAAAGTCTATCTACCAGCAATTCTCATATGATATAAAGCCAGATAGTGTGAGACAGCAATTGTTTAAGAAGCTAAAATATAACTTTTAATCTATTCACAATAAAAGCTTAGATTAAGACACAAAGGTAACCCAAAGCTCTCTGGATTAATGACAAAAGAGCCAACAACCCAAATCCAGGGAGCCAATGATATATAACAAAATTAACAAAAAAACACAACATACATAACAAAAAATTGAGTATGATAATTATTACTCCAAAGGGGACAGTGCTCCCATAGATGAGTACCTAAAAAAATTATCAAAATAACTCAATATAACAAACATATAGTGCACAGTGATCCTCAAAGAGGAAATCACTCAATTCAAAATTCTAGAATGAATTAGAAACGATCTCATCCATTCCTTGCAGCTTGGGGTATACAGGGTTTCCTCCACACGGGTCCACACAGCATCCAGCTGGCCCTATAGTGACCCTAGGAATCTTAATAACACCTGATGCTACAAGGGCAGACCACATCTAACCCTCTCTTAGTACCCCTATAATGTTCCTGGCCCTCGTCCCGACGCGTTTCATCACTTTAGAATCATCAGGGGACTCCGGTAACACATTAGAGGTCAGAGGTCCTCTTGCCAAGCTCACATAGATACACTAAAGTCTAGCTGAAGCCACGTGAACCAAACTTCCTCAGGTCCGATCATCTGTAACCAAGTTATTTGAAAGCAGAGGTAGAAAACGGTAAAACTGCAAAAAGGTCCAAATCTCTGTATTTCCCAATGGCAGCACAATTTGGTTTAAAAATTTTGCAGTCATTGGGTATTAAGGTGGGGTGAGATTTAGATACATACAGCAAGATGCAATGTAATAAGGGTTAACGTTATCAGCTGTAGACTTTATCCATTAGTTTTGTGGATAGCTCTCAGACAGACACATTACAACGAATGTGCCTTTTCACTTGTTTTTTTTTTTGGCACACCAATTGTCTACAAAAAAAAAAAAAAAAAGAAACGTACTGTGATGTAGCTCAAGCTTAATGCAAGTCAAAGGCTCAGAAAAAAACCCAGAACAAATATCACATGGATGTAATTTATATGCTGTTTGTCTTTTACTGTTTGAAGGGAATCTGTCAGTAAGATCAAGCCACATAGACAGTATACCACAAAAATGAATATATCCCTCATACTTTTTTTAAAAAAAAAATTATATATCTTTTCATGGGACAACATTGAAGATACGACACAGATACAATATAAAGTAGTCAGTGTACAGCTTGTATAACAGTGTAAATTTGATGTGTCCTCTAACTCAATACACAGCCATTAATGTCTAAACCGCCAGCACTAAATGTGAGTACACCCCTAAGTGAAAATCGCCAAATTGCACACAATTAGGTATTTCCCTTCCCCGGTGTCATGTGATTCATTAGTGTAAAAATTAAACCTATGAAAAAATAAAGACAAACCGAGCTTGTCTCGGTGTGAGATGTTTTGCTGACTAGAGATACAGATTTTTATGGTCCATAATTACAGTAACCGGATGATTAACTCCCTCTAAAAAGTGTTACCACTTAAATGCCAACTTAATAGCAAGTAATTTCCTATTACCAACGTTGTAATTACGTTGAGCCAGAGATAACTTCTTAGAAAAAAAGGCACATTGACTACGTTTGCCAATAGATGGACCCTGAGACCAGGGCTGTATTTTGCCTTCGTGCTGCCCTAGGCACTTTAAGTGGTCGCGCCCCTTATTGACAACGTAAAACTGAGTTTTCGCACATGACATCTGTTTAAGGCAGATCTACTCTGCAAAACACTTTAAAAAGTATCAATGAGAAATGAAGGGCACTAACCCCCCCCCCCTTCAATGGGGATCACCACGGGCACATCAAAACATAGCATGAGTATAAAATATTCCCACCACACCGTCCCCACTTATATACTGTGACTGTCACACTGCCCCTAATATACTACACACTGCCCTCTCTTATAAATTATACCCACCACACCTTCCTCAATTATGAAATATGATCTGCACATTGACCTCACATCATGCTGCCCCCTCCTCACAATGTCCAATGCATGCTGCCCCCTCCTCACAATGTCCCATGCATGCTGCCCCCTCCTCACAATGTCCCATGCATGCTGCCCCCTCCTCACAATGTCCCATGCATGCTGCCCCCTCTTCACAGTGTCCCATGCATGCTGCCCCCTCCTCACAATGTCCCATGCATGCTGCCCCCTCCTCACAATGTCCCATGCATGCTGCCCCCTCCTCACAATGTCCCATGCATGCTGCCCCCTCCTCACAATGTCCCATGCATGCTGCCCCCTCCTCACAATGTCCCATGCATGCTGCCCCCTCCTCACAATGTCCCATGCATGCTGCCCCCTCCTCACAATGTCCCATGCATGCTGCCCCCTCCTCACAATGTCCCATGCATGCTGCCCCCTCTTCACAGTGTCCCATGCATGCTGCCCCCTCCTCACAATGTCCCATGCATGCTGTCCCCTCCTCACAGTGTCCCATGCATGCTGCCCCCTCCTCACAGTGTCCCATGCATGCTGCCCCCTCCTCAGTGTCCCATGCATGCTGCCCCCTCCTCACAATGTCCCATGCATGCTGCCCCCTCCTCACAATGTCCCATGCATGCTGCCCCCTCCTCACAATGTCCCATGCATGCTGCCCCCTCCTCACAATGTCCCATGCATGCTGCCCCCTCCTCACAATGTCCCATGCATGCTGCCCCCTCCTCACAGTGTCTCATGCATGCTGCCCCCTCCTCACAGTGTCTCATGCATGCTGCCCCCTCCTCACAGTGTCCCATGCATGCTGCCCCCTCCTCACAGTGTCCCATGCATGCTGCCCCCTCCTCACAATGTCCCATGCATGCTGCCCCCTCCTCACAATGTCCCATGCATGCTGTTCCCTCCTCACAGTGTCCCATGCATGCTGCCCCCTCCTCACAGTGTCCCATGCATGCTGCCCCCTCCTCACAGTGTCCCATGCATGCTGCCCCCTCCTCACAATGTCCCATGCATGCTGCCCCCTCCTCACAATGTCCCATGCATGCTGCCCCCTCCTCACA
Organism: Anomaloglossus baeobatrachus; assembly: GCF_048569485.1. Taxonomy (NCBI): domain Eukaryota; kingdom Metazoa; phylum Chordata; class Amphibia; order Anura; family Aromobatidae; genus Anomaloglossus; species Anomaloglossus baeobatrachus. The sequence goes on from NC_134356.1 coordinate 59,960,600, forward strand.
ATGTCCCATGCATGCTTCCCACTCCTCACAATGTCCCATGCATGCTGCCCCCTCCTCACAATGTCCCATGCATGCTGCCCCCTCCTCACAATGTCCCATGCATGCTTCCCCCTCCTCACAATGTCCCATGCATGCTTCCCCCTCCTCACAGTGTCCCATGCATGCTGCCCCCTCCTCACAGTGTCCCATGCATGCTGCTCCCTCTTCACAATGTCCCATGCATGCTGCCCCCTCCTCACAATGTCCCATGCATGCTGCCCCCTCCTCACAGTGCCCCGTGCATGCTGCCTCTCTCCATGAGCTCCTAATGCTGCCTTCCTTTTTTCCATAATGACACCTCCATGCTGCCCCATTCATCATACTAAGACCACCACACTAGCGCTTATGCTGAGACACACACACACACACACACACACACACACACACACACACACACCCACTCTTGATATTGACTCCCCTACATTGTTCCACTCCATACTGAGCCCACACATGCTGCCACTTCTCCATAATGAGCTCCCAATGCTGCCCCCCTCTCATTCTGAGTCCTTATACTCCCCCGCCATCGATTTTGTCATTGCACTATCCCTCAACCCTTGTCCTCTGTCTCTAGCATTGGCCCCTCTCTCTCATTCCCCCAGCAGCAGCCACTCTCCCCCGCCTTCAGCAGCAGCCTCTCCCCCAGCATCAGCCTCTCTCCCCCCAGCCTCCCCCAGCATCAGCCTCTCTCCCCCCAGCATCAGCCTCCCTGCTCCCAGCATCAGCCTCTCTCCTCCCAGCCTCCCCCAGCATGAGCCTCCTCCAGCATCAGCCTCTCTCCTCCCAGCCTTCCCCAGCATGAGCCTCCTCCAGCATCAGCCTCTCTCCTCCCAGCCTCCCCCAGCATCAGCCTCCCTGCTCCCAGCTTCCCCCAGCATCAGCCTCCCTCCTCCCAGCCTCCCCCAGCATCAGCCTCCCTCCTCCCAGCCTCCCAGCCCCCCTCCTCCAAGCCTCCCCCAGCATCAGCCTCCCTGAGCATCAGCCTCCCTCCTCCAAGCCTCCCCCTCCCAGCCTCCCCCAGCATCAGCCTCTCTCCTCCCAGCCTCCCCCAGCATCAGCCTCCCTGCTCCCAGCTTCCCCCAGTATCAGCCTCCCTCCTCCCAGCCTCAGCCTCTCTCTCTCCCCCCAGCCTCCCTCTCCCCCCAGCATCAGCCTCTCTCCTCTCAGCCTCTCTCTCTCCCCCCAGCCTCCCCCCCAACCTCAGCCTCTCTCTCCCCCAAGCCTCCCCCCCAGCTTTAGCCTCTCTCTCCCCCCAGCGTCAGCCTCTCTCTCCCCCCAGCCTCCCCCCCAGCCTTAGCCTCTCTCTCCCCCCAGCCTCCCCCCCAGCCTCTCTCTCCCCCCAGCCTCAGCGCCTCTCTCTCCCCCCAGCCTCAGTGTCTCTCTCCCCCCAGCCTCCCTCTCCCCCAGCCTCTCTTCCCCCAGCCTCAGCTAATCACAGTTAGCACAGGCATTTCTGAGTATGCAGTGCGCCCCTCCCCCATCACATAGAAATGCCTGTGCTTACTGCTAATTGTGAGTATGCATGCAGTGCACCCCTCCCCCCATCACATACAGTTAGCACAGGCATTTCTGAGTATGCAGTGCGCCCCTCCCCCCATCACATACAATTAGCAGTAAGCACAGGCATTTCTGAGTATGCATGCAGTGCCCCCCTCCCCCCCATCACATACAGTTAGCACAGGCATTTCTGAGTATGCAGTGCGCCCCTCCCCCCATCACATAGAAATGCCTGTGCTTACTGCTAATTGTGAGTATGCATGCAGTGCACCCCTCCCCCCATCACATACAGTTAGCACAGGCATTTCTGAGTATGCAGTGCGCCCCTCCCCCCATCACATACAATTAGCACAGGCATTTCTGAGTATGCAGTGCGCCCTTCCCCCATCACATACAATTAGCAGTAAGCACAGGCATTACTGAGTATGCATGCAGTGCCCCCCTCCCCCCATCACATACAATTAGCAGTAAGCACAGGCATTTCTGAGTATGCATGCAGACTGCATGCATACTCAGAAATGCCTGTGCTTACTGCTAATTGTATGTGATGGGGGGAGGGGCGCACTGCATACTCAGAAATGCCTGTGCTAACTGTATGTGATGGGGGGAGGGGTGCACTGCATGATGCAGTGCACCCCTCCCTCCATCACATACAGTTAGCACAGTAGCAGTAAAGCAGTAAAGTTAGCAGTTAGCAGTAAAGCCCCCCCTTCACATATAGACAGTTTATTACCTGCTCCGGACCCGGTGATTATCCTCCAGACGTCACACTGGTGCCTGCTGTGAGCTCTGCACAGGTTTGGATGTCCCAGCTCTTGGCAAGAAGCTGATTGGAGCGCGCGTGTTGTGACCCCGGAAATGCAGCTGTCGGCAGTTCCGGGTTCAATCAGCTCCCTGTGCCCGTTGCCTGCAGTGTATTTGTATCCGCTTTAAAGACGCGGATACATACAAATCAATAGAGGGGCGCCCGTGCGCCCAACACAACACCCCCCTTTACCCCACCCCCCCCCCCACCCCCGCGAAAAGACTGCGGATTTAGTGGGATAGGTAAAAAAAAAAATTAAATTTTTTTTTTTTTTTTTTTTTTTTTTTGCAGCTAGAAGGCGCCGCCCCCCGCATCGCGCCGCCCTAGGCACCGGACCACAGGTGCCTAGTGGTAAATACGGCCCTGCCTGAGACAACATAGTTTCCACCGCCACTTCTGATGCGTCAACTTCCACCGTGAAGGGAAGTGATACATCAGGCCGTATCAACACTAGTGCTGATGCGAAACATCTTTTAAGACAATCATAAGCGTATAAAGCACCCTGTGACCAGTTAGAAAAGTCCGTTCCTTTTTTCGTTATGTCAGTCAGATGTCTTGGAATGGTAGAATTTTTTCTATGTACTCACTGTAATAATTGCAAACCATAAGAAATGTTGCAGCACTTTCAGGTTCTCAGGATGATCGTATTTCATAATAGCTTGCAACTTGGAGGGATCCATCCTAAAACCAGAAGTGAAAATTATGTAGCCCAGAAACGGAAGTTCCCGAACGACAAATACACATTTCTCTAATTTTGCATACAATTTGTTTTCCGTGAGGATACGTAAAACCTGTTTGACAAATTTTAACCCAAATCCTGCAAATAAGTTAGAGTATCATCTAAGTAAATGATAACAATTTTTTCCAATAGGTGAGTAAATACTTCATTCACAAGGTGCTGAAAACCCACAGGTGTGTTAGTCAGACCAAAAGACATCACGAGATTCTCAAAGTGACCCTCCGGCGTATTGAATGTCGTCTTCCACTCATCTCCCTGTTGGACCCGAGTCATATTATAGGCCCCTCTAAGATGAAGTTTGGAGAACCATCTAGGACTGGAAATCTGGTTAAATAGGTCCGGAATAAAGCCTGATTTACACGGGACGACCGATTGTGCGATTTCACAATCGATCGTACTCGCCCTCGTCATTTGTGCATCACGGGCAAATCGCTGCCCGTGTCGCACAAAGTCGTGAAACCCCCGTCACACGTACTTACCCGCTGAGCGACCTCGCTATGGACGGCGAACGTCCACTTCCTGAATGGGGAGGGACGTTTGGCGTCACAGCGACGTCACACAGCCGCCGGCCAATAGAAGTGGAGGGGCGGATATGAGCGGGATGTAAACATCCCGCCAACACCTCCTTCTTTCCGCATAGCCGGCGGGAGCCATGGGACGCAGGTAAGCAGAGTTTATCGCTCCCGTGGTTCACACGGAGCGACGTGTGCTGCCGTGGGAACGATGAACAACCGGCACAAGTAAAAATAAACGATATTATGAAACTGAGCGACGAGTACACGACTCACGATTTGTGAGCGATACTGCGTCGCTCAGAGGTTTCACACGAGACGTCGTCGTGTATGATGCCGGATGTGCGTCACGAAAACTGTGACCCTGACGATGCATCGCACAATCCGTCGTCTCGTGTAAAGCACCCTTTACAGGTGGCATCAGATATGGATTGTGAACCGTAATCTAGTTAAGGCTGTGTAAATCCAGACAGGGACATGTGGCGCCCCTGAGGCTACAGTCACTATAAGGTACTGCACCTCACTAGAGGTGCAGTATTCATCCTGGGTAAGGAGGAGGTCAGTGCCGGTCATTCACAATCCACCAAAACACACAGATGCCCTTTCACTGGGACTGGGCTAGGGTAGAGACATTGGAAGGTGACCATCACTAATGTAGTGGACCTTTTGCTCACTAGTTCAGGAACCTGTGGGGGAGGGGCGAGCAGCACAGAGATTGAGAGGGAAGTGGTGAGTCATAAGACTCACACACTCAGTCTGAGGAGGCAGAAAGAAGCAGATCTACAAGAGAGAGGTCCTAGGGACGGGTGGCTGCAGGAATTATCCCAGGACCAGGAGTGAGTACACTCCGGGGGAGAGAGGAGCCACACACACACAGAGTCTAGTCACCACCGGGAAGCAAGTAATATGCACGAGAATACAGTCGCTGAGGGGAGAGCTAATAGCTCCCTCAGGACCGGCGCACATCTCAGGGTACAGAGCCCTAGGCTGGTGGGCACTTCAAGGCCTGCCAGCAGAATCCGCCGGGCAGAGGATTTCAAGTCCTCTGGCCCACAACTGCGCCTGGGGCAAAGCAGCATATAGAGCCAGGAGCCGTCACCATAGGGCAGCCCATCAACGGACTCACTCTGCCTGCTAGACGGGATGGGGAACATAAACACTCCAAAGGACAGACGTGAGTGGCAGAGCAGGGAACCTTGCAAGCAACGAAAAGGAATCGGCAATGGTATCCCAGCTGAGTAGGGGGGAGGAGAGTGCAAGGACATCGGTACCAGAGTGCATCAGGGCACGGGCGTAGGTATGCAACTGAAACGCCGATGTTACACCTCCCAAGGTTGTTTTCCAGTCCAGCTCCAGACTCTTTAGTTTGTTGCTAACTCAAAGTCAAGCACAATGAAAAAAACTGAGGTGAGAAAACGACTGAAGCAATAGTTTTAATAATATCTGTTGTATCTCTCAAAATAATAGGTGTTTCTATTTAGTGCTAATTTACATACAAACGAGTTGTTTTCAGAGTTGTAACTAGGAACACATTCTCCTCGCAGCGGTGTTAGACGTTCACAGTAAACCCAGGAGCGGGTGAATTCTCCAACACCCGCCACGGCTGCTGCTTTTTTTTTTTTTACAAAATGTGACAAATTCTTATCTACAGAAATAAACTCAGCAGGCAGCGAAAATGCCGGAATATATAAATAGACGCTAACAGATAGCAGGAAAGTTAGAGGTTGTGGAAGTTGCTGTATGTTCCTCCGTATAAAATAATGAAGCAGGTTTTGTATTCAGCATATATGCTGCACTGTGTTATAGTATTGTGTGTGGGAACTATCTGGGGAAAGTTATTAAGACTCGCAAAGATTTTAGCTTCAGTGTGCGCCAGTTTTCGGGCATACATTACGGTATTTTTATTTTTTTTTGCATCCCTGTTCCCTTTTACCAAGTTATTATTAGTGTAGAAAGAGCAAAAAAGATGTAACATTTTTCCACAAAAAAAAATCCTGATTAGAGATGAGCCACCACCCTAGTGTTCGAGTTCGGTTTGGTTCATCGAACGGCGGGTGTTTTCGTCGAACGTTCGTCGAACACTTTTGAACACCATTGAAAACAATGGCAGGCAAACACAAACACATACAAACATGCACAAACACGAACGCATACACACATATTATGCTCCCCTTACCTTCCGTTCCATCGTCGGCCTCCTGGGACTTGCAGTTCGCCGGTACAAGATGTGTATCGGGTAACCATTGCGACCGATGCTGGAACTTCCGCTGCTAGAGCGCTGACATCAAAGGCAGGAAGCACTTGCCTCTGGTTGGTCAGCGCGCTGCCTTTGAGTAGCGTCTGACAGAGGAAGTTCCTCCCTCGTCACTATGGTTACCCGATACACATCCTTTAGCGGCGAACTACGTGTATTGGGTAACCATCACGACGAGTGAGGAACTTCCTCTGTCAGCTGCTACTCAAAGGCAGCGCGCTGGCCAGTCAGAGGCAAGCGGCTCCTTCCTTTGAAGTCAGCGCTCTGTCAGCGGACGTTCCGGCATCGGTCACGATGGTTACCCGATACACATCTTGTACCGGCGAACTGCAAGTCCCAGGAGGCCGGCGATGGAACGGAAGGTAAGGTGAGCATAATATGTGTGTGTACGTGTGTGTTTGTGTATGTTTGTGTGTGTTTGTGTGTGTTTGTGTGTGTTTGTGCATGTGTGGAATGGCACAATAGGGGACCAGGATGGGACATTTAACAAGTTGTGGAAGGAATTGTCTGCATTGCAATGATTTCCTATGGAAAATCTTTCTTTGCTAAACAAGTCACTTGGTTAACAAGCACACTCCCAGAACGGATTGTTCTCGTTAACCAAGGTTCCACTGTATTAACATTGAATAACAGTATTACTGTAAAAATTCAGTTACGCTTTAGGTGATCGAACTGTTATCGAACATAACCTCGAACTGTCAAACTTGAAGCTAATTGTTCGCGTTCGTCGAATGACTCGAACATCACCGAAAACAGGTCGAATTTGAGATTGGCAAACAGTTCCATTCGAACACCGCTCATCTCTAATCCTGATGCAAATTTTACAACTTTTTTTTTACAGAAAACTGGTGTATAACAAATTTGGTGTAATATTCAGTTACCCCCCCTTTATGGCTATATAATGTGGCCTAAATACTGCATATCATGTAGACACTGTACTATATGGGATTGTTATTTTGGCATTATATGGCAGTATAGTGTTATAATGTTGGCTTAAATTATGAAAAAAAAGTCCCAATTTTGTAAGAAATACTATAGCAAAATCAAATCACTATATTTATGCTCCCTATTTTCACTTGTGTTCAGCCTCTTCAGTTTCACAGACCGAACCAAAAGCAAGCTAAAATCAACCAATCAATCAATAAATCAATAAAATTAAATTCAAACTTGTAGCCACTTAATTTTGTGATATATAATTAGTGGCTGGAGTAAAAATATTCTACTATATTGCTTCAAATAGATTTAAAAAAATCACTCCCATCAAAAATGTTGTCCTCTTAATGTATTGCAGTCTTATTAAATAGCACTGTGTACTTACAATTACTCATTTTGCTAATCTATCCAGTTAATTAAAAATTAATTAACGTAGTCTACTATGTTCAGGTGTCCGCCTGCAGAAAGCGCATGTGCCCGAAAATGGTGTACGACAGCGCACACACTTACTCCGTCTGCTCCATTACAGTCAATGTCCCCATCGGCATTTGTCCGAAACACATTTTTTCGGGGAGGAGGAGGGGGGTTCGGACGGATGCCCCGACAGGAACAGTGAACGTAGGTAAAAACGCAATGTGAAAGTGGCCTTACAATCTTACTGTAAGAAAGAGTTCACTGATGAATTCCCAGTTACCCCATTCTGCAGCCAGAAATGTACAATGGTACAAAAAGCCTATAAAATTAAAAGTGGTGCAAAATGTATAATGAACTCTATTGTAAAAGTTATTTTTTAGCCCATAATACATGTATTGAATTTAAAAAAAAACCTTGCCCCTGTAGGTGTTAATGTCTTTTAAAACCTATACACCTTGAGAAGAACTGGTCCACATTGTGACATGTCACTGACTAAACGTCATGGTGTACTCACTTTGCTTGTTTCAGCAATAGGAACACAAACCATTTAAAAGTCCAGTTGGTTTATTAAAACACATAAACTGCACTCGTAGTCTGTAATATTCGCGGTATGTCCTCTCCGATTCGAATACACTTCTCCACAGTACTGCTCCAGTGGACCTATCAGGCACCATACACTGACCTCTGTCCGTATTCACACCGGATTTCAAGTCTGTCTACCTTCAGGTGGTTTGGCATACCTAAACACACACACACACACACACACACACACACACACACACACTGAATTCAGTTAGCCTCAGCGAACACTTGAAACTTCCTCACACAGACTGACCATTTGCCAAATAAACAGTCTCATTAGGACATATGAGACACATCCATGAGTGGGAATATGTGGATAGCTCACCCATCTCTCTAGCTATCTGTAAACCTGGCCCTTGAACTACTTAGCAGAGCTCGTGACAATACAGGTACCAGAGTAGACATTCCAGGTTTACATCCAGAGGACAACCACCTCTGGGATATATACCGGCCATTTACAATGTAGTCAGTTGCCATCTTACAACATTCAGAGTTTCAATATTGATCGCTGTCAGTCCACTAGGTGAAGACGAAAGCTATGGGATGCAACCAAAGAGTTAAATTATTATTTATAATGATATCATAAAAATGTCTATTACCAGTTATAAATGATCCCAAATGGGGTCACCATATCTATTACAAACTGTGTCCGGTAAATTTTCCGGAGCTCATTTCCAGTCATTTGCAATTTCTTACAGGATACTTAGAGCAAAAACTGTTTAGTTCTTATCCCAGGAAAATAAAATTTGGTTGGCTTTATAGATTTACTACAATTAAGCGATTGCATGGTGTCAGGCGGCATAACCGGAGTACAGCAGTATGTTAGGAGTGAATTACCGATCACTGTTCTTGTGTTTATTAAATCCCATGTTATTAATTGTCTACTGTCTAATGGCAATGTAATTTCCTTAATTGGCTTCTGTTATTTTTTTTCATCAGGACCGGAGAAATCTAAATCAGCTGCTAATATTACAACCTATAAAATACCATATAATACCTTTATAAATGCCTATAAGGATTTATCCAAACTAGAAAAATCACTTTTCTGATGGGTGCCATATTGAATTACTGGGGCACACAACCGAATTTTCAGTTTTAGTGCTATCCGTTAAAAAAAAAGGATTGCATTCGGACCAGTGTTATTCAATGAGGATGTGATGATTCGGTGTATATAAAAATCATAGCATGTACCATTTTCTTCTAAGAATCACATGGTACTCGCCAATTCAAGTCTATGGGTCCGCAAAAAGAAAAAATCAACATCCGAGTGTGGTCTGATTTTCACCATTGCTTGTTTGTACTTGTCTCTGTAATATACTGAAGACAGGCTGTACAAGGGGCTACAGAGTAAAGGTGCGTTTACATTGCTTGCTGATCAACGGTCCTTTATTAACCTTTCTACACAGGCAGACCGCAATTGATAATGCACACATGAAGGAAGGTGCCAGTCCCGGGCCATTTGGGCACCGGGCTCTTTCACTGTATACGGATGGGAACTCGAGTGGGGTGCATGACTTTTACTGGTTTCTTCAGGCCGATATCCGTCACCTCTCTGGAGGTCATCATCATAGATAGTCAGTGACACACAAAACACCAGTGCACACTTAGCCAACCAGAAAGTTCACTTTATTCTGCATACCATTATGACAGACATGGCCTTCCTTTCCCTTCTTCCTCTTGAAGTGTGGGGGTACTTCCTCTTGAACTGTCCCCCTCAGCTATCTTGGATCTCATCCTCAAGCTCCAGGGTCTGTGTCTCTTTGGCTCTGACTTCGCTCATCTTTGTCCGATTCTGGGCCATGGTGGCTCTCTAGCCAGATGACTCTCTAAGCCCGCTGGGGGAGTCGTAGGCTCCGGACCTCTCAATTTTACCTCATGGTTCCCTGAATGGCCCTAGCACCGAGGCTACGTCTTCTCACACTTGAACCCTATTCTAGACTGGTTCCTCTCGAGACCTCCCAACCATCCTCTTTCCCGCATTTGTCACTTCCCCTTTAACCCTTTTTCTTCCATCCTGCCATTATCTCAGCCTTAATCTTAATATAACACACAGAGTATGTGACGTAACTGGTATAGGGCAAGCCCACCACACACACTGAGCGATTTGTAATAGATCATTCAGTGCACATTAGTGCACATGGGTTCTGCGTATACAGGACAATGCAGTGATTGTGCAGTCTAAAAGATCATTTCAACCAATGAACAAGCATTTTGCTCTATTGTCATGTGATCGGCAACTTGTTTAGACTAAACTATTAGGGTAAGATAAAAATCGAGTTGTGTACGTGGACCTTTAGCCACTCATATTGCAGAGTAGCTTTACTAAATCATATATTATGGCTTAGCAGTGCGCTCCTTATCGGGGTTGAGGATCTCAATGGAAATTCTTATCAGGTAAGGGATGTGCCACAGTATGTGGCCTACCGTGCTCCAGACAGTTAGAAATAGTGGGGCAGATTTACCAAAATTGTCTAATTTTAGACAGTGCAAATGCCAAAATGTTGCATATTTAGTGCATGCCAATGCATTTGTAGACAATGCCCCTTTTGAAGCCACGTAAGCCACCAAATTAAACCACTGAAGGCAGATAAAGTATGCACTAGAATTCAGGAGTGTTTAGCTTAAAGTAAAGTCAGTATATGTGAAGTAAATGTTTTAGGACATGGTGCCCGACACAGGGCTGAAGTCACCCCAGGTCTAATTTTCAATTCTCTTGATGGCCTCACTTTTTCTGTTAAATATAATTGCTCAGGTCATACTGTGGCAGTGTGATAAAGCTACTACTAACAATCCTGTAGAGCTTTAGAAATGTATCCAGATCTTTTGTAAATCAAATTTACATATAGAAAGTTTAAAAAGTAGAAAGGTGAGGCCTCTCTTTTACAGCTGGCATGTGTCTTCAGAACAGTAGTCTCATTTTTGGTACTGGCACATCAGGCTGCTAATACTACAACACTGGTTCTGGCTTGATTCACATTGCCTGCACTTTTTGAACCACCTATTTCCATTACCTTCTCATGCTACTGTAGATGGTGGTTGAGCCCCCCTTTACTGTTTTATGCTAATTGTCCATGTTGCCCAAGAAATGTGTTTGAAGTATCAAATACGCTGTTAATATATGTAGTAGTAGAATAAAGGGGGCTTTACACGCTGCGACATCGCTAGCGATTTCTAACGATGTTGCGAGCAATAGCACCCGCCTCCGTCATTGGTGCAATATGTGGTGCTCGCTGCCGTAGCGACAATGTTCGCACATACCTTGTCAGCGACGTTGCTGTGACCGCTAAACAATCCCTCCTTCAAGGGGGAGATGCGTTCGGCGTCATAGCGACGTCACTGCGGCGTCACTAAGTGGCCGTCCAATAGAAGCGGAGGATCGGAGATGAGCGGGACGTAACATCCCGCCCACCTCCTTCCTTCCTCATTGCCAGTGGACGCCTGTAAGGAGATGTTCGTTGTTCCTGCGGTGTCACACATAGCGATGTGTGATGCCGCAGGAACGACGAACAACATCATACCTGTGGCAGCAGCGATATTAAGGAAAGGAACGACGTGTCAACAATCAGCGTTTTTGAACGATTTTGCAATCGTTGATCGTCGCTCCTTGGTGTCACATGCTGCAATGTCGCTACCGGCGCTGGATGTGTGTCACTAACAACGTGACCCCGACAATAAATCGGTAGCGATGTCGCAGCGTGTAAAGCACCCTTTACTGGTGCTGTTAGTGAAGCACGGGTCCCCGATGTAGCAGAGCCAGGACCAGGTAGCGGCTGACACCACCTAGTGGTTGGGTAGGGGCAGCGGGAGACCATATGTTAGGTAAGAAAGGAGGAGGAGTGACAGATGGCCAGTGGGTTGGTTAGAGAGGCTAGCCTTGTGGGGAGTCAGTTCTGCATGCAGAAGAGTTCAAGGACTATAGATTGAGCAAAGGCCGGTTAAGGGTGCTTTACACGCTACAATAAATCTTACGATGTGTCGGCGGGGTCACGTCGTAAGTGACGCACATCAAGCATCGTAAGTATGATTGTAGCATGTAAAACCTCCGTGCAATTGCGATTGAACGAAAATCCGTTCATCGCATGCGCGTCGTTCATTTCTCAAAAATTGAACGTGCGGTTGTGCAATGTTCCCGAGGCAGCACACATCGCCGTGTGTGACACCCCGAGAACATTGAACGACAGCTTACCTCCATTCGCGGCTCCCGCCGACACTGCGGAAGGAAGGAGGTAGGCGGGATGTTTACGTCCCGCTCATCTCCGCCCCTCCGCTTCTATTAGCCGGCTGCCGCGTGATGTCGCTGTGACGCCGAACGTCCCTCCCACTCCAGGAAGTGGATGTTCGCCGCCCACAGTGAAGTCGTATGGACGGGTAAGTACGTGTGACAGCTTTTAATCGATTGTGCGGCACGGTCAAAAAATTGAACGTGCCGCACATACAATGGGGGCGGGTCACATCTCATACAATATCGTATGCAAAATTGAAAGGTGTAAAGCAGGCTTTAGGCAACCCTGGGATAACCTCCTAAAGGTCCAGAGCCTATGGCTCACCCATTCCAAGGTGACGCAGATGCCAAATTCTAAGGACCCAGTCTGTATACATCACCGCATGGTGGTCCTAGGTATAACAGCTTAACTTCTGATCCCGTGCTTGGTGCAGTACAACCTATTACAATGCTGGCACATGGCCAGAGCTATGTGATCAGGGCGGCTGACCTGCTGCTCATTTTACTACCTAAGCTTGCCCCTTTGTCAATGCATAGACATACTATAGGGCATGTCAGTAATTAACTGGATGCACCCTGACTGCTGTGCCCAGGCAGTACAGGGTTAAGCATTCTTCCCATGTCCGATTTAACACACCCTCCCCTTATAGATTTTGCCTCTCCCCTTATAGATTTGGCCCAATGGGATCGTTCCCAGAGTTCCATAGTTCTTTCCCATATATAAAGTCCCTCTCTTCCTGATTCCGGCCTCTCCTCACTGCGTGAGAACCGGATCAAGCTGGTGAGAGATGACTGACATGCTAGGTGACGCTGTCAGGGACAGGATCAGGAGGGAAGGGGACGCATGGCTTGCTGCAATTCTTGGTGAGCAGCGCCCCCCCCCTCCTGAGGCACAGACACATCAACCGGTCGGCAGGCGGCCTGCCCGTGCAATCCGCCCTCCGGAGCGTCTGAGCCCCTCTGCAGGATCGTCTCTGCGCAGGCGCGGGGGGCGTGTGCGCGCCCCGCGCTCAGGACGCGCGCGTTCACGTCCCTCATGCGAAGCCCCGCCCACCCGCCCAGCTCCAACGCATGCAGCGGCCGCAAGCCTTACCTGTCCTGCAGGCAAAGCGGCGCTGCCATCTTTAACATCATCGCTCCCTGCTCTGCCTCCGTCTGCTGTCCCCAACACGCTGCAGAGCTCTGCACCTCCTCCACCTCCTGTACGGCCGATTCCCTCTGCTATGGGAGGCCATAATAGTCGCAGCAGCTCCTCCTCCTCCTCAGCAGAGGAGTGTGCTGCACAATCTATGCCCCCGATGGCAGTTACTTATCATTCCCTCACACCCTGCAATGCATCAAAAGTATGCAGGGTGGGATCTGTGGCAGAAGCCACAAATGTAGCACCCCAAACAATGCCACAAATCATCAACAATCAAGGGGGGATGACTGGTCATCCTGCTATGACTGCAGTGATGGCTTGGCCTCCTGCAGCATCTGCAGTGATGGCTTCGCCTCCTGCAGCACCTGCGGTGATGGCTTTGCCTCCTCCTGCAGCACCTGCGGTGATGCCTTGGCCCCCTGCAGCGCCTGCGGCGATGGCTTTGCCTCCTGCAGCGCCTGCGGCGATGGCTTTGCCTCCTGCAGCGCCTGCGGTGATGGCTTTGCCTCCTGCAGCGCCTGCGGCGATGGTTTTGCCGACTGCAGCACAAGCAATGATGGCCTTGCCTCCCACAGTGCAGAACGTACCCCAGCCCCCTCCTACTCAATCTGCCCCCTGGGTGGATTACGCAGCGGGTGCTGGAAGCACGGCCCACGGTCGGCGACGCCGTGGGCGCGGTAACCGCTCTGCTGCCTCCTCAGCCTCTTCGCATTCTCGAAGCCCTTATAGGCGTCGTCGCTACGATAGGGATCAGGATCGACATACCGGCTATGCTACGCGCCGGTCCAGGTCCTCTCGCCGACGTCATCGTTCACGGTCCTCAAGATGGCGTTCGCCTTCAACCACGGCGGAGTCGTCTGATGAGTCTGGAGTGTCTGGTAGGCCCTCTCGACACAGAACCAGCCGCCAGAGGGACGCCGAGACATATATAGACCAGGCGCACGTTTCAGCTGCTCCACAGATACCGCTTAATCCTACAGACCCTCCTGCTGTCGGTGAGTACAATTATTCGGGGGCTTGGGCAGGGCCTGATAAAACGGCTATGTCATTACAAACACTGCTAGCACATATTAATACCCCGGGTAATAAGATATTAGTTAACCCGTTATTACTTGGTCAGCAACCGGAAAAGAGACCCAACCCCCCTCCCCGTGCGGATATACATAGGGACACGTTTTTTTGTGGTATTTCCCCCTTGGGTTCGCACCTTGATGCCGAGACTACTAATAAAATATGGGCCAATGACTACATTGACATTTGGTCTCTGGTATCCACTGAACAATTTACGATTGATAAAGAGCGGCGGTCCGCTGATCGGCCTTTTGAGAGGAAACCCAGAGTCGCAAAAACAATTAACAATTGGCTGCAAGCCTTTTTTGTCATGGGTTGCGTTATGGGTCAAAAGCACCCCGAACGTTGTTCTGAGCTCTTTATATATGCCGATTCAATTTATAACTCTTTCAAAGCGCATGGCGGCTCGGCCTGGTGGCGCTATGATGAAGACTTTCGGCGCCGTTTAGCACTCCAACCCCATTTAGGTTGGGGAGTAAAAGCTACGGACTCATGGTTGCGTTTCATGATGACGCCAAAAACCCCCTTTCCGTCTGCGGCCTCTGGCAACTCCGCCGGTTCCAGTTCAGTGGCCGTGCGTAGACCCGGCACGTGCTGGTTGTTCAATGAGGGTCACTGTCGATTCTTCGGTCTCTGCAGATATAAACATGAATGCTCCAATTGCGGAGGCACACATGCCGCAGTCAAGTGCTCCAGACCTTCTCCAAAATTGCCAGCTAAATCGTCGTCAACTCCGTCCGACCACAAAGACCCCAGTGAGCGTAGCCGCGATGGGGCCGTGGCTCGACCGTTACCCCAATAAAGAGGCTGCCGCGCAGTTGCGCTTTGGATTCAGTTTCGGGTTCTTCATCCCCTTCAACTTTACCAGACTCCCTCTTTTTGCTCAGAATCTTAAGTCCGCTTATGAATTCCATGACGTCCTGCTAGACAAGCTTAACACTGAGTTAACTAAAGGCAGAATCGAAGGCCCTTTCCGTTCACCACCATTTTCCAACTTGCGGGTGTCCCCCCTCGGAGTCATACCAAAAAAAGAGCCTGGAAAATTCCGTTTGATACACCACCTATCTCACCCTAGAGGTTCTTCCGTTAATGATGGTATACTCGAGTGTGAGGCGTCGGTGACTTATGTATCTTTCGACAGAGCCGTCGAGTTAGTCAGGAAGGCGGGTCAGGGCGCGCTCATGGCCAAGTCGGATATTGAGTCGGCTTTCCGCCTCCTGCCGGTCCACCCGGATTGTTACCATTTACTCGGTTGCTTCGTAGATGGCTATTACTACTTTGACACCTGCCTTCCTATGGGATGCTCAATCTCATGTTCCTATTTTGAATTATTCAGTTCGTTTTTAGAGTGGGCGGTTAAGGTTGAATCCCGTTCCCAATCTGTCATTCATTATCTTGACGACTTCCTGTTTGTGGGCCCTCAAGGCTCCTCCCGTTGTCAAGTCTTATTGGATACGTTCTGCACACTCATGGCCAGATTTGGCGTTCCGTTGTCTGAGGACAAAACTATCGGTCCTTCTCCAGTCCTATCTTTTCTAGGTATCGAGATCGATTCGAACGTAATGGTCTTCCGGCTCCCAGATGACAAGGTTTCGAGGCTGCTGTCCATGATAAAGGGGTTCGGCGCTGTACGGAGTGTGACACTACGTCAGATGCAATCGTTGCTGGGCCTCTTAGTATTTGCCTGTCGGGTTATGCCAATGGGCAGAATTTTTTCCCGCAGGCTCTCACTGGCTACAACAGGTGTTCGGCTCCCCCATCATCGTATCCGGATTACCTCCCGCTTGCGTGAGGATTTGGCCGTGTGGGAAGAATTT
Organism: Anomaloglossus baeobatrachus; assembly: GCF_048569485.1. Lineage (NCBI taxonomy): Eukaryota > Metazoa > Chordata > Amphibia > Anura > Aromobatidae > Anomaloglossus > Anomaloglossus baeobatrachus. Next base: position 59,976,623 of record NC_134356.1, read on the forward strand.
CTTTCCAGGTACAACGGTCGCACTTGTTTTCAAGATAGTTTCGTGTCCAATACAGAGCTACCACTGTTTTCTGAAACATCTGGGTCGTTGGGTTTTGGCGTTATCTTTAAAGACCAATGGTGCGCGGAGCGTTGGCCTTCCTCCTGGCATACCAACGGTTTCATTTCCGATATAACGCTTCTTGAGTTGTTCCCCATTGTAGCAGCTGTGGCTATGTGGGGCCCTGCTATTCAAAATAGGCGAATTTTATTTTACTCGGATAACTCGAGTGTGGCCCACGCGATTAATCACCTGACTTCGTCTTCCCTGCCGGTTATCAAGCTGCTGAGATTTTTGGTTTTTAAATGTTTGGAGCTCAACATTTGGTTAAAAGCTCGCTATGTTCCGGATACGTGCAACATGATAGCTGTTTCCTTGTCCTGTTTTGACTTTCAGAAATTCCGACACCTTTACCCTCAAGCTCAAGCAGAGGGAATCTCGTGCCCATCCAGCATGTGGGACCTGCTGGACTGCAGTTGATGCCATTGGTGACATCCTCCGTGGCCCCGGTGACATGGCGTTCTTACGGTAAGGCATGGGCCGAATGGTTAGTTTTTGCTGCGGGCCACCCGATCGCGACATCTGAATGTTCCAGGTTGGAAGCAACTTGCCAATACCTGATGAATATGTATAACAATGGTTTGTCCAGCGCGGTTGCTAGGAACCGGTTGTCCGGCCTCGCCTTTCATTTTAAGCTACGGGGATGGTCGGATGTTACCAAATTTTTTATAGTGCGGCAGGCAGTCAAGGGATGGAGCAGAGGGCGGCCTAGCAAAGAGAGCAGGAGGCCAGTTTCCTTTAGCCTCCTATCTCGCATCATTGACGGCATACCTGCCGTCTGCCCTTCTCCTTTCGAGTCTGCCCTCTTCTCCGCCTCTTTCGCGTTGGCCTTTTTTGGTGCATTACGCATCGGTGAGTTGGTGTCTTCTTCTAAAGGCACCCATGGTGGCCTCTGGCATGACGATGTTATTTTGACTAATGTGGGTTTACGTATTCGCATACGTAAATCCAAGACTGACCAATCCGGAAAAGGCTGCTGGATTCCCTTATTTTCCATATCCGGACCGGTGTGCCCCGTTAGATTAGTTCATAATTATATGGCGGTCCGCCATGGGGAATTTTCCTTCCTAGTTCATGAAGATGGTTCCCCTATGACGAGATTCCAGTTCCTGTCAGTTTTTCGGAAATGCCTCAGGTCCTTGGGTTTTTTTCTCCATTGGAGTTTGGCACTCATTCTTTTAGGATCGGGGCTGCAACGGAGGCAGCCCGGGCAGGATTGCCCAACGAAGTTATTCAGCGTATTGGCCGCTGGCATTCGGCTTGTTTTGCGCGCTATATCAGACCGGAACTACTGCTTCATTGATAATTTCCTTTGCAGGTTGTCAGTTAAATGCCAGTTGCTGTTCCCACGCTAACGGTTTTTTACTTTTAGGCGCTGCTAAACCGGTGATTTGGCTGCTCGGCCATTCCTATATTTTCTGGGCTGGACAGCGAGCTGAGAATCGACCTGGCGGACGGGCCCTTGGATTCCGTGGCTTTGAGGTCCGTACGCTCAATTCGCGTATATCGCGATTTGTGCGTTTTAAAGCAGGAATTGTGGTTCGACATCGGCAATTAGAAGGGGACAATTCGCCCCTCATGATTACGGATGGCGTTCATTTGAACGAAATTGGCTTAGACATATTCTTGTCTGGCTTACAAGACGGCATAGAGCAAGCGCTGTGTTTGATGGGTGGGGGTCGGAGCGCAGTCTAAAGTCTTTGCTCCTCCGTGGCGGTATTTATCCAAAACTGGTATGTTTGTTAAGCTGAAGTGCGCCGGGAGTCCGGCCTGGCACAACGCTTCGTTTTGGAAGTTGCTAATAGTTATGGTTATCTTTGCTGTGACCGACCTACCTCCACAAAAAAGATGAGAGTATGAGTGTTTTTTGATAAAGCTCTCCAATAAAGTTTTATATTTTGGTTACATTGGTGTCGGTGTGTTTAATTGGACATGGGACGTGTTGGTTGGGGGGTTCAGGGTCTCAGCAGTCTATAGGGCATGTCAGTAATTAACTGGATGCACCCTGACTGCTGTGCCCAGGCAGTACAGGGTTAAGCATTCTTCCCATGTCCGATTTAACACACCCTCCCCTTATAGATTTTGCCTCTCCCCTTATAGATTTGGCCCAATGGGATCGTTCCCAGAGTTCCATAGTTCTTTCCCATATATAAAGTCCCTCTCTTCCTGATTCCGGCCTCTCCTCACTGCGTGAGAACCGGATCAAGCTGTCCCACCCTCCCTCCCTAATGTTTGTGAATTGTACAAGTCACAGCGGTATTTATCCAAAACTGGTATGTTTGTTAAGCTGAAGTGCGCCGGGAGTCCGGCCTGGCACAACGCTTCGTTTTGGAAGTTGCTAATAGTTATGGTTATCTTTGCTGTGACCGACCTACCTCCACAAAAAAGATGAGAGTATGAGTGTTTTTTGATAAAGCTCTCCAATAAAGTTTTATATTTTGGTTACATTGGTGTCGGTGTGTTTAATTGGACATGGGACGTGTTGGTTGGGGGGTTCAGGGTCTCAGCAGTCAAGCGGGCATGGTTAGTTAATGAAATGAGCAGGTCAGCCAGCCCCCTTTTCAAAATATTCCAATCACTTACCAACACAACATAAATTGTCTTGTGTTGAGCACAGGCATGGAAGTTCAGCAGGAGAAGTGATAGGAGAAGTATGTTAGTGGAATATATAACTTTCTACATTAAGCTTATATAAGTACATTTTTTAACTTCATAACCCCTTTCATTCATTTTCACCCCCACTGCCCATTGATAAAACCACTTTGAGACACCATGTAATGTTTTTTTTTCCTTTTCATGGCAAAGGACTGAGGAGTATGAAAAAATTTGAAATATGAGGGGGTGTAGATGGCAACATAAAAAAAAATCAGTTCCTCTTCACAAAGGAGAGAATGAGCTCCTGTTGTGTCGCTTTCAGCATCTCAGTTTTTCTCTTCTCACCTGCACATGCCGGCAAGAGCACTAATTTATTCTCATCAGTGCCATTGTCCTCCAGCTCAATTAGCCATTTTTTTTCTCAGTGCAATTACACCAGGGAGGGAGCAAGTTGCAGCTTAAGTAGACAGCAGTTCGGTGATCCCTCACCCGGTGCCTCTTCTTGTCCATCACTTGCTGTTCCCGGGGCACAATGGTAATAGCTGTGCAGATATTCACTGGTCACAAACTTCATAATTATGAGAAGTTAGAATATAGCAGAATCTGCAGCTGTTCTGCTCTTTTCATCGCTTTGCATTTGCTAATTTGTAATTCTGTATAGAGTACATTTCAGATCAGCTGAGGATATGAGACAATAATAGGGATACAGCTGTATGGAACATGATGGCACTGCATAAATAGTAATATTAAAGGGGTTGTCTGATTAGGGAAAACACTTCATATGCTCTTATTAGGACATATTCATATCATGAATTAGGATCCTCTACTTAAGATTCCTTCTATAAGAAAGGGATGGAGGACGCTAATGAAAAACTAATCTTGTCTGTATATTTATTAGCTACTAGCTGTAGCATCCAACATTGCCCGGGATAGTAACTAAGTCTCTTTTTCCCTGTCTTTCTTCATCTCTCACTGTGTCCGACTCTACCTCACTCCCCCTCTCTCTCCCTCACTCCCACTCTCCCTTACTCCCACTCTCTCTCTCCCCACTCTCCCTCACTCCCACTCCCATACTCCCCCACTCTTCCCCTTCCCCACTCTTCCACTTTCCCACTCTTCCACTTTCCCACTCTTCCACTTTCCCACTCTTCCATTCTCCCCCTCTTCCACTCACCCCCTCTTCCACTCTCCCTCTCTTCCACTCTCCCTCTCTTCCACTCTCCCTCTCCCCACTCTCCCACTCACCCTCACTCCCACTCTCCCTCACTCCCACTCTCTTTCACTCCCACTCTCCCTCTCCTCACTCTCCCTCACTCCCACTCTCCCACTCTCCCTCACTCCCACTCTCCCTCACTCCCACTCTCCCTCACTCCCCCACTCTTCCCCATTCTTCCCCACTCTTCCCCACTCTTCCCCTCTTCCACTTTCCCACTCTTCCACTTTCCCACTCTTCCACTTTCCCACTCTTCCACTCTCCCCCTCTTCCACTCTCCCTCACTCCCACTCTCTCTCTCACCCTCACACTCTCCCTCTCACACACTCTCCCTCTCTTTCCCTCTTCCTCTCTCTCTCTGTCTCTCACACTGTCCCTTCCCCTCTCTCCCACTCTCCCCCTCTCTCCCAGTCTTCCCCTCTCACCACCAAAATCATATTAACTGACACATAAGATGTCTTATACTAAGAATGTCTTTGTTGCCTATAGCTCCTATTAATGATCTGTAGCCAAGTAGAAGCAGAGCTGTGATTGGTTGCTATAGGACACCTGATAACTATACAGGCTCACTGTCAAACCAGCCAATATATTACCTCACATATCCAAACGGTAAATAAGCATTTTTGCGGCGTGAATAACAGTAAAATGTGGGGTTAAACTTTCCCCTCAAAATATAGTACATGACGTTCTATGAGACAAATGAGGTGTCTGTACAAAATTTTGTAAATTGTTTGTAAATGTGATGGTGCGGATTCCTTTAGCGGACATATACACACATACACTCAGATTTATATATTAGATTCATTCTCATAGGGGAGTGTCCAAATTATTTAATTATGGTAAGCTTGGTCTGGTGTCTAAAAAATATATTATTATTACATTCAGGTCTAATTTAAAAAAAAAAATACTTGTCACTTATCATAAAAAGTTATTTTTCTAATCTGGTGTAAATGCTGCTGTCCTCCTGAATCCGGTGATGGCTTTCATTTGCTCCAGCGCCTCTCTGTCCTGAAATATGGCCCATTCTGACCAGTATATAAATCCAGACCTTTTTGACAACTGGGTGGGAATCTCAAGTAGATAATATTGAAGACAACACCTACTTGTCTAATAAGACTTCATGTACATATAGGGAAAAGGGGGCCATATTTCAGGTCTGGAGAGGCGCAAGAATAAATAAAACCTATGGTAGATTCAGGAGAACATAGGCATTACAACAGGTAAATAGAATTAAATATGTATGGTAAGTGACAGGCTTCTATAAATTATCTCTTTCCTTTAAAGGGAACCTGTCACCACTTTTTTTTTTGGCTATAAGCTGCGGCCACCACCACCGGGCTCTTATATACAGCATTCTAACATGTTGTATATAAGAGCCCAGGCCGCTGTGACAACATAAAAAAACACTTTATAATGCTAACCTAACGGTCGCACTGCGGTGGAATTGGGTCACGGAGGTGTCTCCGGTGCTGGCGCCGCCTCTTTCGGCCATCTTCGTCCTCCCTCTTCTGAAGCCGCGGTGCATGACACGTCCGACGTCATCCACACTCGCCGGCATTCAGGTCCTGAGCAGGCGCACTTTGATCTGCCCTGAGCAGGGCAGATCAAAGTATTGTAGTGCGCCTGCGCAGGACCGGCAAGTGTGTATGACGTAGATGCATCATGCACACAGGCTTCAGAAAGAGGACATAGATGGCCGAAAGAGGCGGCTCCGTGACCCAATTCCACCGCAGCGCGACCATTAGGTAAGTATTATAAAGTGTTTTTTATGTTGTCACAGCGGCTTGGGCTCTTATATACAGCATGTTAGAATGCTGTATATAAGAGCCCTGTGGTGGTGGCCGCAGCTTATAGCCAAAAAAAGTGGTGACAGGTTCCCTTTAATTGAAAAGGTTGTTACTCAAAAAAAATAATTAATTCTGTTAGATTATGCAAAAGTATTTAATTAGAACTATTAAAATATGATTTTTTTGTCTGGATACTAACTTTATAGCCTTGTTGTGGCGCCTCCTGGTGTTTGATTCTCTCTAAGAGCGTCCACTTAGATTGTCCAGTGCCAGGGAACCCACATGCTCAGTCATCAGAAACACTTTTAAATTAGGAAGTCAGTAAGGCCGCGGCCATATGGGGACTAATGCGATCCTCGCATGACACTTGGCTCACGCTGGCAGCACAGCAGGAGCCGAGTGTCATGCGAGTGTTACTGCTACTGAGGTCCAATCATGCGATCGGACCTCAGCTGCGGGGGGCGGGCCGGCTCTGAGGAGGGGCGGGCCAGTGCTGAGGAGGGGAGGGCCGGCACTGAGGAGGAGGGAGGGATTTATCTCCCTCTCTCCTCCGTAGCTGGCTATTGCCATTCTCGCCCTGCACTTGCGGTACACCGGTGTACCACAAGTGCAGTGCGATTTTTCTCTCGCCCCATAGACTTGAATGGGTGTGAGAGAAAGAGCCTCACATTACAATCGCAGCATGCTGCGATTGTTTTCTCGGTCCAATTGGGGTCGAGAAAATAATCGCTCATGGGTGCTGACACATAGGTTAATATTGGTCCGAGTGGAATGCGATGTTTTATTGCATTCCTCTCGGTCCAATTTTCATGCCATCTGTCTTAGGCCTTAGAGAGGGAATCAAAAGAATAGCAAAGGGGCTATTTTGAAAATTATCTTGTTTTGTGTTTTCTAAGTAAAGCTTTTTTTGATCATGGAGCAACCACTATGTCAGAGAATCAATTAGTCTCCCTGCTCTTACAGTAAATAATTCTTCTTGTGTCAACTTTGAAATTTTCTTTCCAGTACATCCCTTTGTATAGCTACAGTGCCTCTTTTAATTATTCGTTCCCTTAAAGGAAACCTATCACCTGATTTGGCGACTATAAGCTTTGGCCACCACCAGTGACTACAATACTTTGATCTGGGAAAATAGTGAGAAACACAAAGGACTTTGCGTGCTGAGAGTAAAATATAATATCAAAATGACCCAGAGCATTGTTATTACCTGAAAAACATTCTTTATTAATACAAAAGTTTTTTTTATATTTCTATCTAGGTCATCATACATGTACAAAATGTAATAACAGGATAAAATCATGGACCTATTACCAGTTAGTACACATGGGTGAGTAACTACATCATTGTATCCATAGCTGCCCTGAAAGAGAGCTCTGGGTCATTTTGATATTATATTTTACTCTCAGTACGCAAAGTTCGTGTTTTTCACTATTTTCCCTATAGTTGAGGACGTGCTATTATGACCAGCAGAGAGTCAGTTCAGTGATTTGCCATCTACGGTACTATTTGTTACTAATACTTTGATCTGCCTTGCTCAGAGTAGATCAAAGTGCATCTGCGCAGGACTGCAATGCCGGCTTATGTGCATGACGTAGGACGCGTCATGCACCCAGGCTTCACAAGAAGGAGGACAAAGATGGCCGAAAGAGGAAGCCCCGCACCCGGAGAACGGAGACACCCATACAAACGGTCTGCACTGCACCGCCCTTTATAATACTCACCTAAAGTGTTTTTTACATTATACACAGTGGCCTGGGATCTTATATGCAGTATGTTAGAATGCTGTATATAAGAGCCCAGTCGTGGTGGCCGCAGCTTATAGTCACCAAATCTGGTGACAGGTTCCCTTTAATCAAGAGTTTGATGCATAAAATGAAGCATTATTGTCATGGCTCGGTTTGGGATTTGATCTGGTGATATGGTGCTGCATGGTCGGTTCCTCTGGCTGCTGGGCTGTTGCCTTTTCTTTCCATCCAAATGCTGGTGGTTCCAATTGTCTTTGATGTCCCTTCTTGGTTCGTTCCAGGTGTTTTTCATTTTTCTGTTTACGTCTGCCCTATGAAATTCTGGGTTGGGTTTTATATGTTCACCTTTGTACTGCACGTCGTTGCTGGCTATACCTCTAGATGGACTTGTGTTTAGGATTTCCAGCCCTTCGGCTTAGTGGTTTTCCTTATTGGGTAAATACCAGTTTAGTTCCTTCAGAGAGTCAGTTTGTTTTCATTTCAATCACCTTTTCCTTTCACCTCTTTAAGGTTTCTAAGAGGTTTTACTTGGTTTGCTTATTTATACCTCTCTTTATCTTTCCCTCTCTACATTAGAAGAACATGTTTTAGTTTTCTTACTTTGGGTTTCTGTATCTTCCTGCACACCTTCTTCTCCCGTTATTGGCAGTGTGTTGAGGCCTCCCCCCTGGGCCTTCAAGAGGTATGAAAAACCACTCGACAGCCTTTTAGGGAGTCTCTTCCAAGATGATGTTTTGAGTTGTGTGGCTAAGGTCTTTCTATTCTGTACCAGTTGGGTGAGGGTGCGGCATCTCCCTGATGTAGGTCTTCCTTTTTTCCATTACCTATGTGTGAGAGTGTTTACATTCATAACATTTATGAAGAACGAGCCAGTAAAGACCTTAACTTTCTTTCACTTGTTACCCAGAAGCCACCTTCCTCCGAGTTCTCAGGCATCAGTTCATTATGGAAGAAGAGGCTACTAAGGTACTGGGTTAGATGTCTTACTTTTCAGAGAATTTTATTATGAGAAGGGTGGAGAATGAAAAATTAACTTGGTTAAACCTTTGTCTATGTAATAATGAATGTCTCTGCAGTCCAAAGCACAAATTATCTACCTCATACAAAGAATCTCAGCCTGATCAGATAAAACTTCAAATTAAATTCTCTCAAATTAAATAACAGGGACTTTGGATTATTAATTTTAAAGATGCAATAAAAACAAATTATGCTCATACCATATCATAAATCGGGCAACCATAACAACAATCAGCCTTTTAATGTAAGATGTAACATAATCAAGGGGTAGGCATAGAGGATGCATCTTTGACATATGCAAGCAAATCAGAATTTTAAATGGCCTATGGTAGGTGGGAGACCATGTTACACATTACAGTATGTATCTACATCAAGGATCTTTAAGATATGACCCTGTTCAGTTGCATAACTAGCATGCCATGGGCCCCGGGTCAAGGATGGGATCTGGGCACCATCTCCATTGCCCCCCCTTTCAGTATGGTAGTCAGATGTATGGGCCCTTGTAGAATTCTAAATCCTATAAAGACATGTGCAGCCCTCCCCTGCATTATATAGTAATGTCCCCCATCCTGTACTATTGTCCCTTATCCTGAGCCTCTTCCAGGTATATATGTTCCCCATCCTGGTATATAGGTCCCACATCCTGGGCCCATCCTGGTTTATATGTGCCCCGTCTTTGTCCATCCTGGTATACACTGTATGTCCAAAATCCTGATATTGACATGCGCGCAATGGCGCATGATGTTACTGCCATTCGCCCCCAGTCATGGACATGCCGACGTCAGCTGCTGGCCTCTGATTGACCGGACACGTGTATTACAGTGCAGGGACACCACAAGTCTCTGTGACACTATGCACTTCAACTAAATGTGTTTCCTTGGACGCACATCCAGCTGAAGTAGGTGAGTCAGCAAGCCTCCTTGAAGCATGACCGTGACGGTCACGATCTCTACGACCGCAATCGTTATGCCCTGACCCTGTTATGATCTAAGTGGAATACACTAAAAGCGAGAGGCATAGAATTATGAAGATATGACATAAGGTAACAGATCCTTGGACAATGATGACACTTTTACAGTAATTAATTTTAATAAGACTATAATCTAATGGGGATCGGACAAGTACAAACCTAATTACAGACATTTTCCTAATAAATGTGTTTTCTGTTTCTTTGCTTGCCACTATTATTCATGTACAGAACTCCTAAGAATATAATTACAATCTTACTAACAATTAATTTTATATTTGGGCCAATTTCAAATAGTTGTAGTCTAAGCTCGGTATGAAACCTAGGTCTCATCCAAAAGTGGGCTCTAGTGCAAGCATAAGACGGACCCTACTTTGTCACCTGACAAGTTCTTTACCAACATGGAAAATTCTGAATAAAAATTTGTATAATAGTATTGAACTATATACACTATGTTCCAAATAATTATGCAAATTGGATTTACGTGTCATAGCGATTATTATTTTTATTTTCCAATGAAACTCATTGATGGTATTGTGTCTCAGGGTTCTTTGGATCACTGAAATCAATCTCAGATACCTGTGATAATTAGTTTGCCAGGTGAGCCCAATAAAAGGAAAACTGGATGTTCTACAATATTAAGCAGGCCACAGTTTTCAAGTAACATGGGAAAGAAAAAGGATCTCTCTGCTTCCGAAAATTATCAAATAGTGCAATGCCTTGGATGAGGGATGAAAACATTAGATATTTCACGAAAACTTAAAGCGTGATCATTGTACTGTGAGGAGATTTGTGGCTGATTCAGAGCACATACGTGTTTGTGCTGATAAAGGCAGAATGAGGAAGGTTTCTGCCAGGCAAGTTCATCGGATTAAGAGAGCAGCTGCTAAAAAGCCATTACAAACCAGCAAACAGATATTTGAAGCTGCTGGTGCCTCTGTAGTCCCTCGAACCTCAATGTGTAGGATCCTTCAAAGGCTTGCTGTTGTACATAAACCTACTATTCGGCCACCCAGTGCTCACAAGCAGAAACGGTTGCAGTGGGCCCAGACATACCTGAAGACTAATTTTCAAACAGTCTTGTTTACTGATGAATGTCGAGCAACCCTGGATGGCCCCGATGGATGGAGTAGTGGATGGTTGGTGGATGGCCACCATGTCCCAACAAGGCTACGATGTCAGCAAGGAGGTGGAGGAGTCATGTTTTGGGCCAGAATCATGGGGAAACATCTGGTAGGCCCCTTTAGGGTTCCTAAAGGTGTGAAAATGACCTCTGCAAAGTATATAGAGTTTCTGACTAAAAACTTTCTTCCATGGTACAAAAAGCAGAAACGTGCCTTCAGGAGCAAAATCATCTTCATGCATGACAATGCATCATCTCATGCTGCATAGAATACCTCTGTGTCTTCGGCTGCTAAGGGCATAAAAGGAGATAAACTCATGGTGTGGCAACCATCTTCTCCTGACCTGAACCCTATAGAGAACCTTTGGAGTATCATCAAGCAAAAGATCTATGAGGGTGGGAGGCAGTTAACATCAAAACAGCAGCTCTGGGAGGCTATTCTGACATCATGCAAAGAAATTCAAGAAGAAACTCTCCAAAAACTCACAAGTTCAATAGATGCAAGAATTGTGAAGGTGATATCAAAGAAGGGTTCCTATGTTAACATGTAACTTGGCCTATTGGGATGTTTTAAATAGCTTTTTTATCTCAGTGAATGTGACCTCCTAATGCTGCAAATTCCACAAATGAGCATTTTCAGTTCTTTAAAACAAATGAAATGTTTTGAAACTCTACAGTGCCTAATAGTTTGGAACAGTGCATTTTGAGTTTTTTTAATTTTAAAGATTATTCATTGGTTATCATTGGGAGGTTTCTTCAATAAAATTCAATGTATACTCTAACAGGTGATGACTTTTATTAGGCCTAAGCCACACGGTGAGAAAAACGGTGCGAGTGGAATGCGATAAAACATCGCATTCCACTCGGACCAATTCTAGCCTGTGTCAGCACCCATGAGCGATTATTTTCTCAGCCCTAATCGGACCGAAAAAACAATCGCAGCATGCTGCGATTGTAATGCGAGACTCTTTCTCTCGCACCCATTCAAGTTAATGGGGCGAGAGAAAAATCGTACTGCACTTGCGGTACACCGGTGTACCGCGCGTGCAGAGCGAGAATGGCAATAGCCGGCTACGGAAAAGAGAGGGAGATAAATCCCTCCCTCCTCCCTTCCGTGCCGGCCCGCCCCTCCTCAGTGCCAGCCCGCCCCCCGCAGCTGAGGTCCGCTCGCACAGTAGGACCTCAGTAGCAGGGACACTTGCATGACACTCGGCTCCTGCTGTGCTGCCAGCGTGAGCTGAGTGTCATGCGAGCATCGCACTAGTGTCCCGTGTGGCCCCGGCCTTAGACTGACTGTCATTTGCACCGATCATTTAGGAAAATAAGAGAAAAATATCATTTGCATAATTATTTGGATCATGGTGTAGATGTAATTTCGGGAACCTTAAAGGGGTTGTCCCTGAGCGCCATGTGTTTTAAAAGCAAACAAACCATTGTTTACTCTCCCTCCTCCAGTCCAGCGCTGAGTCTCCGCTGCTGCTCCCAGTATTTGGTATTGGGTGATGTCAACAGTGTGGCAGCCAATCAGTGAGTTAAGCGGCTCTACCTGTGTAGGTAGAATGCCCCGCTCCGAGCCACTGTGCCAACTGATTGGCAGCTGAGCTTTTGGTGTAGCATCAGCACCACAGCCATTACAAGACACCTCGAGTAGAGGGGGAGACTGAGCATTGTATTCACAGACCGTAAAAAAAGCACATTTTTTTTGTTTGTTCCTTTGATAACAAACTGGACACCAACATATTTTGAAATGAGGCAAGCCCTTTCCGTACAAGGACCCTTATGTGATAAACTGGTAACAGGGAGTCCTGAATAAAATACAGATGCTGCTGTTCAGCAGAATTTTTAAATTAGATGCCATAGCTCGACCTAATTGGGGTTGAGGATCTCAACTCAATGGGAGACTCCACCATGCTAGGTTGTGCCAAAATAACTATGAGCTACACAGCCTGCTCACTATGCTTCCTGAGTGTCTACATTCTTCCTCGGCTACATGCCATTCACCAGGATGTGCTCACTATCACTTGTCATCTAATAAAGGTTAATTCTCTCATACAATTTAGTGATTGACCTTCCAGAGGAGTGGTGATCCAGGGAGTAATCCCCATGCCTCCCCAACTCATACACACTTGGGGTCTCCATTGGGTGGTAACTTTCTGCTTCTGGCTAATTGTTATCAAATTTCCTCAACTTCCTAGACCAGACCTGGGCAAGGGGCGGCCCGCGGACCACATCCGGCCCGCTTACTCTCTGTGACCGGCCCGCCCGTCTTCAGCCGGTGCAGTGGAGCCGGGCTGCAGCGTGCCGAGCAGGAAGAGATCCTGTGCAGGTCCGCACAGTCAGTGCAGGCAGCGGAAGGCAGGAGTCTTTCCTCTGTTCCCTGCCGGCACTAATTGTCAGTGACACACGCGCGCGCTCTGACGTTGTCAGTACTGCGCTGCGTGTGTCATTTCAAAAGTTCCCGCCCGCCCTGCAGGAGAAGGAGCAGCACAGCAGACGGAATAATTCATCTTGCAGGACCTGCGATGATGTCACGCTCATGTGACTGTGTGGGAGGAGACACAGGATGCCGGGCAGAAAGCAAGACATGCTGAATCCTGAAGGAGATGTGGACACATGATGACTGGTAATGAGAAAAGAGGGGACATGAGGGGGAGGGGGGCTGCAGGGTGAGTGGCATATGAGGGAAGATGGAGCTGCAGGGTGAGTGGCATATGAGGGAAGATGGAGCTGCAGGGTGAGTGGTATATGAGGGAAGATGGAGTTGCAGGGTGAGTGGCATATGAGGGAAGATGGAGCTGCAGGGTGAGTGGCATATGTGGGAAGATGGAGTTGCATGGTGAGTGGCATATGAGGGAAGATGGAGCTGCAGGGTGAGTGGTATATGAGGGAAGATGGAGTTGCAGGGTGAGTGGCATATGAGGGAAGATGGAGTTGTAGGGTGAGTGGCATATGAGGGAAGATTGAGTTGCAGGGTGAGTGCATATGAGGGAAGATGGAGTTGCAGGGTGAGTGGCATATGTGGGAAGATGGAGTTGCAGGGTGAGTGGCATATGAGGGAAGATGGAGTTGCAGGGTGAGTGGCATATGAGGGAAGATGGAGTTGCAGGGTGAGGCTGCAGACTGACAGAAGGATGTGAAGGGGTGCAGAGTGTTTGAAAGAGGTAAGTTGGGGTACAGGCAGGGTGAGATATTTGGGCAGGGTGTGTGACATATGGGGGTGTAGTGTGTGTGATCTGGGGGGTGCAGGCTGTATGGGGAGCAGGGTGTGTGAGATATGGGGGTGCAGGTTGTATGGGGAGCAGGGTGTGTGAGATATGGGGGTGCAGGTTGTATGGGGAGCAGGGTGTGTGAGATATGGGGGTGCAGGTTGTATGGGGAGCAGGGTGTGTGACATATGGGGGTGTAGTGTGTGTGATATGGGGGTGCAGGCTGTATGGGGAGCAGGGTGTGTGATATGGGGGTGCAGGCTGTATGGGGAGCAGGGTGTGTGACATATGAGGGTGTAGTGTGTGTGATATGGGGGTGCAGGCTGTATGGGGTGTAGTGTGTGTGATATGGGGGTGCAGGCTGTATGGGGAGCAGGGTGTGTGACATATGGGGGTGTAGTATATTACAGGTGTGCTATATGGAGGTGTATATAGTGGTGTAGTATATGGGGGTATAGTGATGTAGTATATTACAGGTGTACCATATGGAGGCGTAGTATATTACAGGTGTGCTATATGGAGGTGTAGTATATTACAGGTGTGCTCTATGGAGGTGTAGTATATTACAGGTGTGCTATATGGAGGTGTAGTATATTACAGGTGTGCTATATAGGGGTGTAGTGATGTATATTACAGGTGTACTATATGGGGGTGTACTATATTACAGGTGTAGTATATGGGGTGTAGTGATGTAGTATATTACAGGTGTGCTATATGGGGGTGTACTATATTACAGGTGTAGTATATGGGGTGTAGTGATGTAGTATATTACAGGTGTGCTATATGGAGGTGTAGTATATTACAGGCGTGCTATATAGGGGTGTAGTGATGTAGTATATTACAGGTGTGCTATATGGAGGTGTAGTATATTACAGGTGTACTATATGGGGGTGTACTATATTACAGGTGTAGTATATGGGGTGTAGTGATGTAGTATATTACAGGTGTACTATATGGGGGGTGTACTATATTACAGGTGTAGTATATGGGGTGTAGTGATGTAGTATATTACAGGTGTGCTATATGGAGGTGTACTATATTACAGGTGTGCTATATAGGGGTGTAGTGATGTAGTATATTACAGGTGTGCTATATGGAGGTGTAGTATATTACAGGTGTACTATATGGGGGTGTACTATATTACAGGTGTAGTATATGGGGTGTAGTGATGTAGTATACTACAGGTGTACTATATGGAGGTGTAGTATATTACAGGTGTGCTATATGGAGGTGTAGTATATTACAGGTGTACTATATGGAGGTGTACTATATTACAGGTGTAGTATATGGGGTGTAGTGATGTAGTATATTACAGGTGTAGTATATAGGGGTGTATTGATGTAGTATATCGGAGGTGTATTATATAGTGGTGTAGTATAATACAGGTGTATATGGGGGTGTAGTATATTACAGGTATATGGAGGGAGTGTAGTATAATACAGGTGTAGTATATGGGGGGTGTAGTGATGTAGTATATTACAGGTGTAGTATATGGAGGGGGTGTAGTGATGTAGTATATTGGGTAGAACTGAGGTAATTATATTAGTCCGGCCCTCTAAACCAATCCCAATTTCTCATGCGGCCCCATGGGAAAATTAATTGCCCACCCCTGTCCTAGACCGATCTCCCCTCTATTGCTGACTTCAACATAGGAGCATCATCTTAATTCTGATACATCTGATGGGAGGTAGATCATTCCGGCTACTGTGAAAATGTTGGTCCTATATTGGGTTCCTCTGACAGCATACACAATTAGTGTTGTACTTCCAGAACTTCTTGTCCCCACCTCCTAATATTACCACCACCTGTCCCCTCTGTGCCACAGTGTTGTCCATGCATTGGGCTTGAAGTTGATGCTGGTCTACCTCTCCCAACTGGAAGGCATGGAGTTACAGGATTTTAGCTTTAAACAGAATTATCAGCATTCAGATATTGTAGAGGACGGAACTGTTTTACTTCAGAAATACAGCAACCATTATCCGCATAATCAAAATATGGAATTTAACAGAAAGAATAAATAAAACTGAGAGGTCATGCAGAAGAGTCTACAGAAGAACTACCCATATATCAAAAACTGTAACAGAAAACATTAGAGCAGTCTACTGTCTACTAAACACATTCCCCGTACTGTTCATTAGCCTGCAGTTGTTATATGCCCTTGGAAATGAATTGCAATTGGTCAAACAAACATAAGCCTAATTCAAAGAAAAACAAGCCAATGAAAGGGGGCAAAAAATATTACATTTTGTCACACCGGGAAGAGGGAATGCCTGGAATGCGGCACAACGCAGCGGGAAAATCAGGAAAGATGTTAAGGAAAGCCCTGGCGATAGGGAGACCACCTCACAGTCACCTGTGACTTCGATCCTTGAGCTCCCTAACATCCGTAGACAGGTTCTTCTCCCTGTGCGCCATCATGTACCTAGGCCCTTGCTGACCCTGAGCTTACCTGGCTAGTAAGTAGGTCAGCGAGACACTAGTTCCAGTACTAGAATAAAACAACATGAAGAAGGGTGAGGGAAAACACAACAAAAAGCACTCCTTGATTTCTTCAGCAGGAAATTTCACAGCTGCAACTGAAACGATACCACAGCTATGCAGAGACCAACTCATTCAACAAGGACAGGATAAAGAATCTATCACCAGCATGGAGTAAAGCCAGGAGTGGATATATATAGCAAAAGGGCGTGATGACAAAATGCTGCAGGTGTGATTAAGGATAAGAATAATCTCAGCCAGCAGGAAAAAAGTCTGTAACCCTTTCAGCATCAACAGAAAGTAAATCTACTGCAATACAAGATGTAGCCTGCGGACGCGACACACTCATGACACATTTCTTTTCCCTCTTAATAGTGTACATGAAGCCAGACAACCTCCAATGTACTGTTCACGATAATCATATTAATGTACCATTAGTGAGTTTGAAAATTACATCAATAAAAGGAAATAGTGATCCCCATGTATGGATTACACTGTATAGATAACTCATTTCTTTTCATGAAGACCTGAAGAAGGTAAATCAAGTGAAACGTGTGACCAGGTTATAAAGTGTACAGGACAGATCCCTGACAAATCGCCCGGGTCTATATCTGTTCTTCTAAGTAATTAGTTTTCTCCAGTTGCTGAGGATCTAGCAATACAGTCAAACGATTATTTTTTCCTAGTATTATCTCCTCAATGCGGTCAGCCGACCGAGACAGTCATCATTATTCACAGAAATGTCTATTTTCTCAAGTGAAAAGTTCATTTACTTGAACTCTTCTGCGATGTTTCATAACAAAGTCATCATTATCGAAAAAGCAGAAAAGTTGATATATGTACAGAATCAAGAGCGCTATCTGCCCATCTCATCTAGAAATACCAGTGATGGCACATCTCAATTATTGTCTTCAAGAAGAATCCCAAGTAAATGTATTGAAAAAGAATCATAATAGAATATTTGGGGATCCAATAAATGAGGCCCTCCGATTGCCAATTTTATGGACAGTGATGCTGAGTACTGAGCATTGCCAAGACGATTTTGGGGCATTATTCTTTAACTTTATAAAAGGGTTGTCAAGGTTTAACATGAAAATATGCGGTCACTCTATGTGACATGCACAGTGCGCAGTCAGAAATCTCCGGTGCAGGCGGTGAGGCCGGAAATATGTGACCAATAGTATGCGATATGTACAGTGAGTGCGGAAAGTATTCAGACCCCTTTAAATTTTTTACTCTTTGATTCATTGCAGCCATTTGGTAAATTCAAAAATGTTTATTTTTTTCTCATTAATGTACACTCTGCATTCCATCTTGGCAGAAAAAAACAGAAATGTAGAGATTTTTGCAAATTTATTACACCAGAAAAGTGGAAATATCACATGGTCATAAGTATTCAGACCCTTTGCTCAGTATTAAGTAGAAGCACCTTTTGAGTTAGCACAGCCACGAGTCTTCTTAGGAATGATGCAACAAGTTTTTCACACCTGGATTTGGGGATCCTCTGCCATTCTTCCTTGCAGATCCTCTCCAGTTCCGTTAGGTTGGATGGTGAACGTTGGTATACAGCCATTTTCAGGTCACTTCAGAGATGCTCAATTGGGTTTAGGTCAGAACTCTGGCTGGGCCAGTCAAGAATGGTCACAGAGTTGTTCTGTAGCCACTCCTTTGTTATTTTAGCTGTGTGCTTAGGGTCATTGTCTTGTTGGAAGGTGAACCTTTGGCCAAGTCTGAGGTCCAGAGCACTCTGGAAGAGGTTTTCTTCCAGGATATCTCTGTACTTGGCCACATTCCTCTTTCCTTCAATTACAACCAGTCGTCCTGTCCCTGTAGCTGAAAAACACCCCCATAGCACGATGCTGCCACCACCATGTTTCACTTTTGGGATTGCATTGGGCAGGTGATGAGCAGTGCCTGGTTTTCTCCACACATACCGCTTAGAATTATCACCAAAAAGTTCTATCTTTGTCTCATCAGAACAGAGAATCTTATTTCTCATAGTCTGGGAGTCCTTCATGTGTTTTTTTTTTTTTTTTGCAAACTCTACGAGGGCTTTCATATGTCTTGCACTGAGGAGAGGCTTCCATTGGGCCACTCTACCATAAAGGACCGACTGGTGGAGGGCTGCAGTGATAGTTGACTTTGTGGAACTTTCTCCCATCTCCCTACTACATCTCTGGAGCTCAGCCACAGTGATCTTGGGGATTTTCTTTACCTCTCTCACCAAGGCTCTTCTCCCAAGATTGCTCAGTTTGGCTGGACGGCCAGGTCTAGGAAAAGTTCTAGTAGTCCCAAACGTCTATTTAAGGATAATGGAGGCCACTGTGCTCTTAGGAACCTGGAGTACTGCAGAAATTCTTTTGTAACCTTGGCCAGATCTTTGCCTTGCCAGAATTCTGTCTGAGTAGAACCATCTCAGGGAGGATCACAAGGAAATGGACAGCATGTGACTTAAATATGAGTATCTGAGCTAAGGGGCTGAATACTTATGACCATGTGATCTTTTAGTTTTTCCTGTTTAATACATTTGCAAAAATGTCTACATTTCTGTTTTCTTTCTGTCAAGATGGGGTGCAGAGTGTACATTAATGAGAAAAAAATGAAGTTTTTTGAATTTACCAAATGGCTGCAATGAAACAAAGAGTGAAAAATGTAAAGGGGTCTGAATACATTCCGTACCCACTGTATATTTCCACCTACATTCCAATTAGTCGTGCGTTGCCTTGCTCAATCCATTAATATGTCACATTCATGTGGTCACATGAGTGTCTGCTCCCGGCAGCGGTGGCAGAGAATCCTGACATCGCACACAGGATTCACAAACCTCTAGTCACACTGAGTGACTGCAGACTTTTGTGCCAAACCTGGACAATTTTTTATGGACCGAAACAATTTTCGCTTTTTGTTTTTTTCACCCTCTTTTTCCAAGAGCCATAACTTTTTAACTGTTATATCTACATAACTGTATGAGAGCTTGTTTTTTTTTGTTTTATTTTTTTTTTTTTTTTTTTAGGAGTTGTAGTTTTGAAAGACATCATTCATTTCACTGTCTAGTGTATTGAAAAATGTAAAAAAAAAATTCAAAGTGGGGTGAAAAGGGGAAAAAGAACGCTCAATTCTCTCAAGGGCAGGGAGAAGAGAAGGTGTACTCATTCCTGTGGTGCCTGGCTTGATTCCTAATGCTCATGCTTAGCGCAACATGAATCTAGTGACAGGTTCCATTTAAAGTGTAACTGTTATTTTAATTTACTTCATAAATGAATACCTCACAGGAAAATAAGCAACTTTGAAATGTATCTTGTCAGACAAATCTGCTTCTTTCTCTGCCAGAATTGATCAGTTATTCCTAAAATTCGCAATTTTGAGGTAAAATCTGTATTCAGTGAACACTTTCCCATTACTGAGATAGGAGATGGCAGGTGTTACTGATGAGATTCTATGTAGATAGAAGAGGGAACGGAGCTCTGTCTCTAGCTCCTCCCTCTGCCTTTAGCTCCTCCTTCTGCATCTATCTACTCACTCTGCTTCTCTTTCACCCTCTGCCTCTAGCTCCTCCCTGTACCTTTAGCTCCTCTTTCTGCATCTAGCGCCTCCCTGTTCCTCTAGCTCCTCTTTCGGCACCTAGGGCCTCCCTGTGCCCCTAGCATCTCCTTCTGCCTCTAGTTCTTCCCTCTGCATTTAGCGCCTCCCTGTGCCCCTAGCTCCTCCTTCTGCCTCTATCTCCTCCCTCTGCATTTAGCTGTTCTTTCTGCCTCTAGCTCCTCCCTGTGCCTCTAGCTCCTCTTTTTGTATCTAGCACTTCCCTGTGCCTCTCGCTCATCTTCCTGCATCTAGTGCCTCCCTGTGTCTTTAGCTCCTCTTTCTGTATCTAGGGCCTTCCTGTGCTCCGAGCTCCTCCTTCTGCCTCTAGATCCTACCTCTGCATCTAGCTCCTCTCTGCCTCTAGCTCCTCCCTCCTCCTTGTTCCTCTAGCTCCTCTTTCTGCATCTAGGGCCTCCCTGTGCCCGTCGCACCTCCTTCTGCCTCTAGCTCCTCCCTCTGCATTTAGCTCATCCCTGTGTCCCTAGCTCCTCCTTCTGCCTCTAGCTCCTCCCTCTGCATTTAGCTGTTCTTTCTTGTTCTTTCTGCCTCTAGCTCCTCCCTGTGCCTCTAGCTCCTCTTTCTGCATCTAGCTCCTTCCTGTGCCTCTCGCTCATCTTCCTGCATCTAGTGCCTCCCTGTGCCTCTAGCTCCTCCTTCGGCCTCTAGCTCCTCTTTCTGCATCTAGGGTCTTCCTGTGCCCCTAGCTCCTCCTTCTGCCTCTAGTTCCTACCTCTGCATCTAGCTCCTCTCTGCCTCTAGCTTCTTTCTCCTCCAGTCATCAAAGAATCTCATCAGTTACAACTATATACAAAAAAAGCAAAATTGGCATCAAGAATCTTGCTTTACTTTCATAGGGTGTATTCACATGGAGTATATTGCACTCTGCGCCAAAATCCACATCAAATAATTTGCAAGTCTGCTTGTAACAACCTTCCCATTCATTTGAATGTGAAAACACGCCTATCGTGCATATCACATTTTTTCCATGTTTTTTCATGTGTTTGAAAAATCATGTTAATTCTTGGGCACGTTTCCCATGCATAAATCTTATATTGCATTTTTTATGCATTTTTTGGCAATGTTTTGGAAAACGGTGTGGAAACAGACCAAATATAGAATATGCTGCTACTTATGTTACAATTAAAACAAAAAAAAAAAGTGAAAACAATATAAAAATATATACTGCTCAAAAAAATAAAGGGAACACTAAAATACCATTGTGTTGTTTAAGTGTTCCCTTCTTTTTTGAGCAGTATATATTCCTATAAAACAGCAGCTAAAATGTGGCTAAAGGCCCCATTACACGCAACGACATCGCTAACAAGATGTCATTGGGGTCACGGAATTCGTGACACACATCCAGCCTCGTTAGCGACGTCATTTCGTGTGACACCGACGAGCGACCGCTAACGATCAAAAATACTCACCTAATCGTTGATCGTTGACACGTCGTTGATTTCCCAAATATCGTTGCTGTTGCTGGACGCAGGTTGTTCGTCGTTCCTGAGGCAGCACACATCGCTACGTGTGACACCCTGGGAACGACGACCAACAACATACCTGCATCCTGCCGGCAACGAGGTGTGTGTGTCGTTAGTGCGGCTGCTCTCCGCCCCTCCGCTTCTATTGGCGGGCCGCTGTGTAATGTCGCTGTGACGGCGCTCGAACCTCCCCCTTAAAAAAGAGGTTGTTCGCCGCCCACAGCAACGTCACTAGGAAGGTAAGTATGTGTGACGCGTGCTAGCGATATTGTGCGCCACGGGCAGCGATTTGCCCGTGACGCACAAACGACGGGGGCGGGTGCTTTCACGAGCAACATCGCTAGCAGCCTTTAGAAGTGATTTTAAAATGTAGTTTTTTCAGCAGGAAAAATCCACATAAAAACTCAGTGTGAACATGTGTTTAAGGACAACCTTTGAACAGTGGTCAAAAGTGGCCAGTTTTTGCTCTTACTTTTCCCCCACTGCTTCATTGAGTAATCCACTTTTTTCAAATCCAATATCTGGTTCCAAAGATATAGAACATCTTACTTTGTGCTAGCTTTTAATGATGCTTATCGGGGGGTGTGGCTCACAAGTTAATTATTCAGAATATCTAAAGACATGCCTCCAGAGAATCCTGTGAGCCACATCCCCTAAGTAAAGATAATTGCCACACTGTCACATGTGTAGGGACAGTCTCAGGGCCAGTTGTCATCTTTTCATCTGACCATGCACTTTAAACTGTTTTTTTTCCTTTCAGCACCCGTGGGGTTAATGCACCTTCTTATGCAGCAGCGAACTGATCAGCTAGCCATAATTAATCAATTGTCAGCCTGGATTAAAACCCTCTGTTTCCTGGGTAATGTGCTGGTTATTCTATGCATTTAGGATCTAGCCTTGGAACAGAGAGGACGTGGAGCTTGCTGCTATGCTGTCTGCTGTGATTGGTGGAAGTTGTTTATTTTTCTTCTTTCTTCCTTCCCTTATTATTCCTTACCCGTATTCCCTGTATTGCTTCTGGTATAGGTTTTTGGTGTGGATGTGGTTTTATTTCTCTCGTTTGTCATACCTTGTTGGTGGGTTTTGGGGGGGATCTCCATCTCAGGCAGTCCCCTTGGTGGTGGGAACATAGTTGGCAGGGCCTGACCAGGAGGCAGGGGTACGCTGGATGCTCGGCCTTGACTACCATCTAATCTACCGTCGGGATAAGGGATGGCACAGGGTCCCCAGACTTAGGGTCAGCCTAGTAGCCCCTGTGCCATCCTTATGAGTCGCCCACCACAGTGCTGCAACGGTCGTCTCCGGGACACTGCGGGGACTTCTCATTAAGGACCCTTCTCTGGCAACAGGTATGTGGGGTTTATTTACATGGGAATCGTGACGCCACTCTTGGTTTGAGGTCAGGGTAGTGACCGCCACTGTAGTTTAACAAGCGTCTGGGGCTGATGGTGTCTGCAGTCTGGTGGTATGGCCTCCCGAGAGTGAGGCTAGCCCCAGGGGCTCGGGTGTATGTGCGTGGAACTACAGATCGCAGAATAACTGAGTCTCAGTCCAGAGTGTCTTTCAACTTGTTTACTCACTTTTAGTTGGTTTGGTGAGGTAACCCGGGCGATACTGAGACAGACCAGAGAGAACCAGGTATCCTTCAGGCTGGTGTAGGGGTGACTGTAAACTCGCCTTCCTAGCACTTCTTGTTTCGGATAACCCCCGACTTGAAGTATATGGGATTCATCCAGGGAAGTCGCAACTGCCTTTTGTCCACTTTCTGGCCCGTTTGCTGGCAGCGTGGACCAAGTGAGATGGCTCCTTGCCCTATCTCACTTATGGGCCCCCTCGTTGCTGCTGATGCTGCGGACTCTGTGTTGGTTGGTGAGACACCTGGAGTGCCCTCACCGGCAGGTTTTAGCAGACCACTAAATGGATATCTGGCTCTAGGGACCTGCTCGTGTGTGCCTGACCTACCAGAAGTCCCTGTACTCAACTGCCTCGCTTCTTCCTGAGGTGTCTTTCAGGCTGACTGTGTGGCAACCGAACTCCCCCGCAAACAGCCACTACACTTGCAGGGTCTGACTAGTGTCCGCTCTCCTGCGTCTCCACTTCAGACTGGCATGTCCTCCTCTTCCACTTTCCTCTAACTGACTGCCACTGCACACTAGCTTCCAGCCTCTCCACACACCACTAGCTGAGATGTGGAGGCCAAGCCCCCTCCTGAGTCTGCCCAGTGGTCCCCTCTAAGGTGTGTGTGTGTGAGACCTGGTCACTATGTGTCTGTGTGTACACACCCTACTCAGCCTTTGGGATTACCTGTTTGCACTCACCCAGCATAAGTGCAGTACTCAGTGGTGCCTGACAGTGGTACTTTGCACACTACGACATCGCAGCTGCAATGTCGCTGGGGTCAAATCGAAAGTGACGCACATCCGGCGTCGCTGTCGACATCGCAGTGTGTAAATCGTTTTTGATACGATTAACGAGCGCAAAAGCGTTGAAATCGTATCATCGGTGTAGTGTCGGTCATTTCCATAATGTCGCGGCAGCGACAGGTACGATGTTGTTCCTTGTTCCTGCGGCAGCACACATCGCTGTGTGAGAAGCCACAGGAGCGAGGAACATCTTCTTACCTGCGTCCCGCGGCTCACGCCGGCTATGTGTAAGGACGGAGGTGGGCGGGATGTTTACGTCCCGCTCCTCTCCGCCCCTCTGCTTCTATTGGCTGCCTGCCATGTGACGTCGCTGTGACGCCGCACGACCCGCCCCCTTAGGAAGGAGGCGGGTCGCCGGCCAGAGCGACGTCGCCGTGCAGGTAAGTGCGTGTGAAGCTGCCGTAGTGATAATGTTCGCTACGGCAGCTATCACAAGGATATTGCACCTGCGACGGGGGCGGGGACTATCGCGCTCGGCATCGCTAACATCGGCTTGCGATGTCGTAGTGAGCAAAGTACCCCTTACTGTCTCGTTACACTGTCCGGTTACAATAATAAAACTTAGCACTTTTATTAAAAAAGGCCCATATCTCCGGAACCGTATGGTGGATTTAAAAAAAAAAAAAAAATAAATAAAAATTGGGGAGCAATGAGACTAAAATAATACCACAAACTGGTTACATTTGAGTTGGTGTAAGGCCCCCTTTAAAAGTTAATAAAAAAATGCATGAAATGGATTGTATACCTTGAGAATTAAAAAAAAAAAAGTAAACTCATACAGTACATATCATAATTGAATATTCTGATTTGGATTTTTTTGGTCTGCTTTAGACTGGTGTACTTCATGCTATCTGAATTTATCGACTCGACATGTAAAATAGCAGTACGTATTTGGATCAAATTTTGCATAAATGCCCCCAGCGTGACTTCCAGCTGCTGTGTATCACCTGTCAAAGTCTCTACGTAAAATCTCAGACACTCCAAGCGCAGAGTGAGAATCCATCTCTCATCTTTCCCTACCCTCAGGTGCTACATTTTCTGCTCCGCTAAAATATTTGTTCCGCTACGTATTAGAAAAACGCTGATTATCGAACCAAGAAGAATAACCCTTCTCATGCAAAAGGACTTCTTCTTAAGCTCACAAATTGAATTTACCTGTTTCTTTTTTTGTAACAATTGCATTATAGGAATTTATTGAATCATCCTAAGTGACCTATACAGCCTTTGAAGGCAAGCACGATCTGATTATCCAAAACAGGAGCCATTGAATGTAACCTCTGTAACCCGTCTCCATAGAGATCAATATTATGGAGGCCGGGTGCATACCACAAGTCGACATACATCATAGGCTGTTTGCAATATAGATTTGCACGTGAAATGCCAATGTCGAAAATCGTTATTATGAGCACCATTTTTTTCCATCATGGGTAGGTGATATTTATGCTACAATGTTCTTAAATGCACTATGGAAAAATAACTCTAACGTGCATATTCACTCTTAAAAAAACATTTTATTTTATTTTTTTATACAACATTGTAAGGTTTCAGTTCATCTTTCAAATATCAATCTAGTCATAATTATAAATCTGAAAAAGGTTCTCCATAAATAGGAAAAAAAAATAAAGGAGATATCATTGGTAATAAATTACTAAATAATTTTAAATAGCAAATCACAATCGTTTTGCCTAGAGAGGTAATCAATGGAATTAAAATGACCTTCACCTTGTAACACTGACAGAACATGAACATGTCTAAGATGCTGCTGACACTTGTGTCCAACTTATCTGATCTAATGCTACTAAACAAATAATGTGTGCTTAGGTATGAAGAGGCTGCCCACACTGCTATGCACATTATCTGGTCTAATAGTGGAGATACAAGGGGCGCTAAGGAAAGAAGAGGCTGCTCAGGCTGCTGTCCACCCTGTCTTTCTAATCTAATCCTGGAGATACTCAGTGGGCTGAGGTAAGGAGAGCCTGCTCACACTGCTATCCACCCTGTCTATTTGATCTAATACAGGAGATACCAGGGGTGATGAGGTAAGAAGAGCCTGCTCACACTGCTGTCCCCTCTGTCTATCTGATCTAATCCTAGAAACTGAATAAGTGCTGAGAAAAAAAACAGGCTGATTTCAACGCTGTCCACCCTGTCTATTTGATCTATTTCTGGACATACCAGAGGTACTGAGCTAAGAAGAGGCTGCAAAGACATAATCTCTCCAAGATGCTGCTGACACTTGTGTCCAACCTACGTAACTGATCTAATACTGGAGATATAATGAGTGCTGAGGTAAGAAAAAGCTGCTCACAGTGCTGTACACACTATCTGATCTAATACTGGAGATACCAGGGCGCTAAGGAAAGAAGAGACTGCTCAGGCTGCTGTCCACCCTGCCTTTCTAATCTAATCCTTGAGATAACCAATGTGCTGAGGTAAGAAGAGGCTGCTCAAACTGCTGTCCACCCTGTCAATATGATATAAGGCAGGATATATCAGGAGTGATGAGGTAAGCAGAGCCTGCTCACACTGCAGTCCCCTCTGTCTATCTGATCTAAGCCTAGAAATTGAATGAGTGATGAGAAAAAAAACAAAAAAGGCTGATTACAATGCTGTCCACCCTGTTTATCTGATCTAATTTTGGACATACCAGAGGTACTAAGCTAAGAAGAGGCTGCTCACACTGCTGTCCACTCTCTCTATCTGATCTTATAGAAACACCTGCGGTACAGAGGTAAAAAGAGCCTGCTCACACTGCTGTCCCCACTGTCCATCTGATCTAATCCTAGAAATTGAATAAGTGCTTAGAAAAAAAACAGGCTGCTTACAATGCTATTCATCCTGTATATTTGATCTATTTCTGGACATACCAGAAGTACTGAGCTAAGAAGAGGCTGCTCACACTGCAGTCCACTCTCTCTATCTGATCTAATACTAGAAACACCTGGGGTGAAAATATCAAATCACAATCAATTTGTCTAGATAGTTAATCTATAGAAGATAACATGATTACCATAATTTGTGAATGAAAAAAGCAATGGTAATACAATATAACTTTTAATAAATATAATTAAAATGACTCAAGGTCCAACAAGATCATCACCCAATGATCAATAGTACCACAAGAATTAAGTTGCTTAATAACCAACTAAACATGAACAGCTCCCTAAGTATACAAAATGCAATTTGCAGGGAATAGGGGACTTCAATTGCCACAATTCTTATTCTTATAAGGGGTACTAGTTGTATAACAATTGTGGCAATTGAAGTCCCCTATACCCTGCGAATTGCATTTTGTATACTCAGGGAGCTGTTCATGTTTAGTTGGTTATTAAGCAACTTAATTCTTGTGGTACTATTGATCACTGGGTGATGATCTTTGTTGGACTTTGAGTCATTTTAATTATATTTATTAAAAGTTATATTTTATTACCATTGCTTTTTTATTCATTAGGTAATCCATAGAATTAAAAGGCCCTCCACCTTGTAATGCTGACTGAACCTGGCCAAGATGTTGCTGACACTTGTGTCCAACCTTCTTATCTGATCTAATGCTAGTTATATAATGGGTGCTGAGGTAAGAAGAATCTGCTTACATTGGTGTGCACACTATCTGGTCTAATACTGGAGTTACCAAGGGCGCTAAGGAAAGAAGAGGATGCTTAGGCTACTGTCATCCCTATCTATCTGATCTAATTCTGGACATACCAGAGGTACTAAGCTAAGAAGAGGCTGTTCACACCATTGTCCACCCTGAGAATCTGATATAATAATGGAGATACCAGGAGTGATGAGGTAAGAAGAGCCTGCTCACACTGCTGTTCCCTCTGTCTATCTGATCTAATCCTAGAAATTGAAGGAGTGCTGAGAAAAAAGACAGGCTGCTTATAATGCTGTCCACCCTGTTTATCTAATCTAATTCTGGACATACCAGAGGTGCTAAACTAAGAAGAGGCTGCTCACACGGCTGTCCACTCTTTCTATCTGATCTAATAGAAACACCTGCAGTGCAGAGGTAAGAGGCTGCTCACACTGCTCTCTACCCAGCATTTCTGCTATAGTACTAGAGAGGGCAGGGGTGCTGTGGTAAAAAGAAGCTGCTGACACTATTGTCCACACTGTCTTTTTGATCTAATACTGTAGATATCAGAGGTGCTGAGGGAAGAAGAGTCTGCTCACACTGCTGTTCACCCTGTCTTTCTGGTCTAATATTGAAGATACCAGAGGTGCTGAGGTAAGAAAAGCCTGCTCACACTGCTGTCCACTTTGTCTATCTGACTTAATTCTGGAGATACCAGGAGTTCTGAGGTAAAATATGGTTGCTCACAATGCTGTCACAATTCATGGTTCCTTATCTCTCTGATCTAATACTGGAGATACCAGGAGTGCTGAGGTAAGAAGCGGCTGCTTACGGTGCTGTCCACCCTGTCTGTCTGATTTATTACTGGAGATACCATGGGTGCTTTGGTAAGAAGAGGCTGCCATCACTGCTGTCCACTTTATTTATCTGATTTAATCCTGGAGATACCAGGAATGCTGAGACAAAAAGAGGCTGCTTGCACTGCTACACACTATCTATCTGATCTAATCCTGGAGATACTAAAGGTCCTGAGATAAAAATAGACTGTGCACATTTCTATCCACCCTGTCTTTCTGATCTAATACTGGAGATACCAAAGGTGTTGAGATAAGAAGAGGTGCTTACACTGCTGTCCACAATATTATCTGATCGAATACTTTCTGATCTAATAATAGAGTCACCAAGGGTGCAGAAGTAAGAGGAGGCTGCTCACACTGCTGTAAATCCAGTCTTTCCAATCTAATACTAGAGACACCAGGGGTGATGAGGTAGGAAGAGGCTGATCACACTACAGTCCATACTGTCTTTCTGATCTAATACTAAAGTTATCAGAAGTGCTGGGGTAGGAAAAAGCTGCTCACATTCCTATCCAACTGTTTATCTGATCTTATACATTCTCAAATCCTGAGCACAAAGCTTGGTGGAAAATTGTTCTCTAAACTTGCATCTCTTAATTAATCTGGACTATCTGTCTGTGTACCAGAAAATGAAATCTATGGATGCAATACAATTGATATTAAACAATGTCCAACAATTTTATGCTAGTATAGTAAATTTGCTGAGTGGTAGTTGGCCATGGTCTCCTGATAAGCCTCGCCTACTTTTTTAAATTGAAAAAGTTGCAACATTTTACGCAACAACATAACTCCAGAGAACTGTCATACTTGGAATATTAAATGTCTCAAATGTAGTAAAGCTGTCAAGTTCCTCCTAGTGGTGGCTGAAGGTGAACAGATTGTATCATGTAAAAGCAGTCTATGTGCACGTTTCTGCATCGGATTGTTAGATATGGATCATAAAAGAAAGAACCTGCAGTACCGGGCACAACCTGTGGACAGATGTGGCACTGTTTTGGGAACAAAGTATCAATGGTTTTCATAAACCAAAACAATCCCTTTAAACTAGCTTTGAAGGAATTAATCTAGTGGAGTGAGTTGTTTGGTAGGATAAAACATCCTGAGAGTCTCCTATTAACTACATGTCTATGTTCTGTTGCCAAGGTGACAGGAGCAAAAAATGGAGATTTGACCGTTATAAAAATTCTGCCCATTTTGAATGATAGTGTTGAGACTGGTGAGAGAGTAACCATTGTTGGTGGTGATGGGCACATCCACCCTCATAGCAGCAGCGTGGACCGGGGGAGGGTGGTATTGACAGTTGCCATCTTTCCTAAATCACCCTATTTCCTCTAAACTTTAAAGAATGAGCAGAAATCCCCTTTAAACTTACAGGTCTCAGAGTCCCAGAAATATAGAAGAAACATTATCTTGTAGTGACAAGTAGAAGTACTGACCGTTCTTATAATGATAAAATGAAAGGACAAAGCATGAAGATCAGACTACACTGGGGTTTGTTAGTAGTCTGTAACCTTGGAGACACAAAGCTGAGCACTGGAGCTGCATACATAAAACGATAGAGTATTTGCAAAGCTGTGTCAGTTTTTTAGATGACTTTTTCCATCATATTTTGTTGTTTCAATCCATCAATAAAATGTAAATATACCTTATAAAAAAGTATACACACCCTATAAACTTATATAAGCCATTAGGATATAATAATGATAGAAAGCAGATCTGAACACTACTATACTCTACATCTGACGCACCTAAAAATGGGATCACAAGTCCAAACTCCCTCTACAGAGGGTGTATATAGAGAATGGACCTCTATTACTATACAGATTTATGTGGTCATATTCTGTTTGGCATGTAATTCATTTTATCTTATACCTAGGACCCATCTGATGGCATTTCTGCCTCGCTGAAAATAGATGATATCGCATTACTTAATCCATAGCAGATGAGAACAATTTAGTAGCCAGAATACATTAATTTCACTAGATAGACCCGAAACAGCACAGCAGAGAGAATCTGTCAATCAGCAAAATAATGTGCAATTCCAATCCTTCCAAGAGTAATTTGAAGGTAGCTGCAATATGTGAGCACTAATGGGGATACAATTGTGACTATTTAGACAGTGTGTTTAAAGTGCCAGATTACAGTCTTCAGATTCCATTCATTGCAAATCTATGAAGTATGGCACTCAAAGAGTTAAAGCAGTTCACCTGCAGTCCTATGGAAAGTCACTGAGTGCAATGTGATATAGATGAGTGCTGCCAAATGACATCCTGATACATCTGTATATCTATATTTTTTTTGAGGGGGGGGGGCTGCATTATTAGTGCACATTGATGTCCAAATGTAGGTTTACACATCAGTCTATCTATCTATCTATCTAGCTATCTATCTAGCTATCTATCTATTTAAAGTCTGTGCATTATCTATACAAAAAAGTAATTATTATCCGCCATTCCATATTTCAAACATTTATCAACAATCAATCTCTCATATCACTTCTATCTATTATCGATCTATTTATCTGTGCATTATCTATACAAAAAAGTAATTATTATCTGCCATTCCATATTTCAAACATGTATCTACAATCAATCTAACTTCTATCTATTATTTATCTATGCATCTATCATCTATGCATTATCTATACATAAAATGAATTCTTATCTACCATTACATAGTTAAAACATTTATCTACAATCCATCTAATATCAATTCCATCTATCTATCTATCTATCAGTTATCTATCTATCTTTATATCTGTGCATTATGTATACATAAAAGTAATTATCTGCCATTACATATTTCAAACATTTATCTACAAATAATCAGTAATATAACAGCTATCTATCTATCTATCTATATATGTGTCTATCATCTGTGCATTTTCTATGCATAAAAGTAATTCTTATCTACCATTACATATTTCAAACATTTATCTACAATATCACTTCTTTTTATCTATCTATCTATCTATCATCTATCTATCCTTCTATCTATTCATCTATCTATCCTTCTATCTATCCTTCTATCTATCCTTCTATCTATCCTGCTATCTGTCCTATCTATCTATCTATCTATCTATCTCACTTATTTTATATACCATGCCATGATTATCTGTAGATTTCCACACGATTGTAGAGAAACCCATTATCTGTGGATTTCCACAGAATTACAAATTAACCTTTCCTACATGAGTACAGACGCCTTGGAAATAAATGTGTCAGTCTCTTACTTGGCACAATGCTTCTTATTACAATGTGTTGATCTTTGACTTTACATAGGACTGCAAGTTAACTCACTGCATTACCATAACCCTATCCACCACAATGCACAGACCATCCATCCCTATATGATGTCTTTTAATTAGCCATACAATATTACTTAGCTTTCTCTGTATCCTGGTTAGTTGCTTTGTTCTTATTGTTCCCCATGAGATTGCATTATAGCCACATCTTGAGACATCAAATTCCCCAAAGCATTCACCCTATAATGTGTGATCTATTAGTACCTTAGTACCTTATTCCCCTTGAGATGACTCTCTGGAGGTTTTCCCTAATAAAGCTGCTGACAGCTATACAGTATATACAGAATAAGATATAGTATGTTACCTGTAGGACTTACATCCCGGAGTCCTTGGACCACAGCATGGAGTAGTTTGGCTTCAGATGTCCAACAGGCACAGAGCCCACCACCAGCCGGAGACATGTGTAGATGCTTAGAGGGAGAGAGCATCATTGAGGGGAGGGAGGTGAGCCAGTCTGAAGGCTGCTGCACACTGTTCCACCATGCCAAGGGTTGTATCCTCCAGGGAACACATTTAAATACTTATCTCCATTGTCCCCCTCTGGATTTACTGGGGATGACAGGAGTGGAGATGATAGAATAGTCAATGAGGTCCTGGAGAGGAGGACACAATAGACTGAGCTCAGTCAGGCTCAGCACAGGGGCCCCAGTCATTTCACACTCTCCCAATTCTGAGATTTCTCTTTCCTCTCTGCAGTCACAATCATTTCAAGAAATTGGTCATCAGGAAGGAATTGGGCAGACATTGACGAGAAAACTTCACTTCTCAGAGTAGCGTCTCCTCGGAGAGAATGAAATAAATCCGAAAGCAAGAACAAAAAAAAGAACAGGCATCAAAAAGTCAAGAATTGGAGACAGATACTAAACTTTTACCATGGAAACAGTTGTTCCCAAAATGAAAAATGTAGATTCTCTCTGATAAATGTATTCTAGGTAAGGTTTCTCAAAAATGTAAAAAAAAAAAAGTAATAGTTACTAGGAATAAAATAGTTACTAGATATTGCTAAAATGGCAACTCCTTTTGGTCATTTCATTATAAGAATTATTGCTACAAGAAGCTGAGGAAAAAACTGAAATCTTAGAAGAAATTCACAAAAATAAAAAAAACTATCCTAGATTATAAGGGTAATATCTGTTTATAACAGAAGCCATGATGCTCCATCAGATCTGTCATACTAGGGTGTAATTAGGGGGCCCAGAGCCACAGACACTTTGTGACATTCCATTTTTCAGATTATAGGACGCACCACAGCTTGAGAAATCAGAAAATGAGAAAATCATGTTTCTTACTAAATAGAAGGGTTGATACCATTAATTTTCATACTTTCTGATAGAATAATAGAGACATAATAGTTAACAGTAATCTCCTGTTAGTGTTTCTGTACAATATGTGCTCAACAATGTCCACATTATGTACACAAACAACTGCAACAGAAATACTGTATATACAGCACTATTCTTCCCACAGTAGATGCTTACACACTGCAGGAACAGCATATATACACATACAACGCTGCTTCACACAGAAATTCTGGGCACACAATCAGCTACATAGAAACTCACAGCACTAGCACACACAGCTCTGCTACATTCAAACACACTCACACAGCACTACTGCATACAAACAGCACTGCTACATAAGCTCACACAGACAAATAAACCATACACTCAAACAGCACTGCTGCATATAAACACACAGCTTAGCTGTATACAGTAGCACAGAACTGTTACATATACAGTGGCATGGAAAAGTTTGGGCACCCTTCATCAAAATTACTGTTATTGAGAAGGTTAACCCAGTTGAAGCTAAAAAGCATTAGGTTCACACTAGAAGTCCCAGAAATTTTGAGCTCCCCCCTGAAGTCCCGAAAGAGGGTCAAATGACCCTTAGGGGCCCTTTGCACACTACGACATCGCAGGTGCGATGTCGGTGGGGTCAAATCGAAAGTGGTGCACTTCCGGCGTCGCTCTCGACATTGTAGTGTGTAAATCGTTTTGACTACGATTACCGAGCGCAAAAGCGTCGGTATCGTATGATCGGTGTAGTGTCGGTCATTTTCATTATTTTGGCTGCAGCGACGGTACAATGTTGTTCCTCATTCCTGCGGCAGCACACATCGCTGTGTATGAAGCCGCAGGAGCGAGGAACATCGTGTTTACGTCCCGCTCATCTCTGCCCCTCCGCTTCTATTGGCCGCCTGCCGCGTGACGTCGCTGTGACGCCACACGACCCGTCCCCTTAGGAAGGAGGCGGGTTGCCGGCCACAGCGATGTCGCAGGGCAGGTAAGTGCATGTAAAGCTGCCGTAGCGATAATATTCGCTACGGCAGCTATCACAAAATATCGCAGCTGCGACGGGGGCGGGGACTATCGTGCTCGGCATCGCAAGCATCGGCTTGCGATGTCGTAGTGTGCAAAGGGCCCCTTAGTCCAAACGGAATAGAACTAACTAGAAACTAAATGGCTAAACTCAATGGAAAACAACAACCTCCTGTGGTGCAACAGTAATGACCTTAATTACAGAACAAAAGACGGTGATTATAGGATGTTAGCTAAAATACTTCAGGTCATTCGACCGGTCTCTGGATTCCAAAGGTAGAAATGTTAAATTACCCCTCTCTGGGACTTCAGTGTTAAAGATTACTTGTACTCTATATACTATGTACAGAGCTCCTGTGTATAATTTAACCAATGATCACTGTATTACCTATATACTATAGTCAGAGCTCCTGTATATAATGGCAGTGATGTTAATAGTAATGTTAACATTATTGTTTTGTTTTTTTTTATTAATGATCAGTATTGCACTACACCCTCACTGTTGTGATAATATGTGGACTGGTTGGTCATGATGCAACAGTATTTGTCCATAATATGTGGAATTATTCAGTCATAATGTGATGGTAATATGTGGTCTGGTCATGGTGTGGCGGTGTTTCTCCCTTATAGTGATACTAATTGGTCACTATGGTAATTTGTTGTCTGGTCATGATGTGATCGTATTTCGCACATATTTGGCCTGTGGCTGCTGAGCCCAGAGATTAGGTGCAGAGGACAGTTGTGTTGACAGATGCACAGGAGGTCGTGCTTTCCAATTTGAGCAGAGGTCCTTTAGTACTAATTTTCAAAATTTTTGGAAAACCCTTTAAAGGGAACCTATCAGGTTCCCTGTGCACCCAGAAGTGCGAGCAGTTCTAGGTGCATATCTAGAATCCCTGCCTAACAGTCCCTGCATCTGTGACGCCCTTGGACTATCAGGTCGTCACAGGGTATTGCACAATCTGCCCTCACATGCAATATCCACCTCCTTCTTGGTTATGGGTCCCCAACTATATGGTACACTATGCACCACACCCACCAGACACACCAGTGGACGGCCTGAGTGGAATAGGGTCGCCCACTTGGGGGGGTTGGTTTGGGGGAGGTCAGGAGTAGAGAGTTGTAGTTTGGAAGTGAAAGAGAGAGGAGGTCAGGAGCAGGGCTCCTAGGAAGTTATCTAGGTGGCAGACGGTGGTCTGGAGCTAGAGGAGCTGGACCCCCGGTCACAGGGGATCGTGGCAAAGGGCACAGAACTGTCGAGGAGGACAGCCGGCGGCCTTGCACCATCACCATGCTGGGACCAGGGCACGACGGGTTACGTGGACCCTAGGTCAAGGAGTAGCTTCAGGCAACCTGACAATTTACCCGACGAGAACGGAACCTTCAAGATCCGTTCTCCACCCGCTCCAAAATCAGGGTACTAGCGCAATGAGGGGGATATGACTTTCCACAAAAACGGTCCAGAAAATCCCAAGCATGAACCCTGAGAGCAAGCTCCCACACTTAGCCATCATGGGGAGCGGGACCTGGCAAGTTACATACTACCGGGACCAACAGAGAAGTAAACTTAGTGCCAGGAGACAGGTCACGGATCACCAGGCAGCAGCATTGGGGACGGGACCCGAACTAGCTCCCCTCAGCGGCAGCGGTATCCACAACTTTGGTTTATCCAGTTGTCGGTGTCAGCTTAATGGACTGAGTGAGTATGCAAGTGACCCTTTCGCACCCAACAGCACTCCCCCTCACCATCACTGAGTCCCGGGGCATTCCCCTACCCGTGGAGGGTTCTAACACCTGGCTGCCCCAATCCATCACCCCCGGGTATTCCCAACTGCAGTGGTGGTACTCCAAATTACCACATACAACGGGTGGTGTCACAAACTCTAACACAATCCCCTGTAAATACCCCCTTAATTTGAGTGGCCGCACAACCCCCGGGTCCGGAGACCCCTCGAGCCATCGCAGATCCGGATCCGAGCAGCCCGGCTGCTGGCACGGGGGCAGCACACCTCTAACAGCACATATAAACAGATCTTTAGGAAAAGTATTTCTAAAGATTGTTTATGAGATGTTAATCAGGGGTGTGAGTAGTCGCAGGGGCGTTAGTTCCCTGGCTATTCAGCCCACTTAGCATGGTAGCACGTCCCTGTGATAACATGCTTTACAATGCTCAGCATGACAGCAGCGAGATACAAAGCCGCGCATACATGTTGCTTTGTACCATCACCATTGAGCTTCTTCGACATCGGGTGTATGCGCACCCTGCTTCAAAGACACTCATGTTGTCCTCACTTCTGGTCATGCACACTACTCAGAAGCCGGGTGTATATGTCCCGGCTTCAGAGAGGAGTAGTGCGCATTACGGGAAGGGCGGATTCTGTCCGATCATGGTCAGTGAGCGTTTTTAAAGCCGGGTGCACATTTACCCAGCACCAAAGAAGCTCAAGGCTAACGGGTACAAAGCATGCATTCACAACTTTGATTCACAATGCCATGGCGCTGGCCATTGTAAAGCATGTTATCATGCCTACAGGGACTAAGTGGGCTTATAGTACAAATGCTAAGTGGGACAACTAGCCAGGGAACTAACGTCCCTGTGTGACGCCCCCTGGACTACTAGGTCGTCACAGGGTATTGTACAAGCTGTACAATATCCTCCTCATGCAATATCCAAATCCTCCTTGGTTATGGGTCCCTAACTACATGGTGTTGTCTACATCAGCTAATCAAAATCCTAGGAACACTCTGCAACACATCCACCAGACACACCAGTGGACGGCCTGAGTGGAATAGGGTCGCCCACTTGGGGGGTTGGTTAGGGGAGATCAGGAGTGAAAGAGGAGAAGTAGTTTGGAAGTGAAGGAGAGAGGAGGTCAGGAGCAGGGCTCCAGAGCAGTTACCTAGGTGGCAGACGGTGGTCTGGGCCTAGAAGGAGCTGGACCCCCGGTTGCAGGGGATCGTGGCAAGGGGCACGGAACTGTCGAGCAGGACAGCCGGCGGCCTTGCACCATCACCAGGCTGGTACCGACAGGGTACGTGGACCCTAGGTCAGGGAGTAGCTTCAGGCAGTAGAGATAAAGATATTCAGCTCACTCATGTAATGTCCTCCAAACTGCGGTAAATGCACGTAGTCCCCCGGACAGGCAGGTCCGTGTTCCAAGATAGGTAGCAAAAAGGGAGGGTAGATGGAACTCAGTACCAGTACGAATAAGTAAAATTATTCATGCTTTATTTAAATGAATTAAAAGGAAAGTCACAGATCATCCAAAACCGCCATGTGGCTTGCCATGCGGCTTAAGGAGCTGGACCCCCGGTTGCAGGGGATCGTGGCAAGGGGCACGGAACTGTCGAGCAGGACAGCCGGCGGCCTTGCACCATCACCAGGCTGGGACCGACAGGGTATGTGGACCCTAGGTCAGGGAGTAGCTTCAGGCAACCTGACAATTGACCCAACGAGATTGGAGCATTCAATATCCGCTCTCCACCCACTCCAATATAGGGGTACTAGCGCAATGAGGGGAATATGACTTTCCACTAAAATGGTCCAGGAAATCCCAAGCGTGAACCCTTAGAGCAAGCTCCCTCACTTACCCAGAGTGGGGAGCGGGACCCGAGTAGTTCTATGCTATCGGGACCAACACAGAAGCCAACTTAGTGCCAGGAGGGAGGTCACAGGTCACCAGGCAACACCATTGGGGACGGGACCCAAACTGGCTCCCCTAAGAGGCAGCAGTGTCCAGAGCTTTGGTTTATCCAGCTGTTGGT
Organism: Anomaloglossus baeobatrachus; assembly: GCF_048569485.1. Taxonomy (NCBI): domain Eukaryota; kingdom Metazoa; phylum Chordata; class Amphibia; order Anura; family Aromobatidae; genus Anomaloglossus; species Anomaloglossus baeobatrachus. Next base: position 60,014,160 of record NC_134356.1, read on the forward strand.
GTCAGCTTATTGGACTGAGTATGCAAGTGACCCCCTTTGTACCCCACGGCACTCCCTGAACACCATCACCGAGCCCCGGGGCATCCCCCCTACCAATGGAGGCGTTTAACACCTGCTGCCCACTCTATCGGCCCTGGGTACTCCAAGCTGCAGCGGTGGTACTCCACATGACCACACACCACGAGTGGCGTCATGAACTCTTAACACAAACCCCTGTAAATATTCCCCCTTTATTTCGAGTGGCCGCATGACTTCCAGGTCCAGAGACCCCTCGAGCAACTGCGGATCCGGATCTGAGCAGCCTGGCTGCCAGCATGGGGGCTGCACTCCTGCGACTTGTCCCTGCACTCATTAGCATCTCATAAACAATCTTTAGAAATACTTTTTCTAAAGATCTCTTTATGTATGCTACTATATGTAGGGAATATTAGGCAGGGAATATAAATCTGCACCCAGAATGGATACTGGTTCTGGGTGCACAGGGGACCTGACACACCATACTAAGAAGTGACTGACAATGACGGTGACAAAGAGGACCTGAAAGGAGGCAGTGAGACTGTGCAAAAGGTATTGGTAGAGTAAGGGGAAAACACTTTTACTTTTAGCTGCTTTTAAGCTAATTCCAGAACTTCACTTCATAGAACTGCAATCCATTGGGAGAAAAGTTGTGCAGACACAACATTTTTGTCCGTTTTTAAATAATTGATATAATCTGGATCCGTTTTTTAACATTAGAGTCTATAGATAAAGGATCCGTTAATGAATTGCTATTCACCTTCCATTGGAAACTGATCCAAAAAGCAGAATAACAAAAAGAAAATAGCAATCTGTTAACGGATCAGTTTTCTAGATTCCAATGTTAAAAAAAACAGATTCAGCTGAAATCAATTATTTAAAAACAGACAAAAAAAGTTGTATCTGCTCAACTTATTTGTCACCCGATCTCTACTGGATCTGTGCTAACGGATTATTACTGGACATATCAACTTAGCCTTATGCGGGCGTCACACGATACGATCTATCGTGCGATCGCACGAGCGATCATATCCGCCCCCGTCGTTTCTGCGTCACGGGCAAATCGCTGCTCGTGATGCACAAAGTCGTTAAACCCCCATCACACGTATTTACCTGCTGAGCGACGTCGCTGTGGGCGGCGAACATCCAAGGGGGTGGGACGTTCGGCGTCACAGCGACGTCACACAGCCGCCGACCAATAGAAGCGGAGGGGCGGAGATGAGCGGGTCGTAAACATCCCGCCCACCTTCTTCCTTCAGCATTGTCGGCGGCCGCAGGTAACCTGCAGTTCATCGTTCCCGGTGTGTCACACGGAGCGATGTGTGCTACCCCGGGTACGATGAACAACTGGCGCAAAGAAAAATAAACGATTTTTTAAAAATAAACGACGTGTAAACGATACACGATTTGTAACCGATTTGTGATCGTGCTGAGTCCCTCGGAGGTGTCACACGAAACGACGTGGCAAACGATGCCGGACGTGTGTCACGAAAACCGTGACCCCGATGACATATCGCACAATAGATCGTCTCGTGTGACGCCCGCATAAGGCCGCTTTCACATTTCGTTTTTACCTCCGTTCAGCGGTCCTGTCGGGGCTTCTGAACAAACACCCCCGCAAAATGTGTTTTGGACGCATGCGCCGACGGGGCCATTGACTATAATGGAGCAGACTCCGGTAGCGTGTGCTCTGTCTTGCATCATTTTTGGATGTATACGCTTTCTGCAAGCGGACACCAAAACGTAAAAAAACCCAAACAAACCATAGGAGCCAATTCAGATGATGTACGCACACACAGAACGTGGCAAACCCTCCTAGTAAAGATGGCCGCAGTCCGGGTGCACGATGCTGATCATACATCCACTCAAACCTCCACACTAAAGGGGAGGGGCGGCTGTTTAGCATATGACATGCACACTAATAAGGCTTGCATTGGGAGCCCGTCATACAATGAGTGAGATGCACAGTGTCTGAACTGTAACCTATAAATGACGCCAGAAACCCAGGTCAGGCGGGCTAATTAGCACTACATGAGTGCATCTCACACGGATAAGCAAGACGCACAGTGTGTGAACTATGGCCTATAAATGATGCACAACACCAGGTCAAGCACGGTAGTTAGCACTATATGAGTGCATATCACATGACGGACTCACCATTTAACCACCTGAAATCAGAAGGTCCACACACATCCTGCAAAAATAGATAAAATGTGCCATACCTCAAATAGTGAGATAATAGCTGATATTTTGGCCCAAAATATGTAAGCTCGCAATCCACGTCACGGATTCTCACACTTGCTAGTCCCTACACTCAACTATTTCGAAAAACCACATAGAACTATATAACAAATCCAAATAATTGAGTGTAGGGACTCGCAAGTGTGAGAATCTGTGACGTGGATTCAAACAAAATGGGTGTGGCGGCATTCAAATAGGCATGTTTTTTTTTAGCTTTGCTAAGGCCCCCTTCACACTTCCGTGAAAAACATTTGTGTTTTGCACAGCCGTGTTGAAGGTGAATATGACCCATCTGTCGGTCATGATTTTGGCACAGGTGTGCTGTCCCTGTGCTATCCGTGTGACATCCAGGTAGCACACAGACAGCATGAACTTCTATACATACCTCTCCTTGGTGCTGCTGTCTCTGGTGCTGCTGCTGCTTCTGGGTCCATGGTGACTGCAGTGAATATGCGATGAGCATAATGAGCGGGACAAGGAAGCAAGTGAGAGCATGCTGGAGACAGCAGGGCTGGAGACAAGTGAGAATAGAAAATCATTTTATTTCAAAGATGTGTTTTCTTTGGTACGTGTCACACGGATCACATCAGTGTGCCGGCCATATGACATCCGTGCTGCTGGAGAAAAATGGACATGTCTCCTTCACGCATGAAAACACTGACGTGTGCGTAGACCCATTGATTGTAATGGGTCTGCATATGTCCGTGTCTACAGTACGTGTGAAAATGGATTTCACACGTACCGGAAACAAAGAAGGAGGCCTTACTTGTATTTTGTGGTTGCGGAAAGAGTGTGAAAATGGGGTTGTGGCTAACAAAATGGGTGTGTCATTAAACTGTGCGTGGGTTTTTTTTTGTGGTTCCCTAACACAAACAGGGAACCTGTTGTTAAAAACGTGAATCCCACCCCGACCTACCCCAATGCATTATACTATAAGCTTGTGTCTAATTACAACTGGCAGAATTATGAATTCAGCTCTGGATTGTACTACAGGCTGTACCTAAAAATTAATGCAAGATGTGTAATACAAGGTATTTAAAGAGTCACTAATCACCATAGGGCGGTTTGCTCATCAAGTCTATTGACAGCATTACAATAAATGTTACTATACAGTCAGCTTAAATATCTTTTCATGTCACATTTACAATTAATCCTGGACTGGGGAGGAATACTAACAATGTATTAATGTGTATTTGCATCTGAAAGTAACAGAAGATATGTTGTTCACATCCACGGTATAATTGTCACCTTAATAACATTTAGAATACATTGATTGTAATGTCGCAGTTTGTTAGAATGTCTTTGGCTGGCTGATTGTTAATTTTAATAAATAATTGATATTTAAATGACTCGCTTTGTGCTCAGAATATTTGCCGCTCGTGTATTATCTAAATCAAATCCTTTTAGTTCTCATGCAGAAATGTCATTAGGACTGGCATGCAAATGTCTGTGCCTGTGAAGGTCTTGGAACATCTGCAGCGCGCGAATAAGAAATATATCATTGTGATCACTATAATTGCAAGAATTATGTGTCTATGAATTTATGGGATGTAAATAAATTAGTCTGTGACTCTAATGGGGGTGTTTAAAGCACATTAGTTTTGACATATTTTTTCCAAGATAGCGCCATATCTAAGGGCTTGTTCACACGTTGCATTTTTCGATCCTCACAAGATCTCCTTCTCTACTCCCCTCTCATCTCCTCTTCCCACCACCGCATATAAGATTTCTCCCGTGCCTCCCCCATACTCTGGAATGCTCTACCCCAGCATATCAGACTCTCGCCTACCTTCACAAGCTTCAAAAGGAACCTGAAGACCCACCTCTTCCGACAAGCCTACAACCTGCCGTAACCCTCCTACTACCCTATACTACTGTATCCTCATCTATCCCTTGTAGACTGTGAGCCCTCGCGGGCAGGGACCTCTGTCCTCCTGTACCTGTCTGTGCCTTGTATTGTTTATGATTATTGTACTTGTCCCTATTATGTACACCCCTTTCACATGTAAAGCGCCATGGAATTGATGGCGCTATAATAATAAATAATAATAATTTTTGTCGTGTCTGTCCCATACATTTTTCTAGAGGAAAAATGCAGATTTCTGATATCTGATATACATGCTGGGTTATTTTCCGTGCAGATTTTAGGCCTCTTTCACACGTGCGTGCCTCCGGTACGTGTTTGGCAGTTTTCTCACGTACCGGAGACACGTACACACGTACACCAATGTTACCCTATGGTAACAGGCACATTAACGTAAATCCACACGGAACGTGTGTCCGTGTGGATTGTACGTTTGTGCGTGTTCAAAAATGGCTGACTTGTCCACGTTTCCACCGGCATCACGGGTGTCACACGGCCCGCACCCGTACCACACGGATGTAGTGTGCATGCGGTACCGTGTGACATGCGCAGGAGAAACACGTGTCATTATTTTAAAATAAAAAAAGTACATACTCACCTCCACCAGCCCTGCAGAATCTTCCGCTGCAAACAATTGCTGCCGACCGCCGCACATTATGAGCGTGTTATGGAGGTGGGCGTGATGTCACGGGCGCTGATCTCCGCCCCTCCGCTCAGCCGGAAGCAGCATCAGCGGGGAGTGGGCGGGGCTGGAGCTGAAGATCAGAACCCTGGACAGCAGCAAGGACCACATGAGTATGCAAATTACCGGTTCTCCGTGTGTTATCTCGGATAGCACACGGAGAACACACGTGGCCCACACGTACCGGAGACACGTACTTACCACACGCAACACGCAAGGAAAATACGTGTCTCGCGACACGTGCGTGATTTTCACGTGAGTGTGAGAGAGGCCTTAAGCAGTTTGACAATCCTTCAAATGAATGAGAAAAAAATGCACAAAAAACTAGCGTATTTTTACGCAGTGTTTCCCTGCCAAGAGACAAGTTTTTGGTGCCAATGTATAATGTGTGCACATACCCTTATGACAAAAATGACGATTAGTAACTGTCACGGGTGTGTCACGGATGAGAGACAGTCCTGTGGTGTCCAGCAATAGAAGGTCACAGCGTTTGGCTGCGCAAAATACTCCCTGATTTTCTATTGTTACTGCTGTCAGTATTCAGTGTACTAGGTAACACCTCTGCTGGGTTTTCATCCTTTTCCCTTTAAAACCAGCGGAACTCCTTTTCCCTTCAGCTGCTATAATCTGTATTTCCCCTAGACTTGTTAAGTTCAGTCAAGCTCTGGATGCAAGCAGGTGGCTTGCACTCATCTATGGTATTGTTGCTGAAACTTTGCGGAACTTCTACCTGAGTCATCTGTGGATAAGTAGTTCATGCATTTTCCCCCTGTGTGTCCTCCTTGTGTCTTCCTTAGTGTTTAGTGGGATTGATGAAGAGCTCATCCCACTCATTCCAGCCGAGACACATAATCCCCAGCTGGTAATTCAAAGTATGTTTTCTCTGAAAAGCTGGAATGTTTCAAAGTAAACCATACCGAGCTGCAATCACGCAGCCAGGGTCTGATTCATTTGCACATGGTCTGGGAAGCATTAATTTGATAACAGGTTCTTTCTAACAACTGATGGATTGAGATATAAAGGACATAAGGCAGATCAGCACACCAGATTACTCTAATGGTGATTTATTTATAGTTTCTCATGTCCAATTTTCACATTACAGTGGAGGATAGCATTGTTTCGGGTATTGCACCCTTCATCAGGTAAAAAGAGATGAAGCTTTGGAATTTTGTGGTATAGATTCCTTGGTCCTGAGTGTGACTCCCCCAAAAGAAAACCAGGTTGTGTGGTGAATAGAAGACTAGTGCGGCAGCTAAACAGAAATTCAACTGCACACATAATACTTCTACATTGCCTTTTGGAGAGAGAATCATTACACTTAAAGGGTTATTCCCATTTCCAAGATCCTATCTCAATATGTGGTATGTGTAATAATATAAGCAATTACCTCTAATTAGAAATGTAGTATAATCCGTCTGATTAGCTGTCATGCTAGATATGGGGAAGTATAACGGCTACAGAGAAGGTAAGGGAAACTCTGTGTCTAGGGAAGGGGGAGATGGTGACCCCTAACCAAATCTTCTGCTGGCCACTGGCTCTCCGACCGCCCTAGATAGCTTCCCAACCAATGCGTCGAGCAGGATACCTGACCATGACTGACCCTCAAAGTGGGCCCTAAGTAGGGAACGGATTGGATGAGTCAACCCCATTAAGCACTAAAAAAGCATCAGGAAGCACACACAGAGGAAAGCACATAAATAATATATCCCCTAGATGACTCAGGTACAGGTGCAGCAACGAACCACAAAGTCTCTTCTGATGGATAAATCCAGGCCTATGTAGGTTTCTAAGGGGTACTTTGCACACTACAACATCGCAAGCCAATTGTAGCGATGCCGAGCGCGATAGTCCCCGCCCCCGTCGCAGATGCGATCTCTTGTGATAGCTGCCGTAGCGAACATTATCGCTACGGCAGCTTCACACGCACTTACCTGCCCTGCAACGTCGCTCTTGCCGGCGAACTGCCTCCTTCCTAAGGGGGTGGGTCATGCAGCGTCACAGCGACGTCACACGGCAGGGGGCCAATAGAAGCAGAGGGGCAGAGATTAGCGGGACGTAAACATCTTTCCTTCCTCATTGCAGCCGGGACGCAGGTAGGAGATGTTCCTCACTCCTGCGGCTTCATACACAGCGATGTGTGCTGCCGCAGGAACGAGGAACAACATCGTACCAGTCGCTGCAGCGACATTATGGAAATGACCGACACTACACCGATCATACAATTTCGACACTTTTGCGCTCGTTAATCATAGTAAAAACGATTCACATACTCCGATGTCGACAACGACGCCGGATGTGCGTCACTTTCGATTTGACCCCACCGACATCGCAGCTGCGATGTCGTAGTGTGCAAAGTACCCCTAAAAGGGGCTTTACACGCTGCGACATCGCTAATGCGGAGTCATTGGGGTCACGGAATTTGTGACGCACATCCGGCCGCATTAGCGATGCCGTTGCGTGTGACACCGATAAGCGATTTTGCATCGTTGCAAAAACGTGCAAAATCGCTAATCGGCGACATGGGGGTCCATTCTTAAAAATCGTTACTGCAGCAGTAACGAAGTTGTTCCTCGTTCCCGCGGCAGCACACATCGCTGCGTGTGACGCCGCAGGAACGAGGAAGCTCCCCTTACCTGCCTCCCGGCTGCTATGCAGAAGGAAGGAGGTGGGCGGGATGTTACGTCTCGCTCATCTCCGCCCCTCCGCTGCTATTGGGCGGCGGTTCAGTGACGTTTCAGTGACGTCGCTGTGACGCCGCACGGACCGCCCCCTTAGAAAGGAGGCGGTTCGCCGGTCACAGCGACGTCGCCGGACAGGTAAGTATGTGTGACGGCTCTGGGCGATGTTGTGCGGCACGGGCAGCGATATGCCCGTGTCGCGCAACAGATGGGGGGCGGGTACCCACACTAGCGATATCGGGACCGATATCGCAGTGTGTAAAGTAGCCTTTAGTCTATCACCAGCAAAGAGCAAGGGGGAATGAGAGTATTTAAAGACACAAAGAGCAGTGCTGATAATTAACAGCTGACAGTGAGGGAATCCACAGGGTCCTAAAGAGAAAGGGATTAACCGCAAGGAGGAAAAAAGGAAAAGTCAGGGAGCAGCTTGTGTAGCCAAATGCTGCAACCTTCTACAGGTGGACACCACAAGCGTGACAGTGACACACCGATGATATTAGATATATGTCTCTTACCTCATGTGCAGGATATTGCAGCTTAGGTATCTCTGGTTATGACCAGGAACAAATAACTAACTGTCACTATATGAGAGGACACAATCATGAATACCTAAGCTGCAATGCCGTGCACATGAGGTAAGAGACATAGCTAATCAGCAGAACTATACTACATTTCTAATTATTCTAATTAGAGGCATTTGTTGTTATTATTATTATTTATTATTATTAATTATTATTATTATTATTATTATTAATAAACCAACTACATATTGGGATATGATCTTAGAGATGGGAACACCCTTTTAAATTTGATGTATTTAATATGTAAAACTGTTTATATATACAATATCACGCTGTACTCAAGATGTACAATAGCAGTACAGAACAGTAATGTGGGACAGAGAGGATTCCTGAAACTACCTGAGAAGGTAGTTAGCTGGTAAACCACTGGGGGGTGTTAGAGTAGAGAAAACATATGAGCAGAGAATTCCCTAGCAGAAGTAATACTAGTCAAGCCCACCAGATGGGAGTAGAATCGTCAGAAAGCCGTGTCTCAACATGAGGTCTTATAAATACACAGGGGTAAAGTTTAAACGTAGTCAGAGGGAAGCAAAAAGTCAGTAGCCGGGAAATCAGAACTCAGAAGCAAGAGAGAATGGGAAGACACGACAGAATCAAGGTAAACAGATAAGGAATGAACAGGGAGACAGACGAACAGGGAGCTGAAGGGGGGCAGCGGGAGAGAGACTGACAAGATGGAAACAGAGAACAGAGAGGGTTAACAACAGGTCAGGTGAACACAGAGGTCAGGCGGGGGACAGGACAGACAACAGGTCACTCGCAAGCACAACACAGCAGAGCCAGAAATATCACTGGCATAGTCCCAGGGAAACAGTGCCCTAATAAAGCAGCCTGACCTCCAGAACGAGGCAGGAAGGATTAACCCCTAACGTGACGTCTATCAGAAGTGACATACAGTAATATATATATATATATATATATATATATATATATATATGTGTGTGAAATTAATACTGAATACGTTACCTATTTTCTATTTTAAGTAAATATATTTCTAAATGTTCTAGTGACATGAATTTCTCATCAGACATTGGTAACAAACCCATCCAATACACACAGTAAAGGAAATCATACTATGCATATGCATACATTTAGTGATATGGAATAATGAATGAGAAATGACTCCCCAAAAAGCATGTTGGACAGATCACTGCTGTAAGACTTTCCATCAGCCTATGAAAAATAAGTGCTACACATATCTAATGGAGGCTGTACAGATATTACCACCACTGGTTCTATATAGCATTGCAGTTTCCATGTACATAGCCTTAAAAGCATTCCTACACTAAAAAAGAGAAAAAAAAGTAAAATAGCTTCCAGGAAAATACTGAACATTTTGCAATCTACAACTGTGCTATTTATTGTCCTTTGCGGGATCATCGAGTAAATGTATATACCCTGGAGTGCTGCATACATGTCGTTCTTAGAGCAGCGGCATTGAATCTGGTGTGAACCGAGGTCCCTGTATTAATCCCTGGGGCAGAGATCACTAAATTCTATTTTAATAACATGAAAGAAATAAACACAATGTAATAGTAAGCTTGTAATTGGGTATCATTTCAATAGTGTAATATAAACGTTTTTTTCAAGTACCATATTAAAAAAAGACTGAACATAGAAATAATCATTCTCCTCACTTGTGATGGGAAAGAGAAGATGATGTGAAGATGGGAACCAACATATATTACTTCACTGCATTAGTAGCACTTCCTTAAAGGGGACCTGTCACCAGGTAAAGAGTAGTGTTTTTTGTTTTTATTGCTTCCCCTTTGCTTCCCCGAGTCTTCCATTTATTTATTTTTTAAATCCACCATACGGTTTCAGAAATATGGGCCTTTATGATCTTTCCAATGGGGCGTCGTGGTTCACAGGGTAATTATGCAGAGCAGCCTAAAGACATGCCCCAAAGGATCCTTTGAGCCATGCTGTCATGCGGTGTTCTGCTCTAATTTCATCAGGTCTCTTCTTCAGACTCTTTTCACACTGTAGAGTCTGACACGACACCTGGTGCTGTTGAGTTACTCTGCTAGGGCTGGGCGTCGGCTGGTTTTGTGCTCACTGATGATTGGTCTAGCAGAAGTTAATATTTGCTGGCTTGTAAATTGCTGCTGGGGTTACAGGTTGCTGAAGACCTATCACAGCCGTCTCCGCTCTTTAAAAGATGGTGGAACATGGTCACTCATGCCAACTATAGCTCTAGCTTTGCTCCAGCAATACCAGTCTTTTTGCGTGGTGTTCCAGTTATTGGGAGAGACTAGATCTGAGAAGCCCAGCACCCTACGGGATGTCCTGGCATACAACAACATCATAGACAAACAAAGAAAAAGAGTATGCCACAATAGGGATCACCAGAGGAAATTTGTTTTATTTAGAAAATTGAAAAAACTTTATTACATCATTTATTATGATGTAATAAAGTTTTTTCAATTTTCTAAAAAACAAATTTCCTTTGGTGATCCTTTTTGTGGCATACTCTTTTTCTTTGTTTGTCTGTGTTCCAGTTATTGGTGAACTGCTGAGTGCTGTTTGGTGTGCGGTGGAATGGAAATATCCTTGTTGTTTGTTTATTTCCTCCCTGTACCTTATTTCTTCCTGAGCACGTATTTTCTTTTCCCCTGTCTGTGCTTGCAATGACTTTGAGTACTGGTTTTCCCCTGTCTGTCGGTATTTGTATGATCAAGGCAATCACCCGACAATTTTGCTCCGGAACAGGACGGGAGTTAACCGACAGAAAAATATCAAAGGAAAAAAGGAAGTCCAGAGAGCAGGCAAAAAATAAAAAAAAAACATTTATTGAAAAATATTAAAAATTGAGAACATAGCAATAGCAGAATAATAATCTGACAGTGTCAAAATTATTATTGTCTATGCATTTTGACTGAGGAGCCTTGTTCTGAGATCATGACTTCAGAAGAAGGGTCCACAGCCGAAACGCGTAGTCATTTAATGAATAATTTTTGACACTGTCAGATTATTATTGAACTACAGCTATGTTCTCAATTATTAATATTTTTCAATAAATGTTTTTTATTTTTATTTTTTGCCTGCTCGCTGGACTTCCTTTTCCCTTGAATATTCCCTTCTCCTGTCCCAGCCTTCCCCGGGGGTGTTAGACCAGGGCAATTCAGGAGTCAGAGCTACGCTGGTGCTCCAGACCTCGCCAGCATCTGGTGTACCTCTGAAATAAGGGACAGTTTCTGTCCCTAGTGTGGGGGCCAGTCTAGATTCCCTTACTCCTAGTTACCGTGTCATACCCCGTGATACATGCCCTTTTGTAGAGGCCATCAACATTTGAAGTAAATAAAAAGGCCCAAATCACTGGACCCATATGGTGGATTTAAAAAAATATTATAAACAGATTATTCAGGGGAGAAGTTGTAACAAAATAATAACATCTAGACACTTTTGACCTGGTGATAAATCCACCTTAAAATTGTGCAAGTACTGGAATGTCTTCTGTTAGAGAGAAGATAATTCCAATTATTAATGTGCATGTGGTTGGCCTCATAATTCCATTTACTGGCAAATCACAAATAGCAGATTGTGAAATTTACCTTTTAGCTTGTGTAGGTGTTTGGATATTTTGCTCACAGAAAATAGATGTACGGCAATAATCTTTCCTTGAATTTCCCCTAAAAATGTGTACTGACTGTACATGTGGACATTTGCGCTGCTCCTTTCAAAGCCCTTTGAAATTGATGCCTAGCAATGTACTCGACTATCTACGTTATTCACATAGACAGTAAATGGCGCTCAAAACACATACTCAATTGCCTCTCTATTGAAAACCTTCTTCACTACAGTCATACAAGGAGAAATGGGAACTCTAGACTTGTTTTTTTGGAGAAGCAGATCCCTGAGATCAGGTATCCATCACCTTTCCTGTGGAGCAGGGATAAGTGTTGCTTGGAAGAAAACACATTTATAAACAGTAACACCAGATGATCACAACACCGCCAATGGCACCTCCTGCCCTAAAATTATTGCCTTCAAAACTGTCATGCTACAAGCATGGCGAGCATGTTCAGATGAAAACGGAGTCTGACGCACAATGTAAAAACACTAAAACGACACCACAAACAAGGGGGGGGGGACACCGGTGACACAATAACAATGGTGAGCCCTGGCGCATAGTGAGAGGGTAGATGAACACCTCCTAACCTCACCTGTAGTGGTCCCTACTCTTCTAGGTCCCTATACAGTCTTTGCAACTGTCGCCGAGCAGCACCCTGAGACCCTGGAAAGACCCTATAGATGCCCTGACTAGGGAGAGGCAGGTAAGGTTCACTAAACCCACTGCTGCACTAATTAGACAAGAGGGTAGGGGGAGACAAACAGGGGAAAAACTGCAATATAAAAGGATGAAGTATGGCTTCTGGAAAGCTTCAACTCAGCTCCTTCCACCAAGGGGGTCAGTATATAAAAGGATTTGTATCAACAGCAGGGATTGCTGCATAACACCTCTATTTAAACCTGAAGGACATGACTACAAAGTAATTGCAGCTGGCTGAAGCAATCAGCTAGGAACTGCTGGAGAAGCTGCCAGCAGCTAAACTGACATTAATCGTTTAGGTACTAAAGGAAATGAAACCACATTTCAATGTGGATAACCAGATGGAAAAACAAGGAGACGACCGTGAGAAAAAAATATTTTTGAGTTGTTTATTAAACATTTCTGCTGCGTTCCAAATTTTTCTAAGACAGCAGAGTTCACTTTAGTGAAATAAGGAATTCAAGGTTTTTTCACCCGATACACCCCAAAAAGTTTAACAATTTTTAATAATTGAGTTCATTATTATTAATTCAATCATTTACATTATTCCTACATGTTCGGCAGTGATGTACAGAGGTGATCATCTTCATTCATATAATACCAATGCTGTACAATTTAAGGAGCATATATCATGATCAGACAAAATCATCTGTTAGATACTAGTGAAATAATTTACAATGCAAATAGTTGTTAGGATCCTATTCACAGTCTATGAGAAAATAGAGGAGACACAAGATGCAAAAGTACAATGGCCCAGCTATCTTTAATATTAAAGAAAGGACTGCAAGCATAAATTTGCATGAGTAAGTATCCTTGTGTGCATGGCAATGAAATGCACTAGCGGGCAGATTTTGAATGAAGAGATCAAATTCAGGAGAATCATTTAAAAAATGGAAAAGAATCATAAAAAGGCTATATGGCTAACTAAAGAGATCGGTTTTTAAGGCATTCTTAAAATTATAGATGTTAAGGAAATAATCTAATTGACTTGGGTATTACATTCCAGTGAACTGGTGCAGCATGAGAGAAGTCTACAAAACAAAAGTGGGAAGTTTGCATAATGGAAGTTGTGAGAGTCTTAGATTATTGGCAAGAAAGAAAAGATGGATGGGGTGGCAGATAGAGAGGATGAAGGAAATGCAGGATGGTGCTGCTCTGTTGAGAGCTTCAGAAATGAAAGTGATAACTTTATATTGTATTCTATGATGGATGGGCAACCAATGCAGGAACTGGCACAGGGTGGAGCCATCAGTTTAACAGCTGGACAGATTCATTCAGGGGAGAGTTTAGTTAGTCGAAAACTAATGTGTAATGAGTTGCAATAGTCAAGACAAGAAAGGATGTGGACAACAATGAGTTCTCACTGTTTCCACACTAAATAAAAGGCAGCTTGTGGATATGTTTTTGAGTAGTAAAGTGATAATGCAAAGGGGATGAAAATGGGTTTATCACCCTCTTACAAATATCACAGACTGTTGGTATTGGATCACGTATTACCTGTTCAACTGTCCAGGACTGTGCTCATGCCATTTTAATGCTATGATCTGTTGTATATGCTGTTTTACGCAATGCATATTTTATTCTATACTATATGTTTATGTGTATGCTGTTACATCTGTGCTACAGATCCAGTGAAGAGCCTCATGTGTGAAGCCAGGGATTAGTGTTGTGTGCACAAATAACATCATATTGCCAAAGATATTCCCAGGAGTGACATCTGAATTGATGGATACGGAACATAAAGAGTTAATACACTAAGCTGCTGTGTGATGTGCTCAGTTTGGAGTTAGGAGGATTAGCATGTCTACCCCACCTACTGAATATTCACAGAGTGTAATGTTTTGTTTGAGCTCAGAAGGGGAGTACAGTTAGAAGCAGGCAGATGCAAGAAGATGCCAAAAGCAAAAATTAGCAAGTAATGGGTACGTAATCCTTTTAACTGGTGTGTCAGGGAATTTTTGAGTGCTAAAGAAAGAAGTTCCATCCTTTAGTTCAGTAGTTGTAGTCTGCCCAGGAAGAGGAGATTGCTGAAAGATCTGCCATTACAGAGATAAGGTGAGGATTGCCACCACAGTGGGGAGCATAGATGTTTATTCCATGTCAGTGAAGAGTGTATCCACCCGCAAGACTAAGCTTAGATGCCACTTGAGAACAGATTAGACACAGCAAAGGGGAGCACAAAGGCGTTTTTGTCATTTAAAGGACTGCCACTTTAGAAGAGTCTGAGGGAAGAAGCCTGGTTTTAAGAGAGTTACCACACCAGAGACAACCAGATACAAGTGCCGGTCTGAAGAACTGTGATATGAAGGGTGAAAGATGCCAGACAAGAACAACCGCAAGGAACTGATGCCAAGAGAGCTGTGTGCCGTGCTGCACAAAAAAGATTGTGGCCAAGGAGAATGGGTCAGTGTGACGAAAATCCTGCAAAGGTGTTTCCCATGTTGGAAGTACAAGTAGTGTTTCCAGTGTTAGCTCGCTGTTGAATGCAAACCATCTCCTTCTGTTAAAGCTTGTTATCTCTAAGGCCCCTTTCAGATTTCCGTATTTCAGGTACGTGTGACAACTGTTTTTAACACGGATGCCACACATACCCATGTTATTCTCTGGAATAAACTGACCGTATGACCTCGTGTGGCCCTGCATGCACACAAGCAGACATGTCCATTTTTTCTTCGGTAGCACGGGTGTCACACGGATAGCATACTGATGTGATTCGTGTGACATCAGTGTGACAGGTACCGGAGAAAACACGGGTCTTTGAAATAAAAAAGATTTTCTATATTCACCTGTATCCAGCGCTGCGTTCTTTGGCTCTGCTGACTCCCGCTCCTGACCCCCGCTCATTATATTCATTGATTATTCACTGCACTGAGGAACTGGAAGCCGGAGCATTGCAGTGACATTGTGGAGGTGAGTATAGGCTTATTTTTACAGGGGCGAACAAGTGGTTAACCACTTTAATTTAATGGGTAAAAAGTGCAGCAAAAACATCAAGTGTCATCAAAGTTTGATCAGTTTCATTATATTTTCTTGGATGAGAAACACAAAACGTTTCTCTACTTTCTCCTATCCGGCAGTAGGCATCCGAATGCTATTTTTAACAGGCTGAAAGTCTTACATTACCTATTTTCATCTTAGAAGTCAATATCGGACATGTCTACCTGATGTTGCCCAGATCACTTGGTCCACAAAAAAAACTGGACATGTGACTAGAGATGAACGGACCTGTGGAAGTTCGGGTTCTGCTGGTCCAGCTGAATTTTTTAAGTTTGGTTTTGGACCCGGACTTGACCTGAAGTTCATTTGAAGTCACTAATTGGGCAGTTTGGCTCTCCGCCCACATGAAGCTAGCCATAAACAGATCACTTCTGGGGAAGGGTGGGCATGATTTTTTCCATTTTTTTTAGGGGGGTGCGCACTACATCCGATCATCCTGTTGTTACCCCCAGTACAAGCCGTTCATACTTGGCCGAGCACCGAGTGTACCCGAGCACAGTGATGCTCACCCAAGTGGTTTGTATTTGTAAAGCATCCGAATTCCGAACCCAAACATTGTTTTCTTGGAAAAGTCTGAGTTTGTATGGAACACCAAAGTTCAGGTTTGCCCATTCTACATGTGACCCATTGTCTATACTTAGTTATGAGTTCTGACTATGAAAAGTAGAATACCGAAAATGGATGTTCAAAGTAGATGTATTGCATCAAAACCAAGAATTTTTTCTACTTTTGCATAAAATAATATATCTTTATTAATATCAATTTTACATACATACATATAATCAAATACTAAAAGGCAGTCAAAGTGCCAAAAAAGGAAGAAGAGGGGCCAAAGCCCTGTTCTCTCCCTACCTAAGCGACGGGGGTCGGCGTCCTAGATGTAATGACGCCCCCGTTCCACGATGGCTACGTCCTAGGTTGTCCCTCCCTGGTTCTGGAATAAGTGCACTGACTCATAGGAGTGTATAACCCAAAGCAGTAAAACCACAGAGAGAAGATAAGTGCACAGTCCAGGGTAACTAATTTGTCTGTATCATCACCCGAGGCTGTCAGGGAAAGGGGCCTAGGGTTAGGGTACCGTCACATTTTAGCGACGCAGCAGCGATCGCTGCTGCGTCGCTACATGGTCACTGGTGAGCTGTCAAACAGGCAGACCTCACCAGCGACCAGTGACCAGCCCCCAGCCAGCAGCGACGTGCAAGCGACGCTGCGCTTGCTCGGAGCCGGCGTCTGGAAGCTGTATGGCGTATGGTTACCCGATGTTTACCATAGTTACCAGCGCACACCGCTTAGTTTAGCGTGTGCAGGGAGCAGGAGCCGGCACTGGCAGCGTGAGAGCTGCGGAGGCTGGTAACGAAGGTAAATATCGGGTAACCACCTTGGTTACCCGATGTTTACCTTGGTTACAGCTTACCGCAGGCTGTCAGACGCTGGCTCCTGCTCCCTTCACATTCAGGATTGTTGCTCTCTCGCTGTCACACACAGCGATGTGTGCTTATCAGCGGGAGAGCAACAATAAAAAAACGAACCAGGGCTGTGTGTAACGAGCAGCGATCTTACAGCAGGGGCCAGATCGCTGCTCAGTGTCACACACAGCGAGATCGCTGAGGTCACAAAAAACGTGACTCAGCAGCGATCTCAGTAGCGATCTCGCTGTGTGTGAAGTACCCCTTAGTCGTGTTTTATCAGTCTGTGTGCTCATTAACAGATGATAATGAGAAATAAACAAGAATTTATACTGTCCAAGAATCGCCCATTGTCTATACTTAGTTATGAGTTCTAACTATGAAAACTATGAATATGCCAAAAACTAACATATAAATGAGCCCTTAGATGTGATTTCGGAAAGGTTTCTTTCCTCTAGGAGCAAACTGTTTTGCGTCTTTTTTTTTTTCTATGGAGGATTGCCAATAAGAACCCATACTTGACTGGTCTTTAAATGAGAACGAGTATGAATTATATTAGTACAAGCATGTTACGGAATAAAAAAGAATCAGCATAATAATTTTCTTTTTTTATCTTCTGAAGCGTTTTCAAGAATAGACCATGTTACATATCACAGAGAAAAATAACACAGATTCCCATATCTGAAGAACACTGTGATGACTGTACCCGTGCAGATGATGTTTATCTGGAGGGTAGCATTAAAATGTCACAGGCATGCAGGCAGACTCCATCAGCTGTGGAAACTGCTGATAATCTCTGCATATAAAGTAGTATTATTAATCAAATTGCCACAGATACCTTCACTTTTATCTAGGTGGAGGACATAATTGTAATACGCAGTACAAAAGACATGATAACTAAATAAATAAGGAAACAAGCTTTTGGAGATTTTCATGAGTTTGACTGAATCCTCAAGGCATTTAACAACTATTTTGGTCTATTTGAAACACATGTACTCCTTCAGCCAGTGGCATAACTAGAATCCTATAGAGCCCAGTGCAAAATTTAGACCTACAGCAATATATTGGTCAGATGTATGGGCCCATGCCAAAATTTCCTTCATCCTGGCCCTATCCTATATAATTGTCCTCCATCCTATAATAATGTACTCATCCTGGATCCTGTATTGTATTAATCCTTTCGTCCTCTTGATCTCCTTCCTGTAATAATGTCCCCAATCTTGGACCTTTTTCTGGACCCTCTTCTTGGCCCCTTCCTGTAATAATGTCCCTATCCTGGATCTATCCGGTAATAATGACCCTCCTTCCTGGCCCCCATACTGTAAAAATGTCCCCACCCTATAATAATGTCCTCCTTCCTTCCCCACTTCTATAATAATGTCCTCCATCCTATAATAATGTACTCATCCTTGATACTGTCTTGTAATAATCCTTTCGTCCTCTTGATCTCCTTCCTGTAATAATGTCCCCCATCTTGGGTCTTTTTCTGTAATTATGTCCTTCTTTTTGGTCCCTTCCTGTAATAATGTCCATACCCTGGATCCATCAGGTAATAATGAGCCTCCTTCCTGGCCCCCATCCTGTAATAATGTCCCCATCCTATAATAATGTCCTCCTTCCTTCCTCACTTCTATAATAATGTCCTGCATCCTATAATAATGTACTCATCCTGCATCCTGTCTTGTAATAATCCTTTCGTCCTCTTGATCTCCTTCCTGTAATAATGTCCTCCATCTTGGGTCTTTTTCTGTAATTATGTCCTTCTTTTTGGCCCCTTCCTGTAATAATGTCCATATCCTGGATCCATCAGGTAATAATGAGCCTCCTTCCTGGCCCCCATCCTGTAATAATGTCCCCATCCTATAATAATGTCCTCCTTCCTTCCTCACTTCTATAATAATGTCCTGCATCCTATAATAATGTACTCATCCTGCATCCTGTCTTGTAATAATCCTTTCGTCCTCTTGATCTCCTTCCAGTAATAATGTCCCCCATCTTGGGCCTTTTTCTGTAATTATGTCCATTCTATCACCGTCCTATAATAATGTTTTTCTTCTAGGCCTGTATCTTGTAATAATGGCCCCCATCCGGAGTTCTATCCTGAGATAAAGCCTCCTATCCTGGCCCATTCTGCGTTCGCTGTTCTATCACTTTCTTATAAAGTCAACCTTATCCTGACCCCATTCTCTAATAATGCCCTACGTTTTTACATCCATCCTGTAACAATGTCCTGGCCCCTTCTTGTATTTATGTATGCCATCCTGTATTAATATTCTCATTCTGGACCCATCCTGTAATAATGTCCCCCATTCTGGCCCCATTCTCTAATAATATATACTCGTCCAGGCCCATATCCTGTAAAAATATCCCGTCATAATTCCCATCCTGTAATAATGTCCCAAGACCTGCCCCCTTCTTGTAAAGGCAGCGTTACATGCTACAATTTATCTGACGATACGTCGTCGGGGTCACGGATTCCGTGACGCACTTCCGTCATCGTTAGCGACGTCGTTGCGTGTGACACCTACTGTACATGCGACTCCGAACGATCGTATATAGGTTGAAAATCGTTGATTGTTGTCGTTCACTTTCAAAATATTGTTCATCATTTGGAACGCAGCAGACATATTGGTACGTTTGACACCCTGCCAACGACGAACAACATCTACAGGACCGCCTTGTGCAAACAATATATCGCTGAACGATTTTGCGTCGCTTGTGAGATCGTTATGTGTGACCTCTAATAAACGACCTATGTGCAATCTCGGCAAACCGTAACTACGATCTGGGCGTGTCACATCGCTAATGAGATCGTCAGATAAATCGTAGCGTGTAAAGTGGCCTTTAAACTATATTATGGTCTGGCACTCTTTATCAACGCATTCTTGAAAATTGCCATGGCGTCAGTGGGCTCTCTGAATCCATCGGCCCAGTCATGGACAGACCCCTGCAATCGCCTGCCTTCAGCTTCAGTTGTAAATTTTATACATAGTATAAAATATAATCTGCATAAAAAGTTACATCAGTATCGTATCACTACTACATGCAACCTCTCAGTATCAGGGGCCATTCACATTTTGTTTTGGCACTTTCGTTGGGTGTTCCATCACAAATTTTGATGCCAAGGGTCCATAATATGGGATGCCACGATGTGACTACAGGTGTCAAGCCAGGTATGAGAGGTCTCCCGGTGCACTGCGCAACCCAGCAGGAACACCTGGGTAGTGTTATGCCGGGGGAGATTAAAATCCCCGGCAAGCAACACAGCATAAAGGGTACACCATACAATGGTAGGCCCTTGCACTAGTGAGAGGGGAGCGGATTAATCTCCTAACACTCACCTGAGGCTAATCCCTGCACTCCCTAACTTCCCTAGACAGGTCCTTTCCCCTGCATGCCGATCACGTGCCTAGGCCCATGCTGGCCTTGAACTCTCCCTGACTAGTGTGGGACACTACAATAAGACAACACGAGAAAGGTAAGACAAATCGGTGGGGAATGACACAACAAAAAACACCCACAATGCGCTGTGACCTTCTGATCCCAGGTCTGCCTCAGATTACATCAGGCCATGACACACTCGTCACAACAACCTTTTCCACACCAAATCATTTGGATAATAAAGGGGTGGAACACAGAAGCACTTTTAGGCCTAAGACACACAGCATGAAATTCAGACAGAGTGGAGTGCGATAAAACATCGCATTCCACTCGGACCAATATTAGCCTATGTGTCAGCACCCATTACCGATTTTTTTCTCAGCCCCAATTGGACTTCACTCGCGTTACACTGGTGTACCGCGAGTGCAGTGCGAGAATGGCAATAGCCGGCTACGGAGGAGAGAGGGAGATAAATCTCTTCCTCTCCTCCTCAGTGTCGGTACGCCCCTCCTCAGCGCTGGCCCACCCCTCCTCAGTGTCGGCCCGCTCCCCGCAGCTGATGTCCGATCGTATGATCAGACCTCAGTCGCAGTGATACTCGCATGACACTCGGCTCCTGCTGTGCTGCCAGCACGAGCCGAGTGTCATGCGAGGATCGCATTAGTTCCCGTGTGGCCCCGGCCTTAAAGACATTTAATTATCTGATATCCCTGGTTGTTGAGAAATTAATGCCAACATTTTTTCTTGTTTAGTAGCTCACTACTCAATAAATGTTGACGTACATTCCATATTTTCATGGGGTAACTGCAATTTCCTCAGACAATTTTTTTTATCATGGACAGCAGAGTGTATGATCACAGCATGATGGGTAATTTGTGTAATTTATTTTGGCTATCTACCTCCCCATGCTCTTACTTACAGGACTATGAACTGCAATTTGCACATATGCTTAGGTTACTGTTACACTGGCCATATTAGATAGTTCACTGCCAAACTATTTGGCTGACAGCTATCTCTCTCAGCTCTTCCATACACAGGAACACTCAACTTGGCCAAGCAATCCTGTGTTCTCTATAAAAGAGCAACTTATCTCTGTGCTGAACAAAATAAATAGCTATTGAAATTCAACTGGCTGGATCCATTTCTCTATCTACATTTTTTGGGTGGACAGTTGGGACCCCTATACAAATTAGAACATTAGGTGAGGAACGTTTTTTCTGCCAGGGGCCATTTGGATATTCATTACATCATTCAGTGACCGCACAGAATTATCAAGTTGAAAATTACCCTGCTATATGTGGTCAAACATTTAATTAACTCTCCCGTAATGTGATGGCTGGAACGGCTTCTCTTCGGTGCTATGTGTGGTTGGGTGGTATTGATTCTGTAATTTGTAACATCTTTTCCAGATTTGCGACGGTCTGGAGCAGGCAGCTCTTTGCACTGAATTTTGAAATTAACTCGCAACAGTAAGGTTCTGAAAACAGATGTATATTACACTGCCCGTGGGAAATTAATCACTGTTCACTTACCATTTATACAACTCAAGCAGTGGGAGGTCTGAAGTATACATCACATAGGATACATCGAGACTGCTGTACATATATTACATAGGATAAACTGAGACTGTTATATATACATCACATAGGAAACACCGAGACTGCTGTATAGACATCACATAGGAGACACCAAGACTGCTGTCTATACATTGCATAGGATACACTGAGACTGCTGTATATGTCGCGGGCAGGGAGGAGGGTGTCAGCACACCGCGCTCACCCCTTCTGCTCGGGTCCGGCAGCTGCTCCTGGTGGCTCGAGCTGTGGGCCGGATCCCGGGGTTTCTCGAGCGACACTCCTCGCCCGTGAGTGAAAGGGGGTGTTTGTTGGGTGTGGGGATTGTTATAGTTCGTGACGCCACCCACGGTTGTGGTGATGGCACCACCGCTGCTCAGTATGGGGGTCCCGGGGATGGTGATGCGGAGCAGCCAGGTGTTGTGTTGCTCCTCCGTGGGTAGGGGTTGGTGATCCCGGGGCCCGGTGATGAGATGTAAAGTGTAGGGCCTGGTGGGCGCAGGGACGCGGGGGCAGCGCTGTGCCTTGCGGCACTGTGGTACTCACTCAGCCTGAGACGTGGACACAGTTTGTACGGTAAACCAAACGGCTGGTAGGATGGTCCCACAGACGGCTGCACCTGCACTCCCGGTAGGTGACGGTGATGTCCCTCTTCCTTGCACCTTTGTTCTACTTGTGGTAGCGGTGGATTCCCTCCGGTTACCCGCTCCCCGGCTGCAATCTGGGCTGGAGGAGCTCTACACTTTGCCCGCAGGCGCTGGCCCTGAGAAACTGGTGCCGTGGCGGTGGCGGTGTCTCTCTGCTTCAGGTTGAGCTGTTGCCTTCAATCAGGACTTGGTTGTTGGGGGAGCTGCGTCCCCGTCACTGACGGATTTGGCAAATCTGGCGACTCCTAGCCTTGCCGGGGTCCGAGAGGCCCCTGCCCTGGTGCTGACTGTCCTTCGGAACACTGCTCCAGACCACCGGGCACACAGCCAACGGGGTCCTTCCAGGAACTTCCAAACGGTCCCCCTCCAGACAGTCACCGCCGTTGCTGACCTTGCTGATCTGGCCCTCACAAAGCTGGACCCTTCAGGCTGTCTTCCTTCGCTGTCACTTTACTTGCTTTTCTCCTTTACTACTTTCCTTCCTTCACTTTCACTTAGTTGTTTACTTTAGCCCTGTCTAGACTACTCCTTCCACTTCCTCCTCCTGGACTCAACTGCCTGGTTTCTTCCTGCCTCCAGAGTTGTGAGCTCCTCGGTGGGCGGAGCCAACCGCCTGGCCCACCCCCTGGTGTGCATCATGAGACTCCTGGAGGAAGGCAACAAGGATTTCTGGTTAGCTGTGATGTGCCTACCTGGAGTGTGGGGTGTGGTGGTGTGTGACCTGTGTCCCCTGGCTTGCCCAGGGCGACACATATACACATCACATAGGAGGCACTGAAACCGCTGTATATACATCACATAGGACACACTAAGATTGCTGTATACATCACATAGGAGACACCAATATAACTTAATGCTAGCTCTTTGGTATCACTTGCTGATCTGGTAGGTCACTTCCCTGCTGGGTAACCACTTGCCCATAATTATCAAGATTATATCAACATTGATAAAGTTAGTTATTTTCAAAGATGACTTAAGCGGGCTTTACACACTATGATATATCTAACGAGATGTCGGCGGGGTCACGTCATAAGTGACGCACATCTGGCATCGTTAGTGATATTGTAGCGTGTGACAGCTATGAACGAGCAGAAATACTCACCTTCTCGTTCATTGTTGACACGTCGCTCATTTTCTAAATATCAAACGTCTTGTTGTTCATTGATCCCGAGGCAGCACACATCGCTCCGTGTGACACCCCGGGAACGATGAACACAGCTTACCTGCGTCCCGCCGGCAATGCAGAAGGAAAGAGGTGGGCGGGATGTTTACGTCCTGCTCATCTCCGCCTCTCCGCATCTATTGGCCGGCCACTGTGTGACGTCGCTGTGACGCTGAACGTCCCTCCCCCTTCAGGAAGTGGATGTTCACCACCCACAGCGAGGTCGTTTGGAAGGTAAGTACGTGTGACGGGGGGTTACAGGATTGTGCGACACGGGCAAAAAATTGCCTGTGCCACACAAACGATGGGGGCGGGTGCGATCGCAAATGCGATCGCATGACATATTGCAACGTTTAAAGCAGGCTTTAGTCTTTACAGGGTTGGAATATAGGAGTACCATAAAGAGGGCTAAAAGGTATCCAGTATATTGGGCCTCCACAGTCTGTTTGCTGGAGAAATTGTCAATGAATGAGTCTCCAGTGCCCCTACCCCCCAGAAACAATGCCAATGATATAAGCTGAACCTAAAATTTGGTGATCAAAAAGGCTGGCTTGCTTTTATAACAGGCTATTGGATTTAGAATAATTATTTAACGAAATACCTTCATTTATGTTTGTAGTGTTTCAATAACAAAGTGTTGACTTAATTGAGATCCATCAAGATTTTGCTGTTTTTGATCACGGGTATAATATTGCAATTTATTGTTTGCAAGTGCAAACAGAGGCTAGCAAACGTAAAGTAGCGTGTTACCTGGTGTGCTCATAATTAAACACTCCACACAGAAATCAGAGCAGTAGCGATTTAATAGAACTTTTAGAACTGTTTGTAAAGGAATTATGTGGTTCATATCTTTGGTCTCTACAGGGTTTCATTTGTAATTAAGTCTTTGCTGATTAAGCAAAAGATAGAAACAAAATGAGACCAGAGACTCGGTATAAGAATGTTAAGACTTATGTACCGTAATTATTGAGATGAAAGGGGAGTATATAAGGTATACATCTAGGAGCTTTGCCGATCACTGTCTACCTATTATAATGTATAAGTAATGGTTTAACTCATAAAAGTTAATATAATTAATTTGTGTAACACCACCTAACTATCCTGGATTCAGTCAGACATTCCCAAATTTAGAGAGCTGTCCCACTGTCCTGGGAGGTTGGGGTATGGCCCGACTGTAGCTGTATCGGTGTCCTTAGGGCACAGATATAGTTGAAGAAAAATTTACAACACACCATCATCAAGTTCTTGGTAAACCCCTCATGTAAAGGCTAAAGGACCTGCAGGTCCCATGACTCTGTAGCAGTCTGTGTGAGGGCCACTTCATATGAGGACATCATACTATGTGTGTCCTGGGGCTTTGAGGACATAATACTCTGTATAGGGGCTGTGTAAGCATTATACTGTGTGTAGCTGTTGAGGAGGCATACTATGTGGGAGGGCTCTGAGGTCATCATACTTTGGGGGAATTATACTGTATCGGGGTTTGGGGGGCTATTGTTCTTTGTGTGGGGGTGATGTGGGTCCATTATAATGTGTGGGGGAAGGTTGTGAGGGCATTACACTGTGGGCCTCATACTGTATTTTAGGGACTCGGGTGGCATCATACTATGTGGGGAGATCATACTGTATGGGAGAATCGTACTGTGTGTGGGTGAATATGGAGCCATCATACTGTGTGGTAGGGGACTGTGGAAGTATCATAATGTGTGTGGGAGAATATGGAGCCATCATACTGTGTGGTAGGGGACTGCGGGAGTATCATGTTGTGTGTGGGGGAATATGGAGCCATCATACTGTGTGGTAGGGGACTGTGGAAGTATCATAATGTGTGTGGGAGAATATGGAGCCATCATACTGTGTGGTAGGGGACTGCGGGAGTATCATGTTGTGTGTGGGGGAATATGGAGCCATCATACTGTGTGGTAGGAGACTGTGGGAGTATCATACTGTGTCTCGGGCAATTTTTTTGTGTGGGGGCATAATACTGTGTGCAAGCATCTTACGGTTGTGTGGGGACTTTTCGCGCATAATACTGTCTGCTGGTAGTTTGAGGGCATCATACTGTGTGGAAAGCCTTCATGATTATCATACTGTATGTGGGGCTGCCACCAGGGGGGGACAAATAGGTCTCTAGTCTGGGGCCCCAACAGAAGGGGGGCCCCTTCACGCTTCATTTATTGACTTACAAAAAGGGGTGGAGGCGAAGCAGGGATAGAGGCGGAGTTGGGGTGGAGTCTCGAGGGGGCCCCAAAATTATGCCAGTCAGGCGCCCTGAAATTCCTAGTGGCAGCCCTGGTGCATTGTAGAAGGATTGTAGGCGTAGCAGGGGCCTATAATCATGGGCAGAGGCGAGCTCCTGCTGTATCAGCACAGATTCTATACTGTACTTTCCTCACTATGTGCTTTCGTCCTTGTCTATAGCTTGTTTTCTGTGTCCTCCAACATACTTTCCCCTTTCTAGATTGCAGATCTGTGAATAACCCCATCCCTCTTGCTATTTATAACACTGAGAAAAGGGAGTCAGGAGCAGTGAGCCATTAGGAGCTAGAAAAAGGCCTTACAGACCTTCTGCAGCAGCAAGATGGTACAACATTTTTAATTAAGACTATTTACAAAGTTACTTAACTTTGCATTTTGGAAGCAAGTTAAACATTACAAAAAAATGTGAAGGTGTTGGAGGGTCTTTGTGTAGTCTGAGTGATGACATAATTAACCTTATTGATGTGTCCCCCTTCAGGTATCAAAATAAATAGGGATATTAAAAATGGAGCAGTGTCGGACCGGGGTGTCTAGGGTCTGCAAATAAAACTGGGACCCACATGCTAGTTGCATGTAAATATGACACCTTTAGTAAGTGCATAGAATTTACTGATATACTGTGCTTTGTTAATGTAATATTTTTTTTGCATACACTAAGCAGTATACATTAGATCCTTACGATTGAAAATGTGTTCTTTTATCTCATGTTTTTACTATTGCGTTGTAAAATTTCTGCTATTTTCCTGCTTCTCCGCCTCTTTCTACAAAAGTAGGAAAATTGGCTTTGTCAGGACGTATTCCCTCTTTGCCTGTCATGATTGTCTCTGTCTTTGGAGACTGGTGACAGGTTCAGGACTAGAGTCACTCATTTCCATGTAAGGCTCTATATTTAAAGTTAGTTTCATTTCTTTTCGTACCTAAAGAGTTAATGTCAATTTTGTTGTCAGCAGCTCCTAGCAGAGCATTTCAGGTGCAGCTGCCTTGTGGCCTCGCCCCTGTTGGTTTAAGTAGTGTTTTTTCCCAGCAATCCTTGATGAAGATACAAATCCATTCTTCTCTGGCCGCCCTTGTGGAAGGTCCTGCTGAGGAGTGTTCCTGAAGTCGGACTTTAGCCTTTTTTGTTGCTGTGGTCCCCTGTTTGTTTTACCTTCCCTTGTCTCATATTAGTGCAGCAGCGGGGCTAGCGTCCCTCACCTGCCAGCATCCTAGCCAGGGCAACTACAGGGTTTCTCAGAATCACATGTTCCTGCTCGGCGACAGTTCTGCAGACTGTATAGGGCCTGGCTAGGAGAGTAGGGACTGTTGCAGGTGAGTGCAGGAGGTGTCCCTTCTACCCCTCTCACTAGAGCAAGGGCTTACCATTGTTATAGTGTCCCCTATCTTCCCCCTTACTTGTAGTATTGTTTGTTGTAGCTTTGTTGTGCGTCAAGTTTCCTTTAGATTTGAACTACTTGTCATACTCGGGAAGCGTGATATTGCCTCAGTGGCTGCATTTCCTGATGACATATAGTTTGCAGCATTCGGCGAGGTGACTAGTTTCTATGCTGTTTTATTGCTGTAAATAAGAAAAGAAGACCATTTTCTGGGTTGAGGGGCCCACCGGGGAATTCACCGGCTGCCAGCTGGCCAGTTTTACTCTGAAGTTTGAATATGGTATGTTGGTAAGCTATGTTGTAGGCATTGTTTGATTCCTTTGATGGATTCTTTGTGAGGACTTTTCTTTGGTTGAAAAGTTTTTACTGTCACAAAAGATGCCTCTCCTTCCTCTCCCACCTTTCCCTGGCGGTCAGGTATAAATTGCTCTTCTAATTGTATCGCTCTCATTGTGTAGAGATATACTTGATCAGACCTAAGACTATAGAATGTAAAACGTGATCTGATCTTAGTGGCCAAATGCTTCAGACAGACAGAGACTTCATCCTCATTTATCTAGTTATCAGGCTATGTCCTCTATTTCAATAAAATAGTAAAGTGTTGGACATATATGCAGCTTCACGGAAAAAAAAAGTTACATGTCATATATTGCCTGCAGTTTTTACAAAAATAATAAATCTTTTCTGCAGAAACCTGCCTTTGGGAAAAAACATATGCAGATCACCTTAATGGACTGCAATTTAAATGCAAAATCCTCCAGGTTACTCGTACAAAATGTTCTGGCCTAAGATTAAACTGAAAAATAAGGAGCGCTGATAGTGTAATACCAACAGATCAGTGAGGTAGATCAGGAAAAATACACTCACCTGAAAAGGTTTGTAATAGTCACAACCACTGATAAAGCATAGGATGATGGCGTCTGCTGCAGCCCCACGTGGATGTGCATACAAATCAGAGTGAAGAGGGGGTTAATGCTGCGCATCAGCCAAAACGAAGATGTAGCACGTTGATGTTATAAACGTATTCTTTTATTCCATCGGTCTACGCGTTTCGAGGATATACCTCTTCTTCAGGACCAGTGCATCAACATAGTTGATGCACTGGTCGAAACGTGTAGACCGATGGAATAAAAGAATACGTTTATAACATCAACGTGCTACATCTTCGTTTTGGCTGATGCGCGGCATTAACCCCCTCTTCACTCTGGCCTAAGATTAATGAGAAAAGGATAAAACCGGCAAGCCTGATAATATGAAAAAACGGTAATGACACAATGTGTAACCCATAACCGGTAATCACACTACATTTCTCACTCTTTATCATTGAATGTAAAAAAAAGAAACGCACGTTTCAAAATGTGTAAACAATGCAACCATAGAGAAGGAAGACCCCTTTGAAATTGAGCCTTTTTCTGGTGCTGTCCACCGATCACATCCTGCAGGGGAAATTGTTGCAGGTTTTCTACCAATTTCTTTATCATTATCCTAGAGTTCCCCTTCCATTTATTGGGTAACATTGCGGCACCGTATTCATCTATTTCCACTAGTCCCATAGTAATTAGATGAAGCAAGCGAGATGGCTGCTTCGTACAAATGGAGCATTTCAGACCCTGTTCTTGTGATTGTTAGAGTGTGTGGCCTCATACTGTATATAGGAGGGCTGTATGGCAGCACATACTGTGGATAAGGAGACTATTTGGGGGCTCATACAGTATATAGAGGCATTATGTGGGTGCTCATGTTGTATAAAAAGGTGCCCATACTGTATATAGGGGACTGCATGAGGGCTTGTGCTGTATATAGGGGGCTCTTTGATGGATCATACTATATGTAGGGGGGACTGTGTGTGGGTTCATACTGTATAGAAAGGTTTTTCATACTGTAACGGGTCTTCACACTGTATTTAGGGAGCTATGTGGTGTCTCATACTGTATATTCGGGGGCTGTGTGAGTGCTCATCTATATAGAAGGGATCTGTGAGGGCTCATGTATATAGAAGGGATCTGTGAGGGCTCATGTATATAGGAGGGATCTTTGAGGGCTCATGTATATAGGAGGGATCTGTGAGGGCTCATGTATATAGGAGGGATCTGTGAGGGCTCATGTATATAGGAGGGATCTGTGAGGGCTCATGTATATAGGAGGGATTTGTGAGGGCTCATGTATATAGAAGGGATCTGTGAGGGCTCATGTATATAGGAGGGATCTTTGAGGGCTCATGTATATAGGAGGGATCTGTGAGGGCTTATGCTGTATATACAGTGGGTACGGAAAGTATTCAGACCCTTTTAAATTTTTCATTCTTTGTTTCATTACAGCCATTTGGTAAATTCTAAAAAGTTCATTTTTTTTCTCATTAATGTACATTCTGCACCCCATCTTCACAGAAAAAAAAATACCCAGAAATGTAGAAAGGTTTGCAAATACTGCTGTTTGTTGAATACTTTTGACCATGTGATATTTCAGTTTTTCTTGTTTAATAAATTTGCAAAAATTTCTACATTTCTTTTTTTTTGTCTGTCAAGATGGGGTGCAGAATGTACATTAATGAGAAAAAAATGAACTTTATTGAATTTACCAAATGGCTGCAATGAAACAAAGAGTGAAAAATGTAAAGTGATCTGAATACTTTCCGTACCCACTGTAGAGGAGTTGTTTTTTGACTCATATTATACATAGGGGGACAGTGTGGAAGTTCATACTATATATAGGGGTCTATGTGGGGGCATATACTGTATACAGTATAGAAAGACTGTGTGCGGGCTTCTAGTGTATATAGAGGGTTTTCATACTGTAGAGGGTTTTCATACTATATTTTGGGAAGCTGTGTGGAGACTCATACTGTATGTAGGGTCTATGTGGGGGTTCATTCTGTATATTAGGGAGCTGCATGAGGGCTCATGTATATAGGAGGGATGTGGGGGGGGCTTAAGGTATGTAGGGGCCTGTGTGGGGGCTCACACTGTATATAGTGGGGCTGTGTGTGGGCTCATGCAGTATATAGGAGAATGTCAGCGTAACTAATTCTGCTCAATATTAAGTGATACAAGTAATATTAAATAATAATTTTAATTAATTTGTTAATATTGACAATGAGCAAAATCTATTTCAGCCTATTGGTTCAGCTCTCCACAACAGTCATGGTCTCTCATGTGGCCCCCTCAGGAAAACTAATTGCCCTAAAATGTTGTGTAACATATTCCTGTGCCATAGACCACCACGAACAATACATGGAAACTGGACTTTAAACAAACTTTGCATAGATCAATAGTACAGGTGAATGTAAGTAACTTTGTAATTTATCTTACCAGAGAAATCTGCTTCTTCCTCCACTTATGAGCCTCCTCTTCCCCTCACGTTGCATCCTCAACTCATCATTCACTTTGAAAAAAATAGATGAATTCCGACTTGCTCAAGACAATACAAACTACCAGCATGGTGAGGTGTGAGGTTACACAGCCCAGAATGCAGACATTAACCCCTTCTGCTGCTTTCACACTTCCGTCTTTTTTCTTCAGTTGCAATCTGTCGCCTTGAGAAAATATGGTATCCTGCAAAATACTTTGCAGGAGTCAATTTTTTCCCCATAGAATTGTAGTAACGATGGATTGCGACTGATGGGCTTACGTTGCATCCGTCCTGCGACGGATCAGTTGTGGAATGACTGATCGTCAGACGGAAGGAACGCATAATGCAACGTTTTTTTCTGTGCATCGAAAAAATGGACAGCGATGGATCCATCAGTGTCCGTCGTTAGTTATAATGGAAGCCTATGGGCGCAGGAATCTGTCGTCATTCCTGAAATGACGGAATCAGGCGATGGATGCATTTTTTTACTCTGGGCATGCCCACATCGACTGTAAACTAAATTCTGGTCACAAAATCTCTCTCTCCTCCCCCGATTGGTTTTTCTATGGTGCATAACCTTTCCCTGGAAAAAAAAAAATACAACAGATCATTTTTTTCACAGGATCCGTCGCATCATTTTTACCACTATCTGCGACGGATCAGTCGCATCAGTCACAAAAAGGATTGTGACTGAGGGTAAAAGACAGAAATGTGAAAGTAGCCATACATAATGGTGTAGAGGGTAGGCAAGGTTTGTCTGGCAGGGCTCAGCTCTACTTTACTAAACTGAACCCGTGATTGTGTTCTGCCCCGGCCAGGGGGTGCAACATTTACTTGAGTCTTCAGGGGTGTGTCCGGAACTTCACTGCCGGTCACCGTGATAGACTTAGCAGGGCAACACATCACACAGAGTGATTCTTTGCAACTCAACAAACGCTTTAGTTGTCTTTCAATCTTCTGGACGGACATGGCCACTTTTTTATATATGTGCCTGTTCTACTGTAAAGCACCAGGGAGGGGCAGTCGTGAGCGAGGGTCATGGTGGACCTCAACCCATCCCAGCACAGTACAGACACGGGGGGCAGAGTGGAGTGGGTGTTAGGTGGTGCTGCGGTGGTACTTTCTGAGCTTCCATTTCTTCAGCCGGCTTCTCCGGCTCCCGTACACTTCCATGGGCCACGTGCCACATGTGCTCAGTAAAGAGACGACCACTGGATAGAACTTTAACCACTTTACTGAACAGTTGCTTAACTGTCTTTTTCCATTTTCTCAGCACAGAGACATCATCATAATCTTTCAAACACATCATCTTCTGTACCTGGCTCTGCTCTGCAGGGACGTTCGTAATGGAGCGACTTATCCTCCCACTTCTGACCCACTTCCCCAGCATGGTGGTGGATTGTTCAGCTCGGGTCACAGACGGATGGACCCACTTGCCCTCCTGTCACAACTGCTTTCCCACAGGTACCGGCAGATGCCAGCCTAAGGTAGGGGTGTCCCAACTCCTTTTACGTCTCAATGACACACTGGACTTACACTCCACTGCAGATGAGCCCACTTGAAATATCTTTGCTGCTCCCTTCCTCTTTTCCTTTCTGTCCTGTATCTGTTCTGCTTCAACCACTTCCACCCTGTTCACTCCACTCCACTCTTCTGACCCTTCTGGTCCTTTCTTCCTTGTTCTACACACTATAACAGCATCTCCCTATCTGAACTGTAACAGGAAGTTCCTTCTTCTATACAGTATCTTTTCCTGTGCTGGGGACCCTCCTCCCCTCGCTTAGCTCCTTCCACTCCCTCAACATTCCCTCACACTAAGGGACCTAGTGACATCTAGTGGCAGAGCCGGGTACGTTACACAGGAGAACTCATGCATCAAATACAATGCAGCAAAACACATCAGAAAAATACAGTACATTAATCTCAAACATTAACAGTTACAGTACTCTTGGTCACCACATCAGCCTGCGGGCGGTAGGGTACTGGACACCCTATTACACTGCCACCACCTTACTTTCGGGTACTTTCCCTTACACTAGCCTTTGCTTTGGGTATTAGCCTCCCAGTAGCCGAGTCTAGACTCCTGTTTTCTCCCGATTCCTGTTCCTGCGGCTTCCCGGGTGCACTTCACAACTTTGGACAGCTTTCTACCCTCTCGACCTGTATATGGGCTCGCTGGCATTACACTTGGCCTGACGTATGACTGGTGCCCGGACTCCCTTAAGCACATCATGAGGTGAACCGTAGGCACAGGACCATTGGAGGATACCTCCTCATTCCGCAATGGGCTCTGGTACAAAGCTCATCCTTGCTTCAGTAACACTTGGTAGAACTGACTCTCTTTCTGGCCTGTCTCTCTAAGCAACCCTATGCTCTCCCACACTCCTTCCATCCTGGAACGGATTATGCTATAAAATACATATTATATAGTTGCAAGGGGGTGCAGGGCTCAGCCCACCCCAGACCTGTAGACTGGCTGTGACCTGTTGTGCTAAAAGTATTGTATTATTATGCACTGTATAATGGTATTGTGTAGCCACAAGGTGGCCATGGTGTGCCGGCCGCTTCCCTGGTCCTGAGAGTTTTGGAAGGGATAGTGGAGGTGGTACATCAGTAACAAAAGGGAGCTGCAAGAGGAAAATAGGAGGAGAGTCTCCGTAGGAGAGTGAGACACGACACCTGTGTGAGGTGTGGAGTGTAGCCCCAAGTACAGTGAAACACTGTGCCCTAGTGGTCAATCCTGGAACGGCAGAATGAGGCATCCTGATACTGACGGATTGTGTTAACCTCGTCCCCTTTCTGTGGGAAGATTCCAGCCAGTTGGGAAGGCGATCGCTCCCCTGCCGCAAATACTCTACAAACCCCCTTGGTGACTGAAGGTCGGTTGCACCCTCCGGAGAAGGGTACATCTGATCCCCGCCGTAGCATAGCCGAACAGAAGCACGCTGTAAGTCTCTTCCAGGCAGCAAGCAAATTCTGTGAGTGGGATGGAAGGGCTTAGGAGCTTTAATGACTTGGCCCATGCTAGAATGACATTTGGCAGGGGGATGAGGGGCCTAGGAGTGCCCAAAGGTACCTGGGTGCCAGGGACGCGGTCACCAACCAAATTGTGTGATTTAATTGTGTGTGTGGAGAAGAATAGGAACCTCTGTGGGACCGAGTCCGGTGCCCTGAATGTTGAACTATGTAATGTTGGTGTTGGATTGAAGGTGAAGTGTTGTGAATGTCATCTGTGTGGGTGCTAAAAGAAATTCACGTTTCAAAATGTGTTAAAGGTACAGCCATAGAGAAAGAAGACCCCCTTTGAAATTGAGCCTTTTTCTGGTGCTGTCCACCGATCACATGCTGCAGGGGAAATTGGTGCAGGTTTTCTACCAGTTTCTTTATCATTGTCCTAGAGTTCCCCTTCCATTTATTGGGTAACATTGCGGCACCATATTCATCTATTTCCACTAGTCCCATAGTAATTAGATGAAGCAAGCGAGATGGCTGCTTCGTACAAATGGAGCATTTCAGACCCTGTTGTTGTGATTGTTAGGGTGTGTGGCCTCATACTGTATATAGGAGGGCTGTATGGCAGCACATACTGTGGATAAGGAGACTATTTGGGGCTCATACAGTATATAGAGGCATTATGTGGGTGCTCATGTTGTATAAAAAGGTGCCCATACTGTATATAGGGGACTGCATGAGGGCTTGTGCTGTATATAGGGGGCTCTTTGATGGATCATACTATATGTAGGGGGGACTGTGTGTGGGTTCATACTGTATAGAAAGGTTTTTCATACTGTAACGGGTCTTCACACTGTATTTAGGGAGCTATGTGGTGTCTCATACTGTATATTCGGGGGCTGTGTGAGTGTTCATGTATATAGAAGGGATCTGTGAGGGCTCATGTATATAGAAGGGATCTGTGAGGGCTCATGTATATAGGAGGGATCTTTGAGGGCTCATGTATATAGGAGGGATCTGTGAGGGCTCATGTATATAGAAGGGATCTGTGAGGGCTCATGTATATAGGAGGGATCTTTGAGGGCTCATGTATATAGGAGGGATCTGTCAGGGCTCATGTATATAGGAGGGATCTGTGAGGGCTCATGTATATAGGAGGGATCTGTGAGGGCTCATGTATATAGAAGGGATCTGTGAGGGCTCATGTATATAGGAGGGATCTTTGAGGGCTCATGTATATAGGAGGGATCTGTGAGGGCTCATGTATATAGGAGGGATCTGTGAGGGCTCATGTATATAGGAGGGATCTGTGAGGGCTCATGTATATAGAAGGGATCTGTGAGGGCTCATGTATATAGGAGGGATCTGTGAGGGCTCATGTATATAGGAGGGATCTTTGAGGGCTCATGTATATAGGAGGGATCTGTGAGGGCTCATGTATATAGAAGGGATCTGTGAGGGCTCATGTATGTAGGAGGGATCTTTGAGGGCTCATGTATATAGGAGGGATCTGTGAGGGCTCATGTATATAGGAGGGATCTGTGAGGGCTCATGTATATAGGAGGGATCTGTGAGGGCTCATGTATATAGAAGGGATCTGTGAGGGCTCATGTATATAGGAGGGATCTGTGAGGGCTCATGTATATAGGAGGGATCTTTGAGGGCTCATGTATATAGGAGGGATCTGTGAGGGCTTATGCTGTATATACAGTGGGTACGGAAAGTATTCAGACCCTTTTAAATTTTTCATTCTTTGTTTCATTACAGCCATTTGGTAAATTCTAAAAAGTTCATTTTTTTTCTCATTAATGTACATTCTGCACCCCATCTTCACAGAAAAAAAAATACCCAGAAATGTAGAAATGTTTGCAAATACTGCTGTTTGTTGAATACTTTTGACCATGTGATATTTCAGTTTTTCTTGTTTAATAAATTTGCAAAAATTTCTACATTTCTTTTTTTTTTCTGTCAAGATGAGGTGCAGAATGTACATTAATGAGAAAAAAATGAACTTTATTGAATTTACCAAATGGCTGCAATGAAACAAAGAGTGAAAAATGTAAAGTGATCTGAATACTTTCCATACCCACTGTAGAGGAGTTGTTTTTTGACTCATATTATACATAGGGGGACAGTGTGGAAGTTCATACTATATATAGGGGTCTATGTGGGGGCATATACTGTATACAGTATAGAAAGACTGTGTGCGGGCTTCTAGTGTATATAGAGGGTTTTCATACTGTAGAGGGTTTTCATACTATATTTTGGGAAGCTGTGTGGAGACTCATACTGTATGTAGGGTCTATGTGGGGGTTCATTCTGTATATTAGGGAGCTGCATGAGGGCTCATGTATATAGGAGGGATGTGGGGGGGGCTTAAGGTATGTAGGGGCCTGTGTGGGGGCTCACACTGTATATAGTGGGGCTGTGTGTGGGCTCATGCAGTATATAGGAGAATGTCAGCGTAACTAATTCTGCTCAATATTAAGTGATACAAGTAATATTAAATAATAATTTTAATTAATTTGTTAATATTGACAATGAGCAAAATCTATTTCAGCCTATTGGTTCAGCTCTCCACAACAGTCATGGTCTCTCATGTGGCCCCCTCAGGAAAACAAATTGCCCTAAAATGTTGTGTAACATATTCCTGTGCCATAGACCACCACGAACAATACATGGAAACTGGACTTTAAACAAACTTTGCATAGATCAATAGTACAGGTGAATGTAAGTAACTTTGTAATTTATCTTACCAGAGAAATCTGCTTCTTCCTCCACTTATGAGCCTCCTCTTCCCCTCACGTTGCATCCTCAACTCATCATTCACTTTGAAAAAAATAGATGAATTCCGACTTGCTCAAGACAATACAAACTACCAGCATGGTGAGGTGTGAGGTTACACAGCCCAGAATGCAGACATTAACCCCTTCTGCTGCTTTCACACTTCCGTCTTTTTTCTTCAGTTGCAATCTGTCGCCTTGAGAAAATATGGTATCCTGCAAAATACTTTGCAGGAGTCAATTTTTTCCCCATAGAATTGTAGTAACGATGGATTGCGACTGATGGGCTTACGTTGCATCCGTCCTGCGACGGATCAGTTGTGGAATGACTGATCGTCAGACGGAAGGAACGCATAATGCAACGTTTTTTCTGTGCATCGAAAAAATGGACAGCGATGGATCCATCAGTGTCCGTCGTTAGTTATAATGGAAGCCTATGGGCGCAGGAATCTGTCGTCATTCCTGAAATGACGGAATCAGGCGATGGATGCATTTTTTTACTCTGGGCATGCCCACATCGACTGTAAACTAAATTCTGGTCACAAAATCTCTCTCTCCTCCCCCGATTGGTTTTTCTATGGTGCATAACCTTTCCCTGGAAAAAAAAAAATACAACAGATCATTTTTTTCACAGGATCCGTCGCATCATTTTTACCACTATCTGCGACGGATCAGTCGCATCAGTCACAGAAAGGATTGTGACTGAGGGTAAAAGACGGAAATGTGAAAGTAGCCATACATACTGGTGTAGAGGGTAGGCAAGGTTTGTCTGGCAGGGCTCAGCTCTACTTTACTAAACTGAACCCGTGATTGTGTTCTGCCCCGGCCAGGGGGTGCAACATTTACTTGAGTCTTCAGGGGTGTGTCCGGAACTTCACTGCCGGTCACCGTGATAGACTTAGCAGGGCAACACATCACACGGAGTGATTCTTTGCAACTCAACAAACGCTTTAGTTGTCTTTCAATCTTCTGGACGGACATGGCCACTTTTTTTTATATATGTGCCTGTTCTACTGTAAAGCACCAGGGAGGGGCAGTCGTGAGCGAGGGTCATGGTGGACCTCAACCCATCCCAGCACAGTACAAACACGGGGAGCAGAGTGGAGTGGGTGTTAGGTGGTGCTGCGGTGGTACTTGCTGAGCTTCCATTTCTTCAGCTGGCTTCTCCGGCTCCCGTACACTTCCATGGGCCACGTGCCACATGTGCTCAGTAAAGAGACGACCACTGGATAGAACTTTAACCACTTTACTGAACAGTTGCTTAACTGTCTTTTTCCATTTTCTCAGCACAGAGACATCATCATAATCTTTCAAACACATCATCTTCTGTACCTGGCTCTGCTCTGCAGGGACGTTCGTAATGGAGCGACTTATCCTCCCACTTCTGACCCACTTCCCCAGCATGGTGGTGGATTGTTCAGCTCGGGTCACAGACGGATGGACCCACTTGCCCTCCTGTCACAACTGCTTTCCCACAGGTACCGGCAGATGCCAGCCTAAGGTAGGGGTGTCCCAACTCCTTTTACGTCTCAATGACACACTGGACTTACACTCCACTGTAGATGAGCCCCCTTGAAATATCTTTGCTGCTCCCTTCTTCTTTTCCTTTCTGTCCTGTCTCTGTTCTGCTTCAACCACTTCCACCCTGTTCACTCCACTCCACTCTTCTGACCCTTCTGGTTCTTTCTTCCTTGTTCTACACACTATAACAGCATCTCCCTATCTGAACTGTAACAGGAAGTTCCTTCTTCTATACAGTATCTTTTCCTGTGCTGGGGACCCTCCTCCCCTCACTTAGCTCCTTCCACTCCCTCAACATTCCCTCACACTAAGGGACCTAGTGACATCTAGTGGCAGAGCCGGGTACGTTACACAGGAGAACTCATGCATCAAATACAATGCAGCAAAACACATCAGAAAAATACAGTACATTAATCTCAAACATTAACAGTTACAGTACTCTTGGTCACCACATCAGCCTGCAAGCGGTAGGGTACTGGACACCCTATTACGCTGCCACCACCTTACTTTCGGGTACTTTCCCTTACACTAGCCTTTGCTTTGGGTATTAGCCTCCCAGTAGCCGAGTCTAGACTCCTGTTTTCTCCTGATTCCTGTTCCTGCGGCTTCCCGGGTGCACTTCACAACTTCGGACAGCTATCTACCCTCTCGACCTGTATATGGGCTCACTGGCATTACACTTGGCCTGACGTATGACTGGTGCCCGGACTCCCTTAAGCACATCATGAGGTGAACCGTAGGCACAGGACCATTGGAGGATACCTCCTCATTCCGCAATGGGCTCTGGTACAAAGCTCATCCTTGCTTCAATAACACTTGGTAGAACTGACTCTCTTCCTGGCCTGTCTCTCTAAGCAACCCTATGCTCTCCCACACTCCTTCCATCCTGGAACGGATTATGCTATAAAATACATATTATATAGTTGCAAGGGGGTGCAGGGCTCAGCCCACCCCAGACCTGTAGACTGGCTGTGACCTGTAGTGCTAAAAGTATTGTATTATTATGCACTGTATAATGGTATTGTGTAGCCACAAGGTGGCCATGGTGTGCCGGCCGCTTCCCTGGTCCTGAGAGTTTGGAAGGGATAGTGGAGGTGGTACATCAGTAACAAAAGGGAGCTGCAAGAGGAAAATAGGAGGAGAGTCTCCGTAGGAGAGTGAGACACGACACCTGTGTGAGGTGTGGAGTGTAGCCCCAAGTACAGTGAAAAACTGTACCCTAGTGGTCAATCCTGGAACGGCAGAATGAGGCATCCTGATACTGACGGATTGTGTTAACCTCGTCCCCTTTCTGTGGGAAGATTCCAGCCAGTCGGGAAGGCGATCGCTCCCCTGCCGCAAATACTTTACAAACCCCCTTTGTGACTGAAGGTCGGTTGCACCCTCCGGAGAACGGTACATCTGATCCCCACCATAGCATAGCCGAAGAGAAGCACGCTGTAAGTCTCTTCCAGGCAGCAAGCAAATTCTGTGAGTGGGATGGAAGGGCTTAGGAGCTTTAATGACTTGGCCCATGCTAGAATGACATTTGTCAGGGGGATGAGGGGCCTAGGAGTGCCCAAAGGTACCTGGGTGCCAGGGACGCGGTCGCCAACCAAATTGTGTGATTTAATTGTGTGTGTGGAGAAGAATAGGAACCTCTGTGGGACCGAGTCCGGTGCCCTGAATGTTGAACTATGTAATGTTGGTGTTGGATTGAAGGTGAAGTGTTGTGAATGTCATCTGTGTGGGTGCTATTTTGGAGCTCCCTCTGGTGGCCAGGAATGGTATTGAAGCTGAGTCTTAGTTTGTGACTCAAACAGGTGTCGGTGTTAATTGGGTATTAAGGAAGTCCTATTGCAGACAAGCCTGGTGTATATAGGAGAGCACTTTTTGCCTTGCTGGCGCCGGTGATAGTTGAATTTTCCTCCGTCTCTGAACCTGGGTTGGAGTTCTGTCCTTCCCTGTTTTCCTGTGCAAGACCTTTGCAGATAATTTTGCAAGCTTTTGCTTTGCTTCCTGGTTGACACCTTAGGGTGTTTGTTTCTCGTTTGTTTTGAATCTGTTTTCTTGCAGGTGAAGATTTGCTTTTCTAGTTTGGTGAGCATGGGGGTTCCCCCTTTGCTAGCTCTTCTGTCAAACTTGATTATTTTCACTTTCATATTTTTTGTGTTCTTTTTGGTATTTTGTCTCTCCCATTATTTACAAGAGTATCTGATATAGTGGGGGTGAGGTTATTTGACCTCCAGGGCCATTTTTTACTATAAGGAGATTGGTATTTTTTCTGCAGGGTTTTTGTACTGACCGCAATCAATTTCTTTTTTTTTCCTTTGTATCTAGGTAGTCGAGCCTCACCTTTGCTAAATCTATTTTTCCTATCTGTGTATCATCTTTTCCTACATCACTGTAATCTCTATATGTTGGGGGACTGGCTATTTCTTTGGGGACTTCTCTGAGGCAAGGTAGATTTCCTCATTTCTATCTGTGAGGTGTTGCTAGTTTCTCTGGCTGTGACATGGCGTCTAGGTGTTTAGGAACGCTCCACGGCTACTTCTAGTGTTGTCTGATAGTTAGGGGATTGCGGTCAGCTCAGGTTCCAACTGCTCTTGTTTTTCTTGGTGTTTTTCTACTAATGGGAGTTTTTTGTAATCTTACACGGTTACCGGATCATAACAGTGAAGTTTCTATTTGGTGTAGGATTAAAGGCGAAGTTTATGATAACCAGTAAAGAATATTTTGATGAGTAAATCCCTGAAGACTGTCATTCCCTGACTCAGTGTAAGAGTGTGGAACAGTGTGGAAGACACATACACCCCCCTTCACGTGGGGCAGAGACTGAGAAGCATGGGGTTAACCGCCAGCCGTGCCGCGTCCTGGTAACCTGGTAACCCCTGAAGGAACGGCCACTACTGCCTGTCAGCCCCAAGCCCACACAGTAAAGTACAGTAAGACACTTAAAACTGCCGGTCTCTAAAGGGCGCCGACCACTGCACTGATCTGGCTCTGCTTCGTCTCTAGCCATACTCTGCATCAGCAGCAGTTAGACATTTAAAGGGGTTGTCCGACATAACAAAAATGTTTGAGTTTAAGCTAATCTGTGCTGTATTGTCATATAAAACACCCCTACATTGTTATTTTTTGTTTTCTAACTTTTGTTCCTCTTCAATTATCCCTTTATTCTCTGCAGCTCCTTGTTTACATTCAGCACAAGCAAAATGACCACTTCCTGTGCTAAACCTCCCAGTCACAGCTGGCACCGCCCGGCTTCAGTGTCCAGCCCCTCCCCAGTGTCCAGCCTCGCCCCCTGCCCACCCCCTGCACACACACAGTCCCTGTCAGTATATGCTGCCCCAGCACCTGACCTGTTATCACTACAGCATTGCAAATAACAGCCCCACATCGGGCTCTGCACCGCACACACATAGGGCTCTGCGCCGCATACACACATCAGGCTCTGCACCGCATACACACATTGGGCTCTGCACCGCATACACACATCGGGCTCTGCACCGCATACACACATCGGGCTCTGCACCGCATACACATAGGGCTTTGCACCGAATACACACATCGGGCTCTGCACCGCATACACACATCAGGCTCTGCACCGCATACACACATCAGGCTCTGCACCGCATACACACATCGGGCTCTGCACCGCATACACACATCGGGCTCTGCACCGCATACACACATCGGGCTCTGCACCGCATACACATAGGGCTGTGCACCGCATACACACATCAGGCTCTGCACCGCATACACACATCAGGCTCTGCACCGCATACACACATCAGGCTCTGCACCGCATACACACATCAGGCTCTGCACCGCATACACACATCAGGCTCTGCACCGCATACACACATCAGGCTCTGCACCGCATACACACATCAGGCTCTGCACCGCATACACACATCAGGCTCTGCACCGCATACACACATCAGGCTCTGCACCGCATACACACATCAGGCTCTGCACCGCATACACACATCGGGCTCTCCACCGCATACACACATCGGGCTCTGCACCGCATACACACATCGGGCTCTGCACCGCATACACACATCGAGCTCTGCACCGCATACAGACATCGGGCTCTGCACCGCATACACACATCGGGCTCTGCACCGCATACACACATTGGGCTCTGCACCGCATACACACATCGGGCTCTGCACCGCATACACATAGGGCTCTGCACCGCATACACACATCAGGCTCTGCACGCACACACGGCGCTCTGTACCGACCCTACCACCATAGGGAACACATGTAGGGAGTACATACTCACCCGTCCTCGGTCCCCGCCGCTCCTGCACGTTCGCGCGCTGTCTGTGCTCTGGACATATCAGCACAGTAGTGACGTCACCGCTGTGCTGAAGAGAGCACAGACAGCCGGGCAGTGATGAGAAGCTGCGCTCCTTCTCATCAGCACTTTCAAATATACCGGCATCTGTGATCTGTGATGCCGGTATATTTGAATGTGCGATCCTGAGCAGGGGGTCCGGTGCTGGCGCTGACACCACGGCAGCCGCCGCCAGGCCGCTCCCCCAGGTCAAGGGTCTCCCAAAAGTGCGGGAGAATGTGTGGGAGGGTGCAGGGAAGGGGGCGGGGACTCACGCACTGTACAACCCAGCAGGGCGGCGACATGCTGTTTCCAGATTTGCATGTCAACATGGCCCTGGCCATGTTGACATGAAATGACCGGAAGCAGCAAAATCGCGGCAGGAGCGGTCACATGACCACTCTGAGCCGGGGGAGAGGGGCTGACA
Organism: Anomaloglossus baeobatrachus; assembly: GCF_048569485.1. Lineage (NCBI taxonomy): Eukaryota > Metazoa > Chordata > Amphibia > Anura > Aromobatidae > Anomaloglossus > Anomaloglossus baeobatrachus. Next base: position 60,056,651 of record NC_134356.1, read on the forward strand.
GCAGGGCAGGTAAGTGGTCTCTATCTACTTACCTGCCCCAATGTAGCCCAATAGGGTAATAATGAAAAAAACTCAAAATAAGCCGGATAACCCCTTTAAACAATATATGTACATCATATGAGTGGGTTGATACAAACACCTCCTATACTGGCACTGTGTATTAGGCTGCTGCATGACTAATTCTTTAAAGGGATCCTGTCACCAGGTTTTTTCCTTATGAGCAGCAGCCACCACCACTGAGCTCTTATATACAGCATTCTAGAATATTGTATATAATTGCACAGTCCGAACTGTATAACATTAAAAAACACCTTTATAATACTCAGCTGGGAGGCGGTCTGGTCCGACGAGTGTCACTGCTCTCCGGTCCGGTGCCTTTTCCATCTTTCACGATTGCCATTCTCCTTCCCAGCCCCATGTACATGATGTGTCCTGCGCCATTCCCAGTGCGGCCTCCATTGTGCTCCTGCTCGGCTGAAGGCAGATCAAAGTACTGTAGTGCGCATGCACGGGCAGTCTTTGACCTTTTCTTTTTTCACTCCTGTGCTTGCACCTATGCATTACAGTACTTTACTCTGCCCTTAGAGCTACAAATATAACAAAATTATGGATTTTTCTAGAAATAACACACCACTTGAGTTACGCTGGGTTTTTTTTTTTACGAATTTTGACACACAGAACTCAAGAGGTTGGCCATCATTGTTATAGGGGCTAAAGACTACTTTACACACTGCGATATCGGTCCCGATATTGCTAGTGTGGGTGCCCACCCCCATCTGTTGCGCGACACGGGCAAATCGCTGCCCGTGCCGCACAACATCGCCCAGACCCGTCACACATACTTACCTGCCCGGCGACGTCGCTGTGACCGGCGAACCGCCTCCTTTCTAAGGGGGCGGTCCGTGCGGCGTCACAGCGATGTCACTGAGCGGCCGCCCAATAGCAGCGGAGGGGCGGAGCTGAGCGGGACATAACATCCCGCCCACCTCCTTCCTTCCGCATAGCGCCGGGAGGCAGGTAAGGAGAGCTTCCTCATTCCTGTGGTGTCACACGGAGCGATGTGTGCTGCCGCAGGAACGAGGAACAACCTCGTTACTGCTGCAGTAACGATATTTGAGAATGGACCCCTATGTCACCGATGAGCGATTTTGCACGTTTTTGCAACAGTGCAAAATCGCTCATCAGTGTCACACGCAATGGCATCGCTAATGCGGCTGGATGTGCGTCACCAATTCCGTGACCCCAACGAGTTCGCATTAGCGATGTCGTAGCGTGTAAAGCCCCCTTAAGTCCCCTTTATCACTGTGTAGCACATTTAAAATCACCAACATACTACAATGTTTCTTTAATTCAGTTTTTAATTGGAGAATTAAGAAAACTGCCCATGTACATACACTAGATCCCAATATATAATTTATTTTATTGTTTGCGAAAGTATTATGATAATAAAAGGCGGAAAATGAGCAGAAAATAATGGAAAAATATAAATTAGAGGGAAGCAATTTTAGAACATTATTATTTTTTCTATTTTTTTAATTGAAAACTTGCAGAATGTAGCAAATATAATATACAAATATCCCCTAAAGGCCATAATGAGGAATGAGAAAAGCAACGGGATAAAATAACACAATGATATTGAACTATAATAGCTTTGTATTTTCCCAAAAGTGAGCTACCAAGTCTGCAATGCCGATTCAGTTGGAGAAGTAAGGAGATTGTAGATATAATTCCCACTAGAATATTAAAGGTGGCTGCAATTTCCAAACACATTTAAATATCTTGTGACTGACTATTGACAGCACCCCTAAAGTGCTGTGATTGGTTTACTCCCTATATATTACTGTTGATTTGAAATGATGTATATACTTAAAGGGAGCCTGTCACTACATTCATGTTGCCCTAAGCATGAGCATCATGAATCAAAGCTAGGGCACCAAAGGGAATGGGTTTGGTGCATCTTCTCTTCTCAACAATGGAGGTCCCTGCCGCTAGAGAGAGAGGTGAGGGGCACTCCTGTGCTCCGCTCACCTCAAACTGACTCCTGAGCTCCCTAGCGTCCCTATACAGGTTCTTTCAACCTTTCGGCGAGCAGGATACCTGAGTCCTTCAGCTGGCCCTAAACTCACCCTGTCTATTTAGTATGCCGACGAGTACACTAGACTCACCACTAAACTAATAAACACGGAGGGAAAGAAAAGATAGATGGGGAATAAACAGAAGGATAGAAAACACCAAACGTCTGAGTAGAAGATGGACTCTAAAGTAGCAGGTGGATGGGCAGAGGACAAAACCTCAGCAGTTCCTTCCACCAGGCTGGCCAAAATAGAAATTATTCTAACAGCAGCAGGGTCTGCTGGGAAGGCTTCAGTATTTATCCTAAATGGGCGTGGGCCCAAAGAAACAATAGCTGACCTGCCCTGCTCAGAGCTGCTGGCAACAAAGCCTGAAATTAACTCATGAGATGCCAAGGGAAAGGAAACCTCGTTTAAATGAGGAGTAAAGATGGAGATGGGAGGCCCCAGTTCTAAGACTGTGACTAGTCTCAAAAAAGCAAGGAGACGGCCGTGACAACCACCAGCTGTAACCAGGTTGTGATAAATGCTGACAATGGTTCGGGCAGCATGAATATTTGACAGTTGCCAAGAAAAAAAGCTACAATAAAAGGAATCAAATTTGCAAAACATTTTCAGTAAAAGACAAAACCTCAGCAGTTCCTTCCACCAGGTTGGCCAAAATAGAAATGATTCTAACAGCAGCAAGGTCTGCCGGGAAGGATCCAGTATTTATCCTAAATGGGCGTGGGCCCAAAGCAACAATAGCTGACCTGTCCTGCTCAGAGATGCTGGCAATAAAACCTGAAATTAACTCATGAGATGCCAAATAAAAGGAAACCTCGTTTAAATGAGAAGTCAAGATGGAGATGGAAGGCCCCAGTCCTAAGGCTGTCACCAGTCTCAATACAGCAGGGAGATGGTCGTGACAACCACCAGCTGTAGCCAGGCTGTGATAAATGCTGGCAATGGTTCGGGCAGCATGAGTATTTGACAGTTTCCAAGAGAAAAACTTAAAATAAAAAGGAATCAAATAATGTTTGCAAAACATGTTCAGTAAAGGTAAAGGGGTTATCCAGGACTGAATTATTGGTGACCTCTTTTTTTAATAGTTCATTGTTACAAGATTCGTAGCGGAGGAACAACCCCCGCTGTGGCTCCCGAAAGTACACAGTATATGGACCTGCAACATCACAGTGCCATACATTGTACTTTATTGCTACACAGTTTCTCCCTCCACCGACCTGTCATGAAGAGGCTGTGTAGAAATAGCTTGTGTACATCCATAGTCTATTCCCTGTCACCAATACTGCTTTCTCCCTCAGTAGTCTTCCTGTATCACATGTGCTTCCCCAACCTGAGGACAGTGCAACTAGGGGCAGAGAGAGGCGTATCTAGGTTTTAGGACACACAAAGCAATAATTCAGTTTGGAGCACACTCCCTCCAAGCGGTTTGAGTAGTCGTCATGTGGTCAATCAGTGATTTTACTTAACACGTTGCAGAGTGGTAACTCCTTCATCAGGATAATTATCATTACATACTTTCATCTTTAGGAATAGGCCCCCTTCCAGACTCTAGGTGACTGTAGGCTTCTGAATTTTCTCAGCACACACTGCACATTTTTAGGATTCTTGCATCATGGCGGCAAAAGTAGACCATCATCGGAGCAAAAGTATGCGATTTGAATGCATGCAGCAACATTCTGACTAGACATATCTCGCCTCACTCAATTCATTTTCATTGAGCAAGGCCACGAATGTCTAGTTGGCATCTAAGTGCCTGAAAATTGCATACTTACAGTTTGGTGACCTCCCACTCTCACCACTGGCACCAGAAAATCATTACAATGTACAGTGCGCGCTGTGAGAATTCACACTCACATTGAGTTACTGCAGACTTTCATCACAAACTTGGACAACCCCCTTAATATTCCTAACATAAATAAAAACATAGCAATCCATAACTTTTTAAATGGCACACTAGTCATGTATCCCGTAATCTTACAAGTTATGGATAGTTACATGTGTACAGGATTCACTAACAGCACTAGAATACATCACCAGAACCACCAGAAGTACAAAAACACAGCATCATCAGTAAAGAAATACATCACCAGATCAACCAGCAATACAGAAATTCATAACCAGAACCCCCAAAAGTGCAGAAACACAGCATCACAACCCTCATTTACTCCATCACTCTCCATACTGTGCCTGCATACATCCCTCTCCCTCACTGTGTCCACATACACTTTCTCCCTTGCTTCCCACACTGTATCTGCGCCCATTCACTGGGTCACAATCAGGGCACTACTGCTCTTACTGGTATATGGATCCTGGTGAGCAGAAGCAAAGATTGGGGCCTGGTCCGCTCACAGAGACAGCTGTCCTCTCTCCTCCTCCTCTTCACTGATCTATGTGATCAATGCAGAGCAGAAGAGGAAGCTTAACATAACAAAATGGAGGCTGCATGATCTGTGTAGCTGAAGGACCTTCTGCACTAGGAATTTCAGTAACTTTCACGTCATGTGATTGATCATGTACCTAATCATATGACTAAAAAGTTGCTTGAGTTGGAAGGTCCTGCAGCTGCTCAACTGCTGCTGCATCTGTGCAGGTCCCAGTGGCTCTTCTCCTGCTCTGTACTGATCAAGAACTGCAAGATGTGGTAATGTACAGTGTGTATGCATGAGTAAATGTGCCTGTTTCAAAGCTGTCTGTGTCTATGTGTGCATGTAGTGTGTATGCAGGAGACCTGTGTGTGTCTATATGTTCATGTACTGTGCATATCATTATGTGCATGCTGTGTGCATGTCTATTTGTGCATTTTGCATATCCTTGTAGGTCTATGGGCATGTAGCTGAGCCGTGTATGTCTATGAGCATGTAGCAAAGCAATGTATCTCTGTTGTCATGTAGCAAAACCGTTTATGTCTATGGGACTGTAGAAAAGCCATGTATGTCTATGGGAATGTAGCAGAACTATGTATTTCTATGGGCATGTAGCCGAGCAATGTACGTCTATGGGCATGTGGCAGAGCCATGTATGTCTATTGGCATGTAGCAAAGTTGTGTGTTTATAATATATATGTACCGCCCCGCGCTCGTCCGCAGCCGAGCCGCTCGGGTCCGGGCTCGTTTGGTGGGTGGCTTGAGCGCCTCCGGCACCCGGGGGTCACGTCGCTCTGAAGGGAGGCTGGCGCTATGTGAGGGGATTTCGGTGGGGAGGTTCACGGCCGAGGCCGTGGTGTTTAGGGATGTAAGTTCGTGACACCATCCACGGCAGACCGGGTCCCTCAGCCGCAGCGGCCGATCCCTGGGGGACATAGGGGCGTGGGTTGCTCTCCTGTGCTTCCAAAACTGCCTCCACCTCACGTACCCACACGGTCGCAGCAATCTCCTCCATCTCGGCCGCCCACCGCTCCATGTGGAAGCGCACCTGGGCCTGCAGCCGGCAGCACATCTGCGAGGTCTGGGCTTCCACCCATGCCGCTGTTGCACGCGCGGGCTCCGGGATCTCTGGCTTGCTGGACGGGGCGGACATGTTGTTGCCTTGGGGTCCAGGAACCAAACGGGTGGCAGAGTCCTGGAGTCCCTGCCCTTTATCCACTCAGTCACATGGGACAGGGTCTTCACCCGCCCCCCCTTGGTCTTTTCGCGGCACTCGGCGCTCTATCTGCTCAGTTTATCTTGTTAGCCGTGCGCCTTCCTGCACCGCTCTGTTCCCAGGGGGCAGGGCTTCAACTCTTGCGCTCTTTTCGCGGGGAAGACAGGTCTGGCAAGAAACTTCGCGCCAAGGGATAGTGACAAGATGGCGGATTCTGAAATTTTTCAACGGGTCACAGCTGACTTCTACTTCAAGGCGCACTTCCACCGGTAAGTGGATGGGTTTGAATCCTGTTCGTGACGTCAGAAGAGTCGATGTGTACCGCCCCGCGCTCGGCCGCGGCCGAGCCGCTCGGGTCTGGGCTCGTTTGGTGGGTGGCTCGAGCGCCTCCGGCACCCGGGGGTCACGTCGCTCTGAAGGGAGGCTGGCTCTACGTGAGGGGATTTCGGTGGGGAGGTTCGCGGCCGAGGCCGTGGTGTTTAGGGATGTAAGTTTGTGACGCCACCCACGGGTTGTGGTGAGTGTGGACACCACCGCTGCCGTTAACTAGGTTCCCAGGGACGGTGTTGTGCAGCCTGGTGTTGACTCCTCCGTGGGCAGGGGGTGATGGTCCCGGGGCCCGGTGGTTGCGAGGTGTGGGCGTGTTAGTGCAGTGCGCAGCCCGAGGGCACTGTTGTACTCACTATGACAGATACACCGGAGTCTCTGGTAAACCAAAAGGATGGTGGTCGGTGCCCGCAGCCGGCTGCGCTTGGTCCCCCACCCGATTCGGTGGTTTCCGCCTTTCTCCTGCTTCTCGTTTTGTAGAATTTGACTGCCTATGCTTCAGCGACGGTAGTCCGCTCCCCGGCTTTATGTGTGTCGGGGAACCTGTTTGCCCGCAGGCGCTGGCCCGTGGGATCTCTCTGCCTGTGCGGTGGCTTTCTATCCCCCTCGGTGGGCTGTTGCCATCTTTCGGGTCTTGGGAAGGGAAAGGACCTAAGGTCCAGACCTCAATCAGTAAATTCGACGTGGTCCATTGGCTTCTGGACCTCGTTCTGGATATGAGTACCCCCCCTGGTGCTCCGGTTTCCAGTTGGTTCCCCGGCTCGGTATTGGCGGGCCACTACCCTGTCCCGGTCCCTTACGGTTCCACCAGCCGTCTTCCCGGCTCCTGCAGGTGGCAACCACCGTCTGCCTCCTGGCCACAGAGTATCTGGGCTACGACCCAGATCCCTGACAGACGTTTACTCTTTACTACTCTCTTTCACCTCCAAAACTGATCTGTTTGTGCTTTTCCCTCCTCAGGCTATCCGAACTCCTCGGTGGGCGTGGCCAACCGCCTGGCTCCATCCCCTGGTGTGAACATCAAGACCTGAGAGGGGTGACTCAGGGTTTTTAGGTTGGCTGCTGTTACCTTGTTAGGGGATGGGTGTTTGTGCAAGGGCCTACCCGTGACTACCTGGCTAGTCCAGGGTGTCACATATACACTGCTTAAAGACACTCAAAATAGATGTACTACCTCCCTATTCTACCCTAGTACATTAAAATTACTGATAATAATCCCTCACCTTTACACCGCCATGAAAGTTTTTATTAATATAAAAATGTTTTCCTATTTTCTTCTGTCTAAACCTGGGGTGTATCTTATGCTAAGGAGCGTCTAAAAATACAGTACTTTGCTTTATTAAGCCCTGTGGCCCAGTCATAGCCATTGCTAGTTACAAGAATGGCCGCAGCAGAGGGGGCCAGCCATGTGTTACTTCATCAGTGATATCAGACACTGCTGGACCGCCCTCTGATTCTCTATTAATTATTGTGACATTTTTACTGTGCATGTGCTAAAGAGGCTGCCATTAATTGGTGGAGGAAGGTTGAACTAGATAGACCTAGGTCTTTTTTCAACCTATATAACTATGTAACTATGTGCAGTACTAACAGGACTGTACCGGAAGAAGAATGATGTCACCAAGAGGAGAGAAGATTCTTCAATCACCGACGAGTGCGCTAGGACTCCATTTGAACCTTCTGTCTTCAGCATTGGAGCCACTCGCAGAGTATAACTTGTGTGTGTCTATGTGTCTCACACTAAGTATGGAGAACAGAAAGAGAAGATAACTGTCTGAAGACTTAAGAGCCAAAATTGTTGAAAAATATCAACAATCTCAGGGTTACAAGTCCATCTCCAGAGATCTTGATGTTCATTTGACCACAGTGTGCCACATAATCAAGAAGTTTGCAACCCATGGCAGTGTAGCTAATTTACCTGGATATGGACAGAAGAAAAAAATTGATGAAAGCTTGCAAAGCAGGATAGTCCAGATGGTGAATAAGCAGCCTCAATCAAGTGCCAAAGAAATTCAAGCTGTCCTGCAGGCTCAGGATGCATCCGAAATATACATCCACATTTGAACGAAATGATACGCTATGGCGAAGACCCAGGAGGAACCCACTGCTGAAACAGAGAAATGTACATGAGAAAGCCAAAATCCTTCTGGGAAAGTGTCTTTGAGAACATGATTAAGACCTGAGGCGTCGAAACGCGTTGTTCTGCTGCCATCCGACTGATATGCTGTACCTGCTGGAATTTTAATATGCATTGGCACAATAAAATGGATTTTTAATTTTCTCATTCCTGGTGCTGCAACTCTTTTCCTTTTCTATTATTGATTGACTGCCAAGTCAAATCCGTGCGCAGGATCTGGAACACACCAGCAAGGCAGAACGGTGAGCTGGATTACCCCTTCTCCCTCTGCACTAGGTCTTTTTTCAACCTATATAACTATGTAACTATGTGCAGTACTAACAGGACTGTACCGGAAGAAGAATGATGTCACCAAGAGGAGAGAAGATTCTTCAATCACCGACGAGTGCGCTAGGACTCCATTTGAACCTTCTGTCTTCAGCATTGGAGCCGCTCGCAGAGTATAATTTGTGTGTGTCTATGTGTCTCACACTAAGTATGGAGAACAGAAAGAGAAGATAACTGTCTGAAGACTTGAGAGACAAAATTGTTGAAAAATATCAACAATCTCAGGGTTACAAGTCCATCTCCAGAGATCTTGATGTTCCTTTGACCACAGTGTTTCACATAATCAAGAAGTTTGCAACCCATGGCAGTGTAGCTAATTTACCTGGATATGGACAGAAGAAAAAAATTGATGAAAGCTTGCAAAGCAGGATAGTCCAGATGGTGAATAAGCAGCCTCAATTAAGTGCCAAAGAAATTCAAGCTGTCCTGCAGGCTCAGGATGCATCCGAAATATCCATCCACATTTGAACGAAATTATACGCTATGGCGAAGACCCAGGAAGAACCCACTGCTGAAACAGAGAAATGTACATGAGAAAGCCAAAATCCTTCTGGGAAAGTGTCTTGTGGACAGATGAGACCAAGGTATAGCTTTTTGGTAAAGCCTATTTTACAGTTTACCAAAAACAGAGTGAGGCCTACAAAGAAAATAACACAGTACCTGCAGTCAAATATGGTGAAGGTTCAAAGATGTTTTGGGATTGTTTTGCTGCCTTTAGCACTGGGTGCTTTGACTGTGTGCAATGGTGTAAAGAACACGACACTTCTGTGATGGTGGACAAGTAGGATCCTGTCTCATAAGAGTGTAGAAAAGGACTTTCCACTCAGATCAGATGAGAAAATAATTTTGTTAATTTATTCCAATACAGTACCAGGACATATGTTTCAGTCCTCAATGAACCTTCATCAGTTGTGTCAAGTGTAACTGTGAAGGAAAGTTTCAGAGTTAATGAGCGCTGTGTGTCATTAGTCAGTGCAACGCATCATGAAATCTGAAGATTACCAGAAGATTTAGGGTCGCAATGTAGTGCCCAATGTCAGAAGCTGAGTTTGTGTCCTAACTCATGGATCATCCAGCAGGACAAAAAACACCAAAAAATTTCAAGAAGCCTCCAAAAATGAATGGATACAAAGCGCTAGAGAGTTCTGAAGTGGCAACAATGAGTCCGGATCTAAATCCCATTCGACACCGGTGGAGAGATCTTAAGATTGCTGTTGGGAGAAGACACCTTCAAGTATGAGAGACCTGGAGCCATTTACAAACGAAGAGTTCAAAGTTCCAGGTGAGACGAGTAAGAAGCTTGCTGATGGTTATAGGAAGCAATAAATTGCAGTTATTTATTCCAAAGGGTGTGCAACCACATATTAAGGTGAGGTGCCAACAATTTTGTACAGCTCATTTTTGGTATTTTGGGTGAAATTATTTCCAATTTGCCTCTTCTCTCGTATTTACCATTAGGCACCTGTGGTCCCGTGCCTGGGGCGGCAGGATGCGGGGGGCGGCACCTTCTAGCAGTAAAAAAAAAAAAAAAAAAAAAATATTTTTTTTTACATATCCATTAAATCCGCTGTATTTTCGGAGGGGGGAGGGGGAGAGGCGCACCTCCATTTATTTGTATTCGCATCAATTAAGACGCAAATGCAGACAAACTGCGGCGGCCGGGCACAGAGAGCTGATTGACCCCGGAACTGCCGGCGCCTGCACTTCCAGGGTCACAGGCGCGCCAATCAGCTCCTTCCTCTGTGCTGCGTCCAATGCTGTGTGGATTTCACATGCAGAGCTCACAGCAGGACACCGCAGAGGACGCCGCGATGGAAGCCGGTGTCAGAAGAGGATACTCCAGTGAGCCAGGAAGATGACAGCGGGCCCTGGAGCAGGTAAGTGCTCGCAGAGCTGAAGATTCATAAGGAGCGTGGGGGTGTCTCTAATGCAGACTGGAGATCTGCGCATGTGGTGGGGGGAGAGAGGCTGATATTGGGGGAGACTTGGGGGAAGAGAAGCTGATACTGGGGGAGGCTGGGAGGAGAGAGTCTGATGCTGGGTGAGGCTGATGCTGGGGGAGGCTAGGAGGGGGGAGGCTGATGCTGGGGGAGGCTGGGAGGGGGAGGCTGATGCTGGGGGAGGCTAGGAGGGGGGAGGCTGATGCTGGGGGAGGCTGACGCTGGGGAAGGCTGGGAGGAGGGAGGCTGAGGCTGATGCTGGGGGAGGCTGGGAGGAGAGAGACTGATGCTGGGGGAGGCTGGGAGGAGGGAGGCTGATGCTGGGGGAGGCTGGGAGGAGGGAGGCTGATGCTGGGGGAGGCTGATGCTGGGGGAGGCTGGGAGGGGGGAGGCTGAGAGGAGGGAGGCTGATGCTGAGGGAGGCTGATGCTGGGGGAGGCTGGGAGGAAAGAGTCTGATGCTGGGGAAGGCTGATGCTGGGGGAGGCTGGGAAGAGGGAGGCTGATGCTGGGGGAGGCTGGGAGGAGGGAGGCTGATGCTGAGGGAGGCTGATGCTGGGGGAGGCTGGGAAGAGAGAGGCTGATGCTGGGGGAGGCTGGGAGGAGAGAGGCTGATGCTGGGGGAGGCTGGGCGGAGAGAGGCTGGGAGGAGAGAGGCTGATGCTGGGGGAGGCTGGGAGGGGAGGGGCTGATGCTGGGGGAGGCTGGGAGGAAAGAGGCTGATGCAGGGGGAGGCTGGGAGGAGAGAGGCTGATGCTGGGGGAGGCTGGGAGGAGGGAGGCTGATGCTAAGGGAGGCTGATGCTGGGGTAGGCTGGGAGGAGAGAGGCTGATGCTGGGGGAGGCTGATGCTGGGAGAGGCTGGGAGGAGAGAGGCTGATACTGGGAGAGGTTGGGAGGAGAGAGGCTGATGCTGGGGGAGGCTGGGAGGAAAGAGGCTGATGCTGGGGGAGGCTGGGAGGAGAGAGGCTGATGCTGGGGGAGGCTGGGAGGAGGGAGGCTGATGCTGAGGGAGGCTGATGCTGGGGGAGGCTGGGAGGAGAGAGGCTGATGCTGGGGGAGGCTGGGAGAAGAGAGGCTGATGCTGGGGGCAGTGAGGCTGATGCTGGGGGCAGAGAGGCTGATGCTGGGGGAAGCTGGGGGAGAGAGGCTGATGCTGGGGGAAGCTGGGGGAGAGAGGCCGATGCTGGGGAAAGCTGGGGGAGAGAGGCTGAAACTGGGGGAGGCTGGGGGGGAGAGAGGCTGATGCTGGGGGACGCTGGGGGGAGAGAAGTTGATGCTGGGGGGGCTGGGGAAGAGAGGCTGATGCTGGGGGAGAGGCTGCTGCTGAAAGCGGGGGAGAGAGGCTGCTGCTGGGGGAATGGGAGAGAGGGGCCAATGCTAGAGACAGAGGACAAGGGTTGAGGGATAGTGCAATGACAAAATCGATGGGGGGAGTGTAAGGACTCAGAATGAGAGGGGGGCAGCATTGTTTGCTCATTATGGAGAAGGGGCAGCATGTGTGGGCTCTGTATGGAGTGGAGCAATGTAGGGGAGTCAATATCAAGAGTGGGGTAGTGTGTGTGGGGGGGGGTGTCTCAGCATAAGTGTTAGTGTGGTGGTCTTAGTATGATGAATGGGGCAGCATGGAGGTGTCATTATGGAAAAGAGGAAGGCAGCATTAGGAGCTCATGGAGAGGGGCAGCATGCATGGGACATTGTGAGGAGGGGGCAGCATGCATGGGACATTGTGAGGAGGGGGCAGCATGCATGGGACATTGTGAGGAGGGGGCAGCATGCATGGGACACTGTGAGGAGGGGGCAGTATGCATGGGACATTGTGAGGAGGTGGAAGCATGCATGGGACATTGTGAGGAGGGGGCAGCATGCATGGGAAACTGTGAGGAGGGGGCAGCATGCATGGGACATTGTGAGGAGGGGGCAGCATGCATGGGACATTGTGAGAAGGGAGCAGCATGCATGGGACACTGTGAGGAGGGGGCAGCATGCATGGGACATTGTGAGGAGGGGGCAGCATGCATGGGACACTGTGAGGAGGGGGCAGTATGCATGGGACATTGTGAGGAGGTGGAAGCATGCATGGGACATTGTGAGGAGGGGGCAGCATGCATGGGAAACTGTGAGGAGGGGGCAGCATGCATGGGACATTGTGAGGAGGGGGCAGCATGCATGGGACATTGTGAGAAGGGAGCAGCATGCATGGGACACTGTGAGGAGGGGGCAGCATGCATTTGACATTGTGAGGAGGGGGCAGCATGCATGGGACATTGTGAGGAGGGAGCAGCATGCATGGGACACTGTGAGGAGGGGGAAGCATGCATGGGACATTGTGAGGAGGGGGCAGCATGCATAGGACATTGGGAGGTGGGGGCAGCATGCATGGGACATTGTGAGGAGGGGGCAGTATGCATGGGACATTGTGAGGAGGGGGCAGCATGCATGGGACATTGTGAGGAGGGGGCAGCATGCATGGGACATTGTGAGGAGGGGGCAGCATGCATGGGACATTGTGAGGAGGGGGCAAGATGATGTGAGGTCAATGTGCAGATCATATTTCATAATTGAGGAAGGTGTGGTGGGTATAATTTATAAGGGAGGGCAGTGTGTAGTTTATTAGGGGCAGTGTGACAGTCACAGTATATAAGTGGGGACGGTGTGGTGGGAATATTTTATACTCATGCTATGTTTTGATGTGCTTGTTGTGATCCCCATTGGGGGGGGGTTAGTGCCCTTCGTTTCTCATTGATACTTTTTCAAGTGTTTTACAGAGTAGATCTGCCTTAAACAGATGTCGTGTGCGAAAACTCATAGTGTTACGTTGTCACTAAGGGGCGCGACCACTGAAAGTGCCTAGGGCAGCATGAAGGCAAAATACAGCCCTGGGTGTAACAGAACTGGATCACTGATGATTGATGTATCAGAGTTGCATCAGCAATGACTGGTGTAACATAGTTGGATCAGAAATGACTAAAATAACTGTGGATCAGCAAGTGTGTTTAGCACAGTTTGGTCAGGAATGACTGGTGCCGCAGAGCTGCTTTAGGAATAACGTGTCAGACAGCTGTAGCAGAAATAACTGGTGCTGCAGAGCTCAATCTGTGATTACTGGTGTAGCAGTTCGGTCAGAAATGACTGGTGTTGCAGAGCTCAATTAGTGATGACTTGTGTAGCAGAGCTAGATCTGTGAAGCAGCAGAATAGTTATTATCATTTACTATTATAGCACCATTTATTCCATGGCACTTTACATGTGATAGGGGTACACATAATAGGGACAAGTACAATAATCATAAACGATACAAAACACAGACTGGTACAAGAGGAGAGAGGACCCTGCCTACGAGGGCTCACAGTCTGAAGGGGATGGGTGAGGATACAGTAGGTGAGGGTAGATGGTCATGTGGTGCTATAGTAGACTAAGGATTATTGTAGGTTGTAGGCTTGTTGGAAGTGGTGGGTCTTCAGGTTCCTTTTGAAGTTTTCCACAAAGTTGCAGTGCTACCGTCAAAGAATAGCAGAATTGTACAACAGAGGCCGATTTAGCAGATGCAAAAGTGATCGCTGGAAAATGAGATTGCACTGGTGGCGCAGTGTAGTGGCAGGAACACTAATAACCTGCATACTCAGGCAGCGTCTTGAGCCGTCTTTAAAAGATACAGGTGGAAGATGGGCCCACACACGTGGATTACTACTATGGCGTAAGACTCTGTTAACATTGCAGTGTCCGACAGGTAACCTAGTCTCTCTTAAGTGCTTACCTGTGCTGGGTGTCGGCTGAGTTGTTCCACTGCTCCCAGCCGTGCAGGCGCTAATCCGTTTTTGGAGCAGTGTGCAACTTTTCTGAGAGCCAGGTTGCTAGTTACCATCCACAGCTGGTCTCTTCCTTTTTAAGGCTGGGCAGTGTAGTAGGAGATCGCCGAAGATAGCTTCAGCAATCTCGGTCTTAGTGGTTGTTCCGTTCATGGTGAACTACAGTTGCGGTCCTGCTTGGTGTGAACGTTCCCCTGTTGTGAGTTTATTCCCTACCCATTTCTTTATTCCCCTGTACACATATTGTCTCCCCTTTGTATTTGAGTGCAGTGTGTACGAGGCTTCGTTCTCCCTTGTCCGAGTCTTTTCTGGGGGTTTTGTTACTGGGTTTCCGGCCCATTCAGAGTGTGGGGGGAGTAATATCAGAGCTCGGACAGAAGTTAAGGTAACGCTGGGGGATCGGACCTGGCTACCATCAAGCTTACCTCCGAGATAAGAGACAGCGCAGGGTCTCGAGTCTGAGGGCCAGCTTAGGAGCCCCTGTTCCGTCAGTACATACCCCATGACAACTAGCTGGTCACGCATTGCGCTGGGACTGGTCAGTAAAACATATCAAGCTGGATACCTCATCACCATTTCTTTTCCGAGTGTTCATTGGCTGCTTTTTTTTTCGAGACTATTTCAGCCCCCATAATTTTCTTGGAAAGATGCCTCAATACCTGTATATAACCAGATCATTATTACATATCATTGTGTGTTTTTTTCCTCCAGAGCATTATTATACAATATTGCATAGTTGCATCTACAAAAGAAGTTTAAAATTAGAAATCAAGATGAAATTAACTTTATTTTCAAGCTGAAGATAGATTTCTTGTAGATAATAACAATGGTCTTCCAATTAGTCGCAGCAGCTCTGTGCCTGATAAGGATAATGGTTAATCTTGTACTTCTCTGATATGGTTATTAAGGATCAATGTGTCTTTGTGTAGCTCTTCCACTGTCATTTAATTAGTTTTTAGTGAACCCATAAAGAGCATGTCACAGGGTCTGGAGTCTGTTTTACTGACAATGTGGAATCTTAGCTCCTCTGTAGAATTTTTATGTGAGTTACTTTATTATGATTCAAAGAATTTAGAAATGATTGAAAAAAAACCCTTATAGAAGAGGTTTTCCTAGTAAAGAGGCTATCGGCATGCAATTTGGGTTTCCTAAACTAGATGCAGATTTGGTGCAGAAATTTTCTACATGAAATCTGCACCTTCTGGCAAAAAAACTCACCAAACAAAGCCCGCGTTTTTGTGCCATGCATTTTTTTTTCATGAAATCAATAGGTGCAAGGGTTAAAAAATACAGAAAAAAAATGCATCAATATTAGACATGCTGCTTTTTTTTCTGCACCAAATCTGCAGTAAAAAAAACCCAATATGCGCACAGTCCTTCAGAATTCTCATTGGCTTTGCTGGCATGGAGATGTGGGCCACAATCTACATAAAAAAAAGCGCACAAGTCCTAAAAGTCATACCTGGAGCTTTTTGGGGGATTGTAATAATGACCCAGCTCTGTTTGGTGCAATATTTTAATGTGAACCTATAAACCAAAGAAGAGGGAGCTGGTTGAGGGGATGTCCTAATATCTATAAAGGATCAGGTTGGGACAAATAAACAGAGCATTGGAGGGAACCTGTCACCACATTTTTGCCACCTAATCTGAGAGAAGCATAACGTAGGGGCAGAGATCCTGATTTCAGCGATGTGTCACTTACTGAGCTGCTTAGTGTAGTTTTGATAAAATCACTGTTTAATCACCAGGAGATTATCACTACAGGACTACTTGGCGTGCTTCAGGTAGTCCAGCATATTCATGAGCTCTGTATTACAGCAAAGAAAACATTGATTTTATCAAAATGACAACAAACAGCTCAGTAAGTGACACATCGCTGGAATCAGGGTCTCTACCCCTACATTATGCTGCTCTCAGATGGGGGAGCAAAAACCTGGTGACAGATTCCCTTTATTCTACCATGGATGGTTTTCAATCTGTTCAGTTAAAGTCGGTGCTATCAACATATACAACAAAATTCATCAGTTTATCTGGATTTTGCCAACTCTCTACGTAAAGTATTTATTTTTTTGTTTCTAGGGTGGTCTAGTGGTAAGTAGTAGTATACCTTTCAGCTTCCAGTGGTCTACAGTAGAGTTGAGCGATGTTCAAGGTTCGAAGTTCACCAATTTCATGTTCGAGTGATTTTGGGGGGTGTTCGAGCTCGAACTCGAGCTTTTTGCAAAAAGCTCGACAGTTCGAGTCAGGTTCGAGAATGGTTCGAGCACCAAAAACGTGGCTTTTCACAGTAAGGCTATGTGCACACGTTGCTATCTGCATGCGGCCTGTGTCCCCAGCACAATCCCTCTCTCTTTCCTACTCACCGATCACGGGCACCTCGCTGCACGTCTGTCACAGATCTGTGGTGTCTTTTCCTCTTTAGAAGATGGCTGCCGCTTCATTAGTCAATCAGTTATTCCGTGCTTTCCCCGCCCACTGGTGCCCATGATTGGTTGCATTCAGACACGCCCCCACGATGAGTGACAGCTGTCTCACTGTAACCAATCACAGCCGCCGGCAGGCGGGTCTATATCGTGCAGTAAAATGAAGAAATAAATAATAATAATAATAATAATAATAAAAAAAAGCGGTTCTTCCCATATTTGATACCAGCCAGGATAAAGCCACACGGCTGGAGGCTGGTATTGTCCGGATGGGGAGCACCACGTTATTGGGAGTACACCAGCCTAACAATATCAGCAGGCAGCCGCCCAGAATCGATTAGATTAGATGCGACAGTCCCAGGACTCCAACCATCTCATCCCGAATTGCCCTGGTGCAGTGGCAATCGGGGTAATAATGAGTTTAATCATGACAGGCGTCTCCCCAAGACACCTTCTATTATTAAACTGAAAGAAAAGTAAAGAAACACACACAGCGAAAAATCCTTTATTTGAAATAAAAGACAAAAAACACCTCATTTAACTCTTTATTAATCCCCAAATACCCCTCCAGGTCCGACGTAATCCACACGACACTGTCAGCTCGCCTACATGAATCTGCAGCAGCACCGTAGAACACGATCGCGCTGTATCAGCTCCACGTAGCAATGAAGTAACTCGCGCTGCCAGCAGAGACTTCAGCAATGCAGAAGTCAAGATTACCAAATCTACCAACCTTTATCATTAGAGGTAGTAGACTAGTGGATAGAGCGCTCGCCTAAGAAGCATATCTTCAGGAGTTCTTGTCCCGGTAAAGAATTTATTTTTTTTAAAAAAAATTATTTTTAATTTTAAATTATAATTATATATTTATAATTATAATGTAATTTAATTATGCACTGAGGGGAGGAGCCGGACATAAGCTGTGAGCCGCGGGACACACCTCTAAAATCGGAGCAGTTCATGGAATGCGGCTGCATTGCTCTCTCCTCTCTCTCTCTTCTCTTTCTCTTCTCTCTCGTCTCTCTCTCTCTCTTTTTCTCTATTTCTCTCTCTCTTTCTCTCTCTTTTTCTCTCTGTCTCCCAAGGAGAGGGAAGAAAGTGTTTCAGGGAGGGCTGAGAAAGCATACTACAGACAAGGAGAGGTAATGAAAGTTTTTCAGAGATGGCAGAGAAAACATAGTATAATATAATATAATCATTATTTATTTATAATTATAATTTAATTTAATTATGCACTGAGGGGAGGAGCCGGACATCAGCTGTGAGCCGCGGGACACACCTCTAAAATCGGAGCAGTTCACGGAATGAGGCTGCATTGCTCTCTCCTCTCTCTCTTCTCTCTCTCCTCTCTCTTATCTCTCTTCTCTCTCTTTCTCTCTCTCTCTCCTCTCTCTCCTCTCTCTCCTCTCTTTTCTCTCTCTTTTTCTCTCTGTCTCCCTCTCTCTCCCCTCTCTTTTTCTATCTTTCTCTCTCTCTCCTCTCTCTCTAACTCTCTCCCCTCTTCTCTCTCTCTCCTCTCTCTCTTCTCTCTCTGTCTCTCTCGTCTCTCTCTCTCTTTTCTCTCTCCCCTCCCTCTCTCCTCTCTTTCTTTTCTCTCTCTCTCAGACCTGGCGATGATAAGCTGATGCAGTCACCTGACGGAATTAGCTGACACTATAAGTCGAGCGGTGAGGCCAGCTTTTTACCGCCCTGCCGGGTAAACTATCAGCTGATGCTGTCGGACAGGAGTCTGCACTGAAGTGTGTAGTTTGTTTTGTATTTTTTGCACTGATGCATCAGCTGATTTTATAAAAGTTGTTTACACAATCAGCTGCTGTGTCATGTGATTCAGGCCCTTGAACCTGACATATCATCTGATCGCTTTGCCTTCCAACAAACCGATCAGATGATATTGGATCCTGATTGGACGGTGCAGGACGTTTGACCCAGGATTACTGAGGAGGGGGGTTCTTTATTTCAATAAAGATGGAGTCACTAATTGTGTTGTGTTTTATTTCTAATAAAAATATTTTTCTGTGTGTTGTGTTTTTTTTTATCTGTACTAAAAATTCATGGTGGCCATGTCTAATATTGGTGTGACACCATGAATTTCGGGCTTAAGGCCAGTTGATAATATAGACCTAGCCCTAACCCCATTATTACCCAGTGAGCCACCCGTCACCAGGGCATCTGGTAGAGTTGGATACAGCGCCAGAAGATGGCGCTTCTATGAAAGCGCCATTTTCTGGGGCAGCTGCGGACTGGTATTCGCAGCAGGGGTGCCCAGAAAGCTTGGGCACCCTGAGCTGCGGATTCCAATCCCCAGCTGCCTAGTTGTACCTGGCTGGACACAAAAATTGGGCGAAGCCCACGTCATTTTTTTTTAAATTATTTCATGAAATTTATGAAATAATTAAAAAAAAGGGCTTCCCTATATTTTTGGTTCCCAGCCGGGTACAAATAGGCAGTTGGGGGTTGGGGGCAGCCCGTAGCTGCCTGCTGTAGCTGGCTAGCATACGAAAACATGGCGAATCCCACGTAATTTTTTGGGGGGGCAAAAAACTCCTGCATACAGTCCTGGATGGAGTATGCTGAGCCTTGTAGTTCTGCAGCTGCTGTCTGTCTGTATGGAGGAGAGCAGACAGCAGCTGCAAAACTACAAGGCTCAGCATACTCCATCCAGGACTGTATGCAGGAGTTTTTTGCCCACCAAAAAAAGATGTGGGCTTCGCCATATTTTTGTATGCTAGCCAGGTACAGCAGGCAGGTACGGCTGCCCCCAACCCCCAGCTGCCTATTTGTACCCGGCTGGGAACTAAAAATATAGGGAAACGCTTTTTTTAATTATTTCATGAAATTCATGAAATAATTAAAAAAAAAAAAACGACGTGGGCTTCGCCCCATTTTCGTGTCCAGCCAGGTACAACTAGGCAGCTGGGGATTGGAATCCGCAGCACAGGTTAGCCCGAGCTTTCTGGGCGCCTCTGCTGCGAATTGCAGTCCGCAGCCGCCCCAGAAAGTGGCGCTTTCATAGAAGCGCCATCATCTGGCGCTGTATCCAACTCTTCCAGCTGCCCTGATGATGGGTGGCTTGCTGGGTAATAATGAGTTAATACTAGCTTTGTTTTACTAGCTAGTATTAAGTCAGAGATTTTTAATGTAAGGCAAGTTTGACCTGGCCATTAAGAATCTCCAATAAAGGGTTAAAAAAAACACACCACACAGAGAAAAAATACTTTAATAGATATAAATACACAGACACATTAGAGACTCCATGTTTATTACTCTCTCTTATCCCTCCACAATTCATGGTCTTTTGTCTTCTTTCTCCTTCAACCCATGCAGCTCTGCTACATCAGACAGCACTGCATGGGGGAAAATGCTGCTTCATGTGCAGTCTATATCACTCAGTGAGTGAGCAGCAGCTGCGTGCTGTAAGCGGTGACATCACCGCTGACAGGCGCGTTGCTATAGCAACGGTGATCTCCGTTATTGACCGGCTGTGGCAGCCGGTGAATAACGGAATAGGGAAGCAGAACGGTGAGCCGACCATGTGCCAGAGCATCTTGCCGGTACACGGGGATGCACAAACGAGCACCGTGTACTGGAGAGATGCACTGACAGGACCTAGCATGACGTCAACGCCATGTGACCAGTCTGTAGCCAATGAGATAACAGACACGTGACTGGTCACATGCTTTTTTGACGTCACGGAATGTCCTATCATCAGTGCTGGTTACCGGGAGGACGCAGCGATTATCGGAAGGAAAAGCGGCGGGAGACAGAGTGCAGGACGCGTCGCGGGGACAGGTAAGTGTTATGGCAATATTTATAAACTGTATGTGTACATTTATAATGTGTTTTTATGTGTTTGTGTTTGCCTGCCATTGGTTTCAATGGGGCTCGAGAGGTTTGTCGAGCCGTTCACCGAACCGAACTCGAACGCAGCCTCTGTTCGACGAACCGAACCGAACTCGAGCCTCTAGAGGCTTGCTCATCTGTAGTCTACATTGGTAAGCCAGTTAATACACATGTAGAAAATGGCCTAAAAAAGGAATATCCAAGGTCCTTTATGCAACATAAGGGAGTCTGTCACCACATCTTGTTACATGGAGTTTTTCACAAACTTCGCCAACTTTAATGGATTCAGTTCAGATTGCAGATTCTGACACTCCACCCGATGGTTTCTCTGGTGTCTAGTATTAACATAGGCAGACTCGGGCGTTGACCTGCTGTGTGCGGATTCATCAGACAGGCTAGCAAGAGTTAATCTCTGTTAGTCTGCTTGCTTCTTTAATCACATGTTGTGGGGAGGCCTATCACATCTGATCGCCCTCCTATTTATGCTAATGGTATACGTCTACTCCTGCCAGCTATAGTTTGTGCTGGTCTGTGAGGTGTTGAGCCCGAGACTCTCTGAGGCCAGGAAGGACACTCAGGTCTCAGCACTATTAGGAGTATCCCTGAGACTAGGGATAGTGTAGGGTCCCCTAGTTTGAGGAACAGCTTAGAAGCCCCGGTTTTCCCGCTATTCCAAAGTCAGCATGACGCGTTTTAACTAATTAATCTGAGAAAAAAACAAAATGAGCTGGAGTATAAGTTGGTATATATGTGGTGCATAGGAGCATGTTCACACTGTGACCATTCAACAGAGAAAACCTAAGATATAGAGACAAAATGAGCATATACCTTGCTCTAACAGCTAAATAAATGTAACAGTACATATAAACAATATAGGGTACTTAGTAATACTGTTTTTATAAAAAAAGTGTAAAAGCCATCTCAATGTGACAAGGAGTAGCACAATCAGGATAGTCCCTAATCTAATATTAAAAGCTCACCTTGTATCAAATAACAATGTAGATGGCGGCAGAGAAGAGTCGGGACTGTATGGACAACCCACCATGGGAAGGTACATGAATGAAATATCCAGTTCAAGGATACATCTTGTTGCGGTGGGATGACTTTAAACTTTCCTTTTATCCGAAATAGTCTTTACTATTAAGTACCCTGTGTTATTTATATGTACTATTACTTTTACTTATTTTTTATTTGAGGGTATGTGTTCATTTTGTCTTTATTTAATCTGAGAGCTGCATTGAGACACTGATTAAAGGGATGTGTCACTTGTTAGACTGTGTGCTGTAGTTTCAATAAAATCAGTGTTTTATCAGCAGGAGATTATCAGAACAGGGCTAGGTTTCCCCACCACTGCTTTACAGCTTGATGACAATATACAGTGTAGACAGGAAGATGCCAGTCAGTGGTGTAGGCAGGTAATACACAGTTTAGCATTCCCTGCTGACAGTTTCCCTTTAATATGGTCCATCTATACCTTTTACACATCGTGCCACTGACATAGAATGTGTACATAGAATGTGTACATAGAATGAGAATGTGTACATAGAATGTGTACATAGAATGAGAATGTATACATAGAATGTCAATGTGTACATAGAATGTGTACATAGATTGAAAATGTGTACATAGAATGTTGACATAGAATGTGTACATAGATTGAGAATGTGTACATAGAATGTGTACATAGAATGTTTACATAGAATGTGTACAAAGAATGAGAATGTGTACATAGATTTAGAATGTGTACATAGAACGAGAATGTGTACATAGAATTTGTACATAGAATGTGTATATAAAATGTGAATGTGTACATAGAATAAGAATGTGTACCTAGAATGGGAATATGTACATAGAATGTGTACATAGAATGTGAATGTGTACATAGAATGTGAATGTGTACATAGAATGTGTACATATAATGAGAATGTGTACATAAAATGTGTACATGGATTGAGAATGTCTACATAGAATGAGAATGTGTACATAGAATGAGATTGTGTACATAGAATGAGATTGTGTACATAGAATGAGAATGTGTACATAGAATGTGTACATAGAACGAGAATGTGTACATAGAATGAGAATCTGTGCATAGAATGAGAATGTGTTCATAGAATGTGTACATAGAATGATAATGTGTACATTGAATGTGTACATAGAATGTGTGCATAGAATGAGAATTTGTACATATAATGTGTCCAAAGATTGTGTACCTAGAATGTGTACATAGAATGAGCATGTGTACATAGAATGAGAATGTGTATATAGAATGGGAATGTGTACATAAAATGGGAATGTGTACATAGAATATGTATATAGAATAAGAATGTGTACATAGAATGTGTAAATAGAATGAGCATGTGTGTGAAGATGTAATTTACCCTCTCACTGTATATGCTGTGATACTATGTCATGATATGTATATTTCCCTGGTTGTATTAGTTGTAATTCATGTATTTTCTTGGGGGAGCTACTGGTCTCAATGTGTCTCTCTCATACAATTGTAGTCTTGGCATCTAATGTGATTATGTAAATAGCCTGTCCTCTTCTTTCCAGAGTTGTGTATCTAATCTGTAATTGCATTGGCCAGTGAAGGAATAGTCATTGTTCTTTACAGCAGGGGATCCCTTCATCTACTGTGGCTGGCAGACATATTGGAGCCCTGTGATGGACCAAACCATTGATGATAGGATGTGTGGCCCCTACCCCCTGAACATGGTGGGCTGGTCAAGCAGCCCAGACAATGCATTTCCCTTTTTGTAACTTCAGAGTGAGCTGAAACTTGAAGAGAGCAGGAGCCCCAGCCTGGGTGGCTGTGGACACGGACGGAGCTAGGCCTGTGTGGCGGCCCGTGGGATTGTGTGGAACTCTTTGGACTACTGTAAGGACGATTGCTTTGTTATCCGGTCCGAGGATTGTCGGGAAGGGCCCCCGAATCTGTTTTATGTGGACTAATCGTGTGCTGTTCCTGTATTCCTGTTAATAAACCTGTTGGATCGTTCCTCGGCCTCGTCCATCCTTTGCTCTCTTGTACACCCCCGTCACAAACTGGTTGGCAGCGCTGGGATCAGAGCAGAAGGAATGGAGGACAATGGCTCAACATCAGGAACCAGCACTGCAGAGTACAAGACCTGGACTTTGGGGAGCCTGCAATCAAAGGCCCGTGAAGTAGGAGTTCGTTTCAAAGGACTCTCCAAGGAGCAGCTGATTGAGGCGCTAGAAGGAGTCTGTTCGCAAAATGACGTGGAGGAAGGATCCTCACAGCAAACGGAAGAAAGACGGCAGCCGGAGGTGAATACCCAAAAAAGTCAATGGGTTGTGTGGTACAAGGAGGAGATGGCACTGCTTGGAGATGAGGCCACCATAGAAGATAAGAGGGAGGCCATGCGTGGAGCTAAAGAGAAGGAGCGCAGGATGGAGGAGATGGCACTGCTGGATAAGGAGCTCGCTGTGGAAGCCGCGAGAGGTTCCAGACAGACTGTAACCCCAGCACCCATCATGAGGGAACTTCCCAGGGTGTCCCGCAAAGACTTTAAGCCGTTTAATGAGGCTGCAGGCGACATTGAGGGCTTCTTCCAGGACTTTGAGCATCAGTGTCGATTAATGGAAGTCCCGGACAGGGAGCGTGTCCGGCATCTGGTTGGGCTCCTAGAGGGGGGAGCTGCTGAAGCCTATAGAGCTATGGACCCTCGGTGGAACTGTGAGTATGCGGATATTAAACAGACTATTCTAGAACATTATGCTGTGACCCCAGACACTTACAGGACTCAGTTCCGTGCTTTAGCCTGTGATGGGGAAGTGTCTTTTAAGATATATGCTCATAGACTCAAACAAATATGTAATCGCTGGCTGGAGGCAGAGGAGGCCTTATCTTGGGAGACCTTCCTGCAGGTCATCCTAAAAGAACAATTCTTTGCCCAGTGCCCCGCTGAGATCCGGGAATGGGTGCGTGAGAGAAAACCAGCGACAGTGGAGGAAGCTGCTGCTCTCGCTGATGAGGCTCTCACCATCAAACCTCAGTGGAGGGTTCTGTTGGAGGATGGAGAGACGCCTAACAGCTCCACAACACCGGATGCCCCCAGTTATTCTGTCCCCATTGTTCCCCGTTCCTCTAAGCCACCACATGTTGATACCCGTGTTAATGTGCCTCCAGTTGCTTCTACTGCACTTTCTGGAATACGCCGGGGAGAGGAAGTAACAGAGCGCAGGTGTTATGTTTGTAGGCATCCCGGGCATTTGCAGGCCTCATGCCCAGCCAGGCCATGGAGGAATCATCCTCAAACCCCTACAGCACCTTCAGGTGGGAGCCGGCCTCCAAGTTCCCCTACCCCTTACCCAAGAGGACACCTTGGATGGAGGGAGACCCAGCTCAGATGCTATCAATGTGGACAGCCAGGGCATCGGCAAGTCTCCTGCCCAGCTGTTCAAATGAGGACTGATCCTGCACCCAATCGGATTGTTAATTATTTACAGCCCAGTGCCATGGAGGAAGATGTGGCACCGTTATGTGAGGACTGGCCTAGTGACTCAGCCCCCCATGTTGCACCACCAGGAGTTTACGGGGTGCGACCCGCAGTTATGACGACTTCTGCTCATCGAGGTAAGCACTTGCAGGAGGTTGTGCTGGATGGACAGAGACTTGTTGGATTTTGTGACTCGGGTGCTTTCCTCACACTGGCTGATCCCCGAGTGGTTCGGCCTGAGGCAATCCATAGAGGACCTGGGATTGTTATTGAACTGGCTGGTGGACAATGGAGGACTATTCCCACAGCCACTGTGGATCTGAACTTTGGTTTTGGGGTCAGGCGATGTGTGGTTGGGGTGATGGGTGGTCTGCCTGCAGCTGTTCTCCTGGGCAATGATGTGGGAGAGCTACGATGCCAATTCGTGGCTGCATGAAGCCACATGTAAGTAACGCTCTGCCTGTGTGTACTTAACCAGTGACCTGTAGAGGTCCCTAGTACGTACACAAGTTGGGAGGGGGAGGGATTGTGAAGATGTAATTTACCCTCTCACTGTATATGCTGTGATACTATGTCATGATATGTATATTTCCCTGGTTGTATTAGTTGTAATTCATGTATTTTCTTGGGGGAGCTACTGGTCTCAATGTGTCTCTCTCATACAATTGTAGTCTTGGCATCTAATGTGATTATGTAAATAGCCTGTCCTCTTCTTTCCAGAGTTGTGTATCTAATCTGTAATTGCATTGGCCAGTGAAGGAATAGTCATTGTTCTTTACAGCAGGGGATCCCTTCATCTACTGTGGCTGGCAGACATATTGGAGCCCTGTGATGGGCCAAACCATTGATGATAGGATGTGTGACCCCTACCCCCTGAACATGGTGGGCTGGTCAAGCAGCCCAGACAATGCATTTCCCTTTTTGTAACTTCAGAGTGAGCTGAAACTTGAAAAGAGCAGGAGCCACAGCCTGGGTGGCTGTGGACACGGACGGAGCTAGGCCTGTGTGGCGGCCCGTGGGATTGTGTGGAACTCTTTGGACTACTGTAAGGATGATTGCTTTGTTATCCGGTCCGAGGATTGTCGGGAAGGGCCCCCGAATCTGTTTTATGTGGACTAATCGTGTGCTGTTCCTGTATTCCTGTTAATAAACCTGTTGGATCGTTCCTCGGCCTCGTCCATCCTTTGCTCTCTTGTACACCCCCGTCACAATGTGTACATAACATGTAAACATAGAATGTGTACATAGATTGAGAATGTGTACAAAGAATGAGAATGTGTACATAGAATGGGAATGTGTACATAAAATGTGTACATAGAATATGTACATAGAATGAGAATGTGTACATAGAATGTGTACATAGAATTAAAATGTGTACGTAGAATGAGAATGTGTACATAGAATGAGAATGTGTACATAGAATGTGTACATAGAATGGAAATGTGTACATAAAATGTGTACATAGAATATGTACATAGAATGAGAATGTGTACATAGAATGTGTACATAGAATTAAAATGTGTACGTAGAATGAGAATGTGTACATAGAATGAGAATGTGTACATAGAATGTGTACATAGAATGAGAATGTGTACATAGAATGTGTACATAGATTGAGAATGTGTACATAAAATGTGTACATAGAATGTGTACATAGAATGAGAATGTGTACATAGAATGTGTACATAGAATTAAAATGTGTACGTAGAATGAGAATGTGTACATAGAATGTGTACATAGAATTAGAATGTGTTCATAGAATAAGAAATTGTACATAGAATGTGTCCATAGAATGAGAATGTCTACATAGAATGAGAATGTCTACATAGAATAAGAATGTGTACATAGAATGAGAATGTGTACATAAAATGGGAATGTGTACATAAAATGGAAATGTGTACATAGAATATGTATATAGAATAAGAATGTGTACATAGAATGTGTACATAGAATGAGCATGTGTACATAACATGTAAACATAGAATATGTACATAGATTGAGAATGTGTACAAAGAATGAGAATGTGTACATAGAATGGGTACATAGAATTAAAATGTGTACATAGAATTAAAATGTGTACATAGAATGTGTACATAGAATGAGAATGTGTACATAAAATGTGTACATAAATTGAAAATGTGTACATAGAATGAGATTGTGTACATAGAATGAGAATGTGTACATAGAATGTGTACATAGAATGAGAATGTGTACATTGAATGTGTACATAGAATGTGTACATAGAATGAGAATGTGTACATAGAATGAGAATGTGTACATATAATGTGTACATAGAATGTGTGCATAGAATGACAATGTGTTTATAGAATGTGTACATCGAATGTGTACATAGAATAAAAATGTGTACATAGAATGAGAAGGTGTACGTAGAATGAGAATATGTACAAAGAATGTGTATATAGAATGTGTATGTAGAATGAGAATGTGTACGTAGAATGAGAATGTGTACATAGAATGGGAATATGTCCATGGAATGTGTACATAGAACGTGTATATAGAATGTGTATGTTGAATGAGAATGTGTGCATAGAATGAGAATGTGTACATAGAATGTGTACATAGAATGAGAATGTATGCATAGAATGAGAATGTGTACATAGAATACATAGAATGAGAATGTGTACATAGAATGAGAATGTGTGCATAGAATGAGAATGTACATAGAATGTGTACATAGAATGAGATTGTGTACATAGAATGAGAATGTGTACATAGCATGTGTACATACAATGAGAATGTGTACATAAAATGTGTACATAGAATGTGTATATAGAATGAGAATGTGTACATAGAATGAGAATGTGTATATAGAATGAGAATGTATACATAGAATGTGTACATAGAATGTGTGCTTAGAATGAAAATGTGTACATAGAATGAGAATGTTTATGTAGATGAGAATATGTACATAGAATGTGTACATAGAATGAAAATGTGTACATAGAATGAGAATGTGTACATAGAATGAGAATTTGTACATAGAATGTGTACATAGAATGAGAATGTGTACATAGAATGAGAATGTGTACATAGAATGGGAAGGTACATGAATGAAATATCCCGCTCAAGGATACATCTTGTTGCGGTGGGATGACTTTACAATTTTTTATCCAAAATATTGTTTACTATTAAGTACCCTGTGTTATTGATATGTACTATTACTTTTACTTTTCTTTTATTTGAGGGTATGTGTTCATTTTGTCTCTATTTAATCTGAGAGCTCCATAATCTACGCATTAAGACACTGATTAAAGGGATGTGTCATTTGTTAGACTCTGTGCTGTAGTTTCAATTAAATCAGTGTTTTATCAGCAGGAGATTATCACAAAGGGGCTAGGTTTCACATGCATGGAAGTTGGGATAATCTGTGTAATCCCACCCCTACCACTGATTAGCAGCTTGATGACAATATACAGTGTACACAGGAAGATGCCAGTCAGTGGTGTAGGCAGGTATTACACAGCTTAGCATTCCCTGCTGACAGTTTCCCTTTAATATGGTCCATCTATAATTTTTACACATCGTGCCACTTACAGAATGTGTACATAGAATGTATACATAGAATGAGAATGTGTACATAGAATGTGTACATAGAATGAGAATGTGTACATAGAATGTATACATAGAATGAGAATGTGTACATAGAATGTTGACATAGAATGTGTACATAGATTGAGAATGTGTACATAGAATGTTTACATAGAATGTGTACATAGAATGGGAATGTGTACATAGAATGAGAATGTATACATAGATTGAAAATGTGTACATAGAATGTTGACATAGAATGTGTACATAGATTGAGAATGTGTACATAGAATGAGAATGTATACATAGATTGAAAATGTGTACATAGAATGTTGACATAGAATGTGTACATAGATTGAGAATGTGTACATAGAATGTTTACATAGAATGTGTACATAGAATGAGAATGTGTGCATAGATTTAGAATGTGTACGTAAAATGAGAATGTGTACATAGAATGTGTACAACGAATGTGTATATAAAATGTGAATGTGTACATAGAATAAAAATGTGTACCTAGAATGGGAATATGTACATAGAATGTGTACATAGAATGAGGATGTGTACATAGAATGAGAATGTGTACATAGAATGAGAATGTGTACATAGCATGTGTACATAGAATGAGAATGTGTACATAAAATGTGTACATAGAATGTGTATATAGAATGAGAATGTGTACATAGACTGAGAATGTGTACATAGAATGAGAATGTGTACATAGAATGTGTATATAGAATGAGAATGTGTACATAGAATGTGTACATAGAATGTGTGCTTAGAATGAAAATGTGTACATAGAATGAGAATGTTTATGTAGATGAGAATATGTACATAGAATGTGTACATAGAATGAGAATGTATACATAGAATGAGAATGTGTACATAGAATGAGAATGTGTACATAGAATGGGAAGGTACATGAATGAAATATCCCGCTCAAGGATACATCTTGTTGCGGTGGGATGACTTTACAATTTTTTATCCAAAATATTGTTTACTATTAAGTACCCTGTGTTATTTATATGTACTATTACTTTTACTTTTCTTTTATTTGAGGGTATGTGTTCATTTTGTCTCTATTTAATCTGAGAGCTCCATAATCTACGCATTAAGACACTGATTAAAGGGATGTGTCACTTGTTAGACTGTGTGCTGTAGTTTCAATAAAATCAGTGTTTTATCAGCAGGAGATTATCACAACGGGGCTAGGTTTCACATGCATGGAAGTTGGGATAATCTGTGTAATCCCACCCCTACCACTGATTAGCAGCTTGATGACAATATACAGTGTACACAGGAAGATGCTAGTCAGGGGTGTGAGCAGGTAATACACAGCTCAGTATTCCCTGCTGACAGTTTCCCTTTAATATGGTCCATCTATACTATTTACACATCGTGCCACTGACATACAATATGTACATAGAATGTGTACACAGAATGAGAATGTGTACATAGAATGAAAATGTGTACATAGAATGGGAAGGTACATGAATGAAATATCCAGTTCAAGGATACATCTTGTTGCGGTGGTATGACTTTACACTTTCCTTTTATCCGAAATAGTGTTTACTATTAAGTACCCTGTGTTATTTATATGTACTATTACTTTTACTTATTTTTTATTTGAGGGTATGTGTTCATTTTGTCTTTATTTAATCTGAGAGCTCCATAATATATGCATTGAGATACTTATTAAAGGGATGTGTCACTTGATAGACTGTGTGCTGTAGTTTCAATAAAATCAGTGTTTTATCAGCAGGAGATTATCACAACGGGGCTAGGTTTCACATGCATGGAAGTTGGGATAATCTGTGTAATGCTATCCCCACCATTGCTTTACAGCTTGATGACAATATACAGTGTAGACAGGAAGATGCCAGTCAGTGGTGTAGGCAGGTATTACACAGTTTAGCATTCCCTGCTGACAGTTTACCTTTAATATGGTCCATCTATACTTTTTACACATCGTGCCACTGACAGAATGTGTACATAGAATGTGTACATAGAATGTGTACATAGAATGAGAATGTATACATAGAATGAGAATGTCTACATAGAATGTGTACATAGATTGAAAATGTGTACATAGAATGTTGACATAGAATGTGTACATAGAATGAGAATGTATACATAGAATGAGAATGTGTACATAGAATGTGTACATAGAATGAGAATGTGTACATAGAATGTGTACATAGAATGAGAATGTATACATAGAATGAGAATGTGTACATAGAATGTGTACATAGATTGAGAATGTGTACATAGAATGTTTACATAGAATGTGTACATAGAATGAGAATGTGTACATAGATTTAGAATGTGTACGTAAAATGAGAATGTGTACATAGAATGTGTACATAGAATGTGTATATAAAATGTGAATGTGTACATAGAATAAGAATGTGTACCTAGAATGGGAATATGTACATAGAATGTGTACATAGAATGTGAATGTGTACATAGAATGTTTACATAGAATGTGTACATAGAATAAGAATTTGTACATGGAATGTGTACTTAGATTGAGAATGTGTACATAGAATGGGAATATGTACATGGAATGTGTACATAGAATGTGTATATAGAATGTGTACGTAGAATGAGAATGTGTGCATAGAATGAGAATGTGTACATAGTATGTGTACATAAAATGAGAATGTGTACATAGAATGTGTACATAGAATGAGAATGTGTATATAGAAAAAGAATGTACATAGAATGAGAATCTGTACATAGAATGAGTACATACAATGAGAATGTGTACATAGAATAAGAATGTATACGGAGAATGTGTACATAGAATGACAATGTGTTCATAGAATGTGTACATAGAAAGTGTGCATAGAATGAGAATTTGTACATAGAATGTGTCCAAAGATTGTGTGCATAGCATGTGTACATAGAATGAGAATGTGTACATAGAATGAGTACATAGAATGAGAATGTGTACATAGAATGTGTACATAGAATGAGAATGTGTACATAGAATAGGAATGTGTTCATAGAATGTGTACATAGAATGAGAATGTGTACATTGAATGTGTACATAGAATGTGTGCATAGAATGACAATGTGTTCATAGAATGTGTACCTAGAAAGTGTGCATAGAATGAGAATTTGTACATAGAATGTGTCCAAAGATTGTGTACATAGAATGTGTACATAGAATGAGAATGTATACATAGAATGAGAATGTGTACATAGAATGTGTGCATAGAATCACAATGTGTTCATAGAATGTGTATATAGAAAAAGAATGTACATAGAATGAGAATCTGTACATAGAATGTGTACATACAATGAGAATGTGTACATAGAATAAGAATGTATACGGAGAATGTGTACATAGAATGACAATGTGTTCATAGAATGTGTACATAGAAAGTGTGCATAGAATGAGAATTTGTACATAGAATGTGTCCAAAGATTGTGTGCATAGCATGTGTACATAGAATGAGAATGTGTACATTGAATGTGTCCATAGGATGTGTGCATAGAATGACAATGTGTTCATAGAATGTGTACCTAGAAAGTGTGCATAGAATGAGAATTATTACATAGAATGTGTCCAAAGATTGTGTACATAGAATGTGTACATAGAATGAGAATGTATACATAGAATGAGAATGTGTACATAGAATGTGTGCATAGAATGACAATGTGTTCATAGAATGTGTACATAGAATGTGTACATAGAATGAGAATGTGTACATAGATTGTGTACATAGAATGAGAATGTGTACATAGAATGTGTACATAGAATGAGAATGTCTACATAGAATGAGAATGTGGTCATAGAATGTGTACATAGAATGAGAATGTGTGCATAAAATGTGTACATAGAATGAGAATGTGTACATAGAATGTGTACATAGAATGAGAATGTGTACATAGAATGTGTACATAGAATGAGAATGTGTACATAGAATGTGTACATAGAATGAGAATGTGTACATAGAATGAGAATGTGGTCATAGAATGTGTACATAGAATGAGAATGTGTGCATAAAATGTGTACATAGAATGTGTATATAGAATGAGAATGTGTACATAGAATGTGTAATTAGAATGTGTATATAGAATGACAATGTGTACATAGAACGAGAATGTGTTCATAGAATGTTTACATAGAATGAGAATATGTACATAGCATGTGTACATAGAATGAGAATGTGTACATAAAATGTGTACATAGAATGTGTATATAGAATGAGAATGTGTACATAGAATGAAAATGTATACGTAGAATGTGTACATAGAATGTGTATATAGAATGAAAATGTGTATATAGAATGAGAATGTGTACATAGAATGTGTACATAGAATGAGAATGTGTACATAGAAATTGTACATAGAATGAGAATGTGTACATAGAATGAGAATGTGTACATAGAATGAGAATGTGTACATAGAATGTGTACATAGAATGAGAATGTGTACATAGAATGTGTACATAGAATGGGAATGTATACATAGAATGTGTACATAGAATGGGTACATAGAATTTGTACCTACAATCAGACTGTGTATGTAGAATGAGAATGTGTACATAGAATGAGAAAACCCTGTGCCCGATGGGCCTCAATGAATATATATCATACTCCTCTTTTTTGTGATTCAGTGGTTTTTATTGGAGGTTTCCTCCTTTAGCAAGTGCCGCTTTTTAATTCTGTGTTTTTATTTTTTATTAGACATCGTCCCATCTGTGATTTTTTTACACCCATGACAATTTGGACCTCTAGTATGATATGCCATCAAGATACCTTCAAGTGAACATTGAAAAGAATTCGTGAAAATACTCCGTGTCTGAATGCTGTGATTCCTTTACCATCCTTTTACCATAGCGTGGTGCCCACCTATATGTCTGCGATTTTGTTATTAGAACTCTCATCACCATTCCATCTATAGTATTGTCGTCAAGAGTTGATTTTATGTCCTATACGCCCGTATGTGTGGGCGTGTATGCGCACAGTTAGTGCGTACGCATATTCATACTTGTACGCATATCTGGGTTGATGTGTGTCTGTGCACATTGGAGTTAGGTTCATTCCATATTGAGTGTCTATTTAGCACTCTTAATATTTGTGTTTATTTTTTTAATCTATGTTAGATTGTACTAATTTACCTTGAATTTGTTTCCAATGTGACCATACACGAATAAATCAGCCACAGACATATATGTCCATTGACATGTCTCCCTTGATGTTTCAGTACATATCCAATACTATTACTTTTTGTAGTTTCATATCTGTGTATAGTGCAGTAATATTCTTATTCTACAATTTGTGCATAGACATATTTAGATGGCCATCCTGCTTTCTTTTTATATAATGTTCTTATATCGCAGCCCCATTATTACTTTGTTCCAGCTCTTTGCATATGACGGTCCATCTGGGCATGCACGCATGCGTGTGTCTCTCTCTCCAGGGGGTCTTTCGCATCACTGTGTCATCGGGCCTCGCGCGGTGTCCGCTCACGTGACTGCCGCGTGATTCATCACGTGGTGGCCACGTGACCGTGACGTCGGGCGATGCATGACGCGGTGGGTGAACCGCGTCCTGGAGAGCTATGGCAACGCATGCGTCACACTACCGCCCACATCCCGATTGGACGGCGTCTCCTTTTAATCGCGCACTTCCCTCACTTTCACCACCTCCCCTGACGAAGGCATTTCCAGCCGAAACGGCCGTCGGGTGTACGCCGGTCCAGGCCTCCCAGTCTCCTACACCAGGTATATTTATTTCTTGGGTCATTGCCCTTGTGAGCTCTGTTTGTGGCCGATAAGGTCTTCAATAATACACTATAGAGTTCACGTGGTGTATTTCTCCGACACGGTTTGTACCATCTGCTCTTGCACATATGTATATATGCCTGTGGTTTCTGGCAATTCTGCCTGTTTATACCATGTTATAATTAGTGTTACCTACAGTGCATATGGTGAACTAATATATGGTTCCTAAGAGTTTGTTTATTTATTTACCTACTGGGAGTTTCTGTAATCGGTGTCTCTTGGATTGTGCCGCTCACCATTTACCCCAATAAAGCTTTTTCACTTTTGCAATTGGGCTTCTGGTCGTTTCTTTTTCTCTCTCTTGCTCATAGTTATTACGACTTGCCCTAGTCCTTTCCAAACCTATACTCACTGATTTTTCTTTGCAACAGCATGTACTTAATATCGTTAACATGGATTGGTTGAGAGTTGTTCTTAATAGAATGAGAATGTGAATGTGTACATATAATGTGTACATAAAATGTATATATAAAATGCCAGCTGGGCAGGACATATTGCACCCATTATGCCCTCACTTTATTCCTCTCCCCTTCACCATTGTATCGCCACTAGGGAAGTATCATCTGGCTTTCTAAAGTCTTATATTACAAATCTAGAGGCCAATTTATCATTCAGAAATAAAGTATTTTCTCATAGTGCCATCAAATAAAAATTATAGCAAAAGAAAAGAGATTTGTGATCTTTCAATATGTTCAGCTATTAGCGCATTCAACAAATTCTTCTCCTGAGCTTGTAATGCATTTAATGTGAGATTCATGTTCCCCAAAGGCAAAGAGATTATTTTTCTATGAAAATGAGAAAAAGATACATAACCATTCCCCCAAGAGTAAAAGGGGTTAATTAGGCATGAAAGTAAGTAGTGAAGTAGAGCCGGTCCCCTGGCATCCCCTGCCGCACACACAACCTCGGCCTCCGCCACCAACTTCAGTCTCTATGGTTCCCATAAATTAAGTCTTTATCACACAGAAACATGTTCTGCTCTCCGACTAATTCAGTGCGAAGTGTTAATCAATTTTCGACTTGTAACATCCAGCTGAAATCTTCTCGCTTTCTACAAAACTTATCACAAAAAATTGGATTAAAGGTGTAGTCTGGGATTGTTTATTAATTCTCCAGAGAACTACACACCTAGAAAATAGCGAACACACCCATAGTCATCCTACCTGGCATGGTCTTTGTTGACAGGCTGCAGTGTTCACTGCTCACGTGTCAGCTGCAGCCAATCACCAGGATCAGGAGCTCTGCTGATGTTATCTGTATATCCATACGACCTCGATGTGGGCGGTGAACATCCACTTCCTGGAGTGGGAGGGACGTTCGGCGTCACAGCGACGTCACGTGGCAGCCGGCCAATAGAAGCGGAGGGGCGGAGATGAGCGGGACGTAAACATCCCGCCCACCTCTTCCTTCCGCATTGCCGGCGGGAGCTGCGGGATGCAGGTAAGATCTGTTCATCGTTCCCGGGGTGTCACACACTGCGATGTGTGCTGCCTCGGGAACATTGAACAACCCGACGTGCAATTTTAAGGAAATGAACGACGTGCATGCGATGAACGGTTTTACGTTCAATCGCAATCGCACATAGCTGTCACACGCTACAACAACACTAACGATGCCGGATGTGCGTCACTTACGACGTGACCCCGCCGACACATCGTTAGATTTGTTGTAGCGTGTAAAGCCCACTTTAGAAAGGATTTTTATTTCCCATTTAAATCACCTTGAGGTTTTAGTATTTTCTTCTATTGGGTCAAACAGCTCAGGCCCAAACCTTGAAAACATTTCATCAAAAAACAGTGCCACATCTGAACCAGTGTCATGTGGTATCTCCACTCAGTCTCCATTCACTTCAATAGTGCTGCTTTACCAGCCAACATAAAAAGCAGTCATGTTTCGCCAACCCTTTATGACCCCTTTGAAAATTTGATGAGTGACTATTTTTAAACTATTACATTTTTTTCCTTGGCATAACTTATCAAAAAGTATTGGACATTGGATCCATAAAATATCAGTTTTCCAATCCATGTTTTGTGTCCTGTTATTTTTCAGGATTCATGATGGAGCATGCTGCCATCCTATACCGGGAGTGTAAACCAATGCAAATTGCTGCATTCAAAAACTATATTGTATGGAAATGAAATAAGTGTCAAAATAACAACACTGAAAAATAGGAACTCAGTGTAAAGATATGTAATCGCTGCTTGTTTCTGGTTTCCCATTTCCCATATGTACAAGTGCATCTACCATTAAGTGATAGAGAAGACAATTGAATCAATGACCATCTACGTATGCATGACATTATCATCTGGAATTATCATTAATCATATATATATATACAGTTAGGTCCAGAAATATTTGGACAGTGACACAATGTTCGCGAGTTGGGCTCTGCATGCCACCACATTGGATTTGAAATGAAACCTCTACAACAGAATTCAAGTGCAGATTGTAACGTTTAATTTGAAGGTTTGAACAAAAATATCTGATAGAAATTGTAGGAATTGTACAAATTTCTTTACAAACACTCCACATTTTAGGAGGTCAAAAGTAATTGGACAAATAAACCAAACCCAAACAAAATATTTTTATTTTCAATATTTTGTTGCGAATCCTTTGGAGGCAATCACTGCCTTAAGTCTGGAACCCATGGACATCACCAAACGCTGGGTTTCCTCCTTCTTAATGCTTTGCCAGGCCTTTACAGCCGCAGCCTTCAGGTCTTGCTTGTTTGTGGGTCTTTCCGTCTTAAGTCTGGATTTGAGCAAGTGAAATGCATGCTCAATTGGGTTAAGATCTGGTGATTGACTTGGCCATTGCAGAATGTTCCACTTTTTTGCACTCATGACATTCTGGGTAGCTTTGGCTGTATGCTTGGGGTCATTGTCCATCTGTACTATGAAGCGCCGTCCGATCAACTTTGCGGCATTTGGCTGAATCTGGGCTGAAAGTATATCCCGGTACACTTCAGAATTCATCCGGCTACTCTTGTCTGCTGTTATGTCATCAATAAACACAAGTGACCCAGTGCCATTGAAAGCCATGCATGCCCATGCCATCACGTTGCCTCCACCATGTTTTACAGAGGATGTGGTGTGCCTTGGATCATGTGCCGTTCCCTTTCTTCTCCAAACTTTTTTCTTCCCATCATTCTGGTACAGGTTGATCTTTGTCTCATCTGTCCATAGAATACTTTTCCAGAACTGAGCTGGCTGCATGAGGTGTTTGTCAGCCTATTTAACTCTGGACTGTCTATTTTTGGAATTGATGAATGGTTTGCATCTAGATGTGAACCCTTTGTATTTACTTTCATGGAGTCTTCTCTTTACTGTTGACTTAGAGACAGATACACCTACTTCACTGAGAGTGTTCTGGACTTCAGTTGATGTTGTGAACGGGTTCTTCTTCACCAAAGAAAGTATGCGGCGATCATCCACCACTGTTGTCATCCGTGGACGCCCAGGCCTTTTTGAGTTCCCAAGCTCACCAGTCAATTCCTTTTTTCTCAGAATGTACCCGACTGTTGATTTTGCTACTCCAAGCATGTCTGCTATCTCTCTGATGGATTTTTTCTTTTTTATCAGCCTCAGGATGTTCTGCTTCACCTCAATTGAGAGTTCCTTAGACCGCATGTTGTCTGGTCACAGCAACAGCTTCCAAATGCAAAACCACACACCTGTAATCAACCCAAGACCTTTTAACTACTTCATTGATTACAGGTTAATGAGGGAGACGCCTTCAGAGTTAATTGCAGCCCTTAGAGTCCCTTGTCCAATTACTTTTGGTCCCTTGAAAAAGAGGAGGCTATGCATTACAGAGCTATGATTCCTAAACCCTTTCTCCGATTTGGATGTGAAAACTCTCATATTGCAGCTGGGAGTGTGCACTTTCAGCCCATATTATATATATAATTGTATTTCTGAACATGTTTTTGTAAACAGATAAAAAAACAAAACTTGTGTCACTGTCCAAATATTTCTGGACCTAACTGTATATATATATACAGTGCCTACAAGTAGTATTCAACCTCCTGCAGATTTAGCAGGTTTGATAAGATGCAAATAAGTTAGAGCCTGCAAATTTCAAACAAGAGCCGGATATATTAACAGATGCATAAATCTTACAAACCAACAAGTTATGTTGCTCAGTTAAATTTTAATAAATTTTCAACATAAAAGTGTGGGTCAATTATTATTCAACCCCTAGGTTTAATATTTTGTGGAATAACCCTTGTTTGCAATTACAGCTAATAATCGTCTTTTATAAGACCTGATCAGGCCGGCACAGGTCTCTGGAGTTATCTTGGCCCACTCCCCCATGCAGATCTTCTCCAAGTTATCTAGGTTCTTTGGGTGTCTCATGTGGACTTTAATCTTGAGCTCCTTCCACAAGTTTTCAATTGGGTTAAGGTCAGGAGACTGACTAGGCCACTGCAACACCTTGATTTTTTCCCTCTTGAACCAGGCCTTGGTTTTCTTGGCTGTGTGCTTTGGGTCGTTGTCTTGTTGGAAGATGAAATGACGACCCATCTTAAGATCCTTGATGGAGGAGCGGAGGTTCTTGGCCAAAATCTCCAGGTAGGCCGTGCTATCCATCTTCCCATGGATGCGGACCAGATAGCCAGGCCCCTTGGCTGAGAAACAGCCCCACAGCATGATGCTGCCACCACCATGCTTGACTGTAGGGATGGTATTCTTGGGGTCGTATGCAGTGCCATCCAGTCTCCAAACGTCACGTGTGTGGTTGGCACCAAAGATCTCGATCTTGGTCTCATCAGACCAGAGAACCTTGAACCAGTCTGTCTCAGAGTCCTCCAAGTGATCATGAGCAAACTGTAGACGAGCCTTGACATGACGCTTTGAAAGTAAAGGTACCTTATGGGCGCGTCTGGAACGGAGACCATTGCGGTGGAGTACGTTACTTATGGTATTGACTGAAACCAATGTCCCCACTGCCATGAGATCTTCTCGGAGCTCCTTCCTTGTTGTCCTTGGGTTAGCCTTGACTCTTCGGACAAGCCTGGCCTCGGCACGGGTGGAAACTTTCAAAGGCTGTCCAGGCCATGGAAGGCTAACAGTAGTTCCATAAGCCTTCCACTTCCGGATGATGCTCCCAACAGTGGAGACAGGTAGGCCCAACTCCTTGGAAAGGGTTTTGTACCCCTTGCCAGCCTTGTGACCCTCCACGATCTTGTCTCTGATGGCCTTGGAATGCTCCTTTGTCTTTCCCATGTTGACCAAGTATCAGTGCTGTTCAGAAGTTTGGGGAGGGTCTCAATTAGTCAGAAAAGGCTGGAAAAAGAGATAATGAATCCAAACATGTGAAGCTCATTGTTCTTGGTGCCTGAAATACTTCTTAATACTTTAGGGCAGGGTTCCCCAACTCCAGTCCTCGAGGGCCGCCAACAGTGCATGTTTTCAGGATTTCCTTAGCATTGCATGGGTGTTGGAATCATCAACTGTGCAGGTGATTAAATTATCACATGTGCAGTACTAAGGAAATCCTGAAAACATGCACTGTTGGCGGCCCTCGAGGACTGGAGTTCGGGACCCATGCTTTAGGGGAACCAAACAGAATTCTTGTGGTTTGAGGGGTTGAATAATAAATGACCCTCTGAATAAACATTTCACAATTTAAAAAAAAAAAAAAAAAAATATTCTTTTTTGCTGCAGTGCATTTCACACTTCCAGGCTGATCTACAGTCCAAATGTCACAATGCCAAGTTAATTCCGAATGTGTAAACCTGCTAAATCTGCAGGGGGTTGAATACTACTTGTAGGCACTGTATATATATATATATATATATATATATATATATATATATATGTATATATATATGATTAATGATAATTCCAGATGATAATGTCAGGCATACGTAGGTGGTCATTGATTCAATTGTATATATATACTAGCTGTACTACCCGGCTTCGCCTGGGTTAATAACTGTTGTTAACAAAATAGAATGTATTAACATTCCCGGGATAGAATGTATAAATAGAATGTATTAACGCCAGGGATAGTAACTGTCTCTCTGTTTCTCTCCCATTCTCTGTCTGTCTCCCCCTCTGTATATATCTCTCTGTCTCTCTATCTCTTTGTCTGTCTGCCCCTTACCCTGTCTGTCTCTTTCCCTTTCTTTCCCTGTCTGTCTGTTTCCCTGTGTCTGTCTCTGTCTCTTTGTCTGTGTCTGTCTCTTTCCCTGTCAGTCTGTCTCTTTGTCTGGGTCTGTCTCTTTGTGTCTGTCTCTTACCCTGTCTATGTCTGTTTCTTACCCTGTCTGTGTCTGCCTCTTTCCCTGTCTGTCTCCCCCTCTATATATATCTCTCTGTCTCTCTCTATCTCTTTGTCTGTCTGTCTCTTTCCCTGTCTGTCTCTGACTGTCTCTGTCTCTTTCTCCATCTGTCTCAATCTTTCCCTGTCTGTCTATCAATCTCTTTTTCTGTCTGTCTCTTTCCCTGTCTGTCTCTTTCCCTCTCTTTCCCTGTCTGTCTCTTTCCCTCTTTCCCTCTCTTTCCCTGTGTCTGTCTCTTTGTCTGTCTCTTTACCTGTCTTTGCCTGTCTCTTACCCTGTCTGTCTCTTTCTCTCTCTTTCCCTGTCTGTCTGTTTCCCTGTGTCTGTCTTTGTCTCTTTGTCTGTGTCTGTCTCTTTACCTGTCTATGTCTGTCCCTTAACCTGTCTCTCTCTTTCCCTCTCTTTCCCTGTCTGTCTCTTTCCCTGTCAGTCTGTCTCTTTGTCTGTGCCTGTCTCTCTGTGTCTGTCTCTTACCCTGTCTGTGTCTGCCTCTTTCCCTGTCTGTGTCTGTCTTTTTCCCTGGCTGCATTGTGACACACCAACATTCCATATAAGGGCGTGGCTGCGCATTCTTCTGAAGTTCTGGCTGCACTGTGGCTCCCAGCTCCATTCGCTTTAATGGAGGCAGGTTTTTTGGTGTATATGTAAAGCGCGGTGTTACAATTTCCCCTCAAAATATACACACACACATACATACACACATTCAGCTTTATATATTAATTAATATATCAAGCTGAGTGTATGTATGTGTGTATATGTATGTATGTCCGATAAAGGAATTCGCACCGTCATATGTGCAATCACGAAATTTTGCAAAGATGCCTCATGTGACTCAGGGAATGTCATAGACTATGTTTTGATGGGAATCTTTAATCACGCGCTTTACAGTTACTCTCCAAAAAACCTGCCTCCATTAAAGTCAACGGAGCTGGGAACTACAGATCATTAATAGCAGCTCTGATTGGTTGCTATAGGAACGAAGTACATTCATAGTATAAGAAGCTTATGTGTGAGGTAATATAATGTCAGTGGAGACACAGACAGACAAGGAAAGAGACAGATAGACGAGGAAAGAGACAGTGACAGAGACAGACAAGGAAAGAGACAGACAGATGGGGAAAGAGACAGAGACAGACGGGGAAAGAGACAGATGGGGAAAGAGACAGACGGGGAAGAGACAGACACACAGATAGAAAGAAACAGACACAAACAGATAGAGACAGACAGAGAGATAGACACAGACAGAGACAGACATGGATAGAGACAGAGACAGACATGGATAGAGACAAAGAGACAGACACACAGAGACAGACAGGGAAAGAGACAGTCAGAAAGACAGACACACACAGACACACTAAGACAGACTGACAGAGACAGACAGACACAAAGAGACAGACAGATAGACACAGACAGACAGAGACTGGGAGAGAGACAGATTGACAGTTACTATCCTGAGCAAAGCCAGGTACTACAGCTAGTGTATGTATATATATACATATATGTATATGTATATACAGTGTATATATATATATATATATATATATATATATATATATATATAAAAAGCTGAATGTGTGTATGTATGTGTGTGTGTGTGCATGTATGTATGTATGTCCGGGATTGGCATCTGCACCGTCGCAGCTACAGCCACAAAATGTTTCACACTCACACTTCTGGACCCCGAGAGCGTCATAGGCTATGTTTTTAGGGGAAATTTTAACCCCGCAATTTACAGTTATTCACCAAAAAACCTGCCTCCATTAAAGCAAATGGAGCTGGGAGCCACAGTGCAGCCAAAACTTTAGAAGAATGCGCAGCCACGCCCTTAAATGGAATGTTGGCGTGTCACAATGCAGCCAGGGTAAGAGGCAGACACAGACAGGGAAAGAGGCAGACACAGACAGGGTAAGAAACAGACATGGACAGGGTAAGAGACAGACACAAAGAGACAGACACAAACAAAGAGACAGACTGACAGGGAAAGAGACAGACAGGGAAAGGGAGAGACAGGTTAAGAGACAGACACAGACAGGTTAAGAGACAGACAAAGAGACAGAGACAGACACAGGGAAACAGAGAGACAGGGTAAGAGACAGACAAAGACAGGTAAAGAGACAGCTAAAGAGACAGACACAGGGAAAGAGGGAAAGAAACAGACAGGGAAAGAGAGGGAAAGAGACAGACAGGGAAAGAGAGGGAAAGAGAGGTAGACAGACAGGGAAAGTGACAGAGATAGATAGACAGACAGGGAAAGATTGAGACAGACGGAGAAAGAGACAGAGACAGACAGGGAAAGAGACAGACAGACAAAGAGATAGAGAAAGAGACAGAGAGATATATACAGAGGGGCAGATAGACATTATAATTACATTGATATCTATTTGTTTTGTGATTTTTGTGTGCAGAATACATTTTTGTTAATACATTCTATTTTGTTAACAACAGTTATTAACACGGGCGGAGCCGGGTAGTACAGCTAGTATAATATATAAAGCTGAATGTGTGTATGTGTGTGTATGTCCGGGATTGGCATCAGCACCGTCGCAGCTACAGCCACAAAATTTTGCACACTCACACGTCTGGACCCCGAGAGCGTCATAGGCTATGTTGTGATCCGAAATTTTAACTCCACGCGTTCCAATTTACCAATCAATTTTGCCCTTATGTACATAATGGGGAAAAAGTGAAATGAAAAGTGTATCCGCACCGTCGCATTTACAATCACGAAATTTTGCACAGACACCTCATGTGACCCAGGGAACGTCGTAGACTATGTTTTGACAGGAAAATGTAACCCCACGCTTTACAGTTACTCTCCGAAAAACATGGCTCCATTAAAGTAAATGGAGCCTGGAACTACAGGTTATTAGTAGGAGCTGTGATTGGTTGCTATAGGAACAAAAGACATTCATAGTATAAGAAGCTTATATGTGAGTTAATAAGATGTCGGTGGGGAGACGGATAGAGAGAGACAGAGAGAGAGACAAACAGACAGACAGAGAGACAGACAGAGACAGACAGAGAGACAGACAGGGAAAGAGACAGAGAGAAACAAATGGTGAAAGAGACAGACAGAGACAGACGGTGAAAGAGACAGACGGGGAAAGAGACAGACAGGGAAAGAGACAGACCTGGAAAG
This sequence comes from Anomaloglossus baeobatrachus, assembly GCF_048569485.1. Lineage (NCBI taxonomy): Eukaryota > Metazoa > Chordata > Amphibia > Anura > Aromobatidae > Anomaloglossus > Anomaloglossus baeobatrachus. The sequence goes on from NC_134356.1 coordinate 60,100,346, forward strand.
AGACAGACCTGGAAAGAGACAGATGGGGAGAGAGACAGATGGGGAAAGAGACAGACAGACATGCAGACAGGGACAGAGACAGACAGATAGGGAAGTAGGAGACAACCAGAGAGACAGACAAAGATAGATGGGGAAAGACACAGACCTTGATAGAGACAGACGGGGAAAGAGACAGACAGAGACAGGCAGACAGGGAAAGACACAGACAAAGAGATGGGGAGACAGACCTAGAAAGAGACAGATGGGGAAAGAAACAGAGAGATAGAGACAGACAAAAAAAGAGACAGAGACAGGCAGACGGGGAAAGAGACAGACGGGGAAAGAGACAGACGGGAAAAGAGACAGACCTGGAAAGAGACAGACCTGGAAAGAGACAGACGGAGCACATTCTTGGCCAATTTAGTTAAATCTGTGTGGAATATCTGTGGTGTTGAAATATATGTTGTGAAATGCTTCTATTAGCTTAGTTTTTGCCTTTTAATAATTATATTTCTATCTATTTGTTTTGTGGATATTGTGTGCAGAATACATTTTTGTTAATACATTCTATTTTGTTAACAACAGTTATTAACCTGGGCGAAGCCGGGTAGTACAGCTAGTATATATATAAAAACAGTTACATCAGATGCATAATCATATACACAATATTGGTGGACCCCAAATCAACTAGGGCAGTGATGGCTAACCTATCATACACATGTCAGAGGTGACACGCCGAGATGTGTTTTTTCTAACATACGCAGCTCTGGCTTCACTGCCTTCACTAACAGAGGCGCCGTTCGTGCCACGCTCTCAGTAGAAGAGATGCCCTGCCTCCAGATACTGATGCTGTCAGGAAGTGAGGCCAGAGCAACAAGCAGACAGTATCAGCATCTGCAGGCAGGGCAACTCTCCTATTGAGATCGCGGCACGAATGGCGCCATCTTATCTCTGTTAGTGAGGGTAGTGAAGCCAGAGCTCCCCACAGACTGGCACCCGCAGTAAGTGGCAGACTGCTCCTGGGGGATAGAAGAGTCATCTCAGGCGTGTGTGCGCCTTACACACACACCATAATCTTAAAGCAGGTACCAAAATCTCATCATGCTGCCAGTGTATCCATCACAGTTACCGCTCAGCAATACTAATGGAACAGAACACCCCATCAGAGGTGGATAACCCTGCCAACACCTCACTGTGCTACCACTGTACTGCAACCCATTACTCAACATTTTTAGTACCCAGAAAAATCTAGCGATGGCTTTCTCACAATTTTTCCTTTTACGTACTTTTGTGAGACCTTATTCTCAGTGTTAAACAATATTAAAACCAATAGGAGAAACTGACTGACAGATGAAATTAGTAGCGCTTGCTTGGGTTTGAAGTTTACGAAATACCAAGCTTAAATTGAAGATTTAGCCAATGAAATTCAGCATCAAAAAATTCCGAGGCAGGTAAGGTAAAGAATTATTTGTTTTTGCTTTATTTATAACTACAGTACATATATTAAAATTATAAATTTATTATTAGAGCTACAAATATCACGATTATTGATTTTTCTAGAAGTGACACACCACCCGAGTTATGCTAAGTTTATTTTACGAATTTCTGACACGCCAAGCTCAAAACCTTGGCCATCACTGAACTACGGACTGGGTCACTGACTGCATGAGTCATTGTGGTTGTAACCCCCTTATTTTTCTAAGAAGTAGGGTTGTAAGTACTTATTTTCCTAACAATATGTATGTTGTAGCCCCCTTTATTTTCCTAAGAAGAGTTTCTCCTTATACCCCTACTTCTCCCCAGTTATTAGGTTAAAGAGATAGGCCCCAATTCATCTTAATGTTTACACAATTTTTTTTTGCGATTTTTGAGATTTACACACCAGTTTTGTGCAGCTCTGCTAAAATAAGTAAAATTGGGGAGGAGCTGTTATGATGACTCTGGGATAGTGAGGAACCGGGGCCCATAAGCTGTCCCTCAAACTAGGGGGCCCTATGCTATCCCTATTCTTAAGCGGGCTTTACACGCAACGACATCGCTAACGAGATGTCGTTGGGGTCACAGAATTCGTGACGCACATCCGGCCTCATTAGCGACGTCGTTGCGTGTGAAACACAGGAACGACCTGTTAACGATCAAAATTACTTACCAAATCGTTGATCGTTGTCCAGTCGTTCCTATCCCGATTATTGTTGCTGCTGCAGGACGCAGGTTGTTCGTCGTTCCTGCGGCAGCACACATCGCTGTGTGTGACAACGCAGGAACGAGGAACATCACCGTACCTGCGACCGCTCGCAATGAGGAAGAAAGGAGGTGGGTGGGATGTTCGGCCCACTCATCTCCGCCCCTGCGCGTCTATTGGGCGGCCACTTAGTGATATTGCTGTGACGCCGAACAAACCGCCCCCTTAGAAAGGAGGCGGTTCGCCGGTCACAGCGACGTCGCTAGGCAGGTAAGTATGTGTGACTGTTCCTACAAGTAAAATATATCTTTGTACTCTCTGACTGTTCCTAGCAATGTTGTGCGATACGGGCAGCGATTTGCCCGTGACGCACACCCGATGGGGGCGGGTGCTTTCACCAGCAAAGCCCGCTTTAGGGATACCCCTAATGGTGGGGATCCTGAGTCTCCTTCCTGGCACTGCTCCTAATCAGTCCTGATCTGATTCCCCCTCCTACCAAGGAGGGATGGGATGGGAGTATAATAAAAATCACAGGTATAGACAAACAAGAGAAAACCAAAACTCTGTCACATAGCACGCACACACATAGGTAAGATTCAGGAGGAAACACAAAAGTTGGAAGGAAGCTACAAAACAACAGGGGTAAACTTCCACTTTTTAATTCAGATTGAGATATGTTAAAAAAATCAGTCATTTTTTTAATATAACAGCTGTACAGCAACATTTGCAAAGGTAATGCTGCCAAAGATCGCTGTATGTCATTGCTACATTGCAGCATAATGCTAGTAAAAGGGGTCATATGCAACCCTCAAGGTACAGTACAGGTAATGTGACAAGCAAGTAACAAAGAGTATGAGTCTCTTGGATTTTTTGTGACTTACTTGTTGTGGTGGCGGCACTTTGTGGGTCACAGTGTGCTCACCCTCATTTGCAATGTAGCAGTAGCACACCATCATTTTTCCCATGCGACCTATATTTGCTGTGCAGCCCAACCTAAATGGTGCTAAAAAGCATAACTTGAAGCTCCTGGGCTTCATTGTAAGATCTATAAAATGACCCTGTAGAAGGACATCTTACCAGAACTGTCTATCAGACTTCTCCATGTGAATAACAGCACCCTATGAAAGGCTGTGTTTTTAATTGAAGGAAACTGATGGGCCGGTCTGGTCTCAGCTCCTTTATCAGTAGAAAAGTTGAGAAGAGGAGAACTGTGCAGTCAATTGCGAAGACTTCACTAACAAATACAGAAGGAGAGCCAAATACTTAGTAAGTGCTACAAAATCATGTTTCCCATAGATTTGCCATATTTTATGACATAATCAATTTCCATTTTTTTACATTTTTGGAAAACCCCTTTAAATTTAAGGGACTCATTTTAGTACATTCTAGTAACAGAAGTTATGGAAGTGATGTCACAACTCTCCACATATGTGATGACATCGTCAGCAACCAAATATATGACAAAGACCTAAATATATTTTAATCCAATTTGTAGTTTGAGCTTGATAAAAGTCCTTAGATAGAATGCAAATCACTCAATAGTTCTATGAAGTAGTAAGGAACTCCTGTCTTTTACCATGACACCGTTATGACAGGTCCGTGGGAGGGTGTCAGAAGAGAATTGGATACAACACGCAATTAACAGATGTTAGTCAGTGCTGGGGAAATAAATTCTACCGCAGCTTAATAAAAAGCTTCTGTCATTATTGTTAACCGCTATTGTGCAATGGAAAACTTAATGAATCTGACATACCCGATATGGCTTCTTGCAAGCATGGCTGACAGATATCTTGTCAATATAAAACTTTGTTTTACATTATTGATAAAAGTACAAAATGGTATAAATAGTATACAGTGTGTCCACCCATATCCCGTCCACTGCCATTAACTTGAGAACGGCGGCAGCTATAGGCATAAAAGTGGTGTCTAGGTATAGTAAAGTAGCCATGCGCTAAGCAATGAAACCACCTATAGCACCACCTGGTGGAAAACAACGGAGTTAGCATTTTTATTTCGAAAACGTAACGAAATAGAGAAAAAAGGTGAATTAAAAAGTTGTAGGGCATCATCAATTCAATACGAATCGACACCTTGCATACAGAAATGCTATGATAAGAACATGTAAAACTCACAAGGCTGCGGACGTGAAGCGATACCTCATGGAGACCTTCCTACAAGTCATTGGGTATGGAGGCTGCATGGAGTGGCCTCCACACACACCTGACCTGACCCCATTGGACTTCTTTCTGTGAGGTCACATCATACAGCAGGTGTATGCGACCCCTCCACCAACATTGCAGGACCTACGACGACGTATCACAGATGCTTGTGCAAACGTGTCACCTACCATATTTCACAACGTGCAGCAAGATACAGTATGCTGTGCAGAGTCCAGATGTGCATTGCAGCTGACGGTAGCCACTTTGAGCATCAAACTTAAATGAGCGCCATATGCGTGGGGGGGTCATTTTCAAGTTAATGGCGGTAGACAGGATATGGGTGAAAACACTGTATATTAAAATAGTTTATATTAAAATATAATGTTTGGCATAAATGAGTACACCCCATCAGACTTGTCAGAAAACCTTTTGTTTCATTTCAAAATCAATATTTTCTATGGGATACTATACTTCAAAATAATTCCACAAATATGGGTCATTGTTAGGAAACTAGATTTGATATTTTGCACACCCAAGAAAGTAATTTTTCTTACTAATTAAATCAAGATGATGTTGCAAAAAATCAATAATCTCAAATGAAAGTCTTAGGAACAAAGCTAAAGTTTAGACTACAGAATTCTAATTAACAGAATTCAACCACTGGTAAGTCTAATTATCCTTAAAACAGGGGTCAAGCAGAAAGTTGACTATAAAAGGCCATTACTTAACAAAGAAAACGCTTTCCCATTTCATACTGTCAGAAATAGCACCACATGGAAGAGAAATGTCACAAGACCTAATTTGTGATTTTGACCAGATAAAGGAGACAGTCTCCGAAGCTAGTTGTTCAATAAATCTTATTTGAGGTATCCTTGAAATGTCTTTTCCTTCATGGCAGCTCACACTAACCCTTTCATCACCGCTTTACATTCTAAGACTCAAGAAAGAAAATAGTTTCTTGACACAGGAAAGGTGAAAGAACAAGATCAGCAACACTTTACCTATCTGTTGTGAACACATTTGGACTGGGTTCCAGTTTTGGGCTCCCTCTTGTGGCCAATGCTGGTAATAGAGTTGGCTTGCTTAATAGAAGCAACACAGCTGATGAGGGTTGGAAATCTGGTTGTTCTGACTGGCCTATATAAATGTGTAGTGTTCTCTTGTTCCTGGACGGTGCTCTATGTTTCCTCCTGTGTTCTAGGACATCCTGAAGCCAGCCTAACCTTCTGTTTCTGCCTGGACTCATTTCAGGTAAGTCTGGTCTAAGTACCTTGCTGGTTGCTTTTTATTACTTGTTGTTTTCTGTTTAAGTACTAAGGCTTATTTTCTGATTTTGCTTCTGTGGAGTCTGGGTGAAGTTGAATTATTCCCTGCTGGGAATGTCTGTGTACCTTGCTTCATTTTCTGCAGTATATTTTGTTTTGTCATTTTTGTCATGCTTGGTACTGATTTCAGTCCCTCCTCTTATTAGAGATTTGCTTGGATTCCAGTAACACCAGAGTACTGATATAGTGGGGGCAGCGTCCGTGTGGACTTAGTATTTTTCAATATCAGGCGTGTTGGTATTTTCTAGGGTTTTGCACGGCTGCAGACAGTGCTCTTTTCTATCCTTTCCTATGTAGATAGTTTGGGCCTCATCTTTGCTGAATTTGTTTTCTTCCTGCCTATTGTGTTTTCCTACATCACCGTAATCTTTATATGTGGGGGGCTAGCTATATCTTTGGGGGACTGCTCTGAGGCAGATTAACTTTCTTGTATTTCTCTCTGTAGGAATAATTAGTTCTCCAGCTGTGTCAAGGCGACCAGGTCATCGTAGGCACGTCCCACGGCTACAACTAGTTGTTTGTCAGTGTGAGGTCTGCAGTCCGCTAAGATTCCAACCACTCTAACACTCTCGGTTTCCCAGTTTTTTGTCCTTTTTTCTGATCCTCCTCGGTCACTGAATCATAACACCTATCTGTCAAAATACTGCAGCAAAAGTGACAAAAAAATGTCCCAAATATGGAAAGGCAACAATCTCACAGACATCCAGGCCGACCACAGAAATTAGCACCTAATCAGGAGTATCTTATGATTAGAAGAGTTGAAGAAAATTGACATGTAAGTTCACTGTGGTTAGTTAAAGAAGTAGAAAGCCAAACCGGGGGACGTGTTTCTCATGATTCAATACAGCATACCCTGCAGTGGAACAGTATGTGTGGAAGCCTCCCATAAATGGTATGCAAAAAAAGCCCATCTACATTTTGCCAGGGATCATACTGAAAGATATGAAGACGACTAGGATGCTGGACTGATGAGAGCAAAATAAATGTGTTTAAAAGGAATCTGTCCGGTGCAATATGTACCCAAAACCCCAAGCAGTTCTGGGTGCATATTGCTAATCCCTGCCTAAATGTCCCAGAATCTAGTAGCATACATAAAGAGATCTTTAGAAAGAGTATTTCTAAGGATCCTTCATTATATTCTAATGAGACCAGCAACTAGTCGCAAGGGAGTTATTTCCCTTGGCAAGTCGGCCCGCATAGCATATAAGCACACCCTATGGGCGTGCTAAGATGCTAATGAATGCAGGGACAGTTAGGCAGGGATTAGCAATATGCACCCAGAACTGCTTGTGGTTCTGGGTGCATATTGCACCTGACAAGTTCTCTTTAATACTAATGGTTTAAAAATTGTATAGCATCACAAAGGTGAGGAGTACAAAGAAAAATGCCTGGTGCCTATAGTGAAACATGGTGGTGGCAGTGTCCTTATGTGGGGCTGCATGAGTATTGGTGTCTGAGGCTACATGTCATTGATGGTGTCGTGAATTCATAGCTGTACTTGTCCTGCTAGGTTTGGGAAATACCAAGCAAATAGCCAAAAGGGAGGAAAGGTATGAGAGAAACCCTGTGTCTAGGGACGGGGGAAATAGTGACCCCTAATCAAACCTTCAGCTGGCTCCCCTGACCACCATAGATAGGTTCCGCACCTATGCGCCAAGCAGGATCCCTGGCCCTGGCTGACCCTGCACTAATAACTAACAACTGATCTCCAAGATGACTAAAGGAGAGGTACAGCAACATACAACAATGTTTCTCCAGATGATTGGAAGCTGACTGCTAGCAGTCAAGACCGTATGTGAATTAAACTCGATCACCAACAAACACTAAGGGGAAATGCAGGTATTTAAGGACGCAAGAGGAAGTGATGAGGATTAACAGCTGAGAGGTGACGATATCGGCAGGGTCCTAAAGGAAAAGGATGAACCTCAAAGAGAGAAGGTACATAGGTTTCTATTTACAAAACATCAGGAAGAAAAAACTGTCAGGGAGAAGTTAGTGTAGCCAAATGCAGCTACCTTCTAAAGTCGCACCTCACAAAACTGTCTGTCAACCATGGCATACCCCTGACATTACTGCTCTATATTGAAAGAGAAGATGCTCCCTCACTCCACGCCCTTAGACGTGCACTTTTCCAACATGACTATGAGCTAAAACACACATCTCAGGCCACTGTTGCATTTCTGAAGAAGAACATGGTGAAAGTGATTTAGTGGCCAAGTGTTTCCTGATCTGCATCCAAACGAGCACCTATGGGGAATTGTGAAGAGAAAAGTTATCATCATTTTTCATCCAGCATCCAGGCTCTAAAAGGGGTAATTTTTGAAGATTGGAAGAAGATAGATGTTGTAATATGTCGATAACTTGTTCATTCCATGCCTAGAAGACTTGGTGCTGTTCTTAAAAATCATGAAGCTCATACAAAATACTAAATGTACTACTTTTTTAAGAGGGGTGTACTAATTTTTCCATTAAGTAATTTGAGTGAAACTGAAGATTTTGTAATGAAAGTTATTAATTTTTCTTCCATGTTATGGTATGGGTTAAAATAATATTGAAAGAAGCGCAGTCTTGTCAAAATTTTGGAAATTGTTCTTGTGTTCAGTGAGATATTGATTAAAAATCATACTTTTCAAAGGGGTGTACTCATTTATGCAGAGCACTGTATATCAGTGCTGTGGTACTCACGGTGCTTGGCTGAGTATCGCAGGCGCTCGGATGTGTCGTTCGTGAAATAATACAAAGCACAGGCTTGCTTGACTGAATGATGCAAGCAGGCACCCCACGGAGAGCCATTTGCAGTCTGAATGGCTCTCACTGGGCGTAAAATCTACGTTATCACATGTTGTGTGTGAAATATAAATATAAAAAAAACCCTGCAGTCCCCACCCCAGATATGCTCTGTTTATGGCTGGCTTTGTGTGGGCAGAGAGCATAACTGCCCAAATACTGACTTCCATTACATTCGTTCCTTGAGTTAAGCTTGTCCAAGCGTTTGACCTGCTCGACTCAAGTAACGAGCACTCAAGCATTTTATTGCTCGCCCATCACTAATAACAATGTTTTGAACCTTTGGCTTTCAGACTCTATATCTCACCATCCTCTACAGTTTTGAGTGTGAGACAAGCTTCATTTTATATTCTACTAGCTGTACTACCCGGCTTCGCCCTGGTTAATAACTGTTGTTAACAAAATAGAATGTATTAACATTCCCGGGATAGAATGTATAAATAGAATGTATTAACGCCCGGGATAGTAACTGTCTCTCTGTTTCTCTGCCATTCTCTGTCTGTCTCCCCCTCTGTATATATCTCTCTTTCTCTCTCTCTCTCTCTATCTCTTTGTCTGTCTGTCTCTTTCCCTGTCTATCTCTGACTGTCTCTGTCTCTTTCTGCGTCTGTCTCAATCTCTTTCCCTGCCTGTCTATATATCTCTTTCCCTGTCTGTCTATCTATCTCTGTCACTTTCCCTGTCTGTCTCTTTCCCTGTCTGTCTCTTTCCCTCACTTTCCCTGTCTGTCTATTTCCCTCTCTTTCCCTGTCTGTCTCTTTCCCTCTTTCCCTCTGTCTCTTTCCCTGTGTCTGTCTCTGTCTCTTTGTCTGTGTCTGTTTCTTTCCCAGTTTTTTCTCAACTGTGTTCACACAGGAATAGCATATGCCACGGGAAATGCAGAGTGATCATGTAAACGCTTCATTAAGTATGACCTGCCTAACCCAGGAAGAAGTGCAGAACCGACTTAGTAACATTAAAATTGACAAATCACCAGGCCCTGATGGCATTCACCCTCGGGTATTAAGGGAGTTAAGTAATGTGATAGACAGGCCTCTATTCCTTATATTTAAAGACTCTATAGAAACTGGGTCTGTTCCACTGGATTGGCGGCTAGCAAATGTGGTACCAATATTCAAAAAAGGGTGTAAAAGGGAACCTGGAAACTATAGGCCGGTAAGCTTAACATCTGTTGTGGGTAAAATGTTTGAAGGGCTTTTAAGGGATACTATTATGGAATGTCTCAATGTTAATAATTGTTTAACTCCATATCAACATGGATTTATGAAGGATCGCTCCTGTCAAACTAACCTGATCAGCTTCTATGAGGATGTAAGCTCTCACATGGACCGAGGAGAATCATTGGATGTCATTTATCTCGACTTCGGTAAAGCATTTGACACTGTCCCACATAAAAGACTGCTAAGTAAAATGAGAAAGCTTGGGCTCGGGGAAAATGTGTGAAGATGGGTAGGTAGCTGGCTTATTGGTAGAAAACAAAGAGTGGTTATTAATGGCGCATACTCAGATTGGGCCAGGGTTACTAGTGGGGTGCCACAGGGGTCTGTATTGGGCCCCCTACTATTTAATATATGTATTAATGATCTGATGGATGGTTTACAAAGTAAAATATCAGTATTTGCAGATGATACAAAACTATGTAAGGTAGTTAACACAAAGGAGGACAGTTTGCAACTACAGATGGATTTGAGTAAATTGGAGAATTGGGCTGAAAAATGGCAAATGAGGTTTAACACAGATAAGTGTAAGGTTATGCACGTGGGAAGGAAAAACAGATGCTACGATTACTTACTAAATGGGAAACCGCTGGGGAAATCAGACATGGAAAAAGACTTAGGCATCTTAGTCAATAAGTATCTAAATTGGAGTGCCCAGTGTCAGGCAGCAGCCACCAAAGCAAATAGGGTGATGGGATGCATTAGAAGAGATCTGGGGGCACGAGATGAAAACATCATTCTCCCTCTGTACAAATCACTAGTCAGACCACACTTGGAGTATTGTGTGCAATTTTGGCCACCGGTGCTCAAGAAAGACATTACTGAACTTGAAAGGGTTCAGAGGCGGGCTACTAAAATAATAAATGGAGTGGGTGCATTACAATACACAGAAAGGTTATCAAAATTAGGTCTATTTACTCTAGAAAAGAGAAGACTTAGGGGAGACCTAATAAATATGTACAAATATATCAGAGGGCCATATAGAGATCTCTCCCATGATCTGTTTGTACCAAGGACTATGACAAGAACAAGGAAAGAAAATTCCTACATCAGCATAGAAGAGGGTTCTTCACGGTAAGAGCAGTGAGGCTCTGGAACTCTCTTCCTGAGGAAGTGGTGATGGCCAACTCACTGAATGAGTTTAAGAGAAGAATGGATGCTTTTCTTGATAGCAAAAGTATAGAAGGTTATAAATAGCATAATCTTACAGGTAGATAGAAGAGCGACCTAGATTATTAGAGGAATGGGTGGGCTGCAACACCAAGACAGGTTATTAAGCTTGGGATTATTTCGTTTGGAAAAACAAAGGCTTAGGGGGGATCTAATCACAATGTATAAACATATGAGGGGATAGTACAGAGACCTTTCCTAAGATCTCTTTACACCTAGGCCTGCGACTGGAACACGGGGGCATCCGCTACGTCTTGAGGAAAGAAGGTTTAATCACAATCACAGACGAGGATTCTTTACTGTACGAGCAGTGAGACTATGGAACTCTCTGCCGCATGATGTTGTAATGAGTGATTCACTACTAACATTTAAGAAGAGCCTGGACGCCTTTCTTGAAAAATATAATATTACCAGTTATGTATATTAGATTTTATGACAGGGTGTTGATCCAGGAAACTAGTCTGATTGCCGTATGTGGAGTCAGGAAGGATTTTTTTTTCCCCATTGGAGCTGTTTGACACATTGGGTTTTTTTTGCCTTCCTCTGGATCAACATGTTAGGCTACGGGTTGAACTAGATGGACTTAGAGTCTCCCTTCAAACTTAAAAACTATGAAACTATGAAACATAGCCTATGACGCTCTCGCGGTCCAGACGTGTGAGTGTGCAAAATTTTGTAGCTGTAGCTGCGACGGTGCAGATGCCAATCCCGGACATACATACACACACACACACACACACAGACACACATTCAGCTTTATATATTAGATCATCTTGGCTATCTCATACGTAAATGTGACATGCAACTATTTAGCATATGATTAGTTATACCAATTCCTCTCATGGCACTACATTGTTACTGTTTTGAAACAGTAAAGTCCTTTTCTTCCTATTTACAACCTGTACAACAATTCCTGTTTACAAAAATTACAACCTGTTCTCACATTTCCCTAATAGCTCAGTGTGTTATTAGGTTGAGTCACAAGCAAAAAGTTACTGTTTCCAATCGATGAGCTGAAAAGAAGGGCAGTGAGCCCCATAGGGGTGAACAGGCCCATGACGATCGGGAGGGTGCAGGGTAGTAAGGAGTTAAAGGTTTTGGTTGGGGATGAGGGAGGTAGATGGGGGCATGGGATTGGTGGTTGGTACTGGAAGGGGGATTGGTGGAGAGCAAGGAAGGGGTGGGGGCGTAGTTGGAGGTATAAAGAGAATGTAAAATGTGTTACCTCCCCTTTCGTCGCTTGAACTTTGTGCCCCAGGACGTCTGTGCTGCAGCCCACTGCGATGGCTGACCTGGCTGCGTTAAGGGATTTAGTGCGTGGGGCTGCTGAGGTCCTGGGTGCGGACGTACTGCGGGATCAGCTGGCGGCGGTCTGCGGTGCTGGAGCGGTGATTCCTGCTGCTCCTGCGCCCGGGCCTGTTCTACGTGCTCGGCGGTCACGGCCGCCGGTGCGCTACTCCCCCAGCGGAGGGGGGAGCAGGAGATCAAGGAGCCCCTTCGGGGACCCTCCGGCACGAGGGAGCCCCGCGTCTGCTGTAGTGGAGCTGCCGGCTGCCGGGAGGAATCCTCGCCAGAGATCCCGCGGGTCGGAGGTGGGCGGAGCTTCGGCGAGGCCTACTTCCGGTCCGCGGCCTGCAAGGTCCCGGAGCGGAGTAGCGGCAACCCCCGGTGATGTGCGGGCCGGGGGTGGAGCCCAGCGTATCGGATTGGCGGTGGAGACTCCCTGCAGACGGCAGGGGAGTGACTCAGGACGGGTAGTGGAGGTGGAGTGTGGCGGCGGGCAGAGACGAGCGAGAGAAGAGTGCGGTGGCCCGGCGGGCATGGTGCGGTCCCGGATTACGGTCCCCTCCGGCGAGGATCGTGCTGGGGGGGTTCCCGGCGTTTGTCAGAGGCAGGACGGCGGTCCCGCAGTCGGCAGGGAGGGAGCCCAATGAGCAGAGAGGACGCAGCAGCGGCGCAGCAAGGATACCGGAGGCCAGCAGGGATGGACGGCGGTACGGCGCCACGTCGTGCCAAGAGACTGAGGTCCAGCAGGAGGCGCCCGGAGGAGCGGGGTGCGGTGACCGTGGGGGTCAACGGCCGCCAGGTGCGGGCTGTCCCCTCGCTGGTCCCCCCTGTGGCCTGCAGCGGCTGTTCGGACTCCGGAGGGGATGAAGAGTCGATGGCAGCGACAGGTCGGACGGAACGACAGCAGGATGATCGGGACACGGCTGTGCCGACGTCGGTGCAACGGCAGCCTGGTGAGCGAACGACAGAAATGTTCAATGCTGTGGGTAGTGCGGGCGGGGGAGGGGGTTCCTCCGCGGGAAGTGTTACGCAAGGGGCGAGTGCGGTCGGTCAATCTGGTCTACCGGGCCCGGAGTTTTGGGGGCAGCTTTTGGGGGTGTTGCAGGGGTTGTCGGCGGAACGGGGTAGTCGAATTGGGCCTGGGGCTCCGGTGGGGGCGTGGGTTTGCCCCTCGGAGGGGGTGCAGACAGAGGCGCCGGTGCGTGAGGTTGCGGCGCGGGACACTACCGCGGCGGTAGGTGCGGGACAGGCGGCCGGTGGGGCGGCTGACGTGGGTGCGAGTAAGGAGGCAGAAAAGGAAAAAGAGAAAGAGGATGAGGTTGTGCGGTTGGATGATAGGGCGCGGAGTGAAATTTATGTGTGTTTTGAAGGTCAGTTAGGGGTTCATTTAAAAAAGGAAGTGAGGGACAAGATTTGGAAAGGGGAGTATGTGGAAATTTTTTCCCTGCTTCCCTTGGAGAAGTTTAATTTGGATAAGGTGAAGCCCAGTGATACAAAAAAGGAGAAGGAGGACGAGGAAAAACGGAGGTATAGGTTGATCCCGAGGACGTTTACCAATTGGCTGCAGGCCTTTGCGATCCTGGCCAGCGTGCTTGGGGAAAAGGAGCTGGAGCATTGTTCCGCTCTATTTGGTTATATGGACGCGATAGGGGAGGCGTATAGAGTATACGGCGGATTAGGGTGGTTAAGATATGACGAGCAGTTCCGGCAATGGAAGGCTATGCGGCCTGGTGTTCAGTGGGGACACAAAGATATTTCTTTGTGGATGCGGCTAATTACGGCTCCGGCTCAGCCCTTTCGAGGTGGTGCCGGGAGCCCGGGTGCGAGCGGCGGGTCCCCGGCTGGACAGAAAAGGGGGGCTTGTTGGCAATATAACGAGGGCCAGTGTAAGTTCGGGGCCTCATGTCGTTTCAAACATGAGTGTTCCGGATGTGGAGGTTCTCACTCCCTAGCCAGGTGCTTTAAGAAAGGAAAAGGAAAGGCGGGGGAGGGGTCTGGAAAAAGGGAGGACACCAGTGAGGGTAGAGGCGATGCTTCCCTATCTAAATAGGTACCCGGATGTTAGAGCGGCGGAATTGTTGGCACGTGGTTTTGCGGAAGGTTTTCGGATTCCGTTTGAATCTGAGGCGCCGGTGTTTCGCCCGGGGAATTTGAGGTCCGCGAAAGAACATCCGTCGGTGGTGAAGGAAAAGCTGCAAAAGGAGGTGGAGTTGGGGAGGATGGCGGGTCCATTCCAGGACCCGCCATTCTCCAATTTAAGGATTTCCCCCCTTGGGGTGGTGCCTAAAAAGGAGCCGAACAAATTTCGGCTCATCCATCATTTATCTTATCCGGCGGGATTGTCGGTGAATGATGGGATATCACCAGAGTTGTCGTCAGTTTCTTATGTATCCTTTGATAAGGCATTGGAGCTGGTAAGGGCTGCTGGGCGGGGGGCCCTGATGGCAAAGGCGGATGTGGAAGCAGCTTTTCGTTTACTTCCGGTGCATCCAGAGAGTCTTCATCTCTTAGGGTGTATGTGGGATGGGGAATACTATGTGGATCGCTGCCTGCCGATGGGCTGTTCCATTTCGTGTGCTCATTTTGAGGCATTTAGTACCTTTGTGGAATGGGTAGTCAAAGACGTGGCAGGGGTCCATTCAGTGATTCACTATTTGGATGACTTCTTTTGCGTGGGTCCGGCGGGCTCTTCGGTTTGCTCCTTGTTGTTGTTTACGTTAGAGCGGATTGCGCGGAGCCTGGGCATTCCGTTGGCAAAAGAAAAAACAGAAGGGCCGGTGACGGCTCTATGTTTTTTAGGTATTGAAATTGATACACTGGCAATGGAATGCCGATTGCCTGAGGGGAAGCTTCTGGATTTGAAGGCGTCGGTGCGGTCTTTGTATCAGGCCAAAAAGGTGCGGTTGCGGGATTTGCAGTCAGTGCTCGGGAAATTGAATTTCGCTTGTCGCATTATGCCGATGGGGCGGATATTTAATAGGAGGCTGGCAAGTGCAACCGCGGGGGTAAGAGCTCCGAATCACTTTGTCAGAGTGACAAAAGTGATGAAGGGGGATTTGTTGGTTTGGGAGAAGTTCTTGGACCGGTACAACGGTCGGACCCTTTGGATGAGCAAGGCTTTGTCCAATAGCCAGTTGGAGTTGTATACTGATGCGGCTGGAGCGACAGGTTTTGGGGCAATTTTTCAGATGCACTGGTGTGTTGGAAAATGGCCAAAGCTTTGGGTGGAAGCAGGTCTGGTGAAGAATTTGGCGCTGCTGGAATTGTTTCTCATCATTGTAGCAGTGGAGTTATGGGGCCCCGTTTTTTCCGGAAGAAGGGTTTGCATGCACTGTGATAACATGGCGGTGGTGCATTCCATCAATGCGCTGTCGGCAAAATCCCCGCCGGTTGTGGGGTATTTACGGCACTTGGTGTTGCGTTGTTTGGAATTGAACATTTGCATGGTGGCTCGGCACGTGCCAGGGATTCGAAACGAGGTGGCTGACGCGCTATCACGGTTTCAGTTTTGCAAGTTCAGGAAGCTGGTGCCGGGAGCGGACGCGGATGGAGAACCTTGTCCGGACGGGCTGTGGGACCTGGCATCGGTGTAGCTTTTGAGGGGATTAGGAGATCGGTGCCTGAGGCTACTTGGTGCCGATATCAGGCGGTGTGGAAGGAATGGGCAGAGTTGGAAAGTAGGGACTGCATGGAGTCGGGTTACAAAGGCCGAGTGTTGGGGGTCCTGATGTTAATTAGTGGGGATTTTTCGGCAGGTCGGTCCGTTTCGGTGATGGGTGGCAAGTTGGCGGCATTGGCCTTTTTGTTTCAGATGCAAGGGGTCCGGGACGCGACTAAGGATTTTCTGGTGCGGCAGGCAATGAAGGGTTTTTGGAAAGGGGCCCAGTCGCGTGACATGAGGCGGCCGGTGTCATTACCTTTGTTGGGGCGTTTAGTGGGATGTTTGGGGGAATTGTGTTCGTCTCCTTTTGAGAGGGTGTTGTTTTCGGTAGCTTTTGTATTGGCGTTTTTTGGTGCCTTTCGCATTGGTGAATTGGTCAGCCCGACTAAGCAAGTAATGGGTGGTTTGATGATGGAGGATGTAATGCTGGGGGAGGATAGAGTGGAATGTCGGCTTCGTTTTTCGAAGACCGATCAGAGGGGGCGGGGGCGCTTAGTGGTGTTGTTTGCGTTACCGGGACACCAACTGTGCCCGGTGGTACAGGTTTCGGAGTTTTTAAAGGTGCGCGGAGGTTACCCTGGCGTTTTCCTGCGACATGCGGACGGATTGGCCTTGTCGCGTTACCAATTCATTGCGGTGCTGAAGGCGGCCTTAGCATGGGTGGGGGAGGAGCCAAGTGAGTACGGGTCTCACTCCTTCCGGATTGGGGCGGCAACGGAGGCCGCTAGGTGGGGTTTGAGTGAGGATTGTATCCGGCGGATTGGGAGGTGGGAGTCTTCCAGGTTTCGCTTGTACATTAGGCCTCATTTGGTCAGATGATAATTCGGGGGTGGGGAATTCCTGTTTTGCGTTTGATACTGGTATGTGACATTTTTCTTGGCTGTTGCTGTTTTATTCGTGGTGTTTATATTTTGTAGGGCCATGCCTTGTGTGGATCCTCGGGCACTCCTACGTGTATTGGGGAGCGTTGCGGGTGGATGTGCGTCGCGATGGTCGGCAGCTTGGAGTGTCGGTGACGGAGGCCCGAGTAAAGTGGCTGGGAATCCGGGGCATGACCTGGGGTAGGGTGCGCCCAGAGGTGGCTTATTATAGCCGTATGGATCGTGACCTGGATGTGTTAATTTTACACGTGGGTGGGAATGATTTGGGAGTAAGGTCGGCAAGGGAATTGAAAAGGGACATAAAGTTGGACTTGTTACATTTGTGGAGGGCGTTCCCGGGCATTGTGATTGTTTGGTCGGACATCATAGCTCGGACGCAATGGCGTTTTGGTAGGTCAGTGGACCGTATTAATAGGGCTCGGAGCAAGCTGAACCGGGTAATTGGCAGGTTTGTGGCACGGAATGGTGGGTTGGTGGTGCGGCATAGAGAATTGGAGGAGTCCACGGAACAGTACCTACGGGGAGATGGGGTTCACCTGACCGATGTGGGTCTGGATTTATGGATGCTGGGTTTGAGGGATGGCCTGGAGCAAGCACTTGGGGTGTGGGGGGCCCGGGCCAAGTAAGGGTGTCACTTGGCCGGTCTGTGGCGGGGGGATAGGTCCGTCTGAGAGGTTGGGAGTACCGACAGTCGGTTTGTTGGTACGAAGTCGCTCAAGGGGAGTGGCTTCGGAGTGGATGGAAACTTGTAGGCGAAGGTCCTGCAGGTTCTGGGTGGGGGTAATTAACGATGGAACGTTATTACCCCTCACCTTGGGCCGGTTGGTCACGGCCGAGGTGGTCCTCTGGGCCGGTTGGAGGTTTACGGCCGGGGGATTAAGAAGGATGGTTGTTTCCCTCTCGGATGGATCTATCGGTGGTTTTTGGTTATAAGGGTATATATGTATAAAGGTTATGTTTAACAATGGGTGGCATGTTGAGCCACGAGTTTGGTATACATATATACGGTTAAATAAAAGCTGTGGCCATTCCTTGCAATAAAGTTGTAGTTATCGTCTTTATTTAAGTAAATATGGTATGGGGGGGTGTAGAACCTGTTAACCTGCCTATCCCTTATAGATGCGTCAAGAAGGGCAGTGAGCCCCATAGGGGTGAACAGGCCCATGACGATCGGGAGGGTGCAGGGTAGTAAGGAGTTAAAGGTTTTGGTTGGGGATGAGGGAGGTAGATGGGGGCATGGGATTGGTGGTTGGTACTGGAAGGGGGATTGGTGGAGAGCAAGGAAGGGGTGGGGGCGTAGTTGGAGGTATAAAGAGAATGTAAAATGTGTTACCTCCCCTTTCGTCGCTTGAACTTTGTGCCCACCCGCCCGCCCTTATTGTAAAAAACAAAAAAAAGAGAGTAATATACACATAAAAAAAAAAAAAAAAGAGAAAAAGAACAACAACAGGGGGTGATGGTTTTTGTCAAAAAAAAAAAAAAAAAAAAGATGTTTGTTTTGTTGTCACAGGGGGGGGATAGGTCCGTCTGAGAGGTTGGGAGTACCGACAGTCGGTTTGTTGGTACGAAGTCGCTCAAGGGGAGTGGCTTCGGAGTGGATGGGAACTTGTAGGCGAAGGTCCTGCAGGTTCTGGGTGGGGGTAATTAACGATGGAACGTTATTACCCCTCACCTTGGGCCGGTTGGTCACGGCCGAGGTGGTCCTCTGTGCCGGTTGGAGGTTTACGGCCGGGGGATTAAGAAGGATGGTTGTTTCCCTCTCGGATGGATCTATCGGTGGTTTTTGGTTATAAGGGTATATATGTATAAAGGTTATGTTTAACAATGGGTGGCATGTTGAGCCACGAGTTTGGTATACATATATACGGTTAAATAAAAGCTGTGGCCATTCCTTGCAATAAAGTTGTAGTTATCGTCTTTATTTAAGTAAATATGGTATGGGGGGTGTAGAACCTGTTAACCTGCCTATCCCTTATAGATGCGTCATGAAGAACATTTCCCATGAAAAGGACGACATTGTGTTCCAGTAGGACAATGACCCAAAGCATATGTCGAGATTGGCGAAGAAATGGTTTAATGACAATGAAGTAGAGATGCTGGATTGACATCGACAGTCCTCAAACCTCAACCTTGTTGGTTAAGTTGAAAAAAGGGGTATACATACCTAAGTGAGCTGACAAGTATGCACCAATATTGGGAACATGTAGGAGAGACCTGGGATTAGATTTTGGTAGTGACATACTTGAATCTGACTGAGAGCCAAAAAGGATTCAGGCAGTATTGAAATCCAAAGGTGGATTTATAAACTACTAAAATACTTTAGATTTTTAGGAGCAAAACAGTAACAATGCAGTGACATGACAAGAATCTGTATAAATGATCATATGCTAAATAGTTACAAGTCAAATCTATGTACAAAATAGCCAAAATGAACGTCTGCTCACGCTCAAAGCTGTAGTGGATGGTGAGATATGAAGCCTGAAAGTAAAAATTTCAAAACATTGTTACCCTTTTGCTCGTCCGTGTACTTCTGATTTTTGTGAAAAACCTGGACAGCCCCTTTGGCGGTCTTTGACCTTTCCTCGCGCCTGCACCCTACAGTGCTTTGCTCTTCCCTCAGCCAGGCAGATCAAAGTGTGCATGCGCAGGAGCACAATGGGGGCATCTGTGTAGACGAAGGACGCGTTATGCACACGGGGCTGGGAAGAAGGACAGTGACTGCAGAAGATGGAGGAAGCACCAGACCAAGAACAGCAATACCCATCAGACCGCCCCCTAGGTGAGTATTATAAAGGTGTTTTTTACATTCTACAGAGCGGCCTGGGCTCTTATATACAGTATTCTGGAATGCTGTATATAAGGGCTCAGTGGTGAGCAACTTAAAGGGAAAAAACTGGTGACAGGTTCCTTTAAATTGTTCTTATTTCTTTGATGTATTACAAACAGCAGAAAGTTTGTAAATTTGAATAATAAACCAAATTTGCAATAGGGTTATATAATCTGAGAAAATCTGAGAGCAAAGCAAAAGTAAAAAGATGGGATAGGGTCATGATTTGGCTTACCTTAGAAATAATCAATTGTCCTGGTAGTTTCTAGGTTTCTATATTTTTACTAACTTTCCCATCGCATCTCGTGGGTCAAGGAATGATGGATGATAGACTGTAAGCGGGCACTCGTGGTTCTTTAAAGCCGGCAGCTATAATGGATGGGACTTTAATCAGATACAACCTGGCGTGTAACGATTGCAGTCATTCTCCTGTGTGGTGCCTCCTCTTGGTAATAATGCCTTGTCTTCATCTGTCAGTGAAATGTCATCACTTCTAGTCTACAAAGTCTGACCACCTAAATGTCCGTGGCCACCACAAAAAACAATGTAGGAACCTAGAAAAGAAGAGAGTAGGGTTCCTCCAACCGCGAGGCAAGAGGGAGACAAAAATGAGCTACAAATGTGTTGCTTTGAAAACAGGTCTATATTGCTCTTTGAGAGGACGTAGAGATACTTCCTTGTAGACTTGAGACGTCTTTGTATAAGGCCTCGGACACACATCCGTGCCGCCGGTACGTGTTTGCCAGTTTTTTCACGTACCGGCGGTACGGAGACACGTACACCAATGCTACCCTATGGTAGCAGGCACACACACGTAAAACCACATGGAACGTGTGTCCGTTTCTACGTGTGTGCGTTTTCCAACACGCTGACATGTCCGTTTTTCTCCGGCATCACGGGTGTCACATGGCCCGCACCCGTACCACACGGATGTAGTGTGGATGCGGGCCCGTGTGACACGCGCCGGAGAAAACTCACGTGTCAGAGAAAAAAAATAACAAATCTTTACTCACCTTCTCCTGCCCTCTTGTGTGTGCCGCTGCTGTCACTTGCTGCCGACCGCCGCTCATTATACTGATTTAATATTCACTTCACTACGGCAGGCAGCAGCAGCGGGGAGTCGGCAGGGCTGGAGACAGAAGATCAGCACCACGGACAGCAGGAAGGACCACGTGAATATGCAAATTACCAGTTCTCCGTGTGTTATCGCGGATAGCACACGGAGAACACTCGTGGCCCGCACGTACCGGAGACACGTGATTACCTGCACGCAACATGCAGGGAAAATACGTGTCTCGTGGCACGTGCGTAATTTTCACATGAGTGTGGCAGAGGCCTTACATAGATTGCCAATCATCTCTACAGCTCTCAATCATCTCAATCATGTAATATTAAGAATGGTAGGTAGGGCAAGTCTACGGCTAGCTGATCGCCATCATGGCTACAATTTGAATGAGGATATCACTGATAAGACAACGTCATTTAACCATCTCTGTTTAAAGAGAATCTGTCACCAGGTTTTTGCCACCTAATCTGAGAGCTGCATAATGTAGGGGCAGAGATCCCGATTCCAGCGATGCGTCAGTTGCATAATATCACTGTTTATCAGCAGGAGATTATCACTTGAGGACTAGTAAACCTGCTGCCATCTAGTCCTCTATATTCATGAGCTCTCTATAACCCTGCCCCCACCACTGATTTGCAGCTTTCTGCCTATACATTGTGTACACAGAAAGATGCCAATCAGTGGTGTGGGCGGGGTTATCCAGAGCTCAGCATTCAGAAAACTGGTAAATTTACAACATATAAAATAGGGATTTTATCGAAACTACAGCAAGCCACCCAGTAAGTGATACTGGAATCAGGGTCTCTGTCTCTACGCTATTTGGCTCTCAGATGGTGTAGCAAAAATCTGGTGACAGATTCCCTTTAAGCTTATCATATGCAAATAAGATATGTGTATTGAGATTGTTAATACTGCAAACAAGGAAGAATTTACTAAGCTAACTGTACCAGAATTTCGCTCATTTTTCAGAAAAATCTGGTGTACATGTCTTGTGCTATTTTTTTATGTGTTTTAGTGATGCCTGAGAGAGGGAACGCCCGGAGTGTGGCTGCAGGAGGAGGGGTACGTCATGGAAGATGTAAAGGTAGGTCTTGACTATAAGGAAAGGGGTCACTACCTAATATCACATTGTTCTGATCCCTGAGCTCCCTAACATCATTAGACGGGCGCTTCCACTCTGTGTGCGATCATGTGCCTAGGCCCTGACTGACCTTAGGCTAGCCATGACTAGTGAGCAGACTTACAAGACACTAGTGTTTCTACTAATATAAAGACAACAGGAGGAAGGGGAGACAAGCAAGGGAGACAGAAACAACAAAAGAAACTCCTATTCTTCTCCTGAGAAGGGATTCCACCGAATCTGCAAGAAAGAGAACCACAGCTTTCGCCAGAGACAACTCCTTCACAGGTCAGCATAAAATGAACTATAGCCGGCATAGGAGAGGGCAAAGAGTAGGTTCATATAGTAGAAGGGCATGACTGCAGCTGAGATTAACAGCAACAAGTCAGTCTCATCAGGATAGAAAAAAAACCTTCACCTCTTCAGCACCAAATTTTATTAATACACTCCTATTCAGGATTAAGGATGAGCGTTTTTAAAACGGATCTGCGATCAACTAAACACTGTGACCTTCTTATCCCAGATCCCTCCGAGGTCTCAGCAGGGTGCGACATAGGACACACTCGTGACAGTTTTATGACCTACACTGGATACTAGAAAGTTTTGTAAAGTGACTTGAAAAGCAGGCAAGACATAAGGCTGTGACATAAGGATATGCTTTACACGCTACGACATCGGTCAAGCACATCCAGCCGCTTTAGCGATGCCGTTGCGTGTGACACCTATGAGCGATTTTACATTGTCACAAAAACGTGCAAAATCGCTCATCGGTGACATGCCCCCCTATTCCCAATTATCGTTGCTGCTGCTTGTACGATGTTGTTTGTCATTTCTGTGGCATCACACATCGCTACGTGTGACACCGCAGGAGCGACAAACATCTCCTTACCTACCTCCACCAGCAATGCGGAAGGAAGATGATGGGCGGGATGTTATGTCCCGCTCATCTCCGCCCCTCCGCTTCTATTGGGTGGTCGCTTAGTGACGCCGAACGAACCGCCCCCTTAGAAAGGAGGCGGTTCGCCGGTCACAGTGACGTCGCTAGGCAGGTAAGTAGTGTGACGGGTGCGAGCAACTTTGTGCGCCACGGGCAGCGATTTGCCCGTGTTGCACAAACGATGGGGGCGGGTACGCTCGCTAGCAATATCGGTAACGATATCGCAGCGTGAAAAGCAGGCAAGACATAGACAAGTTTTAAAATCTTCCAAGTTGTGCTAAAATTGAGCGAAAAGTATGGTGCAACATATTTCACACCTTAGGCGCTACAGCTACTTTCAAACCAATATTACACAGCTCAGCTTCGCCACATATCTGAAGGCATGTCATTATTAGGCAACACTCCAATGTGAAAATTAAGAAACAGCCATCAATGCAAGGTGTCAAGAAGTGCTTGAAAGATGTCTTTAACATTCACTTAGATCCTCTGTGTTGCTAACCACTAGACATCGCAAACTATTATTGCTTGAACAAGCTTCTTTGCAGCTAAATCAATAAAAACAGCAATAATGAGCAATTGATGTATGGCTCTAATGCTGGATTTTCATTGAAATTCAATTTTTTCTTTTTTTGTCAAAGTAAAAACATTATTCTACATGAACCAGAATATTGATCCTAGAATAGTCAATCAGCTGATTCAATTCAGTCATTGTCAGTTCTGCCATCTGCTTAACAAGAGTGGTGCAAACAAACTATCCTTCAGTTTGCCTTTTACGCTTTCCTACATTATAATGATGAATTTTTTTGCCTAGAATAGTTCCTACAATTTTAATTTTTGGTCAATTTCAGAGAAATAACAAATAGGACTAATATAATACAAGTTTGGATGTATAACTATAGGTCCTTATGTGATCTCCTAGTGTTTGTAGATTGCCAGATGGTGGCAGATATCATTTTGAAGATATTGATTTTTGTCTGCATATTTTAAAAGGGAACTTATCAGAAGCTTCAGGGTCACAAAACCAATTACAGCTGTGGGTAGGGTAATAAAAGTCATACTTTCATGGCTGTAAATAGATTTGGAATTGCTGAGAAAATAAACTTTATTGCTCTCTGCAAATGAGGCTATTGGTTCACTGAGGCCATTCCTTTCCTGGCCAGAACACCGATTCTCCACCTTATATCAGTTCCTAACTTCACTTCCATGGACTTGATTGACATCTGCTTTCTCAAGGCTATTAGTAAGGAAATCTCACATAATAGCCGTGTGTCCCAAGTTTGGCACATGGACAGTACTCTTTCTTAGGCTCACAAAGGTATTGATAAGGTAATGTACATGCAATGTTCAAGAAAAGAGATTATGGCGAATGCGCTGTTTGTTTCCACCAATGCGATAACAGAGCAGAACACATGTCAATCAAGCCTACGGGGGTGGCATAGAACTTGTGAATTTTCCAGGTACCTAAAAGGGTTGACTGTCAAGGAGAAATTCCACAGCTTTCGGGAAATCTCCTTCTTAACAGCGAATGTCTGCTGAAATCTCAAGTTGGAAAGCACTGAGTGCCAGCAAAGGAATTCAGACCTCACAAATAACTGGTAAAAACCCTTCTCAGTGAGAGCAGGTGCACAAGTCAAGTGCTTTATTTTTCTTTTACGAGCCTTTTATAAAGCAGTAATGAATTATTCTTTTAGTAAAATTTCTAAGTATGGCATTGGTATATTAAAGCATATGCAGAAAACCTGTGACATTTATACATTTTTTGGGACTTCCCATCCAGCCCCTTCTGTGTCTCCAACTCCATATCTTGTCAATCAAGCCTATGGGGGTGGTATAGAACTTGTGAATTTTCCACGTATCTAAAAGGGTTTTACAGGCTTGGGAAAAAGTCTGCAGGCACTGTATGTGACTGTATATGAATGTAGACTTGTCAATCCCCACAGCGTGCATTGTGTAACTTGTCAGGAGTAGATGTGCTCAACCTTCCTCAATATGAGTGAGGCAGGGCACGTCTAGTCAGAATGAGGCCAGAAGTAGGCAAACACTTCCGGTGACATGACTACCCTCTCCCAAGTCAGCATTGGAGAATCTTGACAGTGTGCGCTGTGCGGATTTATCTGCAGCCACATAGAAGCCCGGAAAGTCCCTTTATTATTGCTATTATTCGTGTTATATTTGTGAATTTTTTTGAAAGTCCAAAGCAGATATTCTTGATACTTTTTTAAAGGACACCAAAAAGGATTCAATTTTAGTTATGAATGCATATTTCACAGGATTTTAATTGAATATTCAATTAAGCTAGCCATGTAAAAAGAAATTTAGTAATTACATTTAGTAATTGTATCGTAGAGAGGAATAGAAGGCTTCAGGGTTCTCACAGTGCTGTACTATAGATAAGAAGATGTGAAGTGATGCACAGGTTTTGCCGTAAACCCATGGAAATGAAATTGAATTTTAGAAGGAAGTCTACTGTCCGAATCAACCTTTAATGTAGATTTATTCGAAATAGTAGTAATTCACTATTAGATAAATTAAAATCGGCGTCATGTCTGCGGTAATTTATTAAGATACTTCTGTTTTTCAGTATTAAGAGACTTTCCTCCATTTGGAGGTGTTAAAAAAACAAAACTATTCTTTTGCTGAGATAATCTTACAAATGTGCCACACTAAGTAATGTGTGGTGGCCATGTCTGACCATGCAAAGCTGCTCCACTTCATATGTAACATGGCTCGGGGCATTAGCCATGGGCGAGGTACTTGCTTTCTACGTCCCTGTGCGGTACAGAAATATGGGGTTCGGTTCCTGGGTGTGTGTGATTGTACTGTTGCTGCTGTGGACACCTTCAGGGTCAGCCTTGCCACACTTTCAGTGGTGCCAGGCCCTTTATCTCTAAGATGAGCCATACAAATTTGTAAAATCAGAGTCCTTTTAACTTAAGAATAAACTTATATACAAAAGGTAGCAGGTATTACACTTGTAGATTTCTTCTGCGATACAAAGGCATATGCAAAGTAGTTCCGGACTTCGGCACAATACTTGTGAACATTTCAGATGAATAGAATGGCGATAGGGGTGACTCCATTCTTTAATGAAACTAACGTATGTGAGCTGTAGCTAGCTACCACCCTACTAAACGCACTACTGCTCAGACTGAATCCACCATCTTTTCAAGGCTATTCCTCAGACTCCTGCTGAATTACAGCTATTTAGATCCCAAGGTACCCCAACTCGCCTGCTTCAGAGAACACTGCCATCACTGCAAATTTCTGAGAGCCTATTGCTCCCTGGTTCTTCCCACACACACACCCGCAGTTGTTATTCTTTGGGGTACTTTACACACTGCAACATCGCTACCGATATATCGTTGGGGTTACGTCGTTAGTGACGCACATCCGGCGCCAGTAGCAACATCGCAGCGTGTAACACTAATGAGCGATGATCAACGAGCACAAAAACGGGAAAAATCGTTGCTCGCTGATACGTCGCATTTACAGAAATACAATCATTACACATGTTCAGGAGGGCTTGTTGCTCTCACACTATCTGTCTGGGTCCCAAAAGTGGAGTGTAAAAATAAATAAATAATTGGAAAAAATGGCTCAGTGTTTCCCATATTTTGATACCCAAATCAGCTAAATCAGACAGCTGGAGGCTGCAGCCCCCAGCTGTGTGCGTTATCTTAGCTGTGTATCAAAATACGAGGGAACCCATGTTGCTTACTTTCACGGCTCCCTAGCCTTTACTAACACCGTTTTACGTTCAGGTCCCTTAGACTTATATAAGGTTTGGCATCTGGGGTCATAGTTACATAGTTACATAGGTTGAAAAAAGACCTAAGTCCATCTAGTTCAACCTTCCTCTACCAAGTCTGGTCTCGAACCAAAATTTTTATTTAAGTCCGGCTGGACCTGACGAACCCGAACATTTGTGGATTTGCCCATCTCTAGTTATCATAAATCAAGTCAGCGACATATAAGTTCAGCAAAGCTCATGGTCAGTGACTTGATTTATGATGAGATCAGAGAGCTGGAGTTATGGTAGAAAAACTCACACTCACAACTGTGTTACTTTAGACAGGAAAATGTGTTACCTCAAAAAGCAGCAGCTGTTAGCCCTTGCTGTTCTGTCTGTATACTCACTTATCATAAGCGACTAATGCTTCCCCCTTGTAAGAAGCTGTGGTATGTGCTGAGTATGAACTGAAGCAGCTCTGTATGGTTGAACATAGTCATTACACAATTTACTCGTATAATGGGCACATTTACACTGACGAGCAAAAGGGTAGCAATTTTTTTAGCTTTTGACTTCAGACACCATCTACTTCAGCTTCGAAACGTGAGACTACATTCATTCTATATACAATCATCTTTACATGCACCTTTTATTGTGCCAAATATTCATTGTTTTTTGGAGGTAATGGTGCTTTACCTGGGCACGTGCCTCATGTTGGCTACAATTAGCATTATACTTGTAACTTTAGCAGAGACAAGTGCTAGGAAACCATGGCCAAGGACCGCAACAAGTATTTCTCTATGTGTTGTACTGCCGGAACTCTGGGGAAAATCATTTAGCCCAAATAGTGGGTATCGAGTAGAAAGTCTACTGGTGATCCAGATAGGAAGACTGAAGGTATCTGGACTGACAGAGAGCTACAGAGACTCCCCTTTGATGGAAGTAGATACCCAAAAACCAGAAGGGGTTCCACTGTATATCAATAGAGTCTGTGTTTTGGGTAGTGCTTGTGAGTTTTACCATCTTTGTTGTTGAGGGACGCAACTATTACCGTGTTGTCGACCCGCAGGTCCTCAGGACAAATGTCAATACTAATATCTAACCAAGATGGATCAGCATTTTTGAGATTTTGCTCTGTTTTTGTTCGCTAGTACTCAGCGTGCCCCAGCTGGGGGCATAACTTATGATGAATTTGATAGGCAACCATAACCACGTCTTGTCTGGCCCATGTCACTCCGAAAGTGGCGTATCACACTGTGTGTAAATACCAAAAGTACCAACATTTCTGACCAGCTGAGCAGTTGACTACATAAAAGACGTAATGTATCTGCACCCCCAGCCACCGGAGATATAGGCATTTAAGTATAAAAAAAATATATCTCCCAAAGATGGACAACTTTCCATGTGTCAAAAACAACCTCAATTCAAAAGTATGGACATAATATATATAGATAATCCTCATACTTATTTATATGCTCATACATATTTATAAAGCTGAAATAAATATATCATCTACTTATACTGTTTAATACCACAGTATAGCGGTTTCTGAACAGAATGACAAATATCTACAGGATATGGCTGTTCACTCTCTGGAATTTAAATGAGCACTTTAGATAAATAAGGATAATCTGTTTTTAGTGAATACCATTAAAAGTTAATTTTTTTCTGATAGGTGTAAGTTGTTGTTGTTGTTAGGTATCCTCTGCCCAACAGGGCATTTGTAAATATATTGTTGTACCATTCAACCTACTGGGGTTCGTTTGTGTAAATGTAGTTGAAATTACTCACTTTACTCTCTAACTGAAAAGATGGTAATAATACAAGCTTTCGAGACTACTCAGGTCTTTTCATCAGGCATGGTATGCTATACCATGCCTGATGAAGAGACCTGATTAGTCTTGAAAGCTTGCTATTATTACCATCTTTTCAGTTAGCCATTATAAGGTATCAACCACTGAGGACTTCAGTTCTTTTAAACAATTTTTTATCTCTACTGGCTAACACGGTACAAAGATATATTTTACCTGTATCACTTTACTCTCTACACCGCTCACAGCCGCCTCTGAGCCGCTCAACCTTGACAGCTCAGCTCATTTATTCGCTTACTGTCTCATTAGACCCAGTCTTTCATCCTCCTGTCTTGATACAGACTTGTGAAGTCATCACACCAGTCAGGACCAACAAGGGGTAAGAGCATTAATTCTACAAAAGGCTCTATGGTATCTTCCTCTGGAAATCCTCTGCTGCAGTTGAGCAGGATCTTGCACAGGAGCCAACAGATCCTTAATTAATCAGTTCAGTCAGAACCGGGCCATTTACCTATTTCTGACCAGACACACTCTTTGTTTTATTATAAAATTTACTTTTGAATTCATCAACTCTTACAAATTTTCTCGTTCAGAAATTCAAATAATTTTTGGCTCTTGCATGGGGTATATTTTTTATGAAATAAAAAAATGAGCAGCTGTCACACTAGGCACGAGGAAGTACCAAGCACAAGGTGAAACAGAGGGGAAACCCTGTGTCTAGAGAGAGGGAAGATGGTGACCCCTGACCGAACCTACTGCTGGTCCCTGGGGTCCCTCACCACCCTAGATAGGTTCTGCACCTATACGCTAAGCCGAATACCTGACCCTAGGTATCCCTAGTGCTGGGCACGAAATAGGGAAAGGATGGAATGAGCTCTTCGTCAACTCCACTAAACAACTATAGAAGACACGAGGGGGTCACACAGAGGAAAAGTATGAACTACTTGTCATTAGATCAATCAGGTAGACGTTCAGCAGAGCTTTCAGCAATGAAATCACAGAAGAGTACAAGCCACCTCCTCTCAACCAAGGCTTGAAGGAACTGTAAATATCACTAGCACAGTCTAAAGGAAGAAAGGGGTAAATAAACACCAAGGGAATACTGATAATCAACAGCTGGGTGGAAATCGAGCTCCTGCTGGGTCCAAAAGTGGGATCGATGAATCCAGCAGGAAAACTACCTATACCAATAAATACTGACAGTAGGAACAATGGAAAGTTAAGGAGCACTCTGCCCAGCCAGACGCTGTGACCTTCGATGGCCAGAAACCACATGACTGTCTGTCATACGTGACATACCCGAGACACCAGTACATCCAAACAGACAAATGTAAACAGGGGCAAATTGAAAGGGCAATGTACTACTTAAAAAAAATACAGCTGCACTCTGAAACACTAAGGTATGCAAACATTGAAAATAAGGAATTTTGGAAATGCATTACTGCTATTGAAAATAAGTTTTAAAAAATTAGATACTTAGCACATAAAATGGCCAGTTTATGAGAGTCCAACAACCAGTGACAAGGTGTATCTGTTTGTTGGGTCCCTAACCTAATATGACTATCTGATCTTAAAGCCTACAATTTTATGGGCAGACAGGAACCTACTTAAAGTGAAATTGAAAACAGCCTCAATCTGGTGGGAGGAGTGCTCTGTCAGAAAGGAATGAACTACAATATGTAATAAAAAACCAACCAGCACATCCAAACAGGCAAATGTGAACAGGTGCAAACTGAAAATGCAATTTACTACTAAAATATATACAGCTCCACTCTGAAATGCAATGGAAATATTGAATATAGGAATTTTGGAACTGTATTCCTGCAATTGAAAATAAGTCTTAAAAATTAGATTCTTAGATCATAACATGGCCAGTTTATGAGAGGCAACAGCCAGGCACAAGGCGTATCTCTTTGTTGGGTAACCTAAACCTAATATGCTCTATATGGGCTTAAAACCTACAATTTTATGGGCAGGCAGGAACCTTCTTAAATTGAAAACTACCTAAAATTGGTGGGAGGAGGGCTCAGTCAGAAAGGAATTAACTTATTTGAGTTAGACTTTGATGCGGGTAATCGAGCAACAGCGTGGAACCTGCTAGATTACGGCGGATGTTGGAACTTTCGTATTATTATTATTTGCAATAGCGCCATTTATTCCATGGCGCTTTACAAGTGAAAAGGGTATACATAAAAACAAGTAGAATAATCATGAACAATATTAGGCACAGACAGGTACAGGAGGAGAGAGGTCCCTGCCCCTGAGGGCTCCCAGTCTACAGGGGATGGGTGAGGATACAGTAGGTGGGAGCAGAGCAGGTTGTAGTGTAGGGGACTGAGGGTTATTGTAGGTTGTAGGCTTGTCGGAAGAGGCAGGTCTTCAGGTTCCTTTTGAAGCTTTCCATGGTAGGTGAGAGTCTGATATGTTGGGGAAGAGCATTTCAGAGTATGGGGAAGGGAAATTGGTGAATGAGGGAGGCTCTTGTTTTTATTTATTTACCTCTCCATTGTTATGTATTTTAGAGTTACATTGTGGATTACCTTGGATTCCATGGACTACTTTGGACCTGCATGTTTTTTTTTTTTATAAATAAATTGGTCAACCAAGCAAAGAGTTAGGGTGTGAATTTTTAAAAATAAATTTTCTTTTTTATTTTTTTCACTTTATATTAATTTTATTAGTAATGTGGGTGTCTTATAGATGCCTCTTCTTTATTAACCCCTGGGCTTGATGCCAGCTGTCCATTCACAGCTGATATCAACCCCATAAACCATTATCCTGATTGCCACCACACCAGGACAATCAGGAATAGCCAGGTAAAGCACCAGAATTGGTGCATCTAATGTGATGCACCACTTCTGGGGTGGCTGTTGGCTACTATTTTTAGTCTGGGAAGGTCCAAATAACCATGGGCCTTACCAACCTGATAATACCAGCCCCCAGCTGTCTGCTTTACCTTGGCTGATTATCAAAAATGGGGAAACCCCTCTCTGGTTTTTAAACTATTTAAATTAATAATTTAAAAAAACTGGTGTCGAGTTCCGTCTATTTTTGATAACTAACCAAGGTAAAGCAGAGAGCTGAGGGTTCGAGACCGCGGATGTCTGCTTTACCTGCAATGGTTATTAAAAATAAGGGGCCCTTTTAATTATTTATGCCATTGGTGTGCTGTGTGTATTTCATCCGTGCTATCGAAAAAAATGGGTGGTTCACATGGACAATGTATAACTTTTCATTCAACTTTTTTTAAAAATATTTTCATTTTTTTATGAGCTTTAACCATGGCTTAACGGTCACCAATCCTATACAAAATATAGATTTAAATGTAAAACTTGATCTTTATCACCAAATATAAAAATATGGAGGAAGCGACATATTCAGAGGGTTAGGATGTGACCACTCAATTAGCAACAGCGCTAATCAAACTGGACAAATGCGTAAATCTTGACTAGAGATTTGACAAAGAATATCAGAAAGGGGCACTATGTAATGAGCTATAAAACACGTGCGCCCTAATAATTTATGTTTTATTACCTTCTGATATTGTGTGGGCCATTGGATTGCACACATTAAACACTTATGGCTGTACATTATACATTGGGCATTGATTACCTGCCACAGTGTGTACAGGTCCCAATGTTTTATAGCTCATTACGTCGTGTCCACATCTTACTGTATTGTTTGTGTAATATCAAGTTCAAATTTATATATTTGTTCATTTGGTTGAGTGTCGCTGCTAATTAGATTGTTATGTCCTCTACTGCGATGTATGTTGCATGCTCATATATATATATATATATATATATATATATATATATATATATATATATATACAGTGCCTACAAGTAGTATTCATCCCCCTGCAGATTTAGCAGGTTTACACATTCGGAATTAACTTGGCATTGTGACATTTGGACTGTAGATCAGACTGGAAGTGTGAAATGCACTGCAGCAAAAAAGAATGTTATTTCTTTTTTTTTTTTTTTTTTTTTTTAAATTGCGAAATGTTTATTCAGAGGGTCATTTATTATTCAACCCCTCAAACCACCAGAATTCTATTTGGTTCCCCTAAAGTATTAAGAAGTATTTCAGGCACAAAAAACAATGAGCTTCACATGTTTGGATTAATTATCTCTTTTTCCAGCCTTTTCTGACTAATTAAGACCCTCCCCAAACTTGTCAACAGCACTCATACTTGGTCAACATGGGAAAGACAAAGGAGCATTCCAAGGCCATCAGAGACAAGATCGTGGAGGGTTACAAGGCTGGCAAGGGGTACAAAACCCTTTCCAAGGAGTTGGGCCTACCTGTCTCCACTGTTGGGAGCATCATCCGGAAGTGGAAGGCTTATGGAACTACTGTTAGCCTTCCACGGCCTGGACAGCCTTTGAAAGTTTCCACCCGTGCCGAGGCCAGGCTTGTCCGAAGAGTCAAGGCTAACCCAAGGACAACAAGGAATTAGCTCCGCGAAGATCTCATGGCAGTGGGGACATTAGTTTCAGTCAATACCATAAGTAACGTACTCCACCGCAATGGTCTCCGTTCCAGACGAGCCCGTAAGGTACCTTTACTTTCAAAGCGTCATGTTAAGGCTCGTCTACAGTTTGCTCATGATCACTTGGAGGACTCTGAGACAGACTGGTTCAAGGTTCTCTGGTCTGATGAGACCAAGATCGAGATCTTTGGTGCCAACCACACACGTGACGTTTGGAGACTGGATGGCACTGCATACGACCCCAAGAATACCATCCCTACAGTCAAGCATGGTGGTGGCAGCATCATGCTGTGGGGCTGTTTCTCAGCCAAGGGGCCTGGCCATCTGGTCCGCATCCATGGGAAGATGGATAGCACGGCCTACCTGGAGATTTTGGCCAAGAACCTCCGCTCCTCCATCAAGGATCTTAAGATGGGTCGTCATTTCATCTTCCAACAAGACAACGACCCAAAGCACACAGCCAAGAAAACCAAGGCCTGGTTCAAGAGGGAAAAAATCAAGGTGTTGCAGTGGCCTAGTCAGTCTCCTGACCTTAACCCAATTGAAAACTTGTGGAAGGAGCTCAAGATTAAAGTCCACATGAGACACCCAAAGAACCTAGATAACTTGGAGAAGATCTGCATGGAGGAGTGGGCCAAGATAACTCCAGAGACCTGTGCCGGCCTGATCAGGTCTTATAAAAGACGATTATTAGCTGTAATTGCAAACAAGGGTTATTCCACAAAATATTAAACCTAGGCGTTGAATAATAATTGACCCACACTTTTATGTTGAAAATGTATTAAAATTTAACTGAGCAACATAACTTGTTGGTTTGTAAGATTTATGCATCTGTTAATAAATCCTGCTCTTGTTTGAAGTTTGAAGTTTGCAGGCTCTAACTTATTTGCATCTTATCAAACCTGCTAAATCTGCAGGGGGTTGAATACTACTTGTAGGCACTGTATATTTTTTTATGTGTATATATATATATATATATATATATGTGTGTGTGTGTATATATATATATACATATATATATATATATATATATATATATATATATATATACTGCTCAAATAAATAAAGGGAACACTTACACAACTAAATGGTATTTTAGTGTTCCCTTTATTTTTTTGAGCAGTATATATATATATATATATATATATATATATATATATGTACTGGGTTCCCTATTTATGGTGATAGGAACCCAGGGAATATAAGGGTAAGCCGCCGAGGAGTGGGGGCATCATAAAAATTAGGATGCTATACTCTATTGCTAGGTAGGGGCAAGAAATTGAGGGACAGTTTAGTATTGTTTTAAAAATATACAACCTAATGTCTCATTGACTAATATATGTGTAGCCCCTCGAAATTAGGGTGTGGACTACCCCACTTTGTATATCTTGTTATCTGTGTGTTTACATAAGAAATACTCATTAAAATGTTGATGGGTTGTTAAGATGGTTATGGGATTAGGAGTTTTATTTACTTCACTTTGTTAAACTCACTATACTAACCAAAGTAGGGAAGGAAAGGGAGGCTGAGAAAAGGGAGAGCCGTCGAGGAATAGGGGCATTGAAAAAATAAGGATGTACTCCATTGATAGGTAGGAACATATCTCATTAGGGATTAGAGATTAAAACTACCCTTTACACATTTTTTTTACCTATATTTCCCTATATTACTCAATGGATAAGCCCTCTTCTCCTCCCTCATTTTGTTGGTAACTTCATGGGAAGTATAGGAGTTTTACTGATATAGTGACAATCCTCACTTGGTGAAACAGTTTTATGTGTGTTTTTGTTTTTTTTTTTAGTTGAGTTTTTAATGTATATCAATAAAATGTAATTTTATTAATTCATTTGGTATCAGCTGATATGTGCAGCTAACTGGCGTGGGTGAATCTGAGATCTATCTGCACCTGTTAAACAGTTAAATCCCGCTTTCAATCCTTCACAGCGGGATTTAACATGCGCCGGCGGGGAGTGCGCCATTCCCCTTGCCATTGGCAGCCCCATGGTGTGATCACAGGAGGCCAGTGGGTTATCTTGACAACTGGGGGTCAGCTGATGACCCCTGTCGCTGTCATGATGTAGTTCCTGTGAACCCCAGTATTCGAAGGAGATCAGCATTTCTGCTGTACAGAGTGGTGCTGAAGCATTGCTCTGACCAGCAGAAGCTATTTGAACGTGAACGCTTTAAGTCACCTAAAGGAGACTACAAAAAGCAAGAAAAAGTGTAAAAAAAAATAAAAAAAAATAAAAAACACAAAAGTTCAAATCACCCCCCTTTTACCCCATTGTTAGTAAAATGATAATAATAATAATAATGATAATAATAATAATAATAATAAAAATGCACATATTTGGGATCGCCGTGTTCAGAAATGCCTCATCTATAAAAATACAAAACAAATTAATCTGGTAAAGGGCGTAACGAGACAAAAAGTCAAAATGCCAGAATTACGTTTTTTTTGGTTACTGAAACATTTCAATAAAATTCAATAAGAGATGATCAAAACATTACATCTATGCAAAAATGGTATAATTAATGTCAGCTCATGATGTAAAAAATAAGTCATCACTGAGCGCCAGATGGCCAAAAATGAAAAAAAAAAGGGTCTGGGAAAACAAAATCAAAAGCACAATTCTCTTGCTAACTTGGAAGAACCTCTGCTTAAAGGGGTTGTCCATTACTATATTTTATGTTGCAAATTGTCCCATTGGTCTTAAAACCTCCCAAAACATATACTCACCTCCTGCCCCTCTTACCTTTCCCTTTCCCCTGCTGGTCAGTCATATTGCTGCCCATGCCCCCCTTCTTCCCCTTTCTCTCCTCTCTTTCTCTTGCATAGGGGGATGTCATGTGACTTCTGGAGCCTATCTCTTTCCTCCAGCTAAGACAGAACATTACCGCTGCAGCTAATCCATGTGGAGACTGGTGGGGGACATGGGCAGAGTTGGGGATGAATGGCAGGGACATATTTGGACCATAATGGACTTTTGAAAGGAGTACAACCAGGACTTAATATATAAATTTGTAAATGTGCCTTTACTAGACTTTGTATGTGTTAATCAGAGCAGAGAATTTTAAAATTAGAAATTTGCATTGATCGATTGATGAACTGTAGGAGGAAAAGTAGGTGTCCAGTTGAAGAATATTGGCATTTTTTTATTATTAAAAACCACATTGGGCCCAATTTGAAAAGTAGAATTTTTTTTATTAGGGATTAAAGAATGAAAAATTAATGACAATTTTTATTTATTTTTTTGCTAAATTAATTACCATAGTTACATATGTAGTTATTTACCCAAAAATGAATTGAATTTAGTCAAGTTAAATCTTAAACAGTTTATACACCATAACAAATAAGTTATGCTTAATGCAGTAATTTGGCAACAGTGCCATCTACTGATAGAGCAGTGGAAATGCAGGTGAAAAAAAATCCAAAAAAAGACCAGAAATATTGTGCACCTTTCCTAATGTCGTCTAATAGACAACATAAACTTAGTCTTTGTAGTCCCAAGATCCACCGAATATACTACAGTGTGACAGATATGCCACAGCTTATAAGGGTAATGTTTACGCATAGCTTTTTTGGAGTATTGTTTTCTGCATGAAAAACGAAGGCTACGTCCAGAAAACCACAATGGAAATTGCACAAAATTTTGCTGAATTCTTAATTCTATTATATTTTTTACAATGAATCTAAGAGGTATCAGTTGGAAGGGGCCATCACCTTGTATCCTGGGTATTACTTGAGAGTGGAAATTGCGCTGCAGTGTCTATACGGCTGGAGTCACACTTGCGTGTGACCAGCGCGAGGATCGCAACACACTGCCTGGACCGGCCGCCAGCTCTCCTGACAGGAGTATACAGCTGTATAGAAATACATGAATCTGACCCACTCCTGTAAGGAGAGCCACCGACCTGTCCAGGTAGTGTGATACAATCCTTGTGCGAGTCACACACAAGTGTGACTCCAGCCAAAGTGACAAGGACTGGAAACTTTTCTCCACTCTCATTATGGTTACAGTCACCTGAGCACAAAAGCTTGGTGGCTTCACTGGTGAACAGTGTAATCACAACTGGGGGTTGCAGTTACAAGCCAACACTATAATGACTAAGATCCGTCTCTAATATCGTCCCAAACCGCAGTGGACCAGAAAAGCAGGAGTGTGGACTCTAGAAGAATATTCAGAGGCTCTGGTGGTGTTGAAGTGATGTACTCCATCTTTTTTGGTAGCTTACAATCCAATATGGCAGCTCTGAGCCCTGCCCGGGTAAACTAGCTGTCACACAGAGATTTTCAGTAACTTCGCCAACTGTCATGGTGACATCAGGTCCTGTTCACATTGCAGATTCTGACACCCCGCCTGAGAGATTGTCTGGTGTCTGGGAACAACACAGGCAGACTCAGGCATTGACCTGCTGTGTGCTGATTCATAGGCAGGCTAGCAAGAGTTAATCTCTGCTAGTCTGCTTGCTTGCTCTCATTGATCACCTGTTGTGAGGGAGCCTATCATATCTGCTAACCTCCTATATATACTGGCTGGATCCTTTCACCTATTCCAGCTATAGCAAGTGGTGTGGTGTCCTAGACTATCTAGTGCTTGTAGTTCTTGTTGCTTGGTGCAGTTGTGGAGATTACCCCAGTTGTCTTTTGTAGTTTCCTCCTGCTCTTGTTTACGTCTTGAATATTTTATTGTCCTATACTATGTGTGTGTGCAGAGGGTCAGAGTTTTGGTTTCCCCTTGTCTGTCTTCATTTGTAATTAACATCACACTCCTGCCTGGTCCTTCATTGGTAAGAGGGGGAGCACGGAAACTTTAGGAGCAGAGCTAGGAATGGGTCTCAGGCGTCTCCACCCTTAGGAGTATTTCTGAGATTAGAGATAGCATAGGGTCGCCTTATGTGAGGTGTCTCCACCATTAGGAGTATCCCTGAGACACCTCAGCACAGCATAGGGGCCCCTATCCCTCATTATCCAACAAGTCACATTGTGACATTAACACATTTCAGCCTGCACCCTGTAAGGTTACATACAGTAGCTTGTGCCCCATTCAGCAATCCACTAGTTCTGTACCACTTCCTTGTGAAGGACACGCATCTTCTTCCTCAAATGCAGTTCTCTTAGGCTGTTTGTCCTAAATTATATAGACCAATCTTGTCCCTCCCTAAGGGGGAATCTGCACCTACAAGTGACCCCTGACCCCAGGCTCCTCCATAGGTAACACATACTGTACTTACAGACTATACTGGTTGCTCGACAAGTTACTCTACAGCACAGTGCTCAGCAAGCAGACACAGTGACTTTCTGCCTGAGCATGCACGGTGCACAGGCTACACAGAAAGTCTAAGGGTCCGTACATAGGGTGGAGTATGGGGCTTCTGCTGAGACGCTCAATACCAAGTTACTTTTTGAGCAATTAATTGGGGTCTCAGGACTCAACCGATCTGCTACTCTTTGCATAATACCTAATATTTAAAAATAAATAATCAGATTTTTTTTAGCAAAAATAGACTACTAACATGCCAGCTTTCTTTGTAATATACACATGATACTACTGATATCCACTAAGAATAATATTATTGAATGGGATATTATTAAAACTTAACCTTGATTCAACATTAAAATATTTCGCCCAATGTCAATTAACACTAAATGCTAATTAGTAATAATAAAAAAAAACAAAACAAAAACCCCATATAGAAGCTATACAGGCCGTATAGTACAATACAAAGATACAAAGAGAAGGGGAAAGGAATGCGTTATCACTAGGGAAAGGGGTAAGTGGTGACCACTGGCAACCGCCTGCAGCTCACCCTCACAACTGCCCTCACCAGCCCTATACAGGTTTTTCACCTGTCGCCGAGGAGGAATACCTCACCCTAGGCCAACCCTGATCTGGGCCCTAAGTAAGGATGGTGGGTATGAGTACTTGTCAACACCACTAATGCTAAGGGATATAAAAGGAAACAATACAGGGGAAACACAAATGCTACCACCTGAGCTGAGGTAGATAGCAAATGTCAAACACTTATCTTAGGAGCAGCAACCACAGAATTATCGAGAACAACAAGAGGAGACGACCACTGCAGACCACAGCCAGGAACAACTATAAACTGCACCCAAAACCACCCTAGGGTGAGGTTCATAAAGGAAGTTAGAGGCTGGCAACTCAGAGGAAAAACTGACATATTCCCATGGTCATAGAGTCCGCTGCTGCAGAAACAGGGAACTGTCAGATAACAACACGTGCTGCTAATCTCTGGGATTTTCTACCACTCGCTGCCACTGGATTGTCAGCCGGCCTTGACACCTCTGTGACAGGCTGTGACAATATCTCAGCATATAACTTTTTTGACAAAAATGTCTGAAGAATAGAAGGTTTCAACGTGTTTTGGTGCCGTAAACACAACTCATCAGGAGACAAATACAGTCTTTATGCTATGAGACACAACCCCTAAAATCCATAAGAGTTGGGTCTTCAATTTGTAACCAACAACCACTAACGTGGCACATACACTTAGTATATGGGGGCCCCTATTGAAACCTCTCCACAGTGCCTAACAGTATTTGATTGAATATTCCATATTGCCACCCACCCAATATTAAATAGTGCGATCTGTCCTAGCACTTAATACCCAAAGGGATTAGTGGTTTTTATGGAATCAGCATGGAGGTGCAGGCATCTTACATACCAAACAAAAGGCAAAGTGGGGACATTAAATTAGTCCATATTATATTGCCACAAGCCCGGAATCGCAAATAGCAAAAACAGCAGAATTGCCTAACTTATTTGTCACGTTTAACCTTCAAGGGTAATTTATGCCTAAATTACAAAGCTAATATCTCTCACCTCACTTAAGAATCCTGATAGAACTCCATTACACCCATAATGATTCATGCATTTAATGGTTCTGCTCCAATATACGCTCATAATCTTAAAATTATATTCATATATGGGGCTTAAAGGCTGCAGTCCTGGGTGCCATGTGTCTGCTATTCTCAATGGTGTAGAAATTCTGTTCAAGCATTCACACATACACAGTGAATATAGCAGCAGCCTTAACCCCTTTACCCACGGGCGATTTTCTGTTTTTTCCTCATCTTCTTCCAAGAGCCATAATATTTTTTTTTTCCAGTCAATATTGCCATACAAGAACTTGTTTTTTTGCAGGACGAGTTGTACTTTTGAATGACACCATTCGCTCTGCCCCATATTGTACTGGAAAATGGAAAACAAAATCCAAGTGCGGGGTGAAATTGTAAAAAAAAAGTGCAATTCCACTATATTTTTTGGGCTTTTTATTTACCTTGTTCACTATATGATAAAACTGACCTGACAATATGATTCTCCAGGTCAGTATGAGCTCGTAGATACCAAACATGTATAGTTTTATTTTTCTATAAGTGTTAAAAAAATTCAGAAATTTGAAAAAAAAAAAAAAGAATTTGCGCTTTTGTCGCCATATTCCAAAACCCGTAGTGTTCTCATTTTTCGAGATCTGGCTCTTAGTGATGGCTTATTTTTTGTGTCTTGAACTGATGTTTTTAATTATATCATTTTTGGGTAGATGCGATGTTTTGATTGCCTGTTATTGCATTTTAATAGAGCCCTATGCATCAGCCCCTGTTGTCACCAGACAAGCCTTTGGTGGTGGCAGATTTACAGTGTGGGCCGGTGTGTCTAGTCTATACAGAACGGCCCTACACTTTGTGAATGGTACAGGGACAAGTCCCTACTACTTCAATAACATCATTAATCCAGGCATTGTGCCTTTGCATGAACAACACTGGACTAATTTTATCTTCACAGCTGACAATGCTCCAGCTCATCGAGGTCGCTTCATTAGGGAACGGCTGCTGGAGTTTGGGGGACCTCAAATGCAGCCGCCTGCACTTTCTCCTGAAAACCAAATATCCTTGAGTTTTCTGTGAGTAGTGTATAAGTCAGTATTATAAGTCACTATGGGCACACCCTAACAGTTTATAGTCTGTTTTACTGGAGCAAACTTCCACAAATAAGGGGTATTGCCCTACCAATCTATGTGTCCCCTTCAGCCTGAGCTACTGAAGCTTCTAGCCTCAGCAGTTTCCACACACTCAATCCTTAGCACACTGTGAGCCCCAGGTGAACACATACAAAGCTAGCCATGTGCATGTAATCAAGCTCTGTAGTACTAAGATTAAACCTAGCCCTATCCGGCTTTGCTACATTATGTTTCTCATAAAGAGGCAGCAACATAAAGTTATTTCAAACTTCTCAGACTTCTTCAATACAACCACAAAGATAAGGTTCAGTTCTTTAGTTTTTAAGTGAAGTCTTGCTCCTAAGGGCTGGCACTTGGGACTTCAGTGGGTTTCTTTGTTTGGAAAACTGTCCCCCTCATTGTGCTGATGCCCTCAGTATCTGAGCTCTGGAAAGGTCCCTGAAGGCCCCCTTTCTCTGCAGGTTAATTGCCAGGATGTTGAATCGGCTCCTGACCTAGGGTCCTGTACCCCGTCGTGCCGGGTACTGGTCAGCTCTGTGGGTCCCTCTCTGGTGTCTGCAGTCCCTCTTAGACCGCGTCTGTCACACCCCAGACCGACATCCCTGAACCCTGTCACCGACTCCTTTGGTCCCGGACCACTTTCTGCGACCCAACCTCTGTCTTCCTAGCTCCCCAAGAGTTAACACTCCAGCTCCTCTCACTTTGAGGGCTCTCACTAGGCTGACTTTGTCCCTCCCACCAGTCTGCCTGACCCCTAGGTGGGTGGCCCTGTTCCAGCTAGACCAACCCACTGGTGTGTCTAACAGGTCATGATGTGAGGTGTTGGTGGGAGTTTCTGGTGCTGATGGAGGTGACACTGGTTTCTGGGAACTTGGAACCATGGAGGGTAGGCCCTTCACCTTGGAGAAAGGATGCAGGTCCCTATAGCACCCTGATGTATTTAGGGGCGCTACATTCCCCCTTGGTTAAATGTAGCTCGTCCGCGAGAGCCAGGGCACACAGTTTTATTTAACCGTAAAAAAAGGTAAAATATTAAATATTCTTCCCACGCAGGGGAGGCAATACACTTGAACGTTTCAAACATGTAGAGTCCAACACTGGAACACTTGGGAACGCTATCGGTTGTAGCGGTAGCCGGAGACTCAGCCTACTCCGCTGCAGCCCCTTCCTGCGACGGTCCATTCTCATTTTCTTTCGACCCACCACCCAAAACACCTGAACCCCTGGTGCCACCTCTAGTTATTGTGCGCATCACCCCGAGTTCCTTGCATGGTCCGTGGTGACGAGATCAAAGTCCTGATGGTTCAGAGGACTACTCTGGTAGGCACACTAGGTGCAACTATTTAGAAAGCGCACAAGTTCCTGCAGCCATGGTCCATATTTAACTTTTTAATAACTGTGCAGTTCTAATCAACAGAAATGAACAAATGATCAGACTGATAATCCATAAAGTCCCCTAGGGAAACTGATAAAATAAATAAATAATATAAAAAAAAGTTGCAAAAAATATAAAAAAATAACTAAAACCTTAAAGTTCAAATCACCCCCAATTTGTCCCATTGAAAATGAAACAGTTAAAAAAATAAAAAAATAAGCACATATTTGGTATTGCTGCGTTCAGAAATGCCCGATCTACCAAAATATAAAATCTATTAATCTGATCGGTAGATGGCATGGCAAGAAAAAAATTCCAAACGCCAAAATTAAGTTTTTTGATTGCCACAAAATTTATTTAAAATGCAATAACAGACGATCAAAACGTAGCATCCACACAAAAAGGGTGTAAATTAAAACACTAGCTAAACATGCCTAGAATAAACCATCACGGAGCCCCAGATCCCGAAAAATGAGAACGCTACGGGTCTCGGAAAATAGAGCAAAAAGCATAATTCTTTTTCTGGACAAACTTCTGAATTATTTTTAACCCCTTAGATAGAAGTAAAAGTATACATGTTTGGTATGTACAAAATCATACCAACCTGAGGCATCATACTGACATGTCAGTTTTACCATATAGTGAACATAGTGAATAAAATATCCCAAAAACAATCGTGCAGTTGCACTTTTTTTGCAATTTCAACATACTTGGTTTTTTTTTTCTCATTTTCGTTTTTTTTTTATATGCTAACACTAATAGCTTCATTCAAAAGGACAACTCGTCCTGCAAAAAAATAAGCCCTAATAAGGCAAGATTGATGGAAAAATAAAAACGTTACGTGAAGAAAGGGAGCAAAAAACCCCCATGAAAAATAGAAAATCGCCCGAGGGTGAAGGGGTTAAAATATACTATCCTGTTATTTCTTTGACTTCAGTTTTTCTCAGGTGTCAACCGAGTGGCTTCTTTCTTTTGTTTTTCCTTTCCTTTTCGATGAAGAGGTTGGGTAGCTTAAAAGCCAATAAAAAAAACTCTTGGAAGGTCACGTTTTTATTTAAATTTAGACAGATCTTGAAACATGGATGCAAAATGGAAGTCCAATTTGCATCCGTTTCAAGGATCCCCATAAACTTGAATGGCCAAGTCTGATCCGCATATCGGGTTGGAAGAATAGGACCTGGCCTGAGTATCATGGATCTCACTCTCGGATATGGGACCTTAATAGATGTGTGAATACGACCATTCTGCACTTCGTGAAAAATCATGAGCCAGCACTTGGATGTCCCATATGAATGCAAGAATGTAGCCTAAAGGGCCAATTACACGCTGTGTATATACGATATATCATCAGGGTGACGGTGTTTGTGACGCACTTCCGGCATCGTTAGCGACATCGCAGCGTGTGACACCTATGTGCGACCTTAAACAATCGCAAAAGATGTAAAAATCAGTGGTGTGTGAGAGGTCATTCATTTACCAAAAATCGTTGTCTGGTCAGTAGCGAGGGTGGTCGTCGTTCCTGCGGCAGCACACATCGCTATGTGTGACACCGCAGGAACGAGGAACATCTCCTTACCTGCGACCGCCGGCAATAAGGAAGGGAGGAGGTGGGCGGGATGTTCAGCCCGCTCATCTCCGCCCCTCCGCTTCTATTGGGCGGCCGCTTCGTGACGTCGCTATGACACCGAACGAACTGCCCCCTTAGAAAGGATGCGGTTCGCCAGTAACAGCGATGTTGCTAGGCAGGTAAGTATGTGTGACTGTTCCTAGCGATGTTGTGTGCCACGGGCAGCGATATCGGGTACGCTCGCTAGCGATCTCACTTGTGAGATTGCAGCGTGTAAAGTACCCTTAAGTCTAAAGATCCACATACTGATTTTGCAGATGAAATCTGTAATAACTAGTTCCACTTCTGATAGATAATGCCGTACATAGCGGAGATAATTATCCCCAGGCAAAGCACAAACAACATCGCCTGAAAGAGTTAAATTCTGCCTGACTTACAAGCCCTCAGATTCTGCAGCGTAAATCAGAGACTTCATAAACTGTAGGTGCCGGTTGTTTAGATAAGACCCTCTGACCCTCCTGCTCCTTGTCTGTGTAAGTCTCCATAAATCTTCCCAAATGTATTAAATTCACTGTGTGGGCACCTTTAGATTTACGACACCTATTGACTCTATTAGTTTGGATGACAGAGTTTCAGTGAGTAAAGATCTAAACAAAGGTGTTCAAGAGGATAAAGAAGAACTCCATCAGGAAAAGATGACAACCACCATCTGATCAAATTTCTAAGCAATCAAGGTTTAAAAGAAAAAAAAATCATGGTCGCAGTTAATTATATCCTCAATATCTGCACCATGGTGTTAAAGAGGACAACCGACCAGGATTTTCATATATAAACTAAAGTGAATGCTATACTGGCGCTGTCATGCTGATTCTATACATATCTTTAGTTGTGAGATCGGATGTATCGTTTCTGAAATATAGGCAAGTAAAGTTTGTGAACTTCACTGTTATTTAATTGATAGCAGCTACAGAATATCTAATAGGTGGGTTGGGTTTTGCTAGTTATTCCCACTCCTGTCTGCCTGCCTGTCCTTCCTCCCCCTGTCTCTGTTATTACATGGAGAGGAAGAAGGGAGGAAGGACAGGCAGCAGACAGAGACAAGAATAACTAGCAAACCCCAAGCCACCTATTAGATAATCTGTAGCTGCTATCAATCAAATAACAGCGCATTTCACAAATTTTACCTGCCTGTATTT
Organism: Anomaloglossus baeobatrachus; assembly: GCF_048569485.1. NCBI lineage: Eukaryota > Metazoa > Chordata > Amphibia > Anura > Aromobatidae > Anomaloglossus > Anomaloglossus baeobatrachus. The sequence continues at coordinate 60,145,101 of NC_134356.1, forward strand.
CAGAAACTATACATCTGATCTCACAACTAAAGGTATGTATAGAATCAGCATGATAGTGCCAGTATAGCACTGACTTTAGTTTATATAGGAAAATCCTAGTGGTTGGACGTCTTTAAGCCAAGCAAATAATTACAACTGGTTGTTTCCAGAGTGGCTCTTTAATAGGATAAAAAAAGTTTTGATATGACAAAAAATATTGGAAAGATATAGGCTGCAGGTGCTGGCAACAACTCCATAGACTTTTATTATACCATATATCAACTCATATACCATAAAGGACAAATAAGTGAGGGTCCATCCTCTGGAGCTCTGAGGGGGTATTGTTATATAGGTTGATAAAAGATATTATTATTATTTCACTTGTAAAGCGCCATGGAATAAATGGCGCTATAATAATAATAATAATAATAATAATTATATTTATTATTATTATTATTATTGTGGTTGGATATTCATAGTCTGACTGCTCTAACTGTAAAGAACCCTTTGCTATTTAGGTGCCGGAATCGTCTTTCACACAGTGAATGTCTCCTGGTCTTTGGAAGGAATAAATCATGATGAGCTAGTCCTTTATTCTATTGGCTGCTTCTAGATCTCCCTTAAAGAGGACCTGTAACTTTCGGAAGAGACTTGGAAGTGTGAGTCCAGTGTTGGCCAGAGCCGTGGTCTCCGCAGAGAAAATAGGATCAGCTCAACTTGGGACACAATGCTAAGGCTTAACAGCTCTCAGAGCAGCCCTTATACAGATCACAGCAAGTAGTTTGGGAATAGTGGTCACCCATTAGGCAATGTACCAGGAAAATGATGTCCTCAGTGTATCCTGGTATACCAATGTAACGTTTCCTATAAGCCATGTGCCATTGCCTGCAGGGGCATGCATTGAAATCATAGTGCCCCATAGCAGACCTCGCCTCCCCTCCCCGCAATTTTTTTTTATATAATTAGTTAATTAATTAATTTATTAATTAATTAATATTTGGCTGGGTCACATAAGAGCATATGTTATAGCCCTTACACAGTAATTTTCCTCCTATTGAAGCCCTTATATTGCACTTTCATTGCTCCTAGAAAGTATGATGCTAACAAAGGTGCCCCACAAACATTGTATGATGCCCCACAGTCACTTCCTCTATAGTACCATACACAAGCACAGTATGATGACCTTACTATATTCCCCTTCAAGTCAGCACTGTGATTAATGTATTGTCCACAGTCTGATAATGGCTGGTAATAGCAATTATCAGTATTTCCTTACCATTGTTAAGGAGATACTGGGAATCGTAGGTTTAAGCAGTACAATTATATATTGGACTGACATTATAATTGATCGCTGTACTAAGCTTGGTGCACCATCTACTGACAGTGGTTCTGCCACTGCATTCATGTACTGACAGTGATTCTGATCCTGAATACATGTTGCAATCCATAATGTGCTTTATTGTTACATTAAAACTTAAAAATCTTCAAAACTTAGAGCTTTGATATTATGAGGTGGATTTGACACTTATTTTTTTTGAGCAGAAACTCAACAAATTCTCCTGAAATACTGAAAACTTTGTTCTGTTCTATGTATTAATGTACTGATGGTGGTTCTGTTGATGTATACATGTATGTACCCTTTTAAATATTTTTGCGACCCTTGGGATTGGTTCAGTATGACAATGTGGCCTGTAGACCAAAAAATGTTGTGCAGCCCTGGTTTAGGACAATGCTAATAAGATTAGATTTGTATATACACTATGTCGCGGGCGGTGGGGCGCTGCGCTCACTAATGCTCGGGTCCAACGCTGCTGCTCGGTGGCTCGAGCGGTGGGCCGGATCCGGGGACTCGAGCGGGGACTCGAGCGGCGCTCCTCGCCCGTGAGTGAAAAGGGGGTGGTTTGTTTGGGGATTTAGTCCGTGATGCCACCCACGGGTTGTGGTGAAGATGGGCACCACCGCTGCTGGTGACGGGGATCCCGGGAGCGATAGTAGGGAGCAGCTGGGATGTTGTTTTCCCCCTCCGTGGGTAGGGGTTGGTGGTCCCGGGGCCCGGTAGTGTGACGGGGAGGCAGGGTTGGTGAGGTTCAGGGTTGCAGGGACAGCGCGGCGATGTGGCGGACGGCACTGGTGTACTCACTCAGACAATCACTGACAAAGTCTCTGGTAAAACAAAACGGCCGGATGGACGGGTCCCGCAGCCGGCTGCAGTGTTGTTGTTGTGCTCTCCCCGGACGGCTGATGGTGGCTGTCTTTCCCTGCACCTGTGAAGATCGGGACTTGGTTGTTAGGAAACCCCTGGGGTTCCTGTCACATTTGGATTTGACTATTGACTGCGGCTCCAAGCCTGGTTGGGGTCCGATGGCCCTGCCTGTGTGCTTAGCTTCACTCCGTTCCCCGGTCCAGTACCGGCGGGCCGACGCCCGACCCCGGTCCTTATGGCTCTGCGGAGTTCCACCAACTCCTGCAGACGGCCACCACCATCTGCCAACCTTGCTGTCAGTGCCTGGGCTCCTACCCAGACACCTCAAGTGTTTACTCCTCTCACTTTCACCTCCAAGACTAATCTGACACTTTTCCCGCCTCCAGGCCTGTGAACTCGTCGGTGGGTGGGGCAACCGCCTGGCTCCGCCCCACCTGGTGTGGACATCAGACCCTGGAGGGAGGCAACAAGGGTTTTTGTCTGACTGTTGTAACTGCCTAGGGTGGGGGTGTGTATGTTGGTATGTATGTGACTACCTGGCTAGTCCAGGGTGTCACAACTACAGTTCAAAAGTTTAGGGTCACTTAGATATTTCCTTATTTTTGAAAGAAAAGCACTTTTTTCAATGAAGCTAACATTAAATTAAACAGAAATACACTATACATTGTTAATGTGGTAAATAAATGACTGTTCTAGCTTCAAATATTTGTTTGTTAATGCAATATCTACATAGATAGCTAGTTGAGAATCTGGAGCATTACATTTGTTGGTTCCATTAAACTCTCAAAATGGCCAGAAAAAGAGAACTTTCATGTGAAACTCGACAGTCTATTCTTGTTCTTAGAAATTAAGGATATTCCATGCGAGAAATTGCCAAGAAACTGAAGATTTCCTACAACGGTGTGTACTACTCCCTTCAGAGGAGAGCACAAACAGGCTCTAACCAGAGTAGTATATAGAGAGGAGAGTGCTATATCCATAGGAATGAAGAGGGTCAGGAACAAAAAAATAAACAATCCCAAATTCAGGAGAACAGTGGCAGGTCCACTTTAAGGTGCCATATACCTTATATACCTTACCATATAAGCTGACGACAGCTACGTATTTGCTCTATTTACTGCTATTTAGCAGTGCTGCTGACAATCACTGACAGCAGAATTTAAAGGGTAATTGTAGTTTCAGGAGACCTTGAAGCAGAATGTTCATGTCTGCCTGTAGCTCCTCCTTCCTCCTTCCCTCTCCATAGAATCTTATAAACTCCAAATGTAATCTCCTTTGTCAGCAAAGTCTGTATTCACTGGAGACAGATTTTATCAGGAATAAGAATATTTAGAATTAATGATCCATCCAGAAGGAAAAAGAAGCAGATTTCTCTAATATGATATATTCCAAAGTTTCTTATTTTCACATATAATATTGATTTATGAAAAAATTAAAATGATGGGTACTATTGAAAGGCGTATAATCCCTGGTGTGTAGTGAATCGGTACCTCCATCATCCACACTTGTGCAGTGACTGAAAAATGGTAACCGTTCGTTGAATAAAATAAGTTCATGCTGACCTGGTTCGGACCAGAATATGGCAGTCTTCCCTTCTGAGGCTGGTATCATTGGTGTCTCTTTAGTTCATTAAGCCTCATGATGTCATGAGGTCATATGAAGCTTGGTAACAAGGTCTTATGTTACATCATGATGTTGGAAAAGGCACTCAAGGCTCCTGGCTGAGAATGCCAGCTGCGACTACTCTGGACCCTGGACAATCCCTTTAAGTTAACAGGAAGAAATGTAATAAAATAAAAAAAAAATAACATTGCTCCCCTGATAAATCACCTTCTACTGCAGCAAAGATGCCTAAGAGACCTTGTGCCAAATATATTATCATAGCTGAGGTAGTGATTGGCTGCAGCGGTTTCATGAATATATATATATCACATGACCATTGAAAGACTATAGATGAAGTTACTTAAATTGCAGACAACCCCTTTAATTGCTTAGGGTATAAAATAGGTAGAAATATAAACAGACTACTATAGAAAAAGTTAGTGACCCCCCCCAGTCTTGTGTGCAAGTTAATTTATCCATGACAAGCCTGTGTGAAGTGTTTTCTCCTTCCATTCACGGTTTTTCCTGGGATGTGGCCATTGCTCCTCCGCCTGAATTCCATTTTCTAACTCCAGTTTGTCAGACGTAGTACACAGCGCTGTCACATTACTAAAACCTTTGACATTTGAACATAATAGGTGGCATTTATCATAATGTAATTCATTTCATCGTAGCATTGTGCTCCAGTACTCATTAGTGATATGCCGGGGAGAAGCCGGGACCGGCGCCAGAAATAACAGGGAGTTACATAGGATTTACATTGGTCATAAAGGTGATCATCGTGAGAATGAGTATAAAAGGTCACTTTCAGGATAATAATTACATTTATATCAAATCTGCTAGTGAAAGATAGATAAATAGAAAGATAGATGATACATAAATGGATAGATGATACATAGATAATATATAGATAATTGATACATGATAAATAGATAAGAGATAGATGAGAGATAGATAAAGCCTGCTTTACACCTTACAATTAGGTGTGCGATCTCGTATGCGATGTGACACGCCCAGGTCGCATATGCGATTGAATGAGATTGCATGTAGGTCGTTCATTTGCTGTCACACGTGCGTTAGTAGTCTATGTTAAATTGATAAATTTTGTGTGCGATCCTTTAGATCATGTGTTCTGTGACGTATGCATTGGGCACCCTTTTTTTTTTTTATTTATTGACTTGCCAAGCGTGTGTAATGTGTAGGGATGCATTTTTACTATGTCATCTGCCATTCAGCTCTGCTACATGGCCGCTAACAGCAGACACAGACAGCCATGTAGCAGAGCTGAATGGTAGTTGACAGCAGACACAGACAGAGCCGCACTGTCAGAATGAACTCGGGTGAACCTCACCCGACTTCATTGTCATGCTGCGGCTCTGTCTGTGTCACGTCCTGATTAGCGGTCACCTGGAATGACTCACCGGTGACCGCTAAACTCCTGAGTAAGTGAATTGCGCAGCCCTCTCTCATACTCACCGATCCCCGATCCCCAGCGCTGCACGGCATTCACACTGCTCCGGCGGCTTTTACTGTTTTGAAAAAGCCGGCCGCCCATTAAACAATCTCGTATTCCCTGCTTACCCCACCCACCGGCGCCTATGATTGGTTACAGTGAGACACGCCCCCCACGCTGAGTGACAGGTGTCACACTGCACCCAATCACAGCAGCCGGTGGGCGTGTCTATACTGTGTAGTGAAATAAATAATTAAATAATTAAAAAAAACGGCGTGCGGTCCCCCCCAATTTTAAAACCAGCCAGATAAAGCCATACGGCTGAAGGCTGGTATTCTCAGGATGGGGAGCTCCACGTTATGGGGAGCCCCCCAGCCTAACAATATCAGCCAACAGCCGCCCAGAATTGCCGCATACATTATATGCGACATTTCTGGGACAGTACCCGGCTCTTCCCGATTTACCCTGGTGCGTTGGCAAATCGGGGTAATAAGGAGTTATTGGCAGCCCATAGCTGCCAATAAGTCCTAGATTAATCATGTCAGGCGTCTATGAGACACCTTCCATGATTAATCTGTAAATTACAGTAAATAAACACACGCCCGAAAAAATCCTTTATTGGAAATAAAAAACACACACACATTCCCTGGTTCACCACTTTAATCAGCCCCAAAAAGCCCTCCTTGTCCGGCGTAATCCAGGATGGTCCAGCGTCGCATCCAGCGCTGCTGCATGGAGGTGACCGGAGCTGCAGCAGACACAGCCGCTCCGGTCACCTCCACGCAGCTAATGAAGACAGCCGCACGATCAGCTGAGCTGTCACTGAGGTTACCCGCTGTCACTGGATCCAGCGGTGGCCGCGGGTAACCTCAGTGACAGATCAGCTGATCGCGCTACTCACCGCCGCTCCGGTCAGCTCCAGTCAGCAACTGAGGTGAGTAGCGCAATCAGCTGATCTGTCACTGAGGTTACCCGCGGCCACCGCTGGATCCAGTGACAGCGGGTAACCTCAGTGACAGTTCAGCTGATCGTGCGGCTGTCTTCATTAGCTGCGTGGAGGTGACCGGAGCGGCTGTGTCTGCTGCAGCTCCGGTCACCTCCATGCAGCAGCGCTGGAAGCGACGCTGCATCATCCTGGAGTACGCCGGACAAGGAGGGCTTTTTGGGGCTGATTAAAGTGGTGAACCAGGGAATGTGTGTGTGTTTTGTATTTCCAATAAAGGATTTTTTCGGGTGTGTGTGTTTATTTACTGTAATTTACAGATTAATCATGGAAGGTGTCTCATAGACGCCTGACATGATTAATCTAGGACTTATTGGCAGCTATGGGCTGCCAATAACTCCTTATTACCCCGATTTGCCAACGCACCAGGGTAAATCGGGAAGAGCTGGGTACTGTCCCAGAAATGTCGCATATAATGTATGCGGCAATTCTGGGCGGCTGTTGGCTGATATTGTTAGGCTGGGGGGCTCCCCATAACGTGGAGCTCCCCATCCTGAGAATACCAGCCTTCAGCCGTATGGCTTTATCTGGCTGGTTTTAAAATTGGGGGGGACCGCACGCCGTTTTTTTAAATTATTTAATTATTTATTTCACTACACAGTATAGACACGCCCACCGGCTGCTGTGATTGGGTGCAGTGTGACACCTGTCACTCAGCGTGGGGGGCGTGTCTCACTGTAACCAATCATAGGCGCCGGTGGGCGGGGTAAGCAGGGAATACGAGATTGTTTAATGGGCGGCCGGCTTTTTCAAAACAGTAAAAGCCACCGGAGCAGTGTTTTTTGCCGTGCAGCGCCGCGTCGGGGATCGGGGATCGGTGAGTATGAGAGAGGGGGTAAGAGGGATAGACTGACATGGACAGAGAGAGAGGGACAGAGATAGTGACGGACTGACAGAGATTAGTGAATGACAGACATTGTGAGGCGCTTCAGAACGCAGCTTTTTAGCTGCGCTCTGAAGCAGACCTTTTTTAAGCTGCGGTGCAGAGCGCACACCTGCGCACATAGCCTCAGACATCAAAATCGTATGAGGGATGTCACACGTTACAATTGACTAGTTTCGTACTACTAAACGTCCAATGTATGAGGAATAAACGACGTGTATGCGATCACCGTATTTTCGGTCAATATCGATCGCATGTAGGTTTCACACGCAAATACGTCACGAACGATGCAGGATGTGCGTCACTTACAACTTGACCCCGACGACGGATTGAAAGATCTATTGAAGTGTGTAAAGCAGGCTTTAGTGATAGATAAATAGATGATAGATAAGTGATAGATGATAGATAGCTAGATAGATAATAGACAGATAGAAGATAGATATAGAGATAGCTAATAGATACATGATAGATAGATAGATAGATAGATAGATAGATAGACAGATAGATGATAAATAGATAGATGGTAGATAGATAGAGAGATAGCTAATAGATACATGATAGATAGATGATGGATAGATTGATAGATAGATAGAAGGATAGATAGATAGATAGATAGATCACTGTTTTTGCTGTAGTTTTCCCCATTGAGATAAAAATGACTTAGCACTAGAGATTGGCAGACCCAGACTGTAAAAGTCCAGATCCGCGAGGGTTCAAAAGTACCCGAGCCTCGACCCGGGGTTCTCTGAGAACTCCGGGTAACAATCCAGGTCTGGCAACTCAGGTAATTAAAAAAAATAAAGGAAAAAAAGGGGAAAGTAGGCTCGTTATACTTACCGAGTCTGTTGCGCGACTTTACACCGCTTCCAGGCCACTCACACTACTTCCAGGTCTGCTCATTAACCTCATGAATATGTACTGCTTTCCCTGCCCACCAGCAGTCCTTACATTTGTGATTAGTTCCAGTCAGGTACAACTTTGGTGCTGAAATCTGGTGCAGACAATTCAACACCAAATTTGCACCTCCTAGCAGAAAACCACACCGAAACGGAGACAAAACTGTTTTGTGCAATTTTTGGACCAGAAGTGCAGATTTGGTACTGAAATCTTTACACCATATTCTTGCACCTTATCTACACCTCCAGGCAAAAAAATCACATCTCTATCACATCAAAATTGCATGGTGTTTTATTGCGTTTTTTTTTTGCCAGGAGGTGTAGATTGGATGCAGGAATATGGTGAAGAAATTTCAATGCCAAATCTGCATCTCTTGACAAAAAACCCCCCGCAGTTTTCTGTCAGGAGATGCAGGTCTGTGAACTCAGTGACCTCATCTGAGTTGAGGTCGCTCAGTTCAATGAGGTCACCTGAGGTCAGATTACCTGCGGTCACAGGTGGAGGACCTTAAGTACCTAAAGCCTACAGTGAGTGGTCATGTTCTATGCCCGTGCACTGTGCCTTCAGTAACATAGCAGAACTGGAATCATCGTGGAACCTCGTGTGGATTACGTTGGAGCTGGGTGTTTTGGGGGTTAATAAAGGGGTTAAAGAGGGTACTTTTTTTGTATTTTATTTCAAATAAAAATGTTTTTAGTGTTTGTGTTTTTTTTTTCACTGATAGATTAGTGATGGGGGGTCTCATAGACACCTCCCATTACTAATCTAGGGCTTAGTGGCAGCAGTGAGCTGTTATTAACCCTTTATTACCACAGGGCAATCAGGATGAACCGGGTAAAGTTCCGGGATTGTCGCATCTAATGGATGCGACAATTCTGGGCGGCTGCAGGCTGCTATTTTTAGGTTTCAGGTGCCCAATAAGCATACCCGCCTAAGAATACTAGCCCCCAGCTGTCATCTTTATCATGACTGGGTATCAAAATTCGGGGGGGGGGGGATGGGCTGCATGCCTTTTTGTAATCATTAATTTAATTTTTTTTTAAAAATGTGATCCCTCTTATTTTGATACACAGCCAGATAAGTGCATGAGCCTGTACCTGTATCTGTGGTGGGTATTATAATATGGAGGGATCCTGTGCCAATTTTTTTTATTTATTATTTTTACAGCATTACAGACACACACACACAAACAGCGCCTCTGGTTGAAAGCACACTGTCACATAGGGTGGGGGCGCATCCGACTACAACATACATATGAGGACTGCCGGTGGGCGGGTGAAGCAGTGCATATTCATGAGGTTAATGAGCGACCTCAGAAGTAGCATTAGAGCAGTGCAGTGAATAATAAGTATAAAGCGCCTGCTCTAATCCCCTTATCCCTTATATCACTATTTTTATGCTCCTGATTCGGGCCTCCATAGACTTTTATGAGGACCGGTGTCTGGCCAGACATCCAGGATCAATGTTTTTTTTAAATGCGATTCGGCCCTCCGATCCCAGATATCTGCAAGAAGAAGAAAAAAGACAGTTTCTTAGTTATTTTCTTGTGGGATATTGATTTATGAAGTAGAAGGTTAAACGACGGTTAGACTTAAATCTGAAATACAGTTCCCGAGATATGGACCTTTTTGTTTAGAGATAATCTTTAGGCTCCTCTGCATGAGCACCTCCTCCTTGGTAAGGACCATAAAAATTAGCACTAAACAAAAATACCCATATCACTGAGATCGTTTGCCGGATTGAAAAAACAAAAAGTGGAATAGTCAAGAGCGTAACGAGAGTAAATGATCTGGGGACAAGTCCTCCTTAAATCTCACCTCTTTTCTTCTATGCTATAGAATCGCCCTGATGTCTCTTAACATTTATGAAGTTTGAGCTTTTTATCAGGCTATCATATTTTATATATTAGATATGTCAAAAGCGTGTGCCGTTATCTCTTTGTTAAGATAGGCCTTATCATATTTCATATCACACGCATGTTATCAGTATATGAAGGCCTGAGGATATGAAGCAAATTTCACAGCGCAAGAATTATGTCTAACACCAAAAGAGGGCGCTGTGCTCACAAACATATTTATAGAGGTTCGGTAATATAATGTATGTCATATCTCTGGTAATACTGCCCACAGTAGGTGACGAAAGGCACGAAACCTTTTTCGGTGGAGGGTCCAAATTTACACTTTTTACTCATTATTAACTCAAAAAAAGTCTGAAAAATTATCTTTGCAAGCACTAAATTTAGAAAAGGCCAACGATATTATGTTTACCCGTTGTCCTACGGCTAACTTATTATGAGTGAGGGGGTGATCTTCTATCGTGATGCCCTGTACTTATTATATGTCGTATACCCAAGTCATGAGAAATCATGAGATGTAAGCAAATCAATAACAGTCATTTGCATATAATCTAGTGCATTTGAACAAATAATTGAGAATTAAAGGGGTATTTTCATCTCCAAGATCCTATCCTAATATAGTATGTAGTAGGTGTAATAAAAATAATAATATTCACAAATGCCTTCAATTAGAAATGTAGTATAGTTCTCCTGATAAACTGTCTCTTACCTTATGTGCAGGGCATTGCAGGGCCTTAGGTATACATGGTTATGACCACAAGCAGCTAACTAACTAATAACTGCGACTATATGCGTTTCGTAATTATGGATACCTAAGGTCCTGCAATGCCCTGCACATGAGGTAAGAGACATGGCTATATCAGGAGAACTATACTACATTTCTAAATGGAGATATTTGCTAATATTGTTATTACACCTACTACATATTGGGATAGGATCTTGGAGATGGGAATACCCCTTTAAGTAGAAGTATCAAGCTAGTTAGGCAACTGTGTGTGTCTTGGAGTAAGTCCACAGCTAGCTTTTTTTTCTAGAGGAAAAACACAGAATTTGGGTAGAAAACCACAGAGGAAATTGTCTTGCAGGGCTGTTAGATATCACGTATAGAAGTACTTGGATGTCAGTTCTTAAAGGCATTGTGAGTACAAAATGGCTGTTCAGAAACCATACAGGTGCTCGTTGCACCCTTGACATGGCTAAACATTTAACCCCTTCACCCCAAGCCCATTTTCACCCGGCCACTTTTTTTTCAATTTTGACCATTGTCACTTTATGAGGTTGTAACTCTGGGGCGCTTCAACGGATCCTGGTGATTCTTAGATTATGTTTACATGTCCTGTAAACATTTCGATCCATTGACTATAACAATGATGGATCTGTTAAAGGCAACCTGTCACCACTTTTTTGGCCTATAAGCTGTGGCCACCACCACTGGGCTCTTACATACAGCATTCTAACATGCTGTATATAAGAGCCCAGGCCGGGGGTATAACATAAAAAACACTTTATAACACTTACCTAATGGTCGCGCTGTGGGCCTAATGGGCATCTCCGTTGTCCGGTGCTGGCACCTCCTCTTTTGGCCATCTTCTTCCTCTTTCTGAAGCCTAGGTGCATGACGCGCCTACGTCATACACACTCACCGGTCCTGCGCAGGTGCACTACAATACTTTGATCTGCCCTGCTCAGGGCAGATCAAAGTGCGCCTGCTCAGGACCTGAATGCCGGCGAGTGTGTATGACGTCAGACCCGCCATGCACTCCGGATAGAGAAGAAGGAGAACAAAGATGGCCAAAAGAGGAGACGCCGGACAACAGAAATGCCCGTTTGGCCCACCACGACTGTTAGGTAAGTATTATAAAGTATTTTTTATGTTATACCCCCGGCCTGGACTCTTATATACAGCATGTTAGAATGCTGTATATAAGAGCCCGGTGGTGGTGGCCTCAGCTTATAGGCCAAAAAACTGGTGACAGGTTCCCTTTAACGGATTGATCAAAACTTGTCATCTGTTAGATTCAATCCGTCAGCCATCCGTTGTTGTTGACGGACAAAAAATTCTGCGAGCAGAACGTTTTCTTGTGCGGATCCAAATACAGATCGCTAACAGATCTGTTAAAGCATAATGGGAGTCTTGGGCAATGCATCCGTTAGTAAAGCATTCCTTCATAGATCCACTACCCATAGATTCTCATTATGTTTTAAACAGATCCATTGCCCATAAATGCTATATAGATAGAAAAGATTCAATCACTTCGGGACACAGACAGCTAGTGTGAAGACAACCAATCACAGACACGCCAGCAGTCTGACTGCAACCAACACAGACGGTGTCAGAGAGGGTGGGCAGAGGAAGCAATGAGTGGACCCGGAAGCAGTGTGACAGGCTCAGCCACACGGAAACTCGGTAAGTATAACTATCCTGCTTTATTGCTCACTTTTCTTCGTTTTTTGTTGTTTTTTATCCCGGTGGCCGAACAGTAACATAGACTTCCGTGAGAAGTCCATGTTTGGGGTCCGTGCATGGAAACTAAGTATCTGGTATGGATCCGAAAGTTACAGTTCAGATTCACCCATCATAAGTAACAAGTTCAAACAGGTGCAATTAATACCGATAATGAGTTCAAAATAGGAGGGCTTCTTAAAGAAAAAATACAGATTTGTGAGAGGCAGAATTCTTGCTGGTTGGTCGGTGATCAAATACTTGTTTCATGCAATAAAATGCAAATTAATTATTTAAAAATCATTCAATGTGATTTTCTGTAGTTTTGAGGGGGATTCTGTCTGCCACAGGTGAAGCGTACCTACAATAAAAATTACAGACCTCTCTACTCGTTGTAGGTGGGAAAATTTGCAAAATCAGAAGTGTATCAAATACTTATGTTCCCCTCTGTTCAATGTACATTGCAGTGTATTTCAATGTCCCTATATTCTCGAAGGATAAGAAAACCAAGATTATTTATTCCTATAAAATTACTAATATATAATAAAAAAACAATTACGATACTATGCTTTTGGTGTGCCTTTAAAAAAAAATAAACATGACAAATCAGCAAAAAAAACTGTACTAAAAATTATTAAAAATATCTATTGCAAAAATATAAAATTCTTTGCAATTGCAAAAGGTGTCCCAGGGACATGTGACTAACAAATTCTACAGTAGCGAGCAGCAGCTAAACCCCTGAGCCTCAGGCTCTGCTGATGTCAGATGAAGAATTTTGTAAACTTGAAGCTGCAGTGCAGCCTTTGACTCCACGGGCAGATTATACTGGTACATAGCGATACTGTACAGTGTACATAGCAGTATATTTCTATGCCCCTGAATTCTAGAGGGAAATATAAAGAGAGATTTGTTTCGTCCTATAAAACTACTAAAAAATAATAATAAAAAAATAAATAATTACATTTTAATGTGCTTTTTTTAATAAAAAAATAATAAACATCAAATAACATTTACATATTGTCTCTCTGTAATCGTAACAACGTGCACAACACTGCAATCATATTATTTACTCTGATCGGTAAATGGTGTAAAAAATAAAGTCATTGATTTTTATATCTATTAAACCCATGAAAATGTAATAAAAGTTTAACTCTGAGGCCGTGTTCACACGTCGCATAAATGCTGCGATATTTCTGCTCCTTCTTTTGCTCTGTTTAACTGGCCATGTAAAGTGGATGTGATTTCATGAAAATGGCGGCCACTGTTCGTATAAAGACGTTGCTGAGCTGTGTGCGTTTTGTGCTTTTTTCTCTATAGGCTTCTGTGTGGCGCCTAAAAAATTGCATGGAAAAAACTGAAGTTACTTTTTTAAGTGCAGAATCAAACTTTTTCTGTACTATAACAACCACATTAAAAATATGACACCCATCTGCACCAAAACTGCATCCATTAATAGAGAAAAGGCATAAATGCAGCAAAAATGCAAAAACCAGAGAAGATTGTTATCATGTTGTTTGGCGCGGACATCTGCAGAATATTAAATAGAAAGCATTTTTGCAATGTGTGAACACGGCTTAGTGAAGTTTATATAAAAATCAGAAAGTTCTGTCTGCTACAACTATGTATAAATTAACAAAAAATAAATCCATGTGTCCCAACTAGAGATGAGCAGGACGCACACACAGCGTTGTACCAGCACTGGATAATCAAAAGCCACACCGGGGATCCTGGAAGGTAAGAGATTCACAGCCTCCCATCCTGCCTCCGGGTACCACTGATCTGGACTCTGGATTGGAGTCCTATGAATCGATCCGCTCATATTTTGTCCCAACCATTCTTCTTGGATACAGCAGGACCTTCCCGGATTTGGTTCTACGCCTTGCAGTCTAGGGTGTCTGTGTGCCGCCCCCACATCAGCAGCCGGGCTGCTCGGATCAAGATCCACAGTGTCTCGAGGGTCGTCCAGACCCGGGGGTCAGGGTTGTGCGGCCACTCAAATAAAAATGGAGATATTTACATGGGGCTGTTTGGTTAAAGTTCGTGACACCACCCGTGGTGTGTGGTAAGATGGAGTACCACCGCTGCAGCTGGGGAGTACCCAGTGGCGATAGAGTGGGCAGCTAAGTTTTTAACCCCTCCATGAGTAGAGGTAATGCCCCGGGACTCGGTAATGGTGACGGGACGTGCCGTTGGGGAGGTAAGGGCCACTTGCATACTCACTCAGTCCATAAAGCTGACACCGCCAACTTAGTAAACTAAAGTTCTGGACACCGCTGCCTCTGAGGGGAGCACGTTTGGATCCTGTTCCCGCTAGTGTTGCCTGATGATCTGTGACCTTTCTCTTGGCACCTTGTTCTCTTCTTAGTTGGCCCCTATAGCTTGAAACTAGTCGGGTCCCGCTCCCCAGTATGGCTAACTGAGGGAGCTTGCTCTCAGGGTTCACGCTTGGGATTTCCTGGACAGTTTTAGTGGAAAGTCCTAGAGGGGATCTTGAAGGCACCGTTCTCGTTGGGTCAATTGTCAGGTTGCCTGAAGCTACTCCCTGACCTAGGGTCCACGTACCCCGTCGTGCCCTGGTCCCAGTCCGGTGATGGTATAAGGACGCCGGCTTTCTTCCTCAACAAAACCATGCCCCTTGTCACGATCCCCTGTGACCAGGGGTCCAGCTACTACTAGGCCCAGACCACCTTCTGCTACCTAGTTCTTCCAAGGAGCTCAGCTCCTGACCTCCTCTCTCCTTCACTTCCTACACTTCACTCTCCTTTTTTCTGACTGACTCTTGACACTCCTGACCTCCCCTTAACCAACCCCCCACATGGGCGACCCTATTCCACTCAGGCTGTCCACTAGTGTGTCTGGTGGGTGTGGTGCAGAGTGTTCCTAAGATTTTAATTAGCTGCTGTTGGCAACACCATAGTTGAGGACCCGTAACCAAGGAGGAGGTGGATATTGCACAGAAGGGCAGATTGCACAATACCCTGTGATGACCTGATAGGCCAGAACGTCACATCTGCTGAATGTCCCTCACTGTCACAGCTCCTCTGACATCTCCTCCTGCCTGGGTAGAAATAAATAGCTAATGGTGTGGCTTGGGGTATGGCTAGATGTGTGGTCAAAATTTGAAGTGGCACACTAAGCGCACAACATAATTTGTCCCTCTTTCTGTTCTTCAAAAGTTGGGAGGCATGACTCACCCTTTAATGAGCCTTGCCACATGACCAGAGAAAAAAGTCATGCCAAAAACTCATAAAAGTGTCAAACATTGACCATTACGGTAGCAAACTCTTTAATTGTGTAATTTGGCTAATTTCTAATGTGACGCCCTGACCTATCAGGTCGTCACAGGGTATTGTGCAATCTGCCCTTCTGCACAGTATCCACATCCTCCTTGGTTACGGGTCCCTGACCTTTGGTGTTGCTAAGAACCAGTCAATCAAAAATCCTAGGAACACTGCACCACACCCACCAGACACGCCATTGGGTAGCCTGAAGGGAATAGGGCCGCCCAATTGGGGGATTGGTTTGGGAGGGTCAGGAGCAGTCAGTTGAGTGGTGACTCTCGTGAGGAGAGGTCACAAGTCGGTTGGAGGAGGTTAGGAGCTAGGCTCCTTAAGAATACTAGGTGACAGACGTTGGTCTGGGCCTGGTAGGAGCTGGAACCCCGGTCGCAGGGGATCGTGACAAGGTGCACGGAACTGCCGAGGAGGGCAGCCGGTGGCCTTGCGCCATCTCCGGGCAGGGGCCAGGGCACGACGGGGTATGTGGACCCTAGGCCGGGAAGTAGCTTCAAGAGTCCTTGTAATTCACCAGAGGAGGTCGGAGCCTTCAAGAGTCATTCTCCACCCGCTCCAAAATCGGGGTACTAGCACAACGAGGGGGATAGGACTTTCCCAATACACAGTTCAGAAAATCCCAAGCGTAAACCCTGAGAGCAAGCTCAGCCATACAGTTGTGCGGGACCCGACTAGTTCTACACTACAGGGGCCAACCAGTAGAAAGGTGCCAAGGAAAAGGTCACAGGCTAACAAGCAACACCAACAGGCACGGGATCCAGGCGTGCTCCCTCACTGCTGCAGTGTTTCTCCGAACTTTGGTTTACAAGTTGTCGGTGTCAGCGTTATTGGACTGAGTGAGTACGCTGTGCCCCTTACCTCCCCAATGGTATCCCTTCGCCACCATCACAGAGCACCGGGGCATTCCCCCTACCCACGGAGGGGTTAAACACCTGGCTGCCATCCCATCGTCACCGGGTGCTCACAACGCCAGCGGTGGTACTCCACCTTACCACACACTGTGGGTGGCGTCACGAACTTTACACATACCACTCCCCTGTAAATACCCCTTTTTTGTTTTGTGTGGCCGCATGATCCCCGGGTCCGGACACCCCTTGAGCCACCGCAGATCCGGATCCAAGCAGCAGTCCCGGCTGCTGACACAGGGGTGGTACACCTACATGGGGCATTGGAGCATGCCTGTAAGGCCACTTTCACATTGCGTTCAGATCTGTGGTCAGTGGTCCTGTCGGGGCTTCCGTCTGAATCCCCCGCAAAAAGGGTTTTGGACGCATGTGCCGACGGGGCCACTGACTATAATGGTGTAGACTGAGTCACTGTGTGCTCTGTTGTGCACCATTTTGGGGCGTATATGCTTTCCAATAGACTGTGTCTGGGTGTCCATCTCTAGTAAGCATAAACCTCTGAAAATGGTGCATGGCAGGGCACACGGTGACTCCATCTGCACCATTATAATCAGTGGCCCCATTGGCCCCAATGCATCCGAAACCTGTTTTGTGGGGGGTTCAGACGGAGGTCCCGGCGGGACCACTGAACGCGGGTCAGAGTGCAATGTGAAAGTGGCCTAAGACTCCATACTTACTGGTCTTTTTAAGAAGAACCAGTTTTCCTTCAGTCAGCCTTCCAGACTATACTTTCGGCCCCCTTCACACACACGTGAAAAAAACGAACTGCTTTTTCACGGACGTATTAAAGGGGTGGTTTGATCTCCGTGTGCCGTGTTTGTGGCACATGCGTGTTCTCCGTGTGTTATACGTAATAACACACAGAGAACGGAATGTCCCGCCTTACCTGATTCTTCCGGAGCTGTCTGTGGTGTTGAATGACAGCGTCCGGCACAGGCCACGCCCCGCTGACTCTGCTTCTGGCCCCCAGTGAAGAAGATGCATTGTTCAAATTCACTGGGGGTCGGATGCAGGTGACAGCCACGGCAGAGACTGCAGGGCTGGTGGAGGTGAGTATGTGTTTTTTATTTTTACAATGACATGTGTGTTTCTCTGGCACTTGTCACGTGGGACCGCATCCACACTACATCCATGTGGTATGGGTGCGGGCCGCCTGACACCCGTGCTGCCGGAGAAAAAAGGACATGCCGCCGTATGGATCAAACGGGTTCACATCTACTCCACACGGAGGCACGGGCCAATGGCTGAACACGTGTGTGCACATAAACCCATTGATTTTAATGGCTATATGACTCGCCCACCCCAGGGCTATGGGACACCCGGTGCCGGGCCGGACTAGTCCGGTGGTAGTCAGTGGTGGCTGGGCCCGGCTCCGTGGCCCTGGTGGGTGTCAGTAAAATATGTGGCTTGCTTGTTAATGGTTGTGTTCGTGACGCCACCTGTGGTATGCGGCTAATAAGCCGCCGCTGCTGTGTAAGGCCTCCGGGGTGATGAAGTGGCAGCAATGGTGGTACTGCTCCCCACAGGTGGAGCGGTGCCCCGGGACACAGTTGGTGCTTGTGGAAGTCTATGGTGTTGTGTGACTAGCACGGTGCAGGGCCGACAAGCAATGGAAGAAACAGGCACAAACAGTAGTCTCTTTACCTTCTCCTCTTTTACTCGGCAGAAGTTTAGTCCAGGGAGACCGTCACAGATGGTAAAGATGGTCCGGCCGGCCTGGAAGTGCCTGGGGTGATCTTTGGCCAGTTGAGTATGAGGCCTACTCCTTAATCTTTCTTTGCTGTTCTAGGACACTGCACTTTGGGTTAGCAATTGCCCTCCTGCTGCTGGGACTGGTGGTTCATCCCTTTTTCTGTGGGGTAGACTGCGGAGGCCCTCTCTGGTGCTTCTCTGCTGGAGTCCACACCAGGTCCTTGGGATGCAGCTGTACCTTCAGATTGCTTCTGGGCCAGGGGGCTTGCAGCTCTCCTGCCCTCCGGATTCAGCTACCAGGGATGGATTTTATGCCCTGGCAACTACAGACTCCGATGTC
The DNA here is from genome assembly GCF_048569485.1 of Anomaloglossus baeobatrachus. Taxonomy (NCBI): domain Eukaryota; kingdom Metazoa; phylum Chordata; class Amphibia; order Anura; family Aromobatidae; genus Anomaloglossus; species Anomaloglossus baeobatrachus. The sequence continues at coordinate 60,163,649 of NC_134356.1, forward strand.
CGAGTCTCTGCTGTGCCTCGCTGCTCCCCTTGCTTCACTGGGCCAAGCTATCCCAGCTCTAGGCCCCAATTCCACAAGGCAGCACTACTCTGCATCTGCACTCTTTCACTGCTGTCTCCAGACTAACCACTACTTCCTCCCTTCAGCCAGACTTAAGGAATGCTCCCTGAAGTTCCAGGTTCAGAGCTCCCTCTGCTGGCCGGAGGGAGAACTGTGTTGGGTGTTAACTTACTGGCCAATAGATCTCCCAATTACCTCCAGGCTCAGCATTAACCCTTTGGGAGGGCAATGCTGTTGTGGCGACCAGGTCCTGGGGCGCCACACTCCCCCTTAGTTAAATTCAGTACTCCCGGACTGTAGAAACAAACATGACATGTTAGAACATTTCATCCCATTATGGGAGGCGCAAATACTTTAACGTTACAAACTTAAACATTACTATAAGAGTCCAGTGTGGCTCCCTGCCGGGTGTCCATTACACTGCTCCATGGGGGACCCGCCGCGATCAAACCCCCAACGTAGGCTCTGGGCGTGCGTCAGAGCATTGATGACCCCACTCTATGCACGCCGGACGGGTTTTTCTTCAGGGGTGTTGAGCACACTGGTGCTAACTATGAACAATTTAGGTGTTGGCCACCCATAGTCCAGTGGCCCAATTGTCCATTTTCGCAATCAAAGAAAAAGAAAAACATTTTGTACACAACCTTACAGACATTTTGCATAACTATGTACATTCTAATAAATACTCCTTCTTTTTCCCTTATACAGTTGACTCTCTATACCTTGGAGGGGGTTGTCCCCGAGTGCTGCGTTGGGACCTGCGTAGCTCTGGTGTTTGCCCCTGACTACGTGGTGTGTCTTCTACCTCAGCACTACAGGTGGGCCTAACCCCGATAGGTAAGCGTGATGGTTGCCTATGTGGTCTAAGAGTCGCCAAGGGTATGATAGGTTCACCACTGACAGGGGGTTGATCCTCCTGTTCCACTGCTGGCGTGTCATCTCGTGTTGGAGCGGACGGTTCTTTAGGTGGATCCGGAACCTTTTCTGTTTCTGGCTCGACCAACTGTGGAAACGTCAAAACTGGTACCACTATGGCATTGTTTATTCGGGTCCAAGTTTTGGGGAATTTTCCAAGGATGGTTTGAATCATCTCCCCTTCTTTCTCTTGACTTTGGGGACTTCCTTGTACTTCTTCCATTTCTCTTTGGATTCTGCACCGTTCAGGGCACGCTTTCAGGCGGTCTCGAGAAATTGCTTGATAGGTCTTGCCTTCATCCTTGCTTATGAGGCATACCTTACTATTGTCAAAGTTGGAGGGGATAATGGTGTAGGGCTCGTTTTCCCACTGATCATCCAATTTATGCGTCCTCCGCTTCTTCTTGAGGACTTGTTCTCCAGGTGCTAAGGGAGTTGCTGGGGTTGTTTGATTGTAATGCTGCTCTTGTCTCGTTCTTGCTTGAGACAGGCTCCTCTCTACGCACTCCTGGACCTTACGGTACCGCTGCTGCCGTTCTGTATCCCAATCCTCTATTTCTTGAACCGCCTCAGGCGACACAGTCCCCATCTCAAAGTCTACAGGCAACTTGCCAGGTCTGGCTCGCATCAGGTAAGCGGGGCTGCAGTTGGTCGAATTTACTGGGATATGGTTGTACAGGTCTACCAGATCTGGCAACTTCTCTGGCCATTGGTTCCTTTCTTCCAGCGGTAGGGTCTTCAGCATATCAATAACCACATGGTTCATTTTCTCGCACAGTCCATTGGTTTGGGGGTGGTACGGTGTGGTTCGGATTTTCTTACAGCCGTACATGTTACAGAACTCTTGGAACACTTCGGCCTCGAATGCAGGACCTTGATCAGTCAGTACCCTTTCCGGATAACCGTGAGGTCGACAAAAGGATGCCTGGAACGCTCTAGCTGCTGTTCTGGCTGTCTGGTCCTTCACAGGCACTACTACCAGGAAACGAGAGTAATGGTCCACAATGGTGAGGGCGTACACATAGCCTGACCGGCTTGGTGTTAACTTCACGTGGTCCAGGGCCACCAACTACAGGGGCTGCTTCGTGACAATTGGCTGTAGGGGAGACCTTTGGCTGGCATCATCCTTCCGCCTCAGGTTACACGGGCCACAGTCTCGGCACCACTTCTCGATCATCTTTCTCATGTGCACCCAATAGAACCGATCACGGAGTAGGGCCTCCAACTTCTTCCACCCGAAGTGTCCTGCGTTATCATGATACGCTGCTAGGACCATTGGAGCATCCCTCTGCGGAACCACTATCTGCCAGACAAGTTCATTTGTTCGCCAGTTGACATATCTCTTGCAGAGCTTGCCTTGGTAGGTGAACAGTCGTCTCCTCTCTTTCCACAACTGCTGGGCTTCTTCTGGAGCATCTGGGCCAAGATGAGTCTCAGCTTGTGCTAGCTTTTCTTTGACCAATCGCACAGCCGGGTCACCGTTCTGTGTCTCTTCCCAATTATGGTGGAGTAATGGGTTAACCGAGACCTCGTGTTGGCTCGAGCGCTTCACTCCCACAGCATGCTCACACTGGGAAACACCCTGATGATGGAAAGCCGGTAACTCTATCTCTTCGAGTTCATCCAGGTCTTCTCCAGATTCGGGTAAGTGAGGCATTCTGGACAGCGCATCAGCATTGTTATTCTTCTTGCCAGCCCGATACTTGATGGTAAAGTCAAAGTTAGACAGCCGGGCCATCCATCGCTGTTCCAACGCACCTAACTTGGCTGTTGCCAGGTGTGTCAACGGATTGTTGTCCGTGAAGATGGTGAACTTGGCCGACGCCAGATAGTGCTTGAAGCGTTCAGTCACTGCCCAAACAATAGCGAGGAACTCCAGCTTGAAGGAACTGTAGTTTTCTGGATTCCTTTCTGTGGGCCGAAGCTTCCTACTGGCGTAAGCTATCACCTTCTCCCGGCCTCCCTGCACCTGGGACAGAACTGCTCCCAGTCCCACGTTGCTGGCATCTGTGTACAGTACAAACGGCTGGCTGTAGTCAGGGTAGGCCAGAATCTCTTCTCCCGTGAGAGCCCCTTTCAGCCGGACAAAGGATGTTTCTAGTTGGCTGCTCCATTCAAATGGAGGGCTCTGCTTCTTAGCCTGCTTTGGCTGGCCCACCAGGAGATCTTGAAGGGGCGCTGCTACCTTGGTGAAACCATCAATGAACCTTCGGTAGTAGCCCACCAGTCCAAGGAACTGCCGCACCTCCTTTACCGTGGTGGGTCTGGGCCAGTCCTTGATTACGGTGACTTTCTCCGGATCAGGTGCCACACCTTCTGCGCTGACCACATGACCCAGGTACTGTACCTTTGGCTTCAAGAGGTGACACTTGGACGGCTTTATCTTCAGGCCATATTTCGACAAGGACTCAAACACTTCTGCTAAGTGCCTCAGGTGGTCTTCATAAGTCTTGGAGTAGACTATGACGTCATCCAGGTACAATAGCACAGTTTCAAAGTTGTGGTGGCCCAAGCAGCACTCCATCAACCTTTGGAATGTCCCTGGGGCGTTGCAGAGCCCGAATGGCATACAGTTGAACTCACAGAGGCCCATTGGTGTCGTGAATGCAGTCTTCTCCTTGTCCGCCTCTGCCACGGGAACCTGCCAATACCCACTGGTGAGATCCAAGGTGGAGAAATAGTTAGCTGACTTTAAGGCTGTTAGTGACTCCTCTATTCTGGGCAGTGGATAAGCATCTTTATGTGTAATGCGGTTAATTTGCCTGTAATCTACGCACATTCTCATTGTACCATCTTTTTTCTTTACGAGCACTAGGGGAGCTGCCCAGGGGCTACAACTATCTCTGATAACCCCAGCCTCCTTCATTTCCCGCAACATTTCTTTGGCACGCTGATACTGTGCTGGGGGCACAGGGCGGTATCTCTCTTTAATGGGATGATGATCACCCGTGGGGATTTGATGTTTAACCCCTTTCACTTGCCCAAAATCTAGGGGGTGTTTGCTGAAGACCCGCTCGTACTCCTGTACCACCCGGTAAACCCCATGCTTTTGGTGTGAGGGGGTGGAGTCGGTGCCCACATGTAATTTTTGGCACCAGTCTTCCAGCTGTCCCTTGGAGCCATTGTCTTCCGCCTGGTCGGACGGGATCAAGGGTTCCACTGCTTTGATGGTATTGTTGCTGACAGTGTACAGTTTTGCTACAGTGGCGTACCGGGGCAATTTGGCCTCCTCCTCCCCACAATTCAGGACACGGACGGGCACTCTCCCCTTGCGGACGTCTGCTACCCCTCTGGCTACCAGGACTCCCGGCCTACTGTCTGAATACACCGGTTCTACCAAGGCATGGTAATCCTGACCCTTGAGGCCTATTGCTGCCCGACACCATATCAACATTTCACTTCTTGGGGGTATTGCAATGAGGAGGGGGTCACTTACCCTCACACTGCCAATTTCTCCTCCGGCCAGCTCTACCTGCTGCCTCCTCATCAGGGCTCTGATCTCCCTCTGTAAGGCACGCTGCTGCCCGGAGCTGGCGGTTTCAGACGCCTGTTGCAACAAAATTATCACTTCGGCAATACAATTTTCTATCACATTTGTACCAATGGTTAGCAGTGGTTCAGATTCTTTGCGATCAATATCTACAATTATCATCCCCTGACATGGCAATTCTACCCGCCCCACTTTAATGGTTACTTCTTTGTACCCAATTTGGGGTAAGGGCTGACCATTACTGGCCACAATTGTTAAATCATCATCTGGGCCATGGTCAATGTCTGAATCAGCCCAATATCTTTTGTACAGTTTGTAGGGGATGGTTGTTACCTGGGACCCCGTATCCAGGAGGGCATTCAAAGGGATCCCATCCAGCACAATAGGAAGGACCGGGCGTCCTCCCACATACTTGCTGCGGCTGGGGGTCGAGCCGGGCTTCCTCACACCTGGGGGTTGGCTCCTGGCCCCAGGCTCGGCCCATTTAAAGGACAGCGTCGTGCAATGTGGCCCGCCTGGCTGCAGCGGCGGCAGATCGGTTGTCCCGTTGAATCATACCGGTCTGTGTCTCTGCCTCGGGTCGGCGGAATCCTCCTCTGTCGCATCCAGGGGACGTCATCTGGGCTGGAGGCCAACTCGAGTCTTGCAGGCGATGGGGTCACTTGTAGAGACTGCACGGTCTTGGCCAGGGCAGCTACAGTCTTGGTCAGCTCCTGGACCTGCTGTCTGAGCTCTGCAGTGGGGTCCTTATCCAGGGACTGCGCCTCAGCCCCTGCAGCGGCTCGTGTTGCAGGCACCACCCCGGGGTACGTGATAGCAAGAGGCCGGAGGGATACTGGGTCATTCGGTGTAGATTCTCTCAGTACCCGGATGGCCTGGTCCTTAAACTTTGCAAAGTCCAGAGCAGGGTTCTGCAGGACCATGATACGCAGCTGGGTCCTGTGGGCATCTGACAGGAGCCCCTCTATGAACTGCTCAGTTAGGAGTTTGTGTTCCTCACGTACACTCTCTGGGTCCACCTGTTTAACTGCTTTCAGGGCCTCCTGCAAGTTTAAGGCATAGTCCCTTATGCTGTCTGTGGCCCGTTGCTTGCACCCAAAGAATCTCATCTTTATCTCTGCTGCGGTGCGGGTGTCAAAAGTACTCTTTAGCTTGGCCAATATCTGGGTTACTGTCCCTTTATCTGTATCAGGCCAGGACTTCACTTCACGCTGGGCTGCGCCGGCTAGCTGTCCCATTAATATGCCCACCTTCTGGCTCTCAGTCAGAGGATACACCCGGAACAAGCTGTGCAGGCTTTCCCTGAAGTCACTCAAGGTATGGGACTCCCCGGAGTACTGCGGTAGCCATTCTGCTCCCGGGATGTACGGCATTGTGATCGGCATTACCGGCGCTACAGCGGGGGCTGGGGCGACGGCGACTGGGATTGCTTCGGCTGGTGCTGCGGCGTCTCGGGCTATGGCAGCCACCTGCTCTCCCTCTGAGTCGGACATCTTCTTCCCCCTTAGTGAACCTTACCAGGCTCCGTTCACTTTTTAAATTTCCTTCTGGGTCGCGCGGGGTTAACAGCGCTCTGCTCTGATGGCGCGCTCCCTTCGCGCTCTTTGTCAGGCACGCCCCCCTTCTTCCTGCGCTCGGCGAGGCTAATGGCGGCGGCAGTTTGCAGACAGTACACAGTCTTTTAAGCACAATTCCTGCAGGCGCACAGTACCCGGTGGGACCGGGCACGAAATCCTGTTCGTGACGCCAAAGTTGACTCGCCCACCCCAGGGCTATGGGACACCCGGTGCCGGGCCGGACTAGTCCGGTGGTAGTCAGTGGTGGCTGGGCCCGGCTCCGTGGCCCTGGTGGGTGTCAGTAAAATATGTGGCTTGCTTGTTAATGGTTGTGTTCGTGACGCCACCTGTGGTATGCGGCTAATAAGCCGCCGCTGCTGTGTAAGGCCTCCGGGGTGATGAAGTGGCAGCAATGGTGGTACTGCTCCCCACAGGTGGAGCGGTGCCCCGGGACACAGTTGGTGCTTGTGGAAGTCTATGGTGTTGTGTGACTAGCACGGTGCAGGGCCGACAAGCAATGGAAGAAACAGGCACAAACAGTAGTCTCTTTACCTTCTCCTCTTTTACTCGGCAGAAGTTTAGTCCAGGGAGACCGTCACAGATGGTAAAGATGGTCCGGCCGGCCTGGAAGTGCCTGGGGTGATCTTTGGCCAGTTGAGTATGAGGCCTACTCCTTAATCTTTCTTTGCTGTTCTAGGACACTGCACTTTGGGTTAGCAATTGCCCTCCTGCTGCTGGGACTGGTGGTTCGTCCCTTTTTCTGTGGGGTAGACTGCGGAGGCCCTCTCTGGTGCTTCTCTGCTGGAGTCCACACCAGGTCCTTGGGATGCAGCTGTACCTTCAGATTGCTTCTGGGCCAGGGGGCTTGCAGCTCTCCTGCCCTCCGGATTCAGCTACTGTGAAGCCCCACAAGTGCAGTGTCGGTGCATTACCTTCAGGGACTCCACTGGGCTGGATCTTGTCACAGGTAGGAAATCTTCTATTTGTCGTGACGCCACTCTCAGAATTGCGGTCAGTGGGGACCGCCACTGCAGATTAAGGGATGCCTGGGGCTGATGGTGGGTGCAGTCGGTTGTAGTAGCCTCCTGAGAGTGAGGCAAGCCCCAGGGCCCTGTGTAGGTGTGTAGAACCACAAGGCGCAGAATAACTCCACACAAGCAGAATGTCTTTCAGGGGTTTTACTCACAGAATGTGGCAGAGTGAGTAACCCGGGCGTAGCTGGGATGAACCAGGCTGGAACCAGGTGTCCTTCGGGCTGACTGATGAGGGTGACTACCGACTCGCCTTCCTTAGCCCTTGGTGGTTTGGGGTAACCCCGACTTTTAGTCCCTATGGGGGTCACCCAGGGAAGTTGCTGAAGCCTCTCTCCCCTTCGTTTGGTTGCCGTTTGCTTGTCGCCTGGACCAGATCACTCCAGCTGCTTGCCTCCTGTGAACTATGGGCCCTAACTGTGGCTACGTGGCTGCGGCTTTTGGGTGTTGTGGTGTGGGCTTTGAGGGCCCCACACCGGCAGGTTTAGCAAGGAAAGGTGGATCTATCCCCGCTCCGGGATCTGCCGCCCGTTTGGGCCTGGTACTCCCTAGCAGTCTCCTTACTTCCCACTCCGTGCTCTCTCTTTAGCTGAAGATGGATTTCGGGTAGCACTCCTAGGTGACCGTTCTCCCCCGTCGGTAGCCACTGCGCGGGCGCTGTTAGACTGCAACAGCCCCAGGGGTCTGCTCTCCTCGGAGCTCCCTGGACTCTGCACTAAACCGGCTCACTGCTCCTCCTCTCCTGTTCTTGCCTACGCCACCTAGCAACCAGGCTCTCTTACCACACCCCTTGAGTGGAGATGGAGGCTTTTGGCCCCCTCCACTATTCCAGTGGAGGTGAAGGCTTTGCCCCCTCCTGGGATCCCCAGGGGTCCTCTCAAAGGTACATGTGTGAGACCTGATCACTATGCGCCTGTGTAGTCACACCTCGGTCAGCCTTCTGGATTACCTGTTTGTACTGTCCCCAGCATGGGTGCAGTACTCAGTGGTGCCTGACCAGGTCAGGGGCGCCACACTACCAGGGATGGATTTTATGCCCTGGCAACTACAGACTCCGATGTCCGAGTCTCTGCTGTGCCTCGCTGCTCCCCTTGCTTCACTGGGCCAAGCTATCCCAGCTCTAGGCCCCAATTCCACAAGGCAGCACTACTCTGCATCTGCACTCTTTCACTGCTGTCTCCAGACTAACCACTACTTCCTCCCTTCAGCCAGACTTAAGGAATGCTCCCTGAAGTTCCAGGTTCAGAGCTCCCTCTGCTGGCCGGAGGGAGAACTGTGTTGGGTGTTAACTTACTGGCCAATAGATCTCCCAATTACCTCCAGGCTCAGCATTAACCCTTTGGGAGGGCAATGCTGTTGTGGCGACCAGGTCCTGGGGCGCCACATATACGTGCGGGAATGAACCTAGCACGTACCGGAGGCACGTGCGTGTGAAGGGGGCCTTATACTGATTAGGGGCAAAACACCTAATACTGACCATTGTACATACGTTTCTCACTTCTCATTTATCTTTCAGCGTGTTGCAAAGTTCGTTAAAGGAATAGACATTGACTCAAAGGGCAGCCTCCTCTCATAGGTGACACTGGCAATATTTTTTTTTTTGTTCTGCGCGAGAGATCATTTACTTGGTTTTCTCCAATGGAACTGGATATCGATGTGATATCGGTATCGATATCGCTAGCGAGCATACCCGCCCCTGTCGGTTGTGTGACACGGGCAAATCGCTGCCCGTAGCGCACAACATCACTTACACCCGTCACACGGACTTACCTTCCCTACGATGTTGCTCTGGCCGGTAAACCACCTCCTTTCTAAGGGGGCGGTTTGTGCGGCGTCACAGCGACATCACACGGCAGCCATCCAATAGAAGCGGAGGGGCGGAGATGAGCGGGCAGAAGATCCCGCCCACCTCCTTCCTTCTTTTCCGGTGGACGCACGTAGGAGATGTTCGTCGTTGCTGTGGTGTCACACGTAGCGATGTGTGGTGCCGCAGGAACGACGAACAACCAGCGTCCCGCAACAGCAACGATATTATGAAAAGGAGCGACGTGTCAACGATCAACGATATTTGACGTTTTTGAGATCGTTGATTGTCGCTCCTTGGTGTCACACACTGCGATGTCGCTAACGGCGCCGGATGTGCGTCACTAACGACGTGACAATATATTGTTAGCGATGTCGCAGCATGTAAAGCACCCTTAAGACTACATACTCAGCTGGTTTCTTTAAGGAGAACCAGGATTTTCCCATGTCCCGACACATTTGTTATAATAAAGATAAAGTGGCCAACTGTTAACATCCTTTGTGATTATTAAAACCAGAGGGATAAGATAAATCTCTTGGGCCCCAGTGCAAAATCTTTAACAACTTTTTCCATATAATTTATAGTTTTGGTCTTTTCACACATGAAGAAACTTAGGGCCGCATATTACAGAAGTTCTTAGACCCAGATGGGAAATGTTGCAGGAAGACTGGCAGGTGACAAAAGAGGAAAAATGCAGAACGCAAATTTTACTTCAACAGGAGCCGACACTTCACTATTAAACACTGGAACCCGAAAAGATAGCGGTTACAATAACAATCTGTGACAGTGGGAGACTATATTATTTAATGTTTAGTGAAACTAATTGGAGATACTGTACATATATTGTAGGGAATCAGTTCTGGTAGACAACGGCAGGGACACACTTAAGAGACACATAGAGGTTTTCAGTCAAAAATGTCACTATTTTATTCACACTGATACAAGCAAAAAAAAACAGTCTTCCAACAGGCAAACCAAAGCAAAAATTCAGCTTGTAAAACCGCCGCATAGAATAGGTCCTGGATGTGCCAGTCCATTCAGGTAAATCATTCCCGCAGAACTTGCTTTAGCTTTCCAGCCCAACCATCCACCCACACAATGAGAAGTTCTGGCTGTCTAATAATGCTGTGCTAATCCTGCAGCTTTGCAAGTCGGGCGTTACACAAAAACCTGGACTAGAAGAGAAGGTTCAGGCCAGGTTTGACCTCCTTCCATGCTGCTCACCAGTGCAAAAGGCACTTGCTAGGAGGAATATTTCTCCCATCCAAGACCATAGGCTTTACTGTGTCACTGTAGTGCCTGGTCCTGGTCCTAGCATGGTACCTCAACATACCCCTGCTCCCAGACCTCATTGGGGTCCCGCGCTCTCATCTCCTGTGTCGGGGTCTGCCACGGCCTCATTATGCTTCCAGACCATGGGCAGCCCTTCTGTAATTTTCCATAGGGTGTGCATGTGGCCATGCCCCCTTTCTTAAAGGGCCAAAGTCTCATTACCCGGAAGTGAAGGTCACCTATTATCTTAAGATATTTAAGGCTACCTCCCCTTACAGGAGGCACCCGAGCAACGTTACCTACTAATTAGTGCATTGCTAGTTCTCAGGTTCCATTATGCTACTGTGCCTAGTTCTGCTAATTGTGTCCTAGTATCAGTCTCGTGTTCCTAACCTGTGTCTCGTCCTTGAGCTTGCTCTCTACCACCATCTCCATGCTGCCACATCTGAGCCACCATCTCCATGCTGCCAAATATGAGTCACCATCTCCATGCTGCCAAGGCTGAGCCACCATCTCCATGCTGCCAATGTCTGAGCCACCCTCTCTGTGCTGCCAAGTCCGAGTTACTATCTTCCGGCTGCCACATCCAAGCAAACCAGCACCGGACGTTAAGAGACTTTACCAGTTCATAAGAGCCGACCTCCACTGGTTCCTGGCAGTCGTGCATTTAGGCCCCCTGTGGCTGTATAGGATTATAATATACTCTAGGAGTATAAGCAGCCTCCCAGAGCTGTCATCTCTTCTTCAAACTACACTAACCACTGGCTTTTTGGGGCAGGGCTCCTCGTCTCCAGTGCTTGACTGTCAGGCATCTGGGAGGAGGTGGACTGGCTCGCTCCCACCAGTAGGTCAATTAAGGCTTCTTTATCCAGTCCCTGGTAGATCAAGTTAAGATCTCTGGCTGTCTCCTGCAGACTGGATGCAGTCCAGTTTCTGTATTCACTCTGTGGTGGATCTCCATTGGGCTGCGTTCTGTTGATCCCACCGCTGTCACCAGTTGTGACGGGGTCCTTCTTCCATATTACACAATCAACAGAGTAAGAGATGGATGAACAATCCAAAGCATATTTATTTCATGCAATACAGAATGAGCATCAAATAATCCACCACACAGAGGGTAATATAGTCCAATAATAGCACAAATGTCCCGGGTATGAGCCACACTCCTCAAGCAGTCCTTCTCAAGGAAAATCGGGGTTTCTCACAGTCTCTCTAGGTTGCTGACCACTGCGTCAGCTTTTCCCTCAGGTTCAATCTTGCTTCTTCTCTCTTGAAGTTTCACCCAGAATGACTAATCCCCCAGGTAAGTAAAGAGTTTAGGTGGATCCCAGGCCCCCCTTCCCCGACCTAGTGACAGGAAAACTACAGGGGGTGATTACCTACTGACAATACAATACACACACAAGCAATACAAACAATGGACAGAGAACCAAGCCTAAAATACGAACCTAGACAACATGATACACAACCCCCAATATTCCACGATCACAGGGGCCATGTATCGTGAGATTTTGAATGCAAATCTCCTTCCATCAGCAAGGGCATTGGAGATGAAATGTGGCTGGGTCTTTCAGCATGATAATGATCCCAAGAACACTTTTTTTCCTCTACTGTATGTACAATGATGTTTCAGCCCAACAAAATTAACCTTCACCAGACACTATATGGTAAAGAAAAAAGTAAATACAGTGAGCACATGTCAATAAAATACATATAAAACAATATAGACTATCATGCATCAAATTATAATGCATAAAATATATGTTCACATACCACTGTTATGTCATTTATATACTGTTTTTGTTACTGAATTATTCTTCACTGTTTTCCTATTACCATTATTCCATATCAATAGGCGTCAAGGCCTCCTGGATGTTAATACAATATATACATTATAATATATTGGTTGATATTATGTATTGTTTTCCTTTTCACAGGTACATACTTTTTTTAAATCATGTAGTATCTGATGAAGGCCCGTGTTTACAGGCTGAAACGTCAAACTATTGGATTGCTGCAGAATAAATCTTTTTTCAAACCATAAATCAATCGGAGTACCGAGTACTTTTATACATTCAACTTAATATAAACAAGCCCCCTCATCAAGACCAACGGGAAAACCCCCTTGATGAATCGAGGCTTTAGTCTGATCCGGTAAAGTAGTGAAATTCTGAAACTTTATGTCAAGTATATCCAAGGTTGCACTGAATGATAATATCCTATATCCTTTCAAAGGCTATTCAAAATAAATACGCAGGGTCATGAGAATTAAAGCCCACTGGGCCCTACAGTAAATATGGAGAAGCGTGAAGCCAAGTGTGCTCATATTTAAAATGGAACTGGTGACCTGTTCATGCTCAGAGTTGCCATAAACATCGGAAAGGATACAGGTTTTCTCTGTAGTACCGAAAGAAATCATTTGTCAGCTTCCTGCACACAGGAAAACGCAAGAGGAAATGACTGAATATCTTTCACGCTTAGAGTAAGCATTATCCAGGAGTGCTTGCACATGGAAGATCTAAAGTGTTGCACGCATTGTTTAAAGGGCATCTGTCATCAAAACTTTGTATAATCAGTTATCTAAAGCTGGCCATCCCCCCAACAAGCACAACCACAAAGATGACTTTTTTATATATATATATATACCATTTTGGCTACATTTAGTCTTATGGCTCCAGTAGAATATTTCTTGCCTTGAAGTGACACCACTAGGTTAGACTGGAATCACACATGCCGTTTTTTCTTTGTAGCTTTTTGGTGCAGCATTGTATGTAGTTTTATTTTATACCAGAGCCTGGAATCGATTAAATATGTAAGGGTATGATAGCACAGGACTGATAAATCAGCAGTAGTGATGGGTGAACCCGCAGATATCCGGAAGCTCCAACCGGTTTTAAAAAAAAAAAAAAAAAACCCAATTTGGGCCCGGAATTAAACCTCGAGGTCTGCCTAATTGCTGATCCCCATATAAGTGTATGGGGACCTGAAATATTCGCTTTAAAAAGGTGGTAGACAGGGCTAAGGGGATTTGAGCAGGCGCCTTATACTTACTAGTCTCTGCGTGGCTGTAACACTTCTTCCGGGGCCGCTCATTATTCCTCATGCATATGCACTGCTTCCCCCTCCCACTGGCAGCGTGATTGGTTGCAGTCAGACCACGCTCCCACCCAATGTGACAGCGTGTCTGACTGCATGGAATCGCACACGCTGTGTGTGTGCTGCCCCCATGGAAGCAGCCGAGCTGCTCGTATCCGGGTTCTCAGTGGCTCGAGGGTCTCTGGACCCAGGGGTCATGCGGCCACTCAAATGAAAGGGGTATTTACAAGGGATTATAGAGTTCGTGATGCCACCCGTGGTGTGTGATAATTAGGAGGACCACCTCTGCAGTTGGGAGTACCCGAGGATGATGGAACGGGGCAGCAAGGTGTTGGAACCCTTCCCGGGTAGGGGGAATGCCCCGGGACTCGGTGTGAGGATAAGGTCATGGGATGCAGGGGGTTACTCTTTTACTCACTCAGTCCATTAAGCTGACACCAACAACCAGGTAAACCAAATCTCTGAACACCGCTGCTGCTGATGAGAGCTAGTTTGGGTCCCGTCCCCAATGGTGCTGCCTGGTGAGCCGTGACCTGTCTCCTGGCACTAAGTTTACTTTACTGGTGGTCCCAGTAGTGGGAAACTTGCCGGGACCCGCTCCCCACTGTGGCTAAGTGTGGGAGCTTGCTCTCAGGGCTCACGCTTGGGATTTTCTGGACCGTTTTAGGTAGAAAGTCCTATCCCCCTCGTTGCGCTAGTGCCCCAATTTTGGAGCGGTTGGGAATGAATCTTGAAGGCTCCATTCTCCATGGGTAAATTTACAAGTTGCATGCAGCTACTCCCTGACCTAGGGTCCACATACCCTGTTGTGCCTCGGTCCCGGACCGGTGATGATGCAAGGCAGCCGGCTGTCCTGCTCGACAGATCCAAGTCCCTTACAACGATCCCCTACGACCGGGGGTCCGACTCCTCTAGGCCCAGACCACCGTCTGCAACCTAGACAGTTTCTTTATGGGAGTCACCGCTCCTGACCTCCTCAGAGCTCCTCACAGCTCGAGGGCTACTACTCTTTTCACACTGACTACTACTACTGACTACACTCCTCATCTCCCCTCCTCAACCCCCCAGGTGGTTAACTCTATTCCACTCAGGCCGTCCACTGGTGTGTCTGGTGGGTGTGGTGCAGGGTGTATCTAGGATTTGATTTGCTGTTGTAGGCAACACCATATGGTTAAGGACCCATAACCAAGAGGGAGGTGGATACTGCTCGTGAGGGTAGATTGTGCAATACCCTGTGAGGTCCTGATAGTCCAGGGGCGTCACATGTGCGTCTCTATAGTGGTGTAAAAATAAATAAATAAGAAGAAAATTGGCATAGCATCCCCCCATATTATGATACCCAGCACAGGTAAAGCATACGGCTACAGGCTACAGCCCCCCGTCTGTGCGATTACCTTGGACCCACTAGAGGAAATAATTCTTGGGGACCACTATGCAGCAACATAGAAATAAATATAAGACCACCAATTGTGTGATAAAACATGCAAAAATCAGGGTGTAATACAAGGTAATGGAAGAGGAGAGGAAAAAGATCCGGCACAACCTCCTCTAAATTAAAAACATCCAAATTTTATTTGCGAATATTAAAAGGGTTCCATCCGTGAAAACAAAGAGGGGATATTAACCCATGGAAACTTAACGCGTTTCGGACTTCCACATTAAAACAAAAAAGAGTCCTTAATCATAAGTGAACCATGTATACCACACGGCTGCTAAAATAGACTGTTTCACTAGGCGGACACAAAGGAAAGGCTGGCTACCACTAATTGCAAACATCTGACAATGGGTGTTATCCAACATACATAATTACAAATGGGAAGTTAACCAGGTAACATGCAATTGTAAACCAAAGTAAAAATTGAATATATGCATATCACAAATAAATAAATAAATGAACATATACACCTATAATGTCGGTAAAATTACTCCGACCGATTATATTGCTCTCAAAAAGGAAGGGGGGAGAAGGGTGAAACCATATACATATATAATATATGAATAAATGCACACATGAACAAACAATCCGGTATAGAAGACTGCTCATATATGGGCATATAAACATATGGGCAAAAAAGCATGAAAAGGCATGTAATACAAGGTAATACAGTTCTTAATGCCCCTCCCCAGGGTTTTTCTCTTTTATCGCTAGAGTGGAGCTGATCATCTAAGGTCACTGACCTTACACTTATACTCTCCCAGCATTGTCTTCAGCTCATGGAGGACCTACTTTCCCTGCCGCGTTCTCATCACCTCCGCAGATCCGTGTTGCCTGCAGCAGTGCGTGATGAGGTTGCATCTTGAGCTGAGCTGCCCTGCACTGCTCCACTGACCCTGGTGCCAGCACATGGCTGGTTTGCATGCAAAGCACATTGAATGCAAATTAGCCATGTGGTAGTGCGGCTGTGAGGGGCCTGGCCGAGGCTTAATAAAGCGAAGTAAGTACCCCCTCTTCACTGGGTCCCATCAGTAAGGGCATTGTCGGCCCTGCCAGTGCCTGGGCCCACCGGAGGATCCTCTGGTTTTCCGGTGGGCCAGTCTGACCCTGGTTACAGGCATAAATCACTTTCATGGCTATTCTATTTTGTATGCATTGTACTTTACTTTAGTTACTCCTCCTACAGATAGATCTTTTTTACCTGATCCCTATAGTGACCATTAAATTATTATTGTTCTTAGATATTTTATTTGTTAACAGTAAAATTATATTGTTATTATAGGCAGTATTCTAAAGTTGTTTTTATTGGACTTATAGATATCAAATGACCAGCATACAATAGAGAAAGGTGGTTAATATTACTTTCTACTCTTGTAATTTTCTTTTTGCAATAAAGTGTTCTTACATTTCGTAGTTTAAGGAATGTAATAAGATTTTATGACATTTTATGTCCATGCAGGGAAAGATCACGGCCGCGCATAGAATTATCCGAAAATTGAATTAAAACTAAACTATAAGGAGAGCACTTTTTATTTTTTATATATATAGATATATATATATATCTATAGATATATATATATATATATATATATATATATATATATATATATATATATATATATATATATATATTGCGCTCATAAGAGATTTTTGTTATTGAATATTAAATATGGGAATTTTATATGACTTTAGTCCTACAGTTGGCACAATATGAATTGCATATCATAAATGCCGTCCATGAAATTTCTATTGAAACCATCAAAAGTGTTTAGAGTTAATTCGCTTAAAATGGAAATTTAAAAAAGCAAATCTTTAAGGGAACCAAGAAAAGCAAAAAATCCTTCATTACAACATGGTAAAATTAGCAATGTGGAAAATCATTACATTGCTCGTCTCAAAGGTGCCTAAACTGTAGAAACAGACGAGAAAGACTTGGGAGACCTCAAATTGATTATTCCCAGCCCCTGTCAGTATCAACTCCCTAGGGCTATAATCCCTTTCATTTGGACGGTGCTGCATCTGGTCCTACTCTACTCTGGGCAATCCGTCTGATGAAGGTCTAAATCAAAGATCGAAACGTTATGTTATGGATATCAGTTACCAATAAATCCAGTTATTTACCTTTCCTTAATGTGGGAGTGTCAGATTCATTTTTGTATAAACCTGCTTCAATCTAAGCTTTCCTTCCTAAATCATCTCTCCCTGAGCTGCTCCCAGAGGACAGTGTGCCGAGCATATAAGATCCAATGATGAGATGCAGTTGGCCTATCACAGTAATGCCAGTAGCCAACATGGCAGGAAATCCCTGTGAGACACCCCAGGGCTGTGGGGACTCGGTCCCGGGCCTTGAATCACAGGGACATGTCACGGGACTGGCCGATGCCCGGTTCCGTGACCCTGGGGGTCGCTTAAGGAAAAATGAAAATAATAATAATAAAAATAGAAAAATGTTTTTCGTGACGCCACTTGCAGTATGCGGCTAGGTGAGGTAAGCCGCCACTGCAAAATCTCTCACTGCTGAGGCTGGTGGTATTGAGCAGATTGGGTGTTATGGCCCTCCGCAAGTAGAGCTGGGCCCCAGGGGAGGATGATGGTGGTTGCAGTATCGTGAAAGTTGGTGACAGAGGTGCAGGACAAATTCAGACATCACAGGGGCTGCGGTTTAATTGTCTCTATCAATCTGGGCCTCAGGTAATCCGGTATTCCTTTTGTCCCAGTGCCGGTGTTGTGACCTGGTGAGTTTGACTTCCATGCACCTGTCTATAATTGGTGAGTCCCCGTGGCCTGAAGCATTTTGGGGCCCCCTCATGTTGTCACAGTCCTGGCCTGTATGGCAGGCAGCTTGAACTGGGTTGGACCTCTGTCACAATTCCTGTGTTCCCTCTTTGCTGCTGTGCCCCGGACACTAATGTTGATGAGGAACCTTGATGATTCCCGTGCCGAGCAGATTTATCAGGTGAGCTTGAAGCGTCTTCCTGAACTAAGGCTCTGCACCCCGCTGGTGCCTGGTCCCGTGAGTACTCACACCGTACTCGCCCAGCGACCGTACTCCTTTTGCCAAACAGACCACTTGACAATTTCCGACTGCTCACCGACTCACTATCAAGATGTCCATCTACTATCAAATGCACTGACTAGCCCCTCCCCCCTAACGGGTTTCTGACTAGTGGATTGGACAAGTTCCAACTATAGGAGGCCATCCATCAGACCCATCTCTAGTCTGTTACCCAGTCTGGGGAAAAGAGCAGAATTGTGTATGTTTGAATGGTATTTACTGGTACTGGTCTTCCAGGAACCTGAGGTTAGCACTGCACCTGTTACTGGGTGCAATTCCCTGTGGCACCTGACGCCTCAGGGGTGCCACACCTGCTTTTTTATTGGCTAGCTAACAGCCACAAAATATGCAGGGTGGGAACTCGGCCAAGTAACAAGAGTGGCCGAGGACCCAGATCCTTGATCGAGTATCCAGCAGTGCCGAGCAAGCTCGCTCAACACTATTATCTCTCTCCTACATGGTACTTTGCAAGATAAATTCTCCTGTGATGTAACAGAGCTAGTTGAACTTCAGGAATCATCTATACACAAGTGATTAACACCTGTAAATATGTTGGTCCCTCAGAATTACAAACGTATTAAAGGGAATCAACCAGCAGGATTTTCATATATAAAGTAAAGCCAGTTCAAAACTGGTGCTAGGATGCTGAATGTAAGCATAGCTTTTGTTCAGAGATTGGAGGTTTTATGTCAGAGATATGTGCAAGTAAAGTTCTAGCAATGCACTGCGATTTGATTGACAGGTGCAACAGGAAGGGAATATGTGGGTTTGGTCTTGCTATCTATTCCCACCCCTGTCTGCCTGCCTGGCCTTCCTCCCTCTGTCGCCATCATAGACGTTAATTCCAGTGCAGGCAGACAGAGAGGGGCAGGAATAGATAACAAGACGCGACCTGTATATTCCCGCTCCTGTTGCACCTGTCAATCAAATAGCAGTGCATTGCTAGAAATTTACTTGCCTATATTTCAGAAAGTATACATCCGATCTAACAACTAAAGCTATGCTTATATTCAGCATCCTAGCGCCTGTATAGCACTGGATTTACTTTATATATGAGAATCCTGCTGGTTAGTTCCCTTTAAGACCAAGACAAAAGGGCTAGATAAAGGTCTAAGAAGGTTTCAGGGACAAATGTTTCCATTTCCTTTTCATTGCCATAAAGTACTAAAAAAATCAGAAGAATATTTTTATATTGTTAACACATTCATACAATGCCCACAAAATAACACCATACTTATTCACAATAATACAGCAAAATAGTGAAAAATACAATAGCCAGTATGTTGTCTATTACTTAGAGTACTACTGTACATATCTCTTAATCAGAAGCCAAACAACCGTAAGCTAAAGTTTCTGTCTCATGTCTAACATATTTGGACACCTTTAGGGTATGTGCACACGTTGCTTTTTTTTCCGCGCGGAAAAAAACGCACCCTCTGGCAGAGGGGAGAATTGTAAACAATGCTTTTTGAGAAACAACGCATCGAAAACGCATGCGTTTTTCATGCGTTTTTCATGCGTTTTTGATGCGTTTTTCATGCGTTTTTTAGGTGCGTTTTTTAAGACTTGTCAGTGTTAATAAAGTTGGTTGAACACAGACCTTTGGAAAAAAAAACCTGTGATGTCATTTCCTTCTCCACATTCTGTTTGGATAAATGGGAGGGCTTGGAATGGAAGGAGCACCATTTGAATTTTGGAAAATTTGAAATAAACTTCACGCACCGAGCCCCTTAGGTACCTATACGTCAGAAAACCCCCACAAGTGACCCCATTTTGGAATCTGCACCCCTCAAGGATTTTATTCAGGAGTATATTAAGCATTTTGAATCCACAGCTACTTCACCCAAAATGTTGCTGTAGCAACAATATTCTCACTTTTAGGCCCGTTTCACACGTCAGTGAAAACACTGACGTTTTTCACTGGCGTGTAAAACACGCACATGTCCCTCCGTGTGCCGTGAATCACGGCACACATGGGTTGTCTAAGTGCAATCCGGGCTCCGTTCTCCGTGGCCCGTGATTGCACTTAGAGATTAACTCACCTGTGCGCGCTCCCGCTCCCCATGGTGCTGATCGCTCCCGCGGTGCAGCATCCAGCCGGCGCTGACCCCCGCAGCAGCTGCTTCCGGGTCGGCTGTGTCGTGCATCATGAATATGCGCGACAATAATGAGCCGGCTCAGAAGCAGCAGGCTGCACGGGCTGCAGAGGACATCGCTGGACGCCGGGTGAGTTAAAATGATTTTTATTTTAAAAGCACGTTTTTTTCTGGCACGTGTTTCACGGACCACACCACGGCGTGGTCCGTGGGACATCAGTGATGCCAGAAAAAAATGGACATGTCTCCGTGCGGCAATCACGCACACGCGGGTATGCCGCACGGAGACACGTGCAGTGAAAAATCACTGACGTGTGAGCAGACCCATTCATTACAATGGGTCTGCGTATGTCAGTGATTCTGGTATGTTTAAAAAAAAGCACAAACGTACCAGAATCACTGACGTGTGAAAGGGGCCTAAGGCTATGTGGCCATAATCCAGCGACACGGCGTCTAGTACACAGTGCCAGCCTTCCTGCAGCTGCCCATGCCCACGATTTGGGTTCAGGCTGCTGTGGAGCTCTATACTACCTGCAGAGAACACTCGTCTCCGCAGCATAAATTGACATGCTGAGGCTCGGGAAGCTGCGCTACCGGTCAGTTTATGCTGCGGAGAAAAGAAGCACAGTGGGCATGGGATCTCCAAAAATCCTTCCACTGTGCTTCTACTGCACAACGCAGCGTTATGGACGCAGGGAAAACACTCAGCGCCCATAACGCTGCAAACCCTGATTGTGGGCACACAACCTAAAAAGCGTCAATGGATGAATGGATGTCAAATATATATAACGTCCCACCCCCGCCTGCATATTCTAAGCTGGCACCTTTAGTACCTTTCATGTGGCACTAAAGGGTGCCTAGCTTAGTATTTATCCAATAAGGAAAAAAAAAAAAAATGAATAAAATGGCGTGGGGTCCCCCCTATTTTTGATAGCCAGTCAGGGTAAAGCAGACAGCTGTAGCCTGCAAACCACAGCTGGCAGCTTCATCTTGGCTGGTGATCAATTTGGAGGGCTCCCCATGTTTTTTTTTTTTATTTATAAATAAAGAATTAAAAAAAAATAACGTGGGGTCCCCCCAAATTAGATCACCAGCCAAGGTAAAGCTGACAGCTGGGGTCTGGTATTCTCAGGGTGGGAAGAGCCATGGTTATTGGACTCTTCCCAGCCTAAAAATAGCAGGCCGCAGCCGCCCCAGAAGTGGCGCATCCATTAGATGCGCCAATCCTGGCGCTTCGCCCCAACTCATCCCGCGCCCTGGTGCGTTGGCAAACGGGGTAATAAATGGGGTTGATACCAGATGTGTAATGTCACCTGGCATCAAGCCCAGCAATTAGTGATGTCACGGCGTCTATTAGATACCCGACATAACTAATTGACAGTAAACAAAAGCAAAAAAAGACAACAAAAATTTTTTTATTAGAAAAAACACTCCCCAAATCATTCCCTTGTTCTCCAATTTAATAAAAAAAATGGGTCCGCAGAAATCCATTTGGATGTCCCACGTCGGCTCTGGACCTTCTAGAATATGGGGGCACGTTCAGGGAACGTATCCCCCATTTTCTAGGAGGGCAGACCCTCCATTTGAGGAGAGTGGGTGCAAAAATCTGCACCCACTCTCCCCGGGTCACAGCTGCAGAGTGCCGAGCAGCCAGCACAGCTCACACTGAACACTGTGCTGGCTGTCAGCTGCTCTGCTCATGTGACCGGCCGGCGTCTGCTGTGAAGGAGGAGGGAGCCGCGGGGGATCAGCGCTGCGACCGGACAGGTATGTATGACACCGGGGGGGAATTGGGGTGAACGGGCAGGGCCTGGGTGCATTTTTCTGTCGCATGTCTCAAGGCACATGCGACAGATAACATAGGAGCAGGGCGGCCGGTGCGCTACTGTGCGCGCGGCCATGTTGGATTTTCGGGAGGGGGGTCGGGGTCGGGGCGGGCACTTTGGCGACACCGGGGGCTTTGCCAGGAAGTGAGGTCAACAGGAAACCTCTTGACCTCACTTCCAGGTAAATGCCTGCGTTCTGGCGTGCCGACAAAGCCCGCGGACCGCAACAAAAAAGCAGGTCCATGCGGTGTAGCTGCGTTCTGACCCCACATCATTGATTTCAATGGGGGAGAGAACGCAGCCACAACGCACAAAAGAAGTGACATGTTGCTTTTCTTTCCGCACCGATTTTTGGCATCCAAAACGCTGCGGAAAGAAACGCAGCATGTGCACTGATTTTTCAGCTTTCCCATACACTTTGCTGGGAAAGCTGAACGCATGCAATTTGCCACTGAAACGCTGCGGTTCAAAACGCAGCGTTTCCGCGGTAAAAAACGCAACGTGTGCACACAGCCTAATATAGACTGTCTTACTGTTTGGCCAATTAGTAGTAGAGGGGTTTTCTAAGTTTGTCAAAAATTTGACCTTCAAAAGGAAATCCCATAAGATAACAAAAGAACTAGTACTTATCCGATAAGTCTCCGCCACTGCATTTCCTCCGTTTGGCCTAATTTTTTTTCTACCTCGGAAAATCCCATTTCAGAAATCAGCTGAACACAATGTAGAATGTTAATTGCTTTTTTTTCTTCAAAAGAAACCAACAGTATTGTGTTTGCTCGTGTGTCACACACCTGTCCCAAATTCTGTTGTGTTCCATGTCACACTTTGCAGGTGGCTCAGGACGCTCCCATGTGTTTTCTGCATGGGCTTATATAAGGCTCATCAAGACACATACCTGGGTTTTAGCATTCAGACTTTACATAACGTATTTTCTAAATTACAAGACGTACTTGTACTTTTTTTCCCCAAAAACTGGGGGTAAAATGGGGGTGCATCTTACAATCCGGATATGGATTACCTGGGTGGCAGTGGCGGAGTGGGCTCGTAGGAGGCAGGGCCGGCAATACTGAGGGCTTGGAGGAGCAATGAAGCGGCTCAGGACGGTCACAGGATGGGGTGTCTTGGCGGCAGGTGCATTGATCTGACAGCAGGCTCCAATGAATCGCCCGTGGTTGACACGATGGACTTCAAGAAAATGGCCGCACAGGTGGTGCATGCACAGATTGATGCTATGGACTGTAAGAAAATGGCCACGGAGTCCTATCTGCACATGCGCTACCTCAGCAGCCATTTTTTTGAAGTCCATCTTGTCAACTGTGGGCAAGTCAACGAAACCCACAGTCAGATCAATCAATGGCACTCGCTGCAACACCCCATCCTTTAGTAACCCTCCAGAGTCGCTTCACTGCAGTGACCCTCTGCAGCCCATTGGCAGATCAATGGCACCTGCTGCCGCTGCCACACCCCCGAGCCCGCAGTATCCTCGACCCTCCTGAGCTGCAACACCCCTTCCTCTGAGCCCGCCGTAGCGCTGACCCTGCCTCCTGTGACCTTCCTGAGCCGCTCCACCACGGTGAGCATAAGGATTATGATGCACTAGGATTATAAGACGGACCTTTTCCTCCTCTAAATTTATGGTGCGTCTTATAATCCGGGGCATCTTATAAAATTGAAAATACAGTACAGTATATATATTTTAAACTTAGCAAAAAATGTTAAGTGGTTGTAGATTTTGCTCTGGAATCCTGGGCAATCAACATATACATCTGCAAAAATTGAGTTTTATTGTTTATTTTGACTTCTACATTGAAAACAATGAGGAAAATCTATGAAAATCACAACTATTGCTAGCGTCTAATATCAAATAGTGATTGACAAAACAGGTATTTCTTGAACACAAACCTGAAAGCCCAGACCATTGGGTACCAGATAAGAGCTGGTACAGTTTTCCTTCTTTTTTTATCTCTTTAATACCTATGAGACCTTTTACAAATAATTTTCCATCAACTAGACAATCCCTTAAGTCTTTGTTTTTCTAGGACAGCTGAACTGGGACCCAAAGGAGATTGGGTCTCTTCATAACTATATTTTAAAATGAAGAGATTGTATTACCTGGCCCTTATCCATGGCTCTAAGTGGCCTATATTCCCAGGAAGATAAAAGCTACGATTGTAGTAAGGAGCCAGGCTTACTATGGTGTATGAAGTATAGAGGTTGAGAGCAGAGATTCTACCTGCGGGATTGATGATTGACCTTGTTGGACATCAGCCCTTGGATGTGGCACGTATTCATTACAATGTGACTGACGCTTTAATAACATGTCCGTCGTATAGAGATAGAGTAGTTGCAATTGTGGAGCATGGAGCTATCAGATCCCTACGACACAATTCCGCCTATGTAGAGACTGAAGGATCTTCATCTCTCACATGACGATCTCAGATCACATGATTTGGCATTAAAGAGCAGCTTGGTAAGCAGTGTTGCAGTCAAGTAGGGTCATTAAGTATGGACCACTATGGTTACTTTATAATGTTGGGGTATTATACAGTGCTGTGTGTAGCACAGTGGGGCATTGTATTCTATGTGGAGGCACATATCCCATCATTTTGTGTGAGGCATTATAGTATGTGGGTGTTGTGGATGCATCATACTGAGTAGGATTATGGCGACATTATATTATGTGGGGTGAGGGGGCATCATTTTATGAGAGGGACTGTGAGGACTTCACACTGTGTGTAGGAGAGCTGCGGGGCCCTCTTAGTATGTGTGGGAGGCTCAATGCTATATCCGTGTGGTCATTATATTGTGTTGAAGGCTATTGTGGCATAATATTGTGTGAATACTGTGGAGGCATCATACTGTGTGGCATAATACTGTATGGGAGGCTTTGGGGGCATCAAACTGTGAGGCAAGAACTGTGAGGGTATTGTATAAAGAGGTGGGGCTGTTGCTAAGTTATGGAGGATTCTTGTTGCACCATACTCTGTGTAGAGTTTATTGTTATGGAGTCTGTGGTGTCACAATACTGTGTGCGGGGGGCTGTTATGGGTATCATGCAGTGTAGGGAGCTGTGGGGGCATCGCTCTTTGTGGAAGGTTGTCGGCATCATTCTGTGGGGGCTTCATGGTGTGTGATGATATCATAAGGTGTGGAAGTTGTGGGGATATTACACTGTGTGTGGAGTAAAAGTGCATCATTCTGTGTGGGTGGCTGTGAGGACTCCTAGTATTTGGTGTTGTGTTGGAGCATTATATAGTGTGGGGGGCTACATCAAGCAAGATATTGCATATATAGTGGAACCTCGGTTTATGAGTAATCTGGTGTGCGAGCATTTCGCTATATGAGTAAAGCTTGCTGTAAATTTGTAACTCGGTTTACAAGCAATGATTTGATGTATGAACAAATACTCAACGCACTCACTTCCAGCTCCGTACTTTCACGCGCTCTGACCCGCTCTTGCAGTCCACACAAACACGCACAAACATGCACACACACACACACAAACACACACATACACACATATTATGCTCACTTATCCTCCGTTCTCTCGGCAGCCTCTTCCCTGGTTCTGGCAGTCCGCAGGCATTTGGATCCGGTAACCATCACGACCGATGCAGGGACTGCCGCTGTCAGTGCTTACCAAAGGCAGCGCGCTGACCAATCAGAGGCAAGCGGCTCATGCCTTTGACATCAGCGCGCTGGCCAATCAGAGGTAAGTTGCTCATGCCAATGACATCAGCTGCTGAAGCGCTGACAGCGGCATCCGCTGCATCGGTCGCGATGGCTACCGGATCCACATGCCTGCGGACTGCAAGAACCAGCGAAGATGACGCCAAGGGAACGGAGGATAGGTGAGCATAATATGTGTGTGTGTTTGTGCATGTGTGGAATGGCACAATAGGGGACCAGGATGGGACATTGCTACAAGTTGTGGAATGAATTGTCAGAGTTTCAATTATTTCCTATGGGAAATTTTGCTTTGCTATATGAGTAACTTGGTTTACGAGCACACTCCCAGAACAACCAAGGTTCTACTGTATCAAGACTTCATGGCTAAGAAAGGCCAAAATTCTTTATCGCTAAAGCATGAATTTGTGGTTAAGTAGTTTTAAATAAATTTTAATTTTAAAAGTGGCGTGAAACAGCGTGGTTTGTGTGGTCAAAATTAACATTTTGCTAATAATTTCTAAATAAAATGTCCAATAGGATTACATGTTTCTTTTTGTAACCTGATATCTATTTGAATCGACTTTTTGCAATCAATTCCATTAAAAAGCGCAAACAATGACACTTTATTAAATATGTCACCATCAAAATAGACATATCCTCTGTTGCACAGTGACCTTTTAACATGGTCCATTTCCTCTTTCCACATACATCCTTCCTTTTGTCCATATTCTTCCTGGATCCTGCACTTCTGCATTTTATTTGATATACTATGTTTGAGTTTCTGTAATGTCCATTCATGAGAATATATAACAAGCACTAACCTTATCACATGAGCAATGCTAGTCCTGGACAGCGGCCAAGGACTGGAATTAGAACAATTTAATAAAGAAGAGCTGTATTGCTATATGGATAGATAATATACTGGACTATGGGTAATTCAGCATAAGTTATGAAAATAAGTGACACTCCTTGTTTGGAAACAATCTATTAGAAATTGCAGATGGCCATGATGGTGTCTTCACACACAGTATTTTTATTGCCATTTTTGTCAATTTTTAACTGCATAGATACATTTTGCACCCCTAATTCCAAGGACTGGAATTAGGAACAATTTAATAAAGAAGACCTGTATTGCTATATGTTACGGGGGGCTGTCTGATAATAACCGAAAGGAGTATCAGACAGTCAGGGTCCACCGTGCAAAGACTCTGCTGCAGACTATGGCAGAGTGCAATATCTCTGTTAAACTCAGAGGAATATAATTAGTAAATAAGGCAATTCCTCCCTTACTTGGAGGATGTGTGGAATGATCTCTGTTAATAATCACAGAGACAAAGGCAATGTGTGCGAAATGGCACCTACCTAGGTCCGCTCTTCTAGTGGTGCAAAAGAGACGAACAGCAGCGTAAGCCGCACAAAGCTCCTACCTGCGTTCGCTCCACTAGTGTGCGAGGACACGAACCACTAGATATGGCACCTGCCTAGGTCCGCTCTTCTAGTGGTGCAAAAGAGACGAACAGCAGCGTAAGCCGCACAAAGCTCCTACCTCTGTTCGCTCCCCTAGTGTGCGAGGATACGAACAACTGCCAGACGCAGTATAAGGAACGTTACCCTAGCGGCAACGTCCACCTACGAGTAGAATCACAAGGCCCAGCCAGACCATGTGCCTCAGGCATCTGCCTATGTCCGCTCCCCTAAGAGGTAAGGATACGGACAGCAGCCGAAGCTGTAAGGTATAAGAACGCTACCCTGCCGGTAGCGCTCACCTAGCATAGACAGAGGAATGCCTAGAGGAACGCGCACAGAGCGTCTACTCATATGCATGAACCAAGAGGACTGAGCACCATGCGGCGTGTGTCAGGGTCTTATATAGACTCTGTGCCTCATCCAAGATGGAGGACACTAGAGCCAATCCGCTGCCAGAACGACAGGAGTGACGTCATGCTGGCCTATCACCGAGCAAGACGTCACAAGCACATGACCAGTGACCAATCGGCATAGAAGGTGTCAGAGACATGTGACCTCGTGTCAGCGATGATGTCACCCGCACATGTGCAATGGCTCCAAGATTGGACTTAGTCTCCGGCGCTCGCACATGTGCAGTAGCAAGAAATCTGGACTTAGTCTCCAGCGCTCGCACATGTGCAGTAGCAAGAAATCTGGACTTAGTCTCCAGCGCTCGCACATGTGCAGTAGCAAGAAATCTGGACATAGTCTCCAGTGCTCGCAGCAACCGTAACAGTACCTCCCCCTCAAGGGCCCCCCTCCAGGCGACGCAGGTAATCGGCAACTAAGTCGGGAGCATGGACAGCCTCCTCAGGCTCCCAAGAGCGATGTTCCGGGCCATAGCCCTCCCAATCTATCAAGAAGAACCTGCGCCCTCTAACCATCTTAGAACCAACTATGGCTCGTACCTCATAGCTAGAGCGAGAGGAATCAGAGGCAGGAGAGTGCACTTCACGAGCGTGAGGTAAAATAGCCGGCTTTAGCAGTGAGACATGGAATTTGTCATGAATCCTAAGATGGACAGGTAACTTCAATTGATAGACTACAGGATTTACCTGTCGAAGAACCTCATAAGGACCCAGGAAGCGAGGAGCAAATTTGACAGAGCTCACTCTAAGTCTCACGTGTTTTGCAGAGAGCCACACAAAGTCCCCTGGAGAAAAGACAGGAGCCGGGCGACGAAACCGATTGGACACCGTCTTCATACGGTCCTTAGCTGCTTGGATCGACTCTTGAGTCCGATCCCAAACCTCTCTGGCATTAGTTGCCCAGTCGGCCACAAGAGGAGGAGGTGCAGCAGCGGGAAACGGTACCGGTACCCTAGGGTGTTGCCCATTATTGAGTACGAACGGTGTCTGCCCAGTGGCCTCAGCCAGCGAATTGTTAAGGGCAAATTCTGCCCAGGGTAGGAGGGAGGACCAGTTATCGTGGTTCTCAGCAACAAAGTGTCGAAGGTATATAATCATAGATTGATTGGTACGTTCAACCAAACCATTAGTCTCCGGATGGTATGCCGAAGAGAGATTCAACTCAATTTGCAGAAGGCTACAAAGATCTCGCCAGAAACGGGAAGTAAATTGCGGGCCTCTATCACAAATGATACGATCTGGCATCCCGTGAAGCCTAAAGACATGCTTGAGGAATAGTTTGGCTAGTACCCTGGAAGATGGGATTCTCGATAACGGTACGAGATGAACCATCTGGGAGAAATGGTCCGTAATGACCCACACAAATCTATGTCCCTGTGAACATGGAAGATCACCCACAAAGTCCATGCCTACCACCTCCCATGGTCTATCTGGCACTGGTAAAGGATGCAAGAGCCCAGCCGGTCTCTGCCGTAATGGACGGTTGCGAGCACACGAGTAGCAGGAACCGACATATCTCTTGACGTGGCTGGCTAAGTGTGGCCACCAATACCACCTCTCCAGTAACTCTCGTGTCCGCCTAATACCAAAATGCCCACCCACCTTTGAGGTGTGGGCCCATGACAGTATATCATTCTGTCGATCAGGCGGAACAAAGGTCTTGCCCGGTGGGATTTGGTCTAACGTCACAGGGGAGAGCGTATGAAAAACCCTGGAGGGAAGGATAAGACGAGGTTCGTCAATCTCTTCCTGGGTAGAAAGCATAGAGCGAGACAGGGCGTCTGCCTTGTTATTCTTACTCCCAGACAGATAGTTGATGGAGAAGTGAAAGCGGGAGAAAAACAAGGACCAGCGGGCTTGGCGAGGATTCAGACGCTGAGCGGTTTGTAAGTACGTCAGATTCTTATGGTCTGTATAGACCTGGAAAGGATGTTTCGCTCCTTCCAGCAAGTGACGCCACTCCTCCAAGGCTAATCTCAAGGCGAGCAGTTCCCTATCCCCAATGGTATAGTTTCTCTCTGCCGGTGAAAAGGTTTTAGCAAAGAAGAAACACGGCCTTTTTCTACCTGCACCGTTCTTTTGATACAAGACCGCACCAGCACCCACTGAAGAGGCATCAACCTCTAAGAGGAAGGGCTTATTCTCATCGGGTCTTTGAAGAACGGGAGCAGTTGAAAAGTGTCTTTTTACTGCCTCAAAAGCCTCAGATGTCTCAGTAGACCAGGCTTTGGGATTAGCACCTTTCTTAGTCAAGGCCACCAAAGGGGCCACCAAAGTAGAAAAATGGGGTATGAACTGCCTGTAATAATTTATGAATCCTAAGAAGCGTTGCACCGCCTTCAAGGAATGAGGTTCGGACCATTGCAGGACAGCAGAGAGCTTCGCAGGATCCATAGCCAGACCCTCTTGTGAGATAATGTAACCCAAAAAAGGCAATGAGGACTGCTCGAATACACATTTCTCGAGTTTAGCAAACAATGAGTGCTCCCTTAAACGGGAAAGGACACGAACGACATCCTGACGATGAGTCTCCAGATCAGGAGAAAAAATCAGGATGTCGTCCAGATACACCACTACTGAGGATAACAGTAAATCCCTGAACACATCGTTTACGAAGTCCTGAAATACTGCAGGTGCATTACATAACCCAAAAGGCATGACGAGGTATTCATAGTGACCGTCTCGGGTGTTAAAAGCGGTCTTCCATTCGTCACCCTTTCGAATTCGTACCAAGTTATACGCACCCCGCAGATCCAACTTCGTAAAAACTTGAGCTCCTCTCAGTCTGTCAAAGAGCTCCGAAATTAAAGGTAATGGGTATTTGTTCTTTATTGTGATTGCGTTGAGACCCCTGTAATCTATGCAGGGACGCAAATCACCCTCTTTCTTCCGAACAAAGAAAAACCCAGCTCCCACGGGAGAGACAGACTTACGAATGAACCCCTTCTCTAAACTCTCTCTTATATAGGTCGACATGGCCTCCGACTCAGGTATCGACAGGGGGTAAACCCTGCCTTTAGGTGGAACCGAACCTGGGATAAGGTCTATGGCACAGTCATACGGCCTATGGGGTGGAAGAACTTCAGCACCCTGTTTGGAGAACACGTCAGCGAAATCCAAATAGGGTGTAGGTATGGGAGAGAGATCAGTTGATGCAACCGCAACGACCTTAGGTGGTAAGGGAAGACATCGGGACTGACATTTCGAACCCCAACTAATAATGCTGTCAGACTCCCAGTCAATGTGAGGAGCATGAGTCCGAAGCCATGGAAGACCCAGAAGGATGTCGTCTATACCCTCAGGCAAAACAAGAAAAGAAATCTCCTCTATGTGACCCTGAGACAGGGAAAGGCGCAAGGGAACTGTCCTCAATGTAATGGAGTCAGACAACATAGTTCCATTAACAACACGGACAGGAATAGGCGCCTCTAACATGATAGAGGGAATATTGTGTCCCTTTACAAATCCTGAGGACACAAAAATCCCGTCAGCTCCGGAATCCACAAAAGCCATAATAGGCCATGTATTCTCAGATAACGAGAGCTGACCTGGGATACAACACTTAGAGGGTGCAGAAGACGTCTCTAGTAACCCCCCTCTAATGGTTACTAGGCCAGGGAGTTTCCCTGACGACTAGGACACTGGAATAGCCAGATGCTTAGGGCGTGAGGAAGAGACCTCGAGTCTACGTTCCTTATGGCGTACATCGATCCTCGTTGCTACTGTGATCAAGTCCTCCAGAGAAGCAGGGACCTCACGAGTAGCAAGGGCATCCTTGACATAGCCTGCCAACCCTCTCCAGAAGATAGGAATCAACACCTTCTCTGGCCAATCTAGTTCTGCCACCAGAGTTCTAAAAGCAATGGCATAAGAACTAGTGGATAACGAACCCTGAGATAGATCTAACAGTCTCAGGGCCGCATCATGGGTAACCTGCGGACCCATGAATACCGCTTTAAGAGCATCAAGAAAGTCTTGATGTCTCAGAGTAACCACATCAGAGCGCTCCCATAGGGGAGTCGCCCATTCTAAGGCTTTGTCCTGAAGTAAGGAGATGATAAAGCCTACTCTGGACCTCTCCGTAGAGAAGCGAGAAGAGTTGACCTCTAGGTGTATCTGACACTGACTAATGAAACCACGACATGATCTGGCATCGCCAGAATATCTGTTTGGCAGAGCAAGTCGAGGATCATGTGCAGATGTCACCATGGTCTGAGGTTTATCCTCTATACTCTCGAGCCGTGACTCAAGTACTTGTATGTAACGGTGTAACTGCTGATATTCTGCCATAACTGCCAGACCCTTGGCTCAGTCCTAATGTTACGGGGGGCTGTCTGATAATAACCGAAAGGAGTATCAGACAGTCAGGGTCCACCGTGCAAAGACTTTGCTGCAGACTATGGCAGAGTGCAATACCTCTGTTAACTCACAGAAGGATATAATAAGTAAGTAAAGCAATTCCTCCCTTACTTGGAGGGTGTGTGGAATGATCTCTGTTAATAATCACAGAGACAAAGGCAATGTGTGCGAAATGGCACCTACCTAGGTCCGCTCTTCTAGTGGTGCAAAAGAGACGAACAGCAGCGTAAGCCGCACAAAGCTCCTACCTGCGTTCGCTCCACTAGTGTGCGAGGACACGAACCACTAGATATGGCACCTGCCTAGGTCCGCTCTTCTAGTGGTGCAAAAGAGACGAACAGCAGCGTAAGCCGCACAAAGCTCCTACCTCTGTTCGCTCCCCTAGTGTGCGAGGATACGAACAACTGCCAGACGCAGTATAAGGAACGTTACCCTAGCGGCAACGTCCACCTACGAGTAGAATCACAAGGCCCAGCCAGACCATGTGCCTCAGGCACCTGCCTATGTCCGCTCCCCTAAGAGGTAAGGATACGGACAGCAGCCGAAGCTGTAAGGTATAAGAACGCTACCCTGCCGGTAGCGCTCACCTAGCATAGACAGAGGAATGCCTAGAGGAACGCGCACAGAGCGTCTACTCATATGCATGAACCAAGAGGACTGAGCACCATGCGGCGTGTGTCAGGGTCTTATATAGACTCTGTGCCTCATCCAAGATGGAGGACACCAGAGCCAATCCGCTGCCAGAACGACAGGAGTGACGTCATGCTGGCCTATCACCGAGCAAGACGTCACAAGCACATGACCAGCAACCAATCGGCATAGAAGGTGTCAGAGACATGTGACCTCGTGTCAGCGATGATGTCACCCGCACATGTGCAATGGCTCCAAGATTGGACTTAGTCTCCGGCGCTCGCACATGTGCAGTAGCAAGAAATCTGGACTTAGTCTCCAGCGCTCGCACATGTGCAGTAGCAAGAAATCTGGACTTAGTCTCCAGCGCTCGCACATGTGCAGTAGCAAGAAATCTGGACATAGTCTCCAGTGCTCGCAGCAACCGTAACACTATAGTATAGACTATACTGGACCATTGGTAATTGTCAGCATAAGTAATGAATAGAAATGAAACTCCTTGTTTGGTAAGAATCTATTAGAAATTGCAGATGGCCATGATGGTGTCTTCACACATAGTATTTTTGCAACATTTTTAGTGGCGTATCTTGTCAATTTTTAACTGTATAGACACATTTTGCACTCTTCTTTATAAATTTGGTACATCTCAGGGCTAAAAATTTAAATCCACACATTCTATGAGTTGCTGCAGATTTCCTCTATAAGGGGGAGCTAGCATGGCATGAATGATGTTCCTGTAGCAGCAGGTCTCACTCTGCGGGCCTCAGGCCATCCATTAGTTACATGGACAGCTATTTATCCGAATGGCCATCAAGCAATGCTACAATTTATTTGCATCTTCTGTGAGGTTTTCATTACACATTGAGCTTTTTTGTCATTTAAGGTGGCTTTACACACTACGATTTCGCTACAGCGATCTCGTTGGGGTCACGGATTTTGTGACGCACATCCGGCCGCTGTAGCGATCTCGTTGTGTGTGACTCCTAGGAGCGATTTTGGATCGTCGCAAAAATGGCCAAAATCGCACCTCGTTGACATGGGGGTCCTCTCCCAATTATCGCTGCTGTCGCTTGGGCGAAGTTGATCCTTGTCCCTGCGGCAGCACACATCGCTACGTGTGATGCCGCAGGAACGAGGAACCTCTCCTTACCTGCCACACGCCAGCAATGCGGAAGGAAGAAGGTGGGCGGGATGTTCGTCCCGCTCATCTCCGCCCCTCCGCTTGGGCGGCCGCTTAGTGACGTCGCTGTGACGCCGAGCGAACCGCCCCCTTAGAAAGGAGGCGGTTCGCCGGTCACAGCGATGTCGCCGAGCAGGTAAGTATGTGTGACGCTGCCGTAGCGATAATGTTCGCTTCGGCAGCGATCTTCACATATCGGCATAACGATACGGGCGGGTGCTATCACACTCGCCATCGCTAGTATCGGCTAGTGATGTCGCAGCGTGTAAAGCCACCCTTACTTTCTTGCTAGTAAAAAACCATCATGTTATTTTCCCTGTAGAGAAGTATATTGGAAAATTCATAAAAACAAACAAACACAGAACTGGCTTGAGCATATCTTGTTTAAAAAGACCAAAAAAAACCAAAACAACAGACCAGTGATAGAATATACCCCAAAAGGATGAAAAACACAACACCAAAAAAAGTTGACTTGCTGACAACAACGGTCTTATTCACAAGTGATTGTTTATTTTAAATCCACAAAAAAAAACAAAACGCCCTGATTCATCACAGCAATTACACCAAAAAACTGTCATAAATCACTTTAAAAAGTTCAAAAACTTTTTGAGCAATGCAGCATGGCGTTCCTCAAAAGGTTTGCTACTTTTGTCATTTTCACTCCAGTTTTGGACAGTGATGTGACAATGGCACATCTCACCTGCTTCATGACAAGTGGTGTCCTTCTTTGCCTCTGAAATCTTAGTCCAGTCTCTGATTTGAGTAAAGTTTTCGGTGAGGCGCATAGAATGTGGGGCAAGCGGGAGGGCGTCCTTGTGAAGGGCAAGTTTCTGTTTTCTCATGCCAGCACAAACTACAGGTTCCTAGCTGAGTGATATATAGAAAGAGTCCAGCTAACCCTCAAAAGTGCATTTGATGTCTGAGTTTTAGCCTTTGTATTTTCTATTAAATATATTTTCTTCACACCGTAGAGGTGGTATTTTTTTTGCCTTCTTTGCTTTTGTAGCTGAGTGTATGGACTTGTGTCGAAAACATGTGTCAGACCCCTTATGAAGGTGTGCTGGGGTGGGCACATTTCTAGGAGACTGCTGCATATACTTACTCAGGTATATATGTGGAACATAGCACTAAACAGCAGCAGCACTTAGGGATCTGAGAACTAGTAACGTATAGATCACCTCCCTTAAGGGGAGGGTATCTTAAATACCCGATGCCTTTCAGCCATAGGCCAAGAGGACCGTCTGCATTAGGGCATACTGGCATTCTAAAACAAGGTACAGAGACCACCTGGGAGGTCTGTGCAGCCTGCGCAGGCCCGGGCCGTAGCAGGAACCAAGGATGGGACAGTCACTGCTGAGCGGCCAAGAGGTGGAGTGTTCCGACATCTCCGCTGTGGGAGTTGAGCAGGAAAATCCGTGTCTGGCACTGACCGCAAGTGATCTAAGGAGCTTTATGCTGAGAACAAGGCTCCATAGGATTCGAAGGACATCACGGGACATTACACCATTAGATTACTTCAGAACTTTGAGGATTCTTTAAAATTAATAATTGGTAAACGAGGGAGTGTGGGGGAGTCTTTATTCAAATAAACTATTTTGCCCTGTGTGTTTTTTTACTTTACACTTACCGGGTTAGTAATGGGGTGTCTTGATAGATGCATCTTCATTACTAACCACTTGGCTTGATGCCAGCTGACATTACACAGCTGACATCAACCCCATAAATCATCATACCGATTGCCACAGTACCAGGGCAACCATGAAGAGTGTAGGCTAAATGCTAGAATTGGTATATCTAATCGGTGCACCACTGCACCACTCTAGTTGATTGACAGGTCTCTCTTGAGTGTGTATATAGGGGAGGTCTCACATCCGTCTATATCCCTTTGCCTGATCTTCTAACTATAGTTTCACAGAAACACTTGAGTATTTCATTGTAAATTATACCAGGCTGAAAACATACCTGGCTTAAGCTGGGTTTACACACTGAGACTTTCTAGCGATCCAACCTGCGATCTCAACCTAGCCGGGATCGCTACAAAGTCTCTGGTGAGCGGTCAAACAGGCAGACCTGGCCAACGACCTAACAGCGATCCGGACCTGCAGAGCGACTAGCTGGTCGTTGGGGACAGCAGGTGAACTTCACCCGACTTCATTTAATGCCGCGCGGCTCTGTGTGCCGTGTAAATAAATAAATAATTAAAAAATCCGGCGTGCGGTCCCCCCCTATTTTAATACCAGCCAGATAAAGCCATACGGCTGCAGGCTGGTATTCTCAGGATGGGGAGCCCCACGTTATGGGGAGCCCCCCAGCCTAACAATATCAGCCAGCAGACGCCCAGAATTGCCGCATTCATTAGATGCGACAGATCTGGGACTGTACCCGGCTCTTCCCGATTTGCCCTGGTGCGTTGGCAAATCGGGGTAATAAGGAGTTATTGGCAGCCCATAGCTGCCAATAAGTCCAAGATTAATCATGTCAGGCGTCACCCCGAGATACCTTCCATGATTAATCTGTAAATTACAGTTAAAAAACACACACCCGAAAAATCCTTTATTAGAAATAAAAAACACAAACACATTCCCTCATTACCAATTTATTACCCACAACAAAGCCCTCCTTGTCCGGCGTAATTCACGGTCCTCTAGCGTCGCATCCAGCTCTGCTGCATGCAGGTGACAGGAGCAGCAGAAGACACAGCCGCTCCTGTCACCTGCACGCAGCTAATGAAGAGAGCCGTGTGATCGGCTGAGCTGTCACTGAGGTTACCTGGATCCAGCGGTGGCCGCGGGTAACCTCAGTGACAGCTCAGCTGATCGCGCTACTCACCTCATTTGCTGCGTGGAGCTGACCGGAGCGGCGAAATCGGGAAGAGCCGGGTACAGTCCCAGAACTGTCGCATATAATGTATGCGGCAATTCTGGGCGGCTGTTGGCTGATATTGTTAGGCTGGGGGGCTCCCCATAACGTGGAGCTCCCCATCCTGAGAATACCAGCCTGCAGCCGTATGGCTTTATCTGGCTGGTATTAAAATAGGGGGAACCGCACGCCGGATTTTTTAATTATTTATTTATTTATTTTACTGCACAGTATAGACACGCCCACCGGCTGCTGTGATTGGGTGCAGTGACACAGCTGTCACTCAGCGTGTGGGCGTGTCTCACTGCAACCAATCACATTTGCCGGTGGGCGGGGAAAAGCAGGGAATACGAGATTGTTTGATGAGCGGCCGGCTTTTTCAAAAAAGGAAAAGCCGCTGGATCAGAGTGAACGCCGTGCAGCGCTGGGGATCGGGGATCGGTGAGTATGAGAGAGGGGGGGACACTTCAGTCACTCGGGGGATTAGCGGTCACCGGTGAATCCTTCACCGGTGACCGCTAATCAGGACGCTACACAGACAGAGCCGCGGAGTCGCTGCAAAGTCTTCACACACTGAAACTTTGTAGCGATGCATGCTGCACAGCGGGAAACAAAGGACCTAGGAATGGTCCTGAACGATTTGTAGCGATCACAACTTCACAGCAGGGGCCAGGTCGCTGATAGGTTTCACACACTGCAATGTCGCTGGGGAGGTCGCTGTAACGTCACAAAACCGGTGACGTTACAGCGATGTCGTTTGCGATGTTGCAGTGTGTAAACCCAGCTTTACAGGTTCCCCTTAAATGTCTAATTTGATGAGTAGCTGACTATCCTAATACTGTAGAGTCGAACTGCAGTGTGGGTATTTAGGCTTTTTTTGACAAGTATATCAAATTTAAACAACATTTATAGGGTTGACCCTTATTTTTCAAGACTTCTGCCCTTCACCATGGCAGCTTGATACCACCATCTGGGCCAAATTCTGACATTTATCACAATTTCTGTGTTTCTGTTTGTCCACCCGCTTTTTGGAGATTATAATTTTACTTATTAATACAGCGCTATTAATTGCCCACAGCTTCCCAATGGGATTGAGATCTGGAGGGTTTCCTGGCCATGGACCCAAAATTTCAATATTTTGTTTACCGAGACACTTAGTTATCCCTTTTGCCTTGCGACTTGGTCTCCATCATACTGGAAAAAGCCTTATTCATCACCAAATTGCTCCTGAATCTTTGGGAGAAGTTAGTCAGTTCAGGAAAGATAATTATGAATGTTATTCTGAGATGGATTTGCAGAGTAAGAATCTCTTTTGTTTATGTAGAAATGGCTTCCTTGTTATCTTGTGTGCCAAATGTAAATGTAATTCTAAAACATATTTGAGTGATTAAAAATAATCATGTTTGGAGATGTCATTCTGATTGACAGCCAGATTCCTGCAGTTAGGCAGCGAGGAGCTGGCTGTCAATCAGTATGATATGGGTAGTAGTGCCCCTTTGACAGAGCAGAGTGGAAGAGAAGGAGCTGCTCTGTTGGCGTGACAGCACCAGAAGCAGAAGAATCTCTGGAAGAAGTGGTTTGTGACCACTCTGAGCTGGAACAAATTGTCACAGGGTAGATCAGGCAGGTAGCTAGCAGCCACCTTCTAGTAAGTTCATAGCCACATAGCAAAAAACAAAGTCCCGGATAATGTAAGTCCTGTATTCCATATCGGACATTTATGACATATACACACCATATGACACCTCTTCGTTCCCATCCGTGCAAGGTAGGGCACCATTCTTGTGATGTAGATCTCATATAACCAAAATAAAGGATAGTGTCACAATCTGCTTCTAATGTTCAAATGTAAAGAGCACAGCCAACCCTTAAGGCCGCTTTACACGCTACAACATTGCTCAAGTGATCTCGTTGGGGTCACGAAATTTGTGACGCACATCCGGCCGCTTTAGTGATGTCGTTGCGTGTGACACCTATGAGCAATTTTGAATCGTCACAAAAAATGTTCAAAACCGCTAATCGGTGACATGCCCCCCTAATCTCAATTATCGTTGCTGCTGCGTGTACAATGTAGTTCGTCGTTCTTGCGGCAGCACACATCGCTATGTGTGACACCGCAGGAACGAGGAACCTCACCTTACCTGCGGCCACTGGCAATGAGGAAGGAAGGAGGTGGTCGGAATGTTACGTCCCGCTCATCTCCGCCCCTCCGCTTCAATTGGGCACCCAATTAGTGACGTCGCTGGGACGCTGAACGAACCGCCCCCTTAGAAAGGAGGCGGTTCGCCGGTCACAGCAACGTCGCTACGCAGGTAAGTAGTGTGACGGGTCTGAGCGATGTTGTGCGCCACAGGCAGCGATTTGCCCGTCTCGCACAACCGATTGGGGCAGGTACGCACGCTAGTGATATCGGTAACGATATCGCAGCGTGTAAAACGGCCTTTACAAACTAAATCTACCTGTTTTAGAAGATAAATATTTTAGAAGATACATTGTACCAAATCTTCTGGAAGTGAGAGTTACAGTGCCTACAAGTAGTATTCAACCCCCTGCAGATTTAGCAGGTTTACACATTCGGAATTAACTTGGCATTGTGACATTTGGACTGCAGATCAGCCTGGAAGTGTGAAATGCACTGCAGCAAAAAAGAATGTTATTTCTTTCTTTTTTTTTTTTAAATTGTGAAAAGATTATTCAGAGGGTCATTTATTATTCAACCCCTCAAACCACCAGAATTCTGTTTGGTTCCCCTAAAGTATTAAGAAGTATTTCAGGCACAAAGAACAATGAGTTTCACATGTTTGGATTAATTATCTCTTTTTCCAGCCTTTTCTGACTAATTAAGACCCTCCCCAAACTTGTGAACAGCACTCATACTTGGTCAACATGGGAAAGACAAAGGAGCATTCCAAGGCCATCAGAGACAAGATCGTGGAGGGTCACAAGGCTGGCAAGGGGTACAAAACCCTTTCCAAGGAGTTGGGCCTACCTGTCTCCACTGTTGGGAGCATCTTTGGTGCCAACCACACACGTGACGTTTGGAGACTGGATGGCACTGCATACGACCCCAAGAATACCATCCCTACAGTCAAGCATGGTGGTGGCAGCATCATGCTGTGGGGCTGTTTCTCAGCCAAGGGGCCTGACCATCTGGTCCGCATCCATGGGAAGATGGATAGCACGGCCTACCTGGAGATTTTGGCCAAGAACCTCCGCTCCTCCATCAAGGATCTTAAGATGGGTCGTCATTTCATCTTCCAACAAGACAACGACCCAAAGCACACAGCCAAGAAAACAAAGGCCTGGTTCAAGAGGGAAAAAATCAAGGTGTTGCAGTGGCCTAGTCAGTCTCCTGACCTTAACCCAATTGAAAACTTGTGGAAGGAGCTCAAGATTAAAGTCCACATGAGACACCCAAAGAACCTAGATAACTTGGAGATCTGCATGGAGGAGTGGGCCAAGATAACTCCAGAGACCTGTGCCGGCCTGATCAGGTCTTATAAAAGACGATTATTAGCTGTAATTGCAAACAAGGGTTATTCCACAAAATATTAAACCTAGGGGTTGAATAATAATTGACCCACACTTTTATGTTGAAAATTTATTAAAATTTAACTGAGCAACATAACGTGTTGGTTTGTAAGATTTATGCATCTGTTAATAAATCCTGCTCTTGTTTGAAGTTTGCAGGCTCTAACTTATTTGCATCTTATCAAACCTGCTAAATCTGCAGGGGGTTGAATACTACTTGTAGGCACTGTATTTATTCTGCTGCTGATATTAATTTTAAAATAAAGTAAAATATCTTTGTATTTGCAGGAAATTAGTTTGTAGGTCCTTCCAAGTCTGGTCAGCAAACATCACATTACTGGTAGAGATCCATGGGCTCTTTTTTATTCTTTTATCTCCACCGCAAATCTCCATTTTTTTGGTTCATACCACAAACACTTTCCAGATGTGGATCATTGCTTATCTAAAAATTGGATTATCTCTTTATTGTGGTGAAGACCACGGGGGAACACTATTCTCCTTAAGGAGACTTTGCAAGCCAGTCTGGCTGCCAGGTAAGGGGACTTATAGCTGCAATGCCCCTAAAATTCCACGGGGGAACACTATTCTCCTTAAGGAGACTTTGCAAGCCAGTCTGGCTGCCAGGTAAGGGGACTTATAGCTGCAATGCCCCTCTGGGAAATATTCAAATTGTCAATGCAGCTATAAGTCCCCTTACCTGGCAGCCAGACTGGCTTGCAAAGTCTCCTTAAGGAGAATAGTGTTCCCCCGTGGTCCCCACATAGCTTTCTCATGAGCCAGATCAGACACCCCCATACTTTGCACTGACGAGGGGCAAGCACCCCGAAACACCGTGTCTGCAAATTGGGATTCTGATCTGGCTTATATATCCTGAGTCATATTGCAAAGGATTGTCAAAAATCCACTTGTGACTTTTAGGATCGCTACTTCCAATAGGTGGCGCTGTGCTAGAGTTTGTCTCCTTTACTGGAGAGACAATTTGAATATTTCCCAGAGGGGCATTGCAGCTATAAGTCCCCTTACCTGGCAGCCAGACTGGCTTGCAAAGTCTCCTTAAGGAGAATAGTGTTCCCCCGTGGAATTTTAGGGGCATTGCAGCTATAAGTCCCCTTACCTGGCAGCCAGACTGGCTTGCAAAGTCTCCTTAAGGAGAATAGTGTTCCCCCGTGGTCCCCACATAGCTTTCTCATGAGCCAGATCAGACACCCCCATACTTTGCACTGACGAGGGGCAAGCACCCCGAAACACCGTGTCTGCAAATTGGGATTCTGATCTGGCTTATATATCCTGAGTCATATTGCAAAGGATTGTCAAAAATCCACTTGTGACTTTTAGGATCGCTACTTCCAATAGGTGGCGCTGTGCTAGAGTTTGTCTCCTTTACTGGAGAGACAATTTGAATATTTCCCAGAGGGGCATTGCAGCTATAAGTCCCCTTACCTGGCAGCCAGACTGGCTTGCAAAGTCTCCTTAAGGAGAATAGTGTTCCCCCGTGGAATTTTAGGGGCATTGCAGCTATAAGTCCCCTTACCTGGCAGCCAGACTGGCTTGCAAAGTCTCCTTAAGGAGAATAGTGTTCCCCCGTGGTCCCCACATAGCTTTCTCATGAGCCAGATCAGACACCCCCATACTTTGCACTGACGAGGGGCAAGCACCCCGAAACACCGTGTCTGCAAATTGGGATTCTGATCTGGCTTATATATCCTGAGTCATATTGCAAAGGATTGTCAAAAATCCACTTGTGACTTTTAGGATCGCTACTTCCAATAGGTGGCGCTGTGCTAGAGTTTGTCTCCTTTACTGGAGAGACAATTTGAATATTTCCCAGAGGGGCATTGCAGCTATAAGTCCCCTTACCTGGCAGCCAGACTGGCTTGCAAAGTCTCCTTAAGGAGAATAGTGTTCCCCCGTGGAATTTTAGGGGCATTGCAGCTATAAGTCCCCTTACCTGGCAGCCAGACTGGCTTGCAAAGTCTCCTTAAGGAGAATAGTGTTCCCCCGTGGTCCCCACATAGCTTTCTCATGAGCCAGATCAGACACCCCCA
Source organism: Anomaloglossus baeobatrachus (assembly GCF_048569485.1). Lineage (NCBI taxonomy): Eukaryota > Metazoa > Chordata > Amphibia > Anura > Aromobatidae > Anomaloglossus > Anomaloglossus baeobatrachus. Next base: position 60,205,432 of record NC_134356.1, read on the forward strand.
TACTTTGCACTGACGAGGGGCAAGCACCCCGAAACACCGTGTCTGCAAATTGGGATTCTGATCTGGCTTATATATCCTGAGTCATATTGCAAAGGATTGTCAAAAATCCACTTGTGACTTTTAGGATCGCTACTTCCAATAGGTGGCGCTGTGCTAGAGTTTGTCTCCTTTACTGGAGAGACAATTTGAATATTTCCCAGAGGGGCATTGCAGCTATAAGTCCCCTTACCTGGCAGCCAGACTGGCTTGCAAAGTCTCCTTAAGGAGAATAGTGTTCCCCCGTGGAATTTTAGGGGCATTGCAGCTATAAGTCCCCTTACCTGGCAGCCAGACTGGCTTGCAAAGTCTCCTTAAGGAGAATAGTGTTCCCCCGTGGTCCCCACATAGCTTTCTCATGAGCCAGATCAGACACCCCCATACTTTGCACTGACGAGGGGCAAGCACCCCGAAACACCGTGTCTGCAAATTGGGATTCTGATCTGGCTTATATATCCTGAGTCATATTGCAAAGGATTGTCAAAAATCCACTTGTGACTTTTAGGATCGCTACTTCCAATAGGTGGCGCTGTGCTAGAGTTTGTCTCCTTTACTGGAGAGACAATTTGAATATTTCCCAGAGGGGCATTGCAGCTATAAGTCCCCTTACCTGGCAGCCAGACTGGCTTGCAAAGTCTCCTTAAGGAGAATAGTGTTCCCCCGTGGAATTTTAGGGGCATTGCAGCTATAAGTCCCCTTACCTGGCAGCCAGACTGGCTTGCAAAGTCTCCTTAAGGAGAATAGTGTTCCCCCGTGGTCCCCACATAGCTTTCTCATGAGCCAGATCAGACACCCCCATACTTTGCACTGACGAGGGGCAAGCACCCCGAAACACCGTGTCTGCAAATTGGGATTCTGATCTGGCTTATATATCCTGAGTCATATTGCAAAGGATTGTCAAAAATCCACTTGTGACTTTTAGGATCGCTACTTCCAATAGGTGGCGCTGTGCTAGAGTTTGTCTCCTTTACTGGAGAGACAATTTGAATATTTCCCAGAGGGGCATTGCAGCTATAAGTCCCCTTACCTGGCAGCCAGACTGGCTTGCAAAGTCTCCTTAAGGAGAATAGTGTTCCCCCGTGGAATTTTAGGGGCATTGCAGCTATAAGTCCCCTTACCTGGCAGCCAGACTGGCTTGCAAAGTCTCCTTAAGGAGAATAGTGTTCCCCCGTGGTCCCCACATAGCTTTCTCATGAGCCAGATCAGACACCCCCATACTTTGCACTGACGAGGGGCAAGCACCCCGAAACACCGTGTCTGCAAATTGGGATTCTGATCTGGCTTATATATCCTGAGTCATATTGCAAAGGATTGTCAAAAATCCACTTGTGACTTTTAGGATCGCTACTTCCAATAGGTGGCGCTGTGCTAGAGTTTGTCTCCTTTACTGGAGAGACAATTTGAATATTTCCCAGAGGGGCATTGCAGCTATAAGTCCCCTTACCTGGCAGCCAGACTGGCTTGCAAAGTCTCCTTAAGGAGAATAGTGTTCCCCCGTGGAATTTTAGGGGCATTGCAGCTATAAGTCCCCTTACCTGGCAGCCAGACTGGCTTGCAAAGTCTCCTTAAGGAGAATAGTGTTCCCCCGTGGTCCCCACATAGCTTTCTCATGAGCCAGATCAGACACCCCCATACTTTGCACTGACGAGGGGCAAGCACCCCGAAACACCGTGTCTGCAAATTGGGATTCTGATCTGGCTTATATATCCTGAGTCATATTGCAAAGGATTGTCAAAAATCCACTTGTGACTTTTAGGATCGCTACTTCCAATAGGTGGCGCTGTGCTAGAGTTTGTCTCCTTTACTGGAGAGACAATTTGAATATTTCCCAGAGGGGCATTGCAGCTATAAGTCCCCTTACCTGGCAGCCAGACTGGCTTGCAAAGTCTCCTTAAGGAGAATAGTGTTCCCCCGTGGAATTTTAGGGGCATTGCAGCTATAAGTCCCCTTACCTGGCAGCCAGACTGGCTTGCAAAGTCTCCTTAAGGAGAATAGTGTTCCCCCGTGGTCCCCACATAGCTTTCTCATGAGCCAGATCAGACACCCCCATACTTTGCACTGACGAGGGGCAAGCACCCCGAAACACCGTGTCTGCAAATTGGGATTCTGATCTGGCTTATATATCCTGAGTCATATTGCAAAGGATTGTCAAAAATCCACTTGTGACTTTTAGGATCGCTACTTCCAATAGGTGGCGCTGTGCTAGAGTTTGTCTCCTTTACTGGAGAGACAATTTGAATATTTCCCAGAGGGGCATTGCAGCTATAAGTCCCCTTACCTGGCAGCCAGACTGGCTTGCAAAGTCTCCTTAAGGAGAATAGTGTTCCCCCGTGGAATTTTAGGGGCATTGCAGCTATAAGTCCCCTTACCTGGCAGCCAGACTGGCTTGCAAAGTCTCCTTAAGGAGAATAGTGTTCCCCCGTGGTCCCCACATAGCTTTCTCATGAGCCAGATCAGACACCCCCATACTTTGCACTGACGAGGGGCAAGCACCCCGAAACACCGTGTCTGCAAATTGGGATTCTGATCTGGCTTATATATCCTGAGTCATATTGCAAAGGATTGTCAAAAATCCACTTGTGACTTTTAGGATCGCTACTTCCAATAGGTGGCGCTGTGCTAGAGTTTGTCTCCTTTACTGGAGAGACAATTTGAATATTTCCCAGAGGGGCATTGCAGCTATAAGTCCCCTTACCTGGCAGCCAGACTGGCTTGCAAAGTCTCCTTAAGGAGAATAGTGTTCCCCCGTGGAATTTTAGGGGCATTGCAGCTATAAGTCCCCTTACCTGGCAGCCAGACTGGCTTGCAAAGTCTCCTTAAGGAGAATAGTGTTCCCCCGTGGTCCCCACATAGCTTTCTCATGAGCCAGATCAGACACCCCCATACTTTGCACTGACGAGGGGCAAGCACCCCGAAACACCGTGTCTGCAAATTGGGATTCTGATCTGGCTTATATATCCTGAGTCATATTGCAAAGGATTGTCAAAAATCCACTTGTGACTTTTAGGATCGCTACTTCCAATAGGTGGCGCTGTGCTAGAGTTTGTCTCCTTTACTGGAGAGACAATTTGAATATTTCCCAGAGGGGCATTGCAGCTATAAGTCCCCTTACCTGGCAGCCAGACTGGCTTGCAAAGTCTCCTTAAGGAGAATAGTGTTCCCCCGTGGAATTTTAGGGGCATTGCAGCTATAAGTCCCCTTACCTGGCAGCCAGACTGGCTTGCAAAGTCTCCTTAAGGAGAATAGTGTTCCCCCGTGGTCCCCACATAGCTTTCTCATGAGCCAGATCAGACACCCCCATACTTTGCACTGACGAGGGGCAAGCACCCCGAAACACCGTGTCTGCAAATTGGGATTCTGATCTGGCTTATATATCCTGAGTCATATTGCAAAGGATTGTCAAAAATCCACTTGTGACTTTTAGGATCGCTACTTCCAATAGGTGGCGCTGTGCTAGAGTTTGTCTCCTTTACTGGAGAGACAATTTGTGGTGAAGACAAATTTTTATTAATAAACTACAATAAAATTCTTTTGCTGCAAGATCAACTATGACCTTAGCATTTCTGAAGAACATGGAACAGAACTTCACAATTAGTTATCATTTAGACAATTCATTTTCTTCTTTGTCATCTTGATCTCTTCTCTTTTTTTCCTGTTCCCTAATATTACCTCTAGAACAGGAATGTTACTCATAAATATGTAGTGAAGTATATTTGTTAATAATAAATAAGGAGAACTGTAACTCCGGAGTCCCTGCACTATCCCACTTCCTCCAACCGGCAAGGATGCCAACGTACTCACCACTGCCGCCCATTTCCCTGCTCCTTCTCTGGTGTCCATGCGTCAGGCCTGCACACATTGCACAGGTCTTTTGGCAATGTACTTAGGGCGTGCCCAGTCCGTGGCGCTGTGGGTCCACACCCACTAGTGTACAGTTTGCTAAAGGTCATGGAACCTTCTGACTCCAATGCTTCTATGCTCTTTGAATTGTTTCAGGAGATGACCTGCTACGGTGAATAGCGGGATAAAATCATGACCTTCCTGCAGTTGGTGAACACCCGGTTGAAGTTTCTGGCTCTGGCTGCATTTCTTTCACCAGTCCATGCTGTAGTAACTTCAGCAACGAATACTCAGCCAGCAACCCTTTTACCAGGAGTAGGTCTGCATCTGTCTGTTTCAGCACAATTTGATGGTGACCCTAAACTATGCTGAGGGTTCATAAATCAGTGCACTGATATAAAAACACATTTAGATATCTCGAAAAAAGGAAATACATGAAAAATGATATTGCAAAAAACTGCTATGAATATTTGAAAATAGTAGAGATATTTAGCAAATGTATTGATCGATACAAATGAGCCCGAAACCAACCACAAGGTAATCTATAATTTTTCGGGTACCTAACCTTAGTGCTTCTCTATATGCTATTAAAAATCTGCAAGTGTGGGCAGACAGGCTCCTGGCTATATAGGATCATGAATAGAGTCTGATAATAGGGTGGGGTTCTGGGTTCTCAGTCAGAAGAAACTGCTTACTACTCAGAAAAAAGACTGACATTCAGAAGTACCAGCAACGCAATGAAATGTGTCATCTTACTCAACCTATCCACAACCACCAAAACCACAATTTTTCTTGAAGACAATGGTAGGTCAGTAATGAAATTCATGGATAAATATGTCTATGGTCTATACGGGATAGCAAATGGTAGGAGAGATCCCGATGGATGGGTGTGGATTACCTTGGAATGTGAGCAAATACTGCAACACATAGTTAACCACATCCTGATGCAACCTTGGCCACCAAAAATGACAGGAAGGGAGGTCCGAGGTTGCTTTACTACCTGCATGACCCACAAGTATAGAATTGTCATGTTACCCAGTTAGTTTATGGTGCAAATTGGTTGGCATGAACAACCTCCCTGAAGGGCAAGAGGCTGAGGAGTCCCCCTGAGCCTCCAACACCTCCTCCTGCAGGTCTGGGAGCAAGGCTGAGACGACCACCTCCTTCTGCAAAATAGGTACTGGGGTCACATGACTACTACCACCAGGGAAGCTGCGGGATAATGCATCCGCTTCAATATTTTTAATCCCTTGACTGTAAATGACAGTAAAATTAAACCTGATAAAAAACAAAGACCATATAGCCTGCCTGGGCTTAAGATGTTTGCAGACTGAAGATATGATAGTTTTTTTATGGTCTGTGATTACCATAATGGGATGAACTGCCCCCTCCAGCCAATGGCACCATTCCTCGAAAGCTAACTTATTTACCAAGAGCTCTCTATTGCCAATGTCGTAGTTTCTCTTGGCCGAGGACAATTTCTTGGAAAAGGAAGCACAAGGACCATTTACCAGGAGATGGACCTTGTGACAACACAGTCTCAACTCCCACCTCAGATGCACTGACCTCTACAATAAAAGGCTGCGAATGATCAGGCTGACTGAGTATAGATGCAGTGGAAAAACATCTTTTTAAAGAGGAAAAAGTCAGCTGGGCGGAGTCCAACCATTTAAAGAAATCTGTCCTTTTCTTTGTCATGTCAGTGATAAACTTTACAATTAGCACATAGTTCTGAATAAATGTCCGGTAAAAATTTGTAAACCCTAGAAAGTGCTGTAATGCTTTCAGGTTTTCTGGACAATCCTAGTCAAGTACTGCACAGACTTTCTTTGGATCCATCCAAAAACCCGAAGACAACAACAGGTACCCCAAAAATTGTACCTCTTGGACAGCGAAAACACACTTCTCCAGTTTGGCATACAGTTTGTTATCTCTAAAATTTGTAGTACCTGTTTTACATGTATCTGATGTGTTTCCATGTACGGTAAGTAGATCAAGATATCGTCCAAATAAGCCACTACAAACATGCCCACTAAATGGGGAAAAATATAATTCACAAAATCTTGAAAAATGGCAGGGGTATTAGTGATACCAAATGGCATGACCAGACTTTCAAAATGTCCCTCAGGCGTATTGAAAGCTGTTTTCAATTCATCCCCTTCTCTGATTCTAACCAGATTGTAAGTCCTCCTTAAAGGGAACCTGTCAGGTGCAATATGCACCCAGAACCAGAGCAGTTCTGGGTGTATATAGCTAATCCCTGCCTAACCGTCCCTGTATCTAATAGCATCGATAAAGAGATCTTTAGAAAAAGGTTTTCTAAAAATCTCATATATGCTAATGAGGCCAGCAACTAGTTACAGGGGCATTAGTTCCCCCGATTAGCCACCCTCTTATAATGTTAGTTAGGGGCGTGCTAACATGCTATTCAATGCAGCATCATCAGTGGTGATGAGAGTACCTGAGTTGGCAGTGAACGCTGAGCTGAATGCCTCACACTTCCGGTTATGCACAGTATGAAGCCGGGTGTACGCGTCCCGGGTTCAGACAGGTCTAGTATGCATGACTAGATATGTGGGGCATTCAGCTCGGCGTTTGCAGGATAGTAACATGATAAGTGGGTGGCTAGTTGGGGGAAGTAATGGCCTCAAGACTAGTCGCTGGCCTCATTAGCATATGATATAAGATCTTTAGAAATACTTTTTCTAAAGATCTCTTTATCTATGCTAGTGTATACAGGGACGATTAGGCAGGGATTAGCAATATGCACCCAGAATTGCTCATGTTCTGGGTGCATATTGCACCTGAAAGGTTCACTTTAAGTCCAACTTGGGGAACCACTTATCTCCCACACTCTGCTTGAATAAATCCAGAGGGAGAGGATAAGGGTCTCAGATGGTAATCTGATTAGATTCCCAAAAATCCACATCACAGCCAGCAGCTGACTGAGATATGTGTGATACAGTTCTTGTGCGTTGAAAAACAGATCTCAGGGAGCTATATATTTTCTGCAGCCTGTAATTACACATAATCAGGACAAGCTATCCTTTGAATTATACCGGGGACACCATTTTGTATTATTTTCGGAGAAACCCTTTAAATTTGGCCATAAACATTAGACAATATTTTCTATGTCCCATTAATTGCTGTAGGATCGTCCTAAAATCTAATGACTCTGTGCTGTGGAAATAACAGGGATCTTGCATTGTAGTATAGCTATTTTATGGTATGTGGAGAAACATCTTCGCTATGCAACTTTGAGGTTTATTAGCTGTCAATTCTATGTTAAAAAATGGGATATAAATATCCCAATATATATAACAAAAAAGAGTGGTACATACGAGAATGTGCTGTATCTAGGAAAGGATTTCACAGGTCAATTGCTAAGCTTTATCATTACGATAACATCCACTTCCTATGTCTATTCCCTCTAATAGGACTATTGTACTTCCTGCTATTCATCTGTTTTTAATATGAAATTATACATCATTCTGTTCCCTTAGTTCTGGGTTGAGTCACATTAACCGAAGAAGCCATCCATTAATATGGACATCAATGAAATCTATTATCTGCGATATCTGCTGATTTTCAGTTCCCTTTCAGAAATAATTAATTCAGTTTGATCTTAGCATTCATGCTGGGAGTAAAACCTTCAATATATTAAATTATTTCTCTTCTTTGGGTGTATACTGCATATGTGAGGAAGTAAGTGGTGTAATGGAAAAAATGGTCCTGCAAATGATAGGAAATTGTGTAAGGTTAATGAGAAAATAGACAATGGAGCACAGAAAAAAACAACTTTGTCTAATACTACATTAGAAGTATTTAGTGAAATGAGTATGTGGGATTATTCAGTGATACATTTATATGTAAATATTCTATAATTCTATCAGTCCATTAATTTTTTAGGTTTCATACAATTTACTTAAATAGATATTCCATTATCAGACATTTCTGTTCCCCTGGGACCTGCACCTACAGTATATTGAGAACAATAGTGTCCCATTTTGTGTTTGTTATCAGTGGAGAAGTAGTAGCAAATGCGTTTCTCCCTGTGAGCAAAATACACTCCTTCTATGCCATTGGAACTACAAATTAGTAAGATTTGTTTTACAAGCGCTTGGGAAATCATTGCAGCACACACAGTTTGTGGTGTACTGAAAGTTTCTGCTTTATTCCATTATGTGACCAGTTTATATAGTATCCTAAACAAAGAAATAACTCCTCAGAATTATGCACCAAGAAGAGCCGCAGGGGTGTGTATAGAAATGTGAAACTTCCCCGCCCATCAATGTTAGCTAAGCCCTATGACATCATTCAGTTATAAGACAAGACGGTTTCTATAAGAACATAATGGATTGTATTCTCTCACATGCCCTATTAAATTCTATGGGAGTTCAGAAAAGAGTCAAGTAAGATTGCCCAAATATTTTCATATCTTCCATAGAAGTCAATAGAGAAAGTAATGAATTCAATGCCACCTCACCAGGACCCAAGGTCTCATGAGGTCGGACCACTCATCTATCAGAAATGTATGTAATATCTTGTGGATGAAATAGGAATAACGCTTTAAGTCTGGCCCCATCTTCATATAAAAATTGTCTACGTAAAGGTTGAGCGGCTTTGTAAATCTATTGTGTTACTAATCTTGTAGTGAACCTAAAATTACATTAAAGGTCAATGCTGAACTTAAAATTCTGAAGACTTCAGAGCTCAAATTTCTCAACATTTCTTGGCAACATATTCTTTACAAAGAATCTTTTGAAATTCAAATTTGCCGACTTCACCAAATTTTCCAGAGTCTAACATCAGATTCTGGGACAGAGTTGACTTTCAATTCTATATAAACAGGCTCATGGCACAGATGCCTTGTTGAGACTCCATTAATTTACTGTCAGTTTTCAGGGTGTGTGTGTGGACACCCTTGTATATGAACCCAGTCTGAAAGTATTTAAGGGATCCTATGACTCCAGTACCCCTACTTCATCTCTTTGCTATATATTTCTTTATCTCCCCTGAGGACGAAATCCTTAGGGAGTGTTGTTAGTGGGATAGACCACACTTGGCTACTGTCCTTGGAGACATTGCATGGGGCACGACAGGAAATTTAGGGATACCTGTCTAATCACTGTCCCCTCCCGAAAATATGGGAGGCTTCGCTTGAAGACATCAATGGTGAGACTGAACCCCATTTTTTCAATCGCAGTGCTTTATTTTGGGGCACCTATTTATTGTCTTGTGTTGTGTCTGTGATGGTCTAGGCTTAAGGCCCCATTACACGCAACAACATCGCTAACGAGATATCGTTGGGGGTCATGGAATTCGTGATACACATCCGGCCTCGTTAGCGACGTCATTGCATGTGACACCTACGAGCGACCGCTAAAGATCAAAAATACTCACCTAATCGTTGATCGTTGACATGTCCTTCATTTCTCAAATATCTAGAAAATCGGAGAACAAGAGTCAAAGTGACAAAAACTAAATTATTTTATTATAATTATTATGAGCAACCAGCAAAGAAAGGGGATAAAAACACAGAGGGATGTGGTACGCAAAACAGAACAGCAAAAAGAGTCATGAAGATTTTTCAAAATAGGACAGATCCACATACATGCACATCATGAGGGTAAGGTGTTGGGGTAAATTTCATAGGGCTATATATAAAGTGTAAGTGCATACAATAAATATATAAACAGGTCCCCCCCAAACCCTCTTATATCAGAAAGGATCAGGTCAAATTAGCAAAATGACAAAAGGTGGTGATATAAAGTGGCCAGTGCATCTAAAGTGGCCAGTGCAAAGTCCTGATTGCGTAAAGAAAGCTCCCCCATACCCCACCTACGTATGTTTCGCCTCTTTGGGATCAAGTGCCCAAATCCGGCTTCCTCAGGGAGGGAGAAGGCAGCGCCATGCTCGTTAGTGCCAAGGGCTTATTAAGGTGAAGTGCCCATTCATTAGCTTCCGTGCACGTCACTTCCTCAAGTGACGCGCACATACACCCAGCGACGTCATGGTGCGGGCAGGCCAGCAGTCGGGTGGTAATGCGCACGTGCAGGAGCGGGGACGCGTCATCCTGCTGCCGCGAGAGCGCGGCCACCATAGCGACGGCAAGTGCGCGAGCAGCAGGAGGGCATGGGCGCAGTGCGCGTACAGAGGCATGTAAACACCAAAGGACCTGCACTGCAAGCTGGACCATAACATTCTAAAAGGTCATTTAGAAATTTCAGAAAAACAGATATACACCACACAAAAAAAATAATATAATAATTTCTGGTTCAAAGGTTGTATCCAATATTCTTGTATCTTGATTGTTATGATAAAATGGATCCGTGGGTATAATTCTGACAGAACAATGAAAGTCCAAGCCAATTCACAAAAGGACAAGTCCAGGCAGATGAGATACTAAAATGTATACAGAAGCATGGAAATTACAAAAATGGGCCAAAAAGAGCATATATAGACTTGTATAAATATATTGGCGAAAAAACGCACGAGCTTGGTGGTGAAGAGAAGAAAAGGGGAAAGCATGAAAGTGGAAAAGATATATTAAAAACAATACCAGGATAAAAACAAAAACACAATCCCTAAGAGAATTATAAAATCAACCCGGCGATAAGAAAACAAAGGACCATATATGTCAGAGGAATGGGGCGAAACTTATTGTTTCATTAAGTCTTTTTGGGACCAACGTGTCCAAACAGTGGATCCAACGTGCCTCACATTGGGCTAGTTTCTTTTTAAGGTTCCCGCCCCTGGATCCACTGTTGAACATGTCAATGCCCCGCACCTCCAACAGGGTGGAATCACAATTGTGGTGGGCCTTAAAGTGCCGCGGCAGGGTCTTGAGCTATGTATTATCATTAATTGATTTAGATGTCTCAATGTCACGGACATGCTCCCTGACCCTAATGCGGAGCTCACGGGAAGTGAGCCCCACATAGATCAGGGAGCATGGGCACACTGCAAAATATACCACATGTGTGGAATTACACGTGATATATTTCTTAATTTGAAATGTCTTAGTCCCATCAGATGAAAAAAATGTCTTGCTGCGGACTACGTTTCTACAAGCCAAACAGTGGCCACATTTGTAACAACCCACCGTTGGGCCCCCGGTGCCAAATGGGTTGCGGACAAGGGTGACTTAGTGACTCACCACCAGCATGTCCCTCAAGTTTTTGGCACGACGAGCTGTGACTAGTGGAGACTGCGGAAGGAGGTCCGACAGCACCGGATCCGACAAAAGCACTGGCTAGTGCTTATTCAGAACCCCCCATACAGCATTCCACTCGTAATTATAAGTGCCAATAAAATGCAGTTCAGGCTCCGAAGGATTCCTCCTAGGCGTATATGAGAGCAGCTGAGATCTAGGGGTATTCCTAGCACGAAGGTAGCCCCTTTTGATGGCCCGATTGCTGCAGCCTCGATCCTCGAAACGGCGCCGGAGATCGGCTGACTAATGTTCAAAGGCGGTTTCTGACGAGCAGATTCGCTTCATCCTTAGGAACTGGCCAGTTGGAACGGCCCGGATTGTGGAGGGGGTATGAGCAGAAGAAGCATGCAGCAGCACGTTGACTGATGTATCCTTCCTATGAACGTCGGTCTGTATGACCCGTTCAGGACCGACTAGGATCTTGATGTCTAAAAAGTCAATGCAGCTGCTACTATGCTTATATGTTAAATTTGTTGTTATTTAGCTCCCCCATGAACATCTCAAGCTGCTCCACCGTACCCTGCCAAAAAATTAAAATGTCATCAATATACCTTAGCCAGCACTGCACATGGGCCTGGCCCTCGCACTTCCGTCACCGAACTCCAACCTCTCCCAGAAACCTAGAAAGAGATTGGCGTCAGAAGGTGCACAGGCCGCGCCCATCGCAGTGCCACGCCCCTGAAGGTAATATCGATCATTAAACACAAAAAAATTGTGGATGTGGGCAAAGTGGAGCAACTCGAGGATAAAATCCCCCATCCTGCCGCAGCGACTATCCATTTCCAGGAAAAAGCAAACCGCCGCCAGACCGTCCTCATGCCGGATGCTTGTATACAGACTTTCAACATCGACTGTAACAATCAAAACGTCATCTGCCGGCAACGAGGTGGGCGTGTCGTTAATGCGGCTGGTCTTCTATTGGTGGGCCGCTGTGATGGTGCATGAACCTCCCCCTTAAAAAAGAGGTTGTTAGCTGCCCACAGCGACGTCGCTAGGTAGGTAAGTATGTGTGACGTGTCCTAGCGATATTGTGCGCCACGGGCAGCGATTTGCCCGTGATGCAAAGACGACGGGGGCGGGTGCGATCGCTAGCAACATCGCTAGCGATGTCACTGTGTGTAAAGCAGCCTTTAGCCTCCAGATTTTATCTGATCCAATAAAAGCTATATTTTAACCAATACATTTATATCTGATCCCTACTGATCCTGCCAAACACATGGGCATCAGAAGGCTTGATTGACTCAGGTGGGACAGAGACCTCTTTAACATATGTACAGTCAGGTTTTTTTTCATTCTAGCAGTGTTTTAGTAGCACGGTTGTGCTGTCTGTTCATATAGGCCTCTTTTGTAAAACGGTTAGTTTGCTATTTGCTGAACCAGTAAAATTTGCTAACTTAAGATATTATCATATCACAGATGTAGGAATCTTTGCTGATCTAACATGGTATCCGATGTTATGGAAAGTTTTATTTCATCTCCTATGAGAGCGACCATGGCTAAACCTCTCCTGATGTTGTCATCCGCATCTGTTCCCAAGATATTTACATCTGGGAGTAGCCACCACTAAGGAGGCCTCGATTTAAGTAAATTTTAGCTAGGGAGAGCTGAGAAATAACTCCCAAAAGACAATGATGATACTACAGAAAAGACATAGCCCTGATATAAAAGGAGACAACTAGGAATCTACAACCTGAACCCGGAGGTTAGAACTCAAGGAGATGTTTGTGATACAATCGAAATCTGAGGCCAATAGACTTTGCGGGAGAGGCCACTTCTATGAGAATATCTGAAAAATAATTACCTTCCTGGAAGGATAGTCACAGTTTTTAATACAGACTGAAAACCTGTAACTGTATGAATGCTCTTTGAAGGGGTTGTCCAGGTTTTTCACAAAAAACTGCAATCATTCTTTGTGACTGCAAACTTGTGAATCCTCACATCATGCGCAATGATAGGATTGTCCAGCGCCAGCGGCGAGACCAAGCGGTCATGTGATTGCAAGTATGTGATATGCATACTCCCGACCACATTCCAACTAGACGTGTGAGCCCCTGCTGAATCCACTTGTGTTGAGTGAGTCCGCAAACGTCTAATCAGAATGTGGCCAGTACATCTAATATATAAAGCTGAGTGTATGTGTGTGTGTATGTACAGTATGTATGTATGTGGGTATGTCCGCTAAAGGAATCCGCACCGTCGCATTTACAATCACAAAATTTTGCACAGACACCTCATGTGACTCAGGGAACGTCATAGACTATGTTTTGCTAAGAAAATTTAACCCTGCTCTTTACAGTTAGGCTATGTTAACACAGTGCTTTTTTGGTAAGTTTTTGCTGCGTTTTTTAGCTGCAGATTTGCCTTGGTTTTATGCAAATCCATACTAATAAAAAGCTGCTTTTTACAGTACCAGCAAAGTCTGAGATTTCTGAAATCTCATGCACACAAACACATCAGGTTTTTTTCTGACTGTTTTGTGAAATAACTGCGTTTTTGGTCATGTTTTTAAAGAATGAGCATGCAAATTCTTTGTTGCAGATTTGCTGTGTTTTGTCATTGATACAACCAATTTTGTAGAAAAAAGCAGCAAATCCGCACCAAATCTGCAGCAAAAACGCCACTACAAAACGCATGAAAAACGCACCATAACGCACCAAAAACACAGATGACTCAAATGAGATTTCCTGCTACAACTTCAGGTTTTGGTCAGGAAAAAAAGCTTATCAAAAACCCTTTGTGAACATTGACTTACTCTTCAAAAAACCTGCCTCCATTAAAGTGAATGGAGCTAGGAACTACAGGTTATTAATAGGAGCTGTGATTGGTTGCTATAGGAACGAAGGACATTCATAGTATAAGACGCTTATGTGTGAGGTAATATGATGTCAGTGGAGAGATAGACACAGACAGACACAGACTGAGAGACAGACAGAGACAGACAGACAGGCAGACAGAGAAAGAGGCACACAGGGAAAGAGGCAGAGACAAACAGAGACAGATAGGAAAAAAAAGCCAGACAGAAAGACACATGGGGAAAAAGACAGACAAAGGCAGCCAGGCAAAGAGACAGAGATAGACAGAGGCAGACAGGGAAAGAGACAGACAGAAGCAGACAGGGAAAGAGACAGAAACAAACAGAAACAGATAGGAAAAAAAAGACAGACAGAAAGAGACAGACAGAAAGACACACAGGGAAAGAGACAGAGGCAGACAGGGAAAGAGACAGAGAGACAGGCAAGGAAAGAGACAGACAGAAAGACAGACAAAGACAGATGGGGAAAGAGGCAGACAGGGAAAGAGACAGACAGGGAAAGAGACAGATGGGGAAAGAGACATATGGGGAAAGAGACAGACCTGGAAAGAGACAGACCTGGAAAGAAACAGACCCGGAAAAAAGACAGACCTGGAAAAAAGACAGACCTGGAAAGAGACAGATGGGGGAAGAGACAGATGGGGAAGAGACAGATGGGGAAAGAGACAGACCTGGAAAGAGACAGACCTGGAAAGAGACAGACAGCAAAAGAGACAGACAGCAAAAGAGACAGACAGAGAGACAGACAAAGACAGACAGGGAAAGACGGGGAAAGAGACAGACGAGGAAAGAGACAGATGGGGAAAGAGACAGATGGGGAAAGAGACAGACGGGGAAAGAGACAGACAGACACTGAGTTAGAGAGAAGCAGACACAGAGATAGAGACAGACAGACACAGAGATAGAGAGACAGACAGATATAGAGATAGAGAGAGACACAGAGAGATAGAGACAGACAGACACAGAGACAGACAGGGAAAGAGACAGACAAAGAGACAGACAGACAGAGACTGGGAGAGAGACAGAGAGACAGTTACTATCCCGGCAATGCCCGGGTACTACAGCTAGTATACATTTATACATACACTGTGCTACAGCACAAAGTGATTAATGAATACATAAAATACTGCTGGTATGCCTGGTTCACTTTTCACTCCACATCAACATGGAGGCAGTAACACCTCCAATGCAAAAAAATGACCAGCACCTCCCAACAGAATAAAGCAAGTGTGAACAGGTACAAGCTGGAATGTTTGATAAATATTTGGATAGGTCTGCATCAAAGAAAGATATACCCTATTGTATCTGGTGAGCTCCCAGGAATTGGCCAAAGTATCTAATATATAAAGCTGAATATGTGTGTGTGTGTGTGTGTGTATGTCCGGGATTGGCATCTGCACCGTCGCAGTTACAGCCACAAATTTTTGCACACTCACACGTCTGGACCCCGAGAGCGTCATAGGCTATGTTTTGAGGGGAAATTTTAACCCCGCGCTTTACAGTTATTCGCCAAAAAAACTGCCTCCATTAAAGCGAATGGAGCTGGGAGCCACAGTGCAGCCAGAACTTCAGAAGAATGCGCAGCCACGCCCTTATATGGAATGTCGGCGTGTCACAATGCAGCCAGGGAAAGAGACAGACAGGGAAAGAGGCAGACACAGACAGGGTAAGAAGCAGACATAGACAGGGTAAGAGACAGACACAAAGAGACAGACACAGACAAAGAGACAGACTGACAGGGAAAGAGACAGACACAGACAAAGAGACAGACAGACACAGGGAAACAGACAGACAGGGAAAGAAAGGGAAAGAGACAGACAGGGTAAGAGACAGACAAAGACAGGTAAAGAGACAGACAAAGAGACAGACACAGTGAAAGAGACAGAGGGAAAGAGGGAAAGAGACAGACAGGGAAAGAAACAGACAGGGAAAGAGAGGGAAAGAGACAGACAGGGAAAGAGACAGACAGGCAAAGTGACAGTGATAGCTAGACAGATAGGGAAAGAGATAGATAGACAGACAGGGAAAGAGATTGAGACAGACGGAGAAAGAGACAGAGACAGTCAGAGATTGACAGGGAAAGAGACAGACAGACAAAGAGATAGAGAGAGAGACAGAGAGATATATACAGAGGGGGAGACAGACAGAGAATGGGAGAGAAACAGAGACAGTTACTTTCCCTCGCGTTAATACATTCTATTTATACATTCTATCCCGGGAATGTTAATACATTCTATTTTGTTGACAACAGTTACAGACAGACAGGGAAAAACACAGACAGACAAAGAGATAGAGAGAGAGAACGAGAGATATATACAGAGGAGGAGACAGACATTATAATTTTAACCCGGGTGAAGCCGGGTAGTACAGCTAATATTCTATATAGCAGTTAGCAGTAATGCTGTGTAAAAATGTCCTATATTCAGTGTTTGCATACACCTTAATGATTACATAGTGCTACTGTATTCATTTGAATGTACATTATTATTATTATTATTTATTATTATAGCGCCATTTATGCCATGGCACTTTACAAGTGAAAGAGGGTATACGTACAACAATCATTAACAGTACAAAACAGACTGGTATAGGAGGAGAGAGGACCCTGCCCGTGAGGGCTCACAGTCTACAGGGAATGGGTGATGGTACAATAGGTGAAGACAGAGCTGGTTGCGTAGTGGTGTACTGGACTGAGGGCTATTGTGGGTTGTAGGCTTGTTGGAAGAGGTGGGTCTTGAGGTTCTTCTTGAAGCTTTCCATGGTAGGGGAGAGTCTGATATGCTGAGGTAGAGCGTTCCAGAGTATGGGGGAGGCACGGGAGAAATCTTGTACGCGATTGTGGGAAAAGGAGATAAGAGAGGAGTAGAGAAGGAGATCTTGTGAGGATCTGAGGTTGCGTGCAGATAGGTACCGAGAGACTAGGTCACAGATGTAAGGAGGAGACAGGTTGTGGATGGCTTTGTATGTCATGGTTAATGTTTTGAACTGGAGTCGTTGGGTGATGGGAAGCCAGTGAAGGGATTGGCAGAGTGGCGAGGCTGGGGAATAGCGAGGGGAGAGATGGATTAAGCGGGCCGCAGAGTTTAGGATAGATTGGAGGGGTGCAAGAGTGTTGGAAGTGAGGCCAGAGAGCAGGAGGTTGCAGTAGTTGAGGCGGGAGATGATGAGGGCATGCACTAATGTTTTTGCTGATTCTTGGTTAAGGAAAGCACGGATCCAGGAGATATTTTTGAGTTGTAGTCTGCATGAGGTGAAGAGGGCTTGGATATGTGACTTGTAGGATAGAGCAGAGTCGAGGGTAACTCCAAGTCATAGTAGTCTGCACCTGTTCACACTTGATTTATTCTGTTAGGAAGTACTAGTCAGTTTTTGTTTCATGCAGTACATTTGTATAAAGAGATAATAGTGACAAGCACATGGTTCAAGTGAGCAGTGATTACGACAACCTCTCTGGAAATTGCTGATGCTGTTGGCTGATAATTTTGCAGGACTGATAACAGCAGCTCAGACAGGAGCTGAGACCAAGGAAAAGGTGACAGCATCCAAGCAAAGTCCAATTTTAGATTTATATCGCCAAATTTGACCTGTGATTGAATCAAAATTTGATGTTTCCATGTTTTTGTGTAAACAGACCACTTTGTCCTCAAAAATAAACAGACACGGGAACAGTCCCATAGACTATACTAACATACAAGTTTTATCTGTGAAAAACATATATAGAATTCATACATGAAAAATTGACATCTGAATGAGCCCTACCTTATGCGGGCGTCACACGATACGATCTATCGTGCGATCGCACGAGCGATCGTACCTGCCCCTGTTGTTTGTGCATCACGGGCAATTAGTTGCCCATGGCGCACAAAATCGTTAAACCACCGTCACACGTACTTACTGTGGGCGGCGAACATCCACTTCCTGAAGGATGTGAGATGTTCGACGTCACAGCGACATCACACAGCGGCCGGCCAATAGCAGTGGAGGGGCGGAGATGAAAGGGACGTAAACATCCCGCCCACCTCCTTCCTTCCGCATAGCCAGCGGGAGCCGCGGGACGCAGGTAAGCTGTGTTCATTGTTCCCGGGATGTCACACTGAGCGATATGTGCTGCCTCGGGTACGATGAACGACCGGCACAAAGAAAAATAAACAATTTTTTAAAAATGAGCGACGTGTCAACGATACACGATTTGCGAACGTCCTGCGTCGCTCGTAGGTGTCACATGGGATGACGTAAACGATGCCGGATGTGCGTCATGAAAACCGTGACCCCGACGACATATCGCACGATAGATCGTCTCGTGTGATGCCCGCATTACTCTTCCGCCACTCCCCTCCCAATAAGATATTTATATCGTACGCATAGATTTGTTCAAATTACCATAGTTTTAGGATTACAAGATGCACTTTTCCTCCCAAAAATGTGAGAGGAAAATTAGGGATGCGTTTTATAATTTGAATGTAGCTTACCGGAAAGTGGAGAATGGGTGCTGTGCTGGCTGTGGGCGCTGTGCTGGCTGTGGGGGCTGTGCTTGCTGTGGGCGCTGTGCTGGCTGTGGGTGCTGTGCTGCCTGTGGGTGCTGTGCTGGCTGCGGGGGCTGTGTTGGCTGTCGGCGCTGTGCTGGCTGTGGATGCTGTGCGGAGTAGGGAAGTGCAGTGGGTGTACCAGATGCTCTGTCACCAGTGCAGGCTTCAAATAATGGCACCCAGAATTGGCATGTGTGCAGATGGAGCTCTCGGCTCAAGATCTCATTTGCGGATGCGCCGCCTCTTGCCCATTGATCTCCCAGCAGCGGACTTAAGGAAAATAGTGCCCATAGGTGGCGCATGCGCATGTAAGATCTTGACTTTTCATTTAGCCGATAACTCAAACAGCACACTTGTCGACTCCAGGCGTCATTTCTTTGAAGCCCCACTGCCGACAGAGCATCTGGGCCACCCGCTGCACCGCCTTCAGCATTGCCCTAATCCAGCACCGCACTGCCTCCTGTGACCTCGCTCCACCACCGCTGCTGGCCTCCCCATATGTAAGACACCACCGGATAATAAGATGCACCGCATTTTTTTCTTACCTTTTTTATCTAAACTTGGGGTGCGTCTTATAATCCGGTGCGTCTTATAAAACGAAATATACAGTACTATTCTATTAAATATTTTTGTAATTTTACATAATAATGAATTATGTATATTCTATATACTAGTCTGCTCGTCCAGAGATACAGTTAGTGGTATATAATTGTGACGCCTCTGGACTATTCAGGTCGTCACAGGGTACTGCACAATCTTCCCTCCCCGTGCAGGATTCAACCCCCCATGGTTCTGGGTCTCTATGCTGCAGTACTACCTCCACCAGCAAATAAAATCCTAGATACACCTTGCACCACACCCCAGGGGAGAAGCAGACTAGGTCGTAGACCAGGGGTGGGCAATTAATTTTCCCATGGGGCCGCATGAGAAATTGGGATGGTTTTAGAGGGCCGGACTAATATAATTAACTCAGTTTTACCCAATACTGTATATAGCATATATACTATCCCTTCATATACAAACAGTAAGTTACGGACTGTGTGACCCCTCGTGGCCCTGCACGCACACATGTCCGTTTTTTTCTCCGGCAGCACGGGTGTCACACGGATCGCAAACTGATGTGATCTGTGTGACATCAGTGTGACAAATACCAGAGAAAACTCGGGTCTTTTTAATAAAAAGATTTTCTATATTTACCTCTCTCCAGCGCTGCTGTCTCTGGCTCTGCTGCCTCCTGCTCCTTATCGCTGGTAATTATACTCACTGAATATTCACTGCAGTGAGCAGCTGGAAGCAGGGACAGTGCTGGGGACCGCATCGCTGGGTGAGTATACAGGTGTGTGTGTATGTTGAGAACCTGGAAGCCGGAGCATCTCGGGGACTCGTCACAGTTCCCAATGAACTCTGATGAACCCATGAAGCTGTAGCGTGGGTGTCGCAGGATGGTCATCAAAGTTCATTGGAAACTCTGATGACCTCCTGGAGGTCACTGTGCTTGCAGAATACTCACCTGTCCCTGCGGTGATGTCCTCAACGGTGCTGTGCCCGGTGCTGTCATCGCGATGCTCCGGCTTCCAGGTCCTGAGTGCGGTGAATAATCAATGAATGAGCAGTGGTCAGGAGCGGGAGGCAGCAGAGCTGAAGAAAGCAGGTAAATATGGAAAATCTTTTTATTTCACAGACTCGTGTTTTCTCCGGTACCTGTCACACATATGCAAACAGGTACCGGAGAAACGCAATCAGGCCCTGTAATGGCAGTATGGCGCTGCAGGGGGCGGGGAGAGAGCACGTGGTACCCGATGTAACTCCAGTACCACTCGCAGTTACGGGCTTTTCTCTCTGCACGCACGCACACGTACATACACACACGCACACGCTATATACATATATACACAAACAATCCCCATATACTACATCACTACACCCCCATATACACCTGTAATATACATCACTGCACCCCCATATACACCTGTAATATACATCACTGCACCCCTATATACACCTGTAATATACATCACTACACCCCCATATACACCTGTAATATGCATCACTACACCCCTCTATACACCTGTAATATACATCACTGCACCCCCATATATACCTGTAATATACATCACTACACCCCTATATACACCTGTAATATACACCACTGCACCCCCATATATACCTGTAATATACATCACTACACCCCTATATACACCTGTAATATACATCACTGCACCCCCATATACACCTGTAATTTACATCACTGCACCCCCATATACACCTGTAATATACATCACTACACCCCTATATACACCTGTAATATACATCACTACACCCCCATATATACCTGTAATATACATCACTACACCCCCATATACACCTGTAATATACATCACTACACCGCTATATACACTTGTAATATACATCACTACACCCCTATATACACTTGTAATATACATCACTACACCCCCATATATACCTGTAATATACATCACTACACCCCCATATACACCTGTAATATACATCACTACACCCCTATATACATTTGTAATATACATCACTACACCCCTATATACACTTGTAATATACATCACTACTTCCACATATACATCACTAGACCCCTATATACTACACCTGTAAAACTACATTGCCATATACTACATCACTACACCCAAATATTACTCACCAGTTACCCCCCATCCCCTCCACTCCCCCCATTGTCCCCTCAGGTTACTAGTCACCACTCACCTTTCCCTCCTCAGACACCTCCGTACTGGCTCCCGCTGACATCCTTCTTCTCCTGTACGGCCCCCCCGCTGAGCTGCTTCCTCTCTCCATAGAGGCTCCGGCTGCTGCATCTTCTTCTCCTGCCGGGGCGGGAACTTTTCAAATGACACACACGCGCGCCGTACTGACGACATCAGGGCGCGCGCGTGTGTGTCACAGAGAAAGTGCCGGCAGGAAACAGAGGACAGATTCCTGCGTTCCGCTGCTGCGCTGTGCGGTGCTGCAGTATCTGTCCTCTGTTCCCTGCCGGCACGCAGCGTGTGATGAGGGCAATCTGACCACGGGCCGCCCGGAGCCTGGAGCTCCGGACAACAGGTCAGATTGCCCTCATCAGTGACCGGCCAGCAAGGACGCCCGGAGCCAGGCGGGCCGGTCACAGAGAGTAGGCGGGCCGGATGTGGGCCGCGGGCCGCCCCTTGCCCAGGTCTGTCGTAGACGGTGATCTTAACCTAGGGAAGTCGGACCCCCGTTCGCAGGGAATTGAGGCTAGGTGCCTGGTACCCGTCTTAGATGACGGTCAGCAGCCTGGTCCTATCACTGGTCCGGGACCGAAGACACATCGGGGTACACAGACCCTAGGTCGGGGAGAAGCTTCAGGCGACCCGGCAATTAACCTGTGGAGGACAGGGCCTCTATGGACTATTCCCAAGAAGCTCAGAGATCGGGGGCACTAGCTCAACGAGGGGGATAGGGCTTTCTAAATAAGCCGCCCACTGAAATTCCAAGAGTGAACTCCTGAGAGCAGGCTCCTTCACTTAGCCATAGTGGGGAGTGGGGCCTGGAAAGCTCCAAGCTGATGGGCCACAACGGACACTTTAAATTAATGTGCCAAGAGGCAGGTTACGGACCACCAGGCAGTGCTGCAAGGGACGGTACCCGGACGAGCTCCCCTCGAGAGCCAGCAGCAGTCAGAGACTTGGTTTACCACGTTGTCAGCATCTGCTTTATTGCTGAGTGAGTACCTGATTAACCCCTGCAACCAGCGAGCCTGCGCTTCCTCTGCATCCCATCGCTTCATCCAGAGTCCCGGGGTCTTCCCCTACCCGTGGAGGGTAACGACACCTAGATGCACCACTCCATCACCCAGGGTACTCCCAATGGCAGCAGTGGTACTCCCAATTACCGTACACCACGGGTGGCGTCACGAACTCTATATACCTGTCCCCTGTAAATAGCCCCTTCTTCATTTTGGGTGTGACCTGTAGCCCTGGGTCCGGAGACCCTCGAGCCACGAGCAGTGACATCCGGATCCCAGCGGTTCGACCGCTGCTGGGGCAGTACATAATATGTTTCAAAGATGTTACTTTCTGTACTTTTACAAATTGCTTTAAAATTATATCACTTCGTGAATAATCATTCTTTTTTCTTTCTGTATAATTGTTGCAAAATACATAAAGAATTAAATAACTAAAATCCCCCCCTTTCCTCCTTCAGGTACATTAGCTAATCATCCCAATCGCTAATATTTAGTAGCCAGTCCCACTCTTTTATTATAATAATAACCCTTTAGAATTACTCAAATTCTTCAGTTTTTGAAGTGTTTTTATTCTCTTTGACATCCCACCGCTCTTTGCAGAGTGAAAAATAAACAGTGTAATAATATAATTTTTGAAGTGCCCCTTCTGCAGTAATTTGAAAATATGGTATATTTGTATAGCTGTCATTCCACGGTGTCTGATAAACATTCCTCAAATTGTTCTCTGCTCCGAGCCGGTATTCCGTCCTATGCCACCCACAAACAGTTGGCCGTCTGTGTTTCACCTTAATAAGAGTTTTGTGGGTCTAACAATTAAATAAAACACCATCAGCAGTAAACTCTTTCATGATGCCCTCACCTCTCATCTTGTACTAAAATTTTACAACTCTCTTGTATGAGTAAAATGGCTATTAAATCGGCAATTCATGGGCTTTCAAAATAAGAAAAGACGGTCTGTTCTACAACTATACATAAAATGAATCACTGTGACAGCTCTCTACAAATATATCAGTACTGGTATATTTATTCTATATTGTGACTGTTATTAGTAACATCTTGTTGGGTCAAGGTTCTTCATTTTCACATCTATCATATAGAAATGTTGCACAGTGTAATTTGTTATAATCTGCTTTACAAACTGTTCTTTGTGGTCGTCGAAAGATAGATTTTGTACTTCTTTATCATCTTCTACAAACAAATTTACTGTAACTTTGTGTATACCAGTATGTTTATCATCTTTATTTTAATTTTGATGAACTTAATAATATTATTTATTATGCTTTACTTATGTAGCACCATCATATAACACAGGACATTTAAGAGATTATCTACAAAATACATACAGCTGCACTCTAGAAAGCTAACAATGAATAAGGGAACTCTGGTAATGCATTACTGCTATAGGAATATTTGAAAAAAAGAGATACTTAACTCTACCCTATAACTAGGCTGTGTTAATCCTCCTTTATAGCTGGATCTATTCTGCCCAGACATGTAGGTTTTTAACCCAGATAGAGACATTTGAGTTAGGGTCTCAGTATATTAGAGATCACCTTATTGTTGGTTACCGCCCTCATATACATTGGTCAATACATAAGTATCTGTTTTTTTCAAATATTCCAATAGCAGTGATGCAATACCAGAGTTCCCTTATTAATTGTTAGCATCTAGAGTGCAGCTGTATGTATTTTGTAGTTAGATTGTGTTTTGAGCTAGCACTTGTTCACACCTGTTGGATGTTTGGAGCAGTCTTTTTGATATATTTAAGAGATTATCATCACTGTGCCCATTGGGGCATACAATCTGTATGTCTTTGGAGTTCTGGTAGGAAACCAGAGGAAACTGTCACAAATGATTATGGAGAAACTGTGAAACTGGGGTCCCAAGTTGACCCTCAGATTAGGGAGTCATGTGCTACCCATATTCTTAGAGATACCCCTAGTGGTGGGAATGTCTGGGTCTCCTTTCTGGCCCTGCTCCTGACCAGCCCTGATCTTATATCACCTCTTCTAGGGGGATGGGCAGGACAGGAGTTGTGATTTTACCTACGGAAACAGACAAACAGGGGAAACCAATACTATCACACAGCATGCAGAAGTATAAGTTAGGCCTCTACCACACTTACGTGACAAAAAGTAACGTTTTTGTCATGTACGTGTTAAAGGGGTGGTTTTGTCCCTGTGTGCCGTTTTTGTGGCACGTACGTGTTCTCCGTGTGTTATACATAATAACACACGGAGAACGGAAAGTCCCGCCTACCTGCATCATCCGGCGCTGTCTGTGGTGCTGAATGACAGCGTCCGGCCAAAGCCACGCCCCGCTGATGCTGCTTCCGCCCACCCAGTGAAGGAGAAGCGTTGTTCAAATTCACTGGGGGAAGGATGCAGGGGACAGCCGCGGCAGAGACTGCAGGTATGGTAGAGGTGAGTATGTGTTTTTAGTATTTTTACACTGACACGTGTCTTTCTCCGGTGCGTGTCACATGAGCCCGCATCCACACTACATCCGTGTGGTACGGGTGCGGGCCGTGTGACACCCATGCTGCCGGAGCAACACGGACATGTCAGCGGTTTTAAAAAAAGGACACATGTTCTGTTCCTGAATACTTACGTGTGTCCAAAACAATAACAATACATAGGACCACGTGGGCCCATGTCTCCGGTGCGTGAAAAAAAAGGCACACACGTACCGGAGGCACTAATGTGTGTCGCAGGCCTTAATAAGAGATTAGGAGGGAAACAAGAGCAGGGTGGAAACCACAAGACAAAAGGTAACTCCACAACAACACCAAGCATAGAGCAACTCTTTCTCCAGCAAATCTGAGAGACCACAACTCCCAGACTGTTACGGTTGCTGCGAGCACTGGAGACTATGTCCAGATTTCTTGCTACTGCACATGTGCGAGCGCTGGAGACTAAGTCCAGATTTCTTGCTACTGCACATGTGCGAGCGCTGGAGACTAAGTCCAGATTTCTTGCTACTGCACATGTGCGAGCGCTGGAGACTAAGTCCAGATTTCTTGCTACTGCACATGTGCGAGCGCTGGAGACTAAGTCCAGATTTCTTGCTACTGCACATGTGCGAGCGCCGGAGACTAAGTCCAATCTTGGAGCCATTGCACATGTGCGGGTGACATCATCGCTGACACGAGGTCACATGTCTCTGACACCTTCTATGCCGATTGGTCGCTGGTCATGTGCTTGTGACGTCTTGCTCGGTGATAGGCCAGCATGACGTCACTCCTGTCGTTCTGGCAGCGGATTGGCTCTGGTGTCCTCCATCTTGGATGAGGCACAGAGTCTATATAAGACCCTGACACACGCCGCATGGTGCTCAGTCCTCTTGGTTCATGCATATGAGTAGACGCTCTGTGCGCGTTCCTCTAGGCATTCCTCTGTCTATGCTAGGTGAGCGCTACCGGCAGGGTAGCGTTCTTATACCTTACAGCTTCGGCTGCTGTCCGTATCCTTACCTCTTAGGGGAGCGGACATAGGCAGGTGCCTGAGGCACATGGTCTGGCTGGGCCTTGTGATTCTACTCGTAGGTGGACGTTGCCGCTAGGGTAACGTTCCTTATACTGCGTCTGGCAGTTGTTCGTATCCTCGCACACTAGGGGAGCGAACAGAGGTAGGAGCTTTGTGCGGCTTACGCTGCTGTTCGTCTCTTTTGCACCACTAGAAGAGCGGACCTAGGCAGGTGCCATATCTAGTGGTTCGTGTCCTCGCACACTAGTGGAGCGAACGCAGGTAGGAGCTTTGTGCGGCTTATGCTGCTGTTCGTCTCTTTTGCACCACTAGAAGAGCGGACCTAGGTAGGTGCCATTTCGCACACATTGCCTTTGTCTCTGTGATTATTAACAGAGATCATTCCACACACCCTCCAAGTAAGGGAGGAATTGCTTTACTTACTTATTATATTTACTTACTTATTATATCCTTCTGTGAGTTAACAGAGGTATTGCACTCTGCCATAGTCTGCAGCAAAGTCTTTGCACGGTGGACCCTGACTGTCTGATACTCCTTTCGGTTATTATCAGACAGCCCCCCGTAACATTAGGACTGAGCCAAGGGTCTGGCAGTTATGGCAGAATATCAGCAGTTACACCGTTACATACAAGTACTTGAGTCACGGCTCAAGAGTATAGAGGATAAACCTCAGACCATGGTGACATCTGCACATGATCCTCGACTTGCTCTGCCAAACAGATATTCTGGCGATGCCAGATCATGTCGTGGTTTCATTAGTCAGTGTCAGATACACCTAGAGGTCAACTCTTCTCGCTTCTCTACGGAGAGGTCCAGGGTAGGCTTTATCATCTCCTTACTTCAGGACAAAGCCTTAGAATGGGCGACTCCCCTATGGGAGCGCTCTGATGTGGTTACTCTGAGACATCAAGACTTTCTTGATGCTCTTAAGGCGGTATTCATGGGTCCGCAGGTTACCCATGATGCGGCCCTGAGACTGTTAGATCTATCTCAGGGTTCGTTATCCACTAGTTCTTATGCCATTGCTTTTAGAACTCTGGTGGCAGAACTAGATTGGCCAGAGAAGGTGTTGATTCCTATCTTCTGGAGAGGGTTGGCAGGCTATGTCAAGGATGCCCTTGCTACTCGTGAGGTCCCTGCTTCTCTGGAGGACTTGATCACAGTAGCAACGAGGATCGATGTACGCCATAAGGAACGTAGACTCGAGGTCTCTTCCTCACGCCCTAAGCATCGGGCCATTCCAGTTGTTGAGGGTCCACTACCATCTTCCTCAGCATCTGAAACATCTCCCACTCCTATGGAGTTAGGTCATACGTTCTCCAGACTACGCAAGTCTGGTCCTCCTATGTGTTACGTATGTCGTCAGGCTGGGCACTATGCCAACAAGTGTCCTAGTCGTCAGGGAAACTCCCTGGCCTAGTAACCATTAGAGGGGGGTTACTAGAGACGTCTTCTGCACCCTCTAAGTGTTGTATCCCAGGTCAGCTCTCGTTATCTGAGAATACATGGCCTATTATGGCTTTTGTGGATTCCGGAGCTGACGGGATTTTTGTGTCCTCAGGATTTGTAAAGGGACACAATATTCCCTCTATCATGTTAGAGGCGCCTATTCCTGTCCGTGTTGTTAATGGAACTATGTTGTCTGACTCCATTACATTGAGGACAGTTCCCTTGCGCCTTTCCCTGTCTCAGGGTCACATAGAGGAGATTTCTTTTCTTGTTTTGCCTGAGGGTATAGACGACGTCCTTCTGGGTCTTCCATGGCTTCGGACTCATGCTCCTCACATTGACTGGGAGTCTGACAGCATTATTAGTTGGGGTTCGAAATGTCAGTCCCGATGTCTTCCCTTACCACCTAAGGTCGTTGCGGTTGCATCAACTGATCTCTCTCCCATACCTACACCCTATTTGGATTTCGCTGACGTGTTCTCCAAACAGGGTGCTGAGGTTCTTCCACCCCATAGGCTGTATGACTGTGCCATAGACCTTATCCCAGGTTCGGTTCCACCTAAAGGCAGGGTTTACCCCCTGTCGATACCTGAGTCGGAGGCCATGTCGACCTATATAAGAGAGAGTTTAGAGAAGGGGTTCATTCGTAAGTCTGTCTCTCCCGCGGGAGCTGGGTTTTTCTTTGTTCGGAAGAAAGAGGGTGATTTGCGTCCCTGCATAGATTACAGGGGTCTCAACGCAATCACAATAAAGAACAAATACCCATTACCTTTAATTTCGGAGCTCTTTGACAGACTGAGAGGAGCTCAAGTTTTTACGAAGTTGGATCTGCGGGGTGCGTATAACTTGGTACGAATTCGAAAGGGTGACGAATGGAAGACCGCTTTTAACACCTGAGACGGTCACTATGAATACCTCGTCATGCCTTTTGGGTTATGTAATGCACCCGCAGTATTTCAGGACTTCGTAAACGATGTGTTCAGGGATTTACTGTTATCCTCAGTAGTGGTGTATCTAGACGACATCCTGATTTTTTCTCCTGATCTGGAGACTCATCGTCAGGATGTCGTTCGTGTCCTTTCCCGTTTAAGGGAGCACTCATTGTTTGCTAAACTCGAGAAATGTGTATTCGAGCAGTCCTCATTGCCTTTTTTGGGTTACATTATCTCACAAGAGGGTCTGGCTATGGATCCTGCGAAGCTCTCTGCTGTCCTGCAATGGTCCGAACCTCATTCCTTGAAGGCGGTGCAACGCTTCTTAGGATTCATAAATTATTACAGGCAGTTCATACCCCATTTTTCTACTTTGGTGGCCCCTTTGGTGGCCTTGACTAAGAAAGGTGCTAATCCCAAAGCCTGGTCTACTGAGACATCTCAGGCTTTTGAGGCAGTAAAAAGACACTTTTCAACTGCTCCCGTTCTTCAAAGACCCGATGAGAATAAGCCCTTCCTCTTGGAGGTTGATGCCTCTTCAGTGGGTGCTGGTGCGGTCTTGTATCAAAAGAACGGTGCAGGTAGAAAAAGGCCGTGTTTCTTCTTTGCTAAAACCTTTTCACCGGCAGAGAGAAACTATACCATTGGGGATAGGGAACTGCTCGCCTTGAGATTAGCCTTGGAGGAGTGGCGTCACTTGCTGGAAGGAGCGAAACATCCTTTCCAGGTCTATACAGACCATAAGAATCTGACGTACTTACAAACCGCTCAGCGTCTGAATCCTCGCCAAGCCCGCTGGTCCTTGTTTTTCTCCCGCTTTCACTTCTCCATCAACTATCTGTCTGGGAGTAAGAATAACAAGGCAGACGCCCTGTCTCGCTCTATGCTTTCTACCCAGGAAGAGATTGACGAACCTCGTCTTATCCTTCCCTCCAGGGTTTTTCATACGCTCTCCCCTGTGATGTTAGACCAAATCCCACCGGGCAAGACCTTTGTTCCGCCTGATCGACAGAATGATATACTGTCATGGGCCCACACCTCAAAGGTGGGTGGGCATTTTGGTATTAGGCGGACACGAGAGTTACTGGAGAGGTGGTATTGGTGGCCACACTTAGCCAGCCACGTCAAGAGATATGTCGGTTCCTGCTACTCGTGTGCTCGCAACCGTCCATTACGGCAGAGACCGGCTGGGCTCTTGCATCCTTTACCAGTGCCAGATAGACCATGGGAGGTGGTAGGCATGGACTTTGTGGGTGATCTTCCATGTTCACAGGGACATAGATTTGTGTGGGTCATTACGGACCATTTCTCCCGGATGGTTCATCTCGTACCGTTATCGAGAATCCCATCTTCCAGGGTACTAGCCAAACTATTCCTCAAGCATGTCTTTAGGCTTCACGGGATGCCAGATCGTATCATTTGTGATAGAGGCCCGCAATTTACTTCCCGTTTCTGGCGAGATCTTTGTAGCCTTCTGCAAATTGACTTGAATCTCTCTTCGGCATACCATCCGGAGACTAATGGTTTGGTTGAACGTACCAATCAATCTATGATTATATACCTTCGACACTTTGTTGCTGAGAACCACGATAACTGGTCCTCCCTCCTACCCTGGGCAGAATTTGCCCTTAACAATTCGCTGGCTGAGGCCACTGGGCAGACACCGTTCGTACTCAATAATGGGCAACACCCTAGGGTACCGGTACCGTTTCCCGCTGCTGCACCTCCTCCTCTTGTGGCCGACTGGGCAACTAATGCCAGAGAGGTTTGGGATCGGACTCAAGAGTCGATCCAAGCAGCTAAGGACCGTATGAAGACGGTGTCCGATCGGTTTCGTCGCCCGGCTCCTGTCTTTTCTCCAGGGGACTTTGTGTGGCTCTCTGCAAAACACGTGAGACTTAGAGTGAGCTCTGTCAAATTTGCTCCTCGCTTCCTGGGTCCTTATGAGGTTCTTCGACAGGTAAATCCTGTAGTCTATCAATTGAAGTTACCTGTCCATCTTAGGATTCATGACAAATTCCATGTCTCACTGCTAAAGCCGGCTATTTTACCTCACACTCGTGAAGTGCACTCTCCTGCCTCTGATTCCTCTCGCTCTAGCTATGAGGTCCGAGCCATAGTTGGTTCTAAGATGGTTAGAGGGCGCAGGTTCTTCTTGATAGATTGGGAGGGCTATGGCCCGGAACATCGCTCTTGGGAGCCTGAGGAGGCTGTCCATGCTCCCGACTTAGTTGCCGATTACCTGCGTCGCCGGGAGGGGGGCCCTTGAGGGGGAGGTACTGTTACGGTTGCTGCGAGCACTGGAGACTATGTCCAGATTTCTTGCTACTGCACATGTGCGAGCGCTGGAGACTAAGTCCAGATTTCTTGCTACTGCACATGTGCGAGCGCTGGAGACTAAGTCCAGATTTCTTGCTACTGCACATGTGCGAGCGCCGGAGACTAAGTCCAATCTTGGAGCCATTGCACATGTGCGGGTGACATCATCGCTGACACGAGGTCACATGTCTCTGACACCTTCTATGCCGATTGGTCGCTGGTCATGTGCTTGTGACGTCTTGCTCGGTGATAGGCCAGCATGACGTCACTCCTGTCGTTCTGGCAGCGGATTGGCTCTGGTGTCCTCCATCTTGGATGAGGCACAGAGTCTATATAAGACCCTGACACACGCCGCATGGTGCTCAGTCCTCTTGGTTCATGCATATGAGTAGACGCTCTGTGCGCGTTCCTCTAGGCATTCCTCTGTCTATGCTAGGTGAGCGCTACCGGCAGGGTAGCGTTCTTATACCTTACAGCTTCGGCTGCTGTCCGTATCCTTACCTCTTAGGGGAGCGGACATAGGCAGGTGCCTGAGGCACATGGTCTGGCTGGGCCTTGTGATTCTACTCGTAGGTGGACGTTGCCGCTAGGGTAACGTTCCTTATACTGCGTCTGGCAGTTGTTCGTATCCTCGCACACTAGGGGAGCGAACAGAGGTAGGAGCTTTGTGCGGCTTACGCTGCTGTTCGTCTCTTTTGCACCACTAGAAGAGCGGACCTAGGCAGGTGCCATATCTAGTGGTTCGTGTCCTCGCACACTAGTGGAGCGAACGCAGGTAGGAGCTTTGTGCGGCTTATGCTGCTGTTCGTCTCTTTTGCACCACTAGAAGAGCGGACCTAGGTAGGTGCCATTTCGCACACATTGCCTTTGTCTCTGTGATTATTAACAGAGATCATTCCACACACCCTCCAAGTAAGGGAGGAATTGCTTTACTTACTTATTATATTTACTTACTTATTATATCCTTCTGTGAGTTAACAGAGGTATTGCACTCTGCCATAGTCTGCAGCAAAGTCTTTGCACGGTGGACCCTGACTGTCTGATACTCCTTTCGGTTATTATCAGACAGCCCCCCGTAACACAGACCAACACAGCATAAACCATAGATGGCGTGGGTAGAAGATTTCCTCCAGCATAAATATGAGAGGAGCATATGTGATTGACTTCCTTACAACATGCGACCAAAGGTGCCTGATGTAGTAGGGTGTCCTACGGATAGAATCCCCCACCTGATGTTTTAGCCTGACATTTTATTTTATCTGTTGACTGTATTATGCCTTTTATGTATTTTAGAGTATTATATGTAAGTGTTCCTGTGGGTTATGTCACAGTCCTGGCGGCTACCACCAGATGGTACTGGACTCTCTAAGTGCCAGCCGGGGGTTCAGATAGAAGGTACAGTGGCAGGACTGCAAGGATTAATGAAGGAATCCCGGCCCACAGGTTAGGGGAATATAGGGGGTAGGATTTCCTGTTTTAGGCCTGAAACACACTTCCGCATAAAAAACGTACGTGTCTCACGTTCCATTTTTCAGGTACGTGTTCCGTTTTTTATGGGCGTTTCTCCGGTACGTGTGACATCCGTGTGATGGCACATGCTTGCCGTGTGTGCGTGTGGAATGTCCGTGTATGCATACGTGTAATGTCCGTGTGGTGTCCGTATGTGTTGATCTGTGTGTGTTGTAAAATGTCGTTGCTACATACCCGCTGACAGCCGACACAGACAGAGACGAGCGATGAGAATGAACTCAGGTGAACCTCACCCGACTTCATTGTCATACCACGGCTCTGTCTATGTGTGGCGTCCTTATTAGTGGACATCCGTGATGGAATCATCGGTGTCCGCTAATCCCCTGAGTAACTGAAGTTAGCGGCGACATTTGCGCTGCTGTCACTCAGGTTACCCAACACCACAACTCACCTGTGACTTCTTCGCTGATCGCACAGCTCACTTCAGTCACTTGGGCAACTCGCTGTCACAGGTGGAGGATCCAGTGGTGGTAACCTGACTGACGTCATTGGTGATCACGCGGCTCACTTCAGTTGCTGCTTGGAGGTGATAGAGATAGAGAGCGGTCATTGTGTGTGGCCGTTCCTGTCACCTTCATGTAGCAGAGCTGAGAGCGTCATGGGACATCCATGCATTACGGCGGACCTGGATGGGTTTGTTGGTTTTATTAAATTGGTGAACGAGGGTGTTTGTTTGTTTTAATTATTCTAAATAAAGGATTTTTTGAATGTCTGTGTTTATTTAATTTTAATAACAGGTTAAACATGGAAGTTATCTTGGGGAGACAGCTGCCATGATTAACCTAGGACTTAGTGGCAGCTATGGGCTCCTGCCATTAACTCCTTATTACCCCAATTGCCACCGCACCAGGGCAATTCTGGAAGATTCGGGTAGAGTCCCAGAAATGTCGCATCTAATGGATGCGGCTTTCCGGGCGGCTGCTGGCTGATATTGTTAGGGTGGTGGGCTCCCCATAACATGGGGCTTCCCATCCTGAGAATACCAGCCTTCAGCCGTGTGACTTTACCATGGCTGGTATCAAAAATGGGGGGGACCGCAAGCCGTTATTTTTAATTATTTATTTATTTTACTGCACAATATAGACACGCCCACCGGCGGCTGTGATTGGTTGCAGTGAGACAGCTGTCACTCAGCTTGGGTGCGTGTCTGACTGCAACCAATCATAGGCGCCAGTGGGCGGGGGAAGCAGGCAATAGTAGATTGAATAATGAGCGGCCGGCATTTTCAAAATAGTTAAAGCCGCCGTTTCTTTTGCACAGCTGTTCTTCGCCACGCTGGTGATCGGGTATTGGTAAGTATGAGACAGAGGGAGATACAGACCGACCAACAAAGGGATATTGACTGACAACCACAGCAGAAAAGGGAGATTGACTGACAACCACATAACAAATAGATTGACCGACATCGCTCACTAAAAAATACACACGTACGGTACGTGTAGCACATGGACATGCTACGTGTGCAGTCCGTGCAGGCACGGACCCATTGACTTTAGCGGGTCCGTGCCTGCGTGATGCCAGCAAAAAACGGACATGTCAAGCGTGTTGGAAAACGCACACACATACAAACGACACGGACACACGTTCCGTGTGGATTTACGTGTGTGCCTGCTACCATAGGGTAACATTGGTCTACGTGTCTCCGTGCCGCCAGGACGTGCAAAAACGTACCAAACACGTACCGGCGGCACGGATGTGTGTCGGAGGCCTTAGTCAGTAAGTGTTAGAGATGAAGGGAGAGCAAGTAATAGAGAGAGAGGTGTGGTGTGCTGAAGAACAGACAGAGCATTGGGTAGAAGGAAGACTGAAGTCGGTGACCTAGAGAAGGTTGTAACAGAGTGGTGTCCTGGAGACATATCAGCAGCGCCTCCGTGGTCAGCAGGCAGACTGAGGTAGTGCAGGAGAACATCACTGCCTCATTCCGTCATTGCCAGTTCTGGGGTCCTCGGATGTTAAACTAAGAGTAGCCTATCCTTAGGGGAGAAGATACTTGCCAAATGACCCGGAGTGGAGAATCTGTAAACTCCCAAGAGTTGGTGGGACTCTGTATATAGCCGGTATGGAAAGAGCCATGTTGCACTGTATACAAAAGCCTGTAAAAAACGTGTGCCTCTCCAAAGGAGAAGAATGGTGGTGTTTTAGTAAAGTTAAAGTGTTAATCAACAACCAAGAGTATGTCTGTGATTCTTCAGGACCGTCAGCCAGTCAAAGAACCCACAGCCCTCAGGTACCCCACTCCGGCTCCAACACACACCTCAACCCTGTTTCATGTAGTGCGTCGGGCACGTGCACGACTACAACCCCTGGCCTCGGCCAACCCCCGGACCGACCCTACACTAACGAGTAGGCTTGCACAGGTTAACTCTTGACAGCCTCTCTATGAGCAGACAGCAGGATGACACCCAGCCTATGTTAATCAGGGACACCAGAGAAACCATGGGGCCAAATGTCAAACTCCTCTGCAATGTGAAAAACTCCCTGTGACAGAAACCCATACAAACTCCTTGCAGATGTTTTCCTTGGTGGGATTTGAACCTTCAATGCCAACGCTGCAAGACAACAGTACTAACCCTGTTCTCACAATGGCTGCTGGTGGAGCATCATGTGATCATACCCGCCCAGCAGAATCCTCCAGCTCAAAAGCACTGCACATTGGAGCACTGCTTTTTAATTGGAGGAGACTGATAGGAAATGAGGATACCACTAAAGGGATCTGAAGGTTTCTTTCATGCACTGCTGCTAGTGGAGTAATTTTCATATAAATGAATGGGATTTCTGACCACCTTTCCTCTGACAGAGGTCCACGTCAAGGCCCTGTTCTAAAGATTAACTCCCATTAATGGAATCTCCATCTACTATATATTCATGGCCTATCCGATGGATATGATGAAATTCATGTACAAGATAGGAATACCTCTTTAAGTTATGTAGATGTCATTTTTTCTTTCCACTTTTTTTCTGTAAAGTTACACATTACAGAAGCCAAGGGAGGACATATCATTTATTGGTGCAACATGTGTGACTGCACAGAGGCCCAAGGGTAAAGGGGCCCATTTTCAAGTCCAAAACAGATGGAATGGTGCATTAAGATGAGCTGTTGGGCTGAAAAGGGCCTATATACCATTCATGCACAGGGGCCCTTTTTTATCTGTGTCTGCCAGAGACACAAGTAGTCTGATGCTTTGCATATGTGACGCCCTGGGCAAGCCAGGGGTCACAGGTCATGCACCAACACACCCTACATCCCAGTTAGGAACACCAAAGCTAACCAGAAATCCTTGTTGCCTTCCTCCAGAGGCTGATGTTCACACCAGGGGGTGGGCCAGGCGGTTGGCTCCGCCCACCGAGGAGTTCGCAACTCTGGAGGCGGGAAGAACCAGGCAGTCAAGTCAGGGAAGTGGAGAGAACAGGAGTCAGCTCAGGGGGAGCTTGAGTAAGGAGCTAAGTGGAGGAGTAAACAAGTAGTGAAGTAGAGGAAGTAAAGTGGTAAAGGAGGAAAGCAAGAGTGGCGACAGGAAAGAAAGAGAGTGGAAAGCCTGAAGTTGGTCCAGCTGTGTGCAGGACCGGGTCAGCAAGGTCAGCAACGACGGTGACTGTCCAGAGGGGTGACTGTTCGGGAGTTCCTGGAAGGACCACGGACGGGTGGTGACCCGGCGGTCTGGAGCAGCGTGCAAAGGACAGTCAGCACCAGGGCAGGGGCCTCTCGGACCCCGGCAAGGCTAGGAGTCGCCATAATTTGCCGAATCCGTCAGTGAAGGGGACGTCGATCCCCCAACAACCAAGTCCCGATTGAAGGCAACAGTCCAACCATTAAGGAGGAACACCGCCACCGCCAAGGCACCAGTTCCTCAGGGCCAGCGTCTGCGGGCAAAGTAGAGCTCCTCCGGTCCAGCTTGAAGCCGGGGAGCGGGTTACCGGTGGGAACCCATCGCTACCAACTTAGAAACATCAGGTGCAGGTCAGAGGGACATCACCGTTCCCTACTGGGAGAGCAAGTGCAGCCGTCCGTGGGAACCGTCTTTCCAGCCGTGTGGTTTACCGTAAAACTGTGTCAACGTCTCAGGCTGAGTGAGTACCACAGTGCCGCAAGGCACAGCGCTGCCCCCGCGTCCCTGCGCCCACCAGGCCCTGCATCTCCCATTTCATCACCGGGCCCCGGGATCACCAACCTCTACCCACGGAGGGGCAACGCAACACCTGGCTGCTCCGCATCACCATCCCCGGGATCCCCATATTGAGCAGCGGAGGTGAAATCACCACAACCGTGGGTGGCGTCACGGACAATAAACTATCCCCACACCCAACAAACCCCCTTTCACTCACGGGCGAGGAGTGCCGCTCGAGAACCCCCGGGATCCGGCCCACAGCTCGAGCCACCACTGAGCGGCAGCCGCCGGACCCGAGCAGAAGGGGTGAGCGTAGTGTGCTGACACCCTCCTCCCCGCCCGCGACACATACAGCAGTGAAAAATGTGGAAAATTCATAGTCTAAATTTACGACCTTCACGTCACATTGTAAATACTTTACCAATTTTATCAATCAGCAATAAGATATATATGTATATAGTATACATACATTATATTATATATGTATATATATATATATATATATAGTAATTTTATTTATTTCCTACACCATTCATTCTAATTTTATCAATCAGCAATTATATAGGCATCAAAACTATGAATTAACACATGTGGAATGAAATACTTAACAAAAAAGTTTAACACAACTGAGAATATGTCTTATATTCTAGGTTCTTCAAAGTAGCGACCTTTTGCTTTGATTACTACTTTGCACACTTTTGGCATTCTCTTGATTAGCTTCAAAAGGTAGTCACCGGAAATGGTTTTCCAACAGTCTTGAAGGAGTTCTCAGAGATACTTCGCACTTGTTGGCCCTTTTACCTTCACTCTGCGGTCCAGCTCACCCCAAACCATCTCGATTGGGTTCAGGTCTGGTGACTGTGGAGGCCAGGTCACCTGGCGTAGCACCCCATCACTCTCCTTCTTAGTAAAATAGCCCTTACACAGCCTCAAGGTGTGTTTAGGGTCATTGTCCTGTTGAAAAATAAATGATGGTACAACTAAACGCAAACCGGATGGAATAGCACGCCGCTGCAAGATGCTGTGGTAGGCATGCTAGTTCAGTATGCCTTCAATTTTGAATAAATCCCCAACAGTGTCACCAGCAAAGCACCCCCACACCATCACACCTCCTCCTCCATGCTTCACGGTGGGAACCAGGCATGTAGAGTCCATCCGTTCATCTTTTCTGTGTCGCACAAAGACACGGTGGTTGGATCCAAAGATCTCAAATTTGGACTCATCAGACCAAAGCACATATTTACACTGATCTAATGTCCATTACTTGTGTTCTTTAGCCCAAACAAGTCTCTTCTGCTTGTTGCCTGTCCTTAGCAGTGGTTTCCTAGCAGCTATTTTATCATTAAGGCCTGCTGCACAAAGTCTACTCTTAATAGTTGTTCTAGAGATGTGTCTGCTGCTAGATCTCTGTGTGGCATTGACCTGGTCTCTAATCTGAGCTGCTGTTAATTCTTGAAAATTCTTTTCCCTGAAGAAGGAGGCAGCTGTGGTCTCCGAAACGCGTAGGAATGAAATAAAATAAAAGAATTGTGTGTTCAACACTGATGTCCGTGGTCTTCAAGCGCGGTGTTAAACCTGTTTTTCTCCAGTCCCGAATTTGATGTCACACTTTTTTGTTAAGTATTTCATTTCACTTGTGTTAATTCATAGTTTTGATGCCTTCAGTATGAATCTACAATTTTCAGAGCCATGAAAATAAAGAAAACTCTTTGAATGAGCAGCATATATATATATACTGTGTGTGTATATTATATATATATATATATATATATATATATATATATAGTGTGTATATATTCTATATAGATTATAAAGCATTTTAATTAAATTCAATTATTTTCAGGTTTTTTGTTATTTATTTCTAAATATTTATTTTTGTTTCTTTAACTTTTACTTTCCTCTTGACTTTTTTTGGTACCACCATTTCCATTTGATTGTTTTGAGATGGTGGGAGGGTCACGGGGAAGGAAGGGCCTCACTCCTTATACAGTTAGGTCCAGAAATATTTGGACAGTGACACAAGTTTTGTTATTTTAGCTGTTTACAAAAACATGTTCAGAAATACAATTATATATATAATATGGGCTGAAAGTGCACACTCCCAGCTGCAATATGAGAGTTTTCACATCCAAATCGGAGAAAGGGTTTAGGAATCATAGCTCTGTAATGCATAGCCTCCTCTTTTTCAAGGGACCAAAAGTAATTGGACAAGGGACTCTAAGGGCTGCAATTAACTCTGAAGGCGTCTCCCTCGTTAACCTGTAATCAATGAAGTAGTTAAAAGGTCTGAGTAGCCGGATGAATTCTGAAGTGTACCGGGATATACTTTCAGCCCAGATTCAGCCAAATGCCGCAAAGTTGATCGGACGGCGCTTCATAGTGCAGATGGACAATGACCCCAAGCATACAGCCAAAGCTACCCAGGAGTTCATGAGTGCAAAAAAGTGGAACATTCTGCAATGGCCAAGTCAATCACCAGATCTTAACCCAATTGAGCATGCATTTCACTTGCTCAAATCCAGACTTAAGACGGAAAGACCCACAAACAAGCAAGACCTGAAGGCTGCGGCTGTAAAGGCCTGGCAAAGCATTAAGAAGGAGGAAACCCAGCGTTTGGTGATGTCCATGGGTTCCAGACTTAAGGCAGTGATTGCCTCCAAAGGATTCGCAACAAAATATTGAAAATAAAAATATTTTGTTTGGGTTTGGTTTATTTGTCCAATTACTTTTGACCTCCTAAAATGTGGAGTGTTTGTAAAGAAATGTGTACAATTCCTACAATTTCTATCAGATATTTTTGTTCAAACCTTCAAATTAAACGTTACAATCTGCACTTGAATTCTGTTGTAGAGGTTTCATTTCAAATCCAATGTGGTGGCATGCAGAGCCCAACTCGCGAAAATTGTGTCACTGTCCAAATATTTCTGGACCTAACTGTATCTAACTACTACTTAGATTCTGTGGTCGTGATAAACTGCTGCTACCTGTAGAGGGGTAAATGGCTGGTATTTGATATTTGAGTTATCTTTTCTCTACCTTATTAGTGACAGGTGTTTTAGCAATTGAGGATGAGGACCTGATAGGAGAACGCCAGGAACAAAGTGCCACATTTTGGTATAATTAGACTTTACTGGAAATGGGTAACACTATGAAATGTATGACCAATAAGTACTGAGATGATGCGCTGCAGGGAATTTTCTGCAGGATTGTACTGCTGCTACTCATACTAACTAGTACCAATTTGTACTCTGTGGTTAATACTCTTAGTTCCCTCAATTCCCCTTCCTAATATGCCAGTCATCAAAGGAAATCCGTCAGCATGTTTTGCTAGGTAAGCTGAGGACAGCATGACGAGGGGATAAAAAAAAACAAAAAGCAACTTTGCTTCTCTTATCTATGTCTGAGCTATTGTTTACTTAAACTAAAAGGTTTATTACCCAGTGATTAACATTGCAGAACTAGAAAACTCACATGCATGCTGGTAGGACATGACCCCTGCTGTGGTTGACACCTCACAGTCAATGTATAATCTCTATTGAGAGCCTAGTGTGGGCCATGATAGCTCACTGGGCTCAGCTACATGGTGTGGGTGGTGACAGCTCTCTGGGCTCAGCTACATGGTGTGGGTGGTGACAGCTCCCTGGGCTCAGCTACATGGTGTAGGCTGTGACAGCTCCCTGCGCTCAGCTACATGGTGTGGGTGGTGACAGCTTCCTGGGCTTAGCTACATGGTGTGGGTGGTGACACCTCCCTGGGCTCAGCTACATGGTGTGGGTGGTGACAGCTCCCTGGGCTCAGCTACATGGTGTGGGCGGGGACAGCTCCCTGGGCTCAGCTACATGGTGTAGGCTGTGACAGCTCCCTGGGCTCAGCTACATGGTGTGGGTGGTGACAGCTTCCTGGGCTTAGCTACATGGTGTGGGTGGTGACACCTCCCTGGGCTCAGCTACATGGTGTGAGTGGTGACAGCTCCCTGGGCTCAGCTACATGGTGTGGACGGGGACAGCTCCCGGGGCTCAGCTACATGGTGTGGGCTGGGACAGCTCTCTGGGCTCAGCTGCATGGTGTGGGCGGTGACAGCTCCCTGGGCTTAGCTATAGGTGTGGGTGGTGACAGCTCTCTGAGCTCAGCTACATACAACTCAATTCTTTAGTTATCTGAGAATTGCTGCACCCAGTAATCTAAGTGATACATAACTGAATTCAGGGC
This sequence comes from Anomaloglossus baeobatrachus, assembly GCF_048569485.1. NCBI lineage: Eukaryota > Metazoa > Chordata > Amphibia > Anura > Aromobatidae > Anomaloglossus > Anomaloglossus baeobatrachus. The sequence goes on from NC_134356.1 coordinate 60,245,640, forward strand.
CTCCCTGCCTACATTATTTTGCTGTCAGATGAGGTAGCAAAAACCTGCTGACAGATTCCCTTTAAGGCTGTGCTTTTATGGCACTCTAGATTTGAAGACATTATGGATGGTCCTGTAAGAATTAAAGGGTTAATATTTGTATTCTCGGTATATATTTATATATTTTTCTTATTTCATCTTTCTCTCCCAGAGCGGACTGATCCTCCAGTTCTTGTTGCACTGAGAAGAGATACACTGCAGCCCACTGGTCTCTGTCCAGGCCCGGCGTCTTCTTCATTGGCAAGGAAGATGGAAGTGTGGATATCTGGGACTTACAGGAGAAGACACATGAGCCGTCTCAGACGCAGAACATATCAGCAGCCGCCATCACCTGCACTAAACCCTGGATCATGTCAGGCAAGTGGCGATAAAATACAAAATAATGATTACATTGATGGTATGGCCGTTTTGTGTACGCAGTTGCGCGCAGACCAATGTGTCTTTATAGTTACAAGCGCAGTCTGATCCTGGAGTCACATGTTAAGGCCGCTTTACATGCAGTGACATCGCTAATGAGATATCGCTGGGGTCACGGAATTCGAGACGCACATCCGGCCTCGTTAGCAACGTTGTTGCCTGTGACACCTACGAGCGACTGCTAACGAGCAAAAACACTCACCTAATCGTTGATTGTTGACACGTCGTTCATTTTCAAAAAATTGTTGCTGGTGCTGGACGCAGGTTGTCCGTCATTCCTGACCATACCTGGGTCCTCCGGTATCGAGGTGAGCGTGTCATTAATGCGGCTGGTCTCCGCCCCTCTGCTTCTATTGGCAGGATGCTGTGTGACGTCAGTGTGACGCCGCACGAACCTCCCCCTTAAAAAAGAGGTTGTTCGCCGCCCACAGCGACATCGCTAGGAAGGTAAGTACGTGTTACATGTCCTAGCGATATTGTGCGCCACGGGCAGCGGTTTGCCCGTGATGCACAAATGACGGGGGCGGGTGCTTTCACGAGTGACATCGCTAGCTGCAGGTAATCGCGTCCTCTCATCAGCTGTTCTGCAGTCCTGTTGTGACCATGCGTGCTCCCGCGGTCACAATGGGATCTGAAGATGCGACGGCGCATGTGCCGCCCTCTCCTGCAAAATACTAAGTACAGTGGGCTTCATAAACATGGTGCCGGAGATAAGCGCTATGCGCAGGCGCCAACCCCGGCGCCATGTTTCTGAAGAGAGAAATTTACATATGGCCAGTGAGAGGGAGGAACAGGTGGGGGGGTGGGGATACACGTACATAACCCGCCCGGATATTAGGAGAGAGGTGCACACGTCAATCAAAAAGTGCACGAATTTTCAAACTTTATAAAGTTGGACTTCACTGACTAAACACCCGAGCTGCCCCCTAATGGTATGTACATCCTGTGCCTGATTGCCAGTACTGCACTGGCTGCACCTTATACATGAAAATCCTGATGTTTGGCAGCTGGGACATGTGTTAGCCCCAGAGCCACCTGCTGCCTCCTGTGACGCCGAGCTGCCGCAATTTGCAGCGCAGGGACCAGACGGGTCCCAGTGCTGCAATACATTTCAGCTGGATGTGCGCACTCAGATACACATTCAGCTGAAGCAAGTGCTGAAGTCTTTATCCACCTAAACCCCCGGGCCCGGACGCAGTCGTGGCCCCTACGACCGTGATCATTCCGCCCTGCCCATAAGCAGAGATGAGCGAACCTGAAAAGTAAAAGTTTGGTGTTTGTATTGAACACAGACTATATCTAGATAAGTCTCGAAAAGCATATGTGTGGAAGAAAATTTACCTAAAAAAATAATTATTCCCCTAATATTCCCCTTTATCCTTAATTGACCTCAGCAATCATTTCAGACTTGATCATGAAGTGTTTCTTCCAACACATCTATTAAACATCTGAGTCTCATATTGATTATTATGGCTATAACACTATATATTTGGACGGAACAAGAACTAATTCTAAGGCCAATATGTATCAAGTGACGTTATTTTATCTCCAGTGCGATAACATCACATTCTTAATGTTATTTTAAAGTGCTTTTACAGTGTATCAGTATCTGTTGTTGCGGTCGGTCACGGCGTTCATAGATATTAAGTCTTGATATATACATTGTCTTCAAGTCAAGTGGTTTCTAAGGAAATAAATAAAACCATTACACTTATGTTTTGCAATTTAAAGGGATTGTCCACCTGCAGATAACTTTCCGCCTTGTGTATTTGATATTGCACATTCTGGATAATTAAATCCTATTAAATCCAGAGTTTGTTATTATAGTCGTCCTGGGAAACTGAGCTTTCTGAGCTCATTGCATTGAATGACGTAGTATTCAGAGATCGGTTGTGTCAGATCACATTGCAGAGAACGTAAACAGCTCTAACCCCGTAAAAACATGATTATCAAGTACAAATGTGTAGAGAAAGCAATGTGTTTTCCTTTACCATATTCAGGAGGTGGATACAAGCTGACAAATTAGAGTCATCTGTTAAAAAATAGAATATATGGAAAGGGTTTGTATCCTAGTTTACTGTATTTTCCTTCTGTTTTCCATATTTTTGGAAATATGGACCAGTATATGTGGTAACACTGTAGTATGGCATGGGGCGGTAGTCACGGGCGAGGTGTTCTCTTGCACGCCACAGGAAATATGGGGTGGTTCTGGCTGGGTGTGTGGACTTGTGTCGTGAGGGCAATTCACCCATGCAGGTTGAATGTTGCCGATGGCTTTGGCTGGCCAGTACCAGATGTTAATTTAAGCACAGAAGGAGTCCTCTAGTTCTTAAAATATAGTCACTTACTTAAAAGGGTTGTCCACTGCTTGAACAACCCTTTCTCATTCACCTTGTTCGCCCCCGTAAAAATAAATAGGCCTAAACACACTTCCAGTGCCCACGTGATATTGCTATGACCTGCGGGCCCTGCAACCAATCAGTGTCAGCTTCCCTCCCCCGCCTTTGGACATTTGGGCAGGAAGTCAGCTCAGCACTCACATTCTGCGCAAATGTCCAAAGGCGGGGAAAACAGATGCCTGGCGCTGATTGGTCACGGGGCTCGCATATCATAACAATGTCACATGGGCCCTGGGAACGCAACTTCAGACATCACTGGAACCGCGGCCGTGAAAGAGAAGAGTATAGGCTTATTTATTTTTACAGAGGCGAACAAGGGGAATGAGTAGGGGTTGTCCAGGTAGTGGACATCCCCTTTAAATATAACTTGACAAACACAGTACAAAGGGAATAGTGAGTATACATCTTGGATGTTTCTTGCTCAATATGAAGCATTTTCACCAACAATCCATCCACTCCTTCCAACTTAGTTGTTCCTGACGTCATTAGTCCGGTTGTTTCTCCACCACCCAGAGCTCAACATCACAGTTATCATTCGTGAGAGTCATTCCATCATTTTCTGCGACTATATTTTCAAAAGTGTTATTGACATGAAATTCCACCAGATTTCGGTAACAACTCATCCAATCCATACAGGCAAATAAATCAAACCATAGATGTCCATAAATTTAGTGATGGGTAATAATGAGAAATGACACAGGGAAAAACATTGAAAACATGAAGGAAAAAGTACAAAATGCCATGGAAAGTCATGATACCAGCTGAAATCTATCAGTAATTAACCCCTTAACAACCACGGGCAGTAAAATTACGTCCTAAATGACATAATGTTACTGCCTGCGGTCTGCCGGCGGCAGCATGCCGCGATCGGCACACATCTCAGCTGATTTTCACAGCTGAGATGTATGCCTGCTAGGCACGAGCAGAATCGTTATCTGCTCGTGCCGATTAACCCATTATATGGCGCTGTCAATATGTGACAGCGCCATTATAAGCGCGATCGCGGTAATGTTGTACTTACCGCCCGATACCGGAAGTCACGTGACGCAATCACGTGACTCCCCATAGGTGTCATGGTAGCACAGGGTCATGTGATGACTCCTGTACTATACCTGACTTGGTTTCACTTTCGCTGTGCCAGCCGCACAGCAAAAGAGAAAGACAGCGTATCTGCTGTTTACAGCCGTGTAGCTGTGATCAGCAGATACTGCAGAGCGATCGGAATGCTGATCGCAATAGCCCCCTAGGGGGACTAGTAAAATAAAAAAATGGGTTAAACTAGTGAGCTGTCTCAAGACCTTTGCAACCTTATTGTTGCAAAACATACTGATGGCATTGGTTACAGATTTTGTAAACTACTGAAGGTATCAATGAGCACTGTTGGGGCCATTGCCCAGTTTGACCCTGGCTAAGCTGCTAATACACCATATGTGCAGATAATATTGCTACTCTAGTCGCCCCCTTATCAGGTATCTGTGGAGTATTTTATAGCACACCTAACACTTGACATGGGCAAACATTGCACCCCATTGCTGCAAGACAAGATCCCTTATGCTGCCAGCTGCTATAGCAAGCAAGTATTAGAAAGAGATTAATGTGGCCATTTATAAAATATTCAACCAAAGAGATTATAACAAGTCTTAGGGGTACTTTGCACGTTGCGACATCGCTACTGCAATATCGTCAGGGTCAAATCGAAAGTGACGCACATCTGGCGCCGGTAACGACGTCGCAACATGTAAAACCTAGATGCACCGATAAACGATCGCAAAAGCGTCGAAAATCAGTGATCTATGTAGCGTCGGTCATTTTCATAATGTCGCACCAATAGGAGATGCGATGTTGTTCCTCGTTCCCGCAGCAGCACACATCGCTGTGTGTGAAGCCGCAGTAGTGAGGAACATCTCCTTACCTGCCTCCACCGCCTATGCGGAAGGAAGGAGGTGGGCGGGATGTTTACGTCCCGCTCATCTCCGCCCCTCCGCTTCTATTGTCCGCCAGCCGTGTGAGGCGGGTCGCCGGCCAGAGCGACGTCGCAGGGCAGGTAAGTGCGTGTGAAGCTGCCGTAGCGATAATGTTCGCTACGGCAGCTACCACAAGATATCGCAATGTGCGACGGGGGCGGGTACTATCGCGCTCGGCATTGCTAGCCGATGCTAGCGATGTCGCAACGTGCAAAGTGCCCCTTACGCAGTCATTCTCTTCTGTAGTTGATATTGGTGGATATGGGTAAACAGTAAAGCAGGGGTAATCTGGTACTTAGGATAGATCATCATTATCAGATTGGTGGGTGTATGACACAACATCTTCACTAATCAGCTATTATGTAAGCAGTGAACTGAGCCACACTACCTTTACACTTCCATTCAATGTGTAGTGGCCCCTGCTGGGTACTGCAGATCAGCTCCCATTCTTTTAGTCAGTGGAGTGCTTGATGTCAGTCATCAATGTTATTTGACCAGACAACCCCTATATATTTAAAGGAGATGTCCACTACTTTTACATTGATGGCCTATCCTTAGGATAGGTCATAAATGTCTGATCCGCCAGGGTTTGACACCCTGCACCCCCACCGATTAGCTGACATGGGTCCCGGCAGCCGGAAATGTTCAGTTTCGGCGCTGCTCTGTCTTCTGATAGTGGCCATGGCTGGATACTGCACATCCACCTCCCATTCTAATCAATAGGAGGCGGATGTACAGTCCCCGGCCATGGCCACTGTCAGAAGACGGTGCAGCGCCAAAACTGAGCATTTCCGGCTGCCTGCTGCCGTCACCGCCTCCAAGAACAGCAATCGGTGGGGGTGCGGGGTGTTGGACTGCGGACGATCAAACATTGATGAACTATCCTAAGGATAGGCCATCAATGTAAAAGTAGTGGACAAGAAAAAAATCTAACCACAAGTAAGATGAACATCCTGCGCATAGCACATTGACCTCGCACATTATAACATGATCCACGCGAGTATTTGGCCAAATTGGCTGTAACTGCATTGATCAGTATATATGGACTTTAGCCAGATGGCAGCAACACTGCTGCATTTCTATCAAATAATTTATCAAGCTATAGTCGAAAAAAAGCAAATTACCCTTTGTCAATTGTTTGATCACTCTCCAGAATCTTCATTCTTTTCTTTCATTGTATAAATGTAAAATGAACATCATGTTACCTTTTCCATCTGATGGATTGTAAAATATAAGGAATACACAGCAGAAGCCTGCTCTTAGTTGCTTTTAAAGGGAATGTATATTGAGGGGAAAAGAATTACAATCATACAACAGGTTTTTATTAAAACCTTTTTTTAATTTTGTTTTTTTTTACTTGAATTTTTATGTTAATTTTATGTACAGTATTTCTTGAAATATTGGAATATTCCCATCTTCACATAGGCCACCTATTTTCTGTAGATTACTTATCAGCTTTACTGTGTAGACTAGCACAGAGTGAACAGAGCTTTCTCATTTTATGTGAAGGTAGGCAAGTTTTTGATAGCTCTATTATACTATTAGGTAAGGCAAAATAGCAACACTTTATAATTGTCATGGGGTGTGATGAGGTAACTTGGAACAGGGGCACTTACACTTGCCCTAGGGATAGGGGGGCCCCAGCTGTCCCTGTTCCCAAAGATACGTCTAATGGTGACGATGTTTGAGCCACCTTCCTAACCCTAGCTCCTAAATAGCCCTGGTCGTCTCCCCAACCCCCAGGGAGGGCTGGGACAGGAGTGGTTTTATCCCATTCAAATAGACAGATAGGGGAAAAAACAAAACTCAAACTCACTGCACACACACACACACACAGACGTAAGACAATACATGCTCAGGGGGAAATAAAGAATCAGTGAGGAAATAGACAATGAGGTTATTGACACAACACACCAAATAATACACATCAGCAGAACAAGTTAACCACAGCACAAGGACCGGTATCGCAAAATGAAGTTATAATCGGCGTGGAGGAACAGGCTCACCATATTTTAAAGGGTGGAGGCGGCTGTGATAGGACTCCTGTGACCCTAGCAGCAATTTAAAGGCAAGCAAAATTAATTCCTGCTAGACTCATCACTAATATGTATACAACTGGTTAACGCCCGAGTCTGACTGTGCAACTCAAATGCACTAGGTGGCGTGTCAGACTCTGCAGTGTGAACAGGGCCAGAAGTGGCCATGACACTTGGTAAGATTAGAGCTGAACAGATGTCTGTGCAGCTTCCCTATCCCTCACTGTTCTTAATAGAGGTGGCTGAACATTTCTCTGTCAATTGACCCTGATTGATATCAACAACCATAAAGCACGCACACCCAGCTGGATTGTCTATACTGACAACACAGGGAAGAAATATGTTTCCAATATATCCACATCCAGGAATGTTTTAAAAACTTTTTGATCTGTATTATATAATTTGGAGACTTCCGTCCGGGGTTCGAAATTAAAAAAATATTGTTTTATTTTAAGGAGAAAGGGTTGTAAGCCACATCCAGTTCCCGCACCCCTCGTAGTAGTGACACCTAAATTTCAATTCAACCATTGCTTTTTGGGTTTTGTTTTTATGTCATTCAATAAAAATGATTATTATTAAAAAGTTATTTTTGATGATGAAAAAAATTCTGACGAAATTCTGTTTCTGTATCCATTTTCTGATACCTGTACACAAATTTGTTATTTTGATTTTTTTCCTTTTCGGCATTTAACACATGGTTTCAATAATTTTATGTTTAGATAGATGGTACTTTTTTGTATACAATGATACCAAATATGTTTGTTTGTTTGTTTGTAATAGGGAAAAAAGGGGTAATTATAGTTTTTTTAATAACTTTTTTTATTTGCACTAGATTTTTCAGTCCTTTTACGGGACCTGAACCTCTGATCACCTGATTGTTTACAACTATATGTTGCAATAACACATTATTGTAGTACATAGTATTAAGCTGTGGTTGAACTTCATAGGGGGACTGCCATAGTTCCCCGCAATAGTGTTGTCGGTTCCCGATGGAGGTGGTGACATCATTTAAATGTCGCTGTCAGAAATTGACTGGTTAAACTGTAATGATAGGAAGAAGCTCCAGCTGCTGTAGTTATATGATGATGCCTGCTATGCATTACAGCTGGCATCTGCTTGGTATGAAGCGGGCTCAGCTCCTAAGACTGCTTCGTATATTCCTTATTATCTATGATGAAAATGTACATCATACTGTATGTCATGCGCTGTCCGGATCTGCACCTGCGGATTACTGAAATGGTGTGGACTCTATTCACATGGCAGTCTGACAGGCAACCTGGTTTCTCTTGAATGCTCAGCTCTGCTGGTCGTTGGCTGAGTTCTTTCTACTGCTCCCAGCCGTGCAGGAGTTAATCCTTTTAGAGTAGTGTGCGACTCTTCTGAGAGTCAGGTTGTTGATTTGTCGCGGGCGGGGAGGAGGGTGTCAGCACACCGCGCTCACCCCCTTCTGCTCGGGTACGGCGGCTGCTGCTCAGTGGTGGCTCGAGCGGTGGGCCGGATCCCGTGGGTTTCTCGAGCGGCTCTCCTCGCCCGTGAGTGAAAGGGGGTTATTGGGTGTGGGGATGCTTATTGTCCGTGACGCCACCCACGGTTGTGGTGATTTCACCACCGCTGCTCTATACGGGGCTCCCGGGGATGGTGATGCGGAGCAGCCAGGTGTTGTGTTGCCCCTCCGTGGGTAGGGGTTGGTGATCCCGGGGCCCGGTGATGGTTTGGGAGGTGCAGGGCCTGGTGGGCGCAGGGACACGGGGGCAGCGCTGTGCCTTGCGGCACTGTGGTACTCACTCAGCCTGAGACGTGACACAGTTTTTACGGTAAACCAAACGGCTGGATAGACGGTCCCACGGACGGCTGCACTTGCTCTCCCGGTAGGTGACGGTGATGTCCCTTTTCCTTGCACCTTGATAAACTGGTTGGTTGCGATGGGTCCCCACCAGTAACCCGCTCCCCGGCTTCAAGCTGGACCGAGGGAGCTCTACTCTTTGCCCGTAGGCGCTGGCCCTAAGAAACGGGTGCCTTGGCGGTGGCGGTGTCTCTTCTATACTGGCTGGGCTGTTGCCTTCAATCGGGACTTTGTTGTTGGGGGATCTACGTCCCCTTCACTGACGGATTCGGCAAATTTGGCGACTCCTAGCCTTGCCGGGGTCCGAGAGGCCCCTGCCCTGGTGCTGACTGTCCTTCGGAACACTGCTCCAGACCGCCGGGCACACAGCCAACGGGGTCCTTCCAGGAACTTCCAAACGGTCCCCCTCCAGACAGTCACCGCCGTTGCTGACCTTGCTGACCTGGTCCTACACAAAGCTGGACCCTTCAGGCTTTCCTTCTTTCTTGTCACCTCACTTGCTTTCCTCCTTTTCCACTTTTCTACTTTCACTTTCACTTTCTTAACTCCTCTACTTAGCTCCTCACTCCTGCTCCTCCCTGAGCTATCTGCTTCCACTTCTCCCTCCTAAACTGAACTGCCTGGTTTCTCCCGCCTCCAGAGCTGTGACCTCCTCGGTGGGCGGAGCCAACCGCCTGGCCCACCCCCTGGTGTGAATCATCAGCCTCTGGAGGAAGGCAACAAGGATTTTTGGTTAGCTTTGTTGTTCCTACCTGGGATGTGGGGTGTGGTGGTGTGTGACCTGTGTCCCCTGGCTTGCCCAGGGCGACACATTCCCCCTTAGCAAAATGCAGACCGTCCGCGGGCTGCCGTCCAACACCGGTTTTATTTTTCTGAAAAGGATAACATAATGATATAACATATTTACATTTTTAATAATAACTCTTCCCAAGACGGGAGGCACATTTCTTTTAACGTTGCATAACGGTTTACGGTTACGGTTTCCGCTCTCTCCCACCCAAGCAACCTGGCCCTGATGCTGCCCCTAAAGCCCAGGCAGCACCCCTTGACCCACAGTCCAGCACAAGTTACCCGAGCGGGATCTGTCCTTCCCCTCCAGAGGGTAGCCACCGGTTCCTTTGGTGGCTGGGCCCCAGCCTGCTCTGCTGAGGGCCCTCCCTCCAACCTGCCTCTCCGGAGGCGGCATTGCGGAACGGTAACGGTAAACAACATATTTACAAGCCACTTAACGTTTGTGGTTGCCCTGCAAGTTCACGGGCTTGTCCATGGATAGTTCCCATGCAAAAACTTTTTAACGGTCCCCACGGGGACAACGGTGCCGGCTCCAGCCGGTTGCAATCACAAAGCAAATCAGGTAAGGCACTCGGTCATCATTTTTCTTATCATTCTTTCAAACTTTTTAAACTTTTCAAACTAACAACCTGGTGGTCCCAACGGGGACTGCTGCAGCGGGCATCCGCTACCCTTGAGGCGACTACCACCGCAGGGGGTCGGCCCACTCCGGGACCGAGCGGTACATGGGATTTTCCTCCCACTGGCAGTTCAACCCCGAACCACTGACAGCCGTTAGGAATGGCGGCGGAGGCGGCATACTTGGGACCTCTTCCTCCATCAACGACATCCCCTTCGGACCTCCAGCCGCGGTGCTGATATCTGTCTCCCACTCAATCAGGGCCGGTTCTGGGGTTTGGGTGGACTGATCGCGACGCGGCACGGCCGCAGCGGCCCCTTGCTCACGGGCCCCCACTACGGCAACCATCCTTCGCATCTCTGCCTTCCAATCCATCAGCTGCTGCAAGCTCTGCGCCCTCACCTTCACGCAGAATCGGCCCAACTCCCGCTCCAGCCACGCAGCGGTCCCGGCGGGGAGCTCACCCGGGCCACAGTCCTCAAAAGTTACTCCGCCTCGTTTCCCCCAGAGCTTGGGTACTCCGGTGGCGGGTATTCCCGCACTCCAATTCGAGGACGCTGCCATTTCTCCATTCGTGTCCCCGTCTTTTTTTTTTTTTTTTAGGTGCGTTGTTACATGCAGCCAGCCGCCATCGCGTCCCCCTTAGGTCTTTTCGGCCCCTCCTCTCTCGGGGCGGGGTTTTGGCCTTCGCGCCTCTACTGCTCGAGAAGACGCTCGAGCGGGAACTTTTCGCGCCAAAGATGGCGGCTTCTGAAATTTTTCTGCCGGATACCTCCGGCGGTAACAAGGCGCACCTCTACCAGACGGCAGAGCGGTAAGATCCTGTTCGTGACGCCAAGTTGTCGCGGGCGGGGAGGAGGGTGTCAGCACACCGCGCTCACCCCCTTCTGCTCGGGTCCGGCGGCTGCTGCTCAGTGGTGGCTCGAGCGGTGGGCCGGAACCCGGGGGTTTCTTGAGCGGCTCTCCTCGCCCGTGAGTGAAAGGGGGTTGTTGGGTGTGGGGATGATTATTGTCCGTGACGCCACCCACGGTTGTGGTGATTTCACCACCGCTGCTCTATACGGGGCTCCCGGGGATGGTGATGCGGAGCAGCCAGGTGTTGTGTTGCCCCTCCGTCGGTAGGGGTTGGTGATCCCGGGGCCCGGTGATGGTTTGGGAGGTGCAGGGCCTGGTGGGCGCAGGGACGCGGGGGCAGTGCTGTGCCTTGCGGCACTGTGGTACTCACTCAGCCTGAGACGTGACACAGTTTTTACGGTAAACCAAACGGCTGGATAGACGGTCCCACGGACGGCTGCACTTGCTCTCCCGGTAGGTGACGGTGATGTCCCTTTTCCTTGCACCTTGATGAACTGGTTGGTTGCGATGGGTCCCCACCGGTAACCCGCTCCCCGGCTTCAAGCTGGACCGGGGGAGCTCTACTCTTTGCCCGTAGGCGCTGGCCCTAAGAAACGGGTGCCTTGGCGGTGGCGGTGTCTCTTCTATACTGGCTGGGCTGTTGCCTTCAATCGGGACTTTGTTGTTGGGGGATCTACGTCCCCTTCACTGACGGATTCGGCAAATTTGGCGACTCCTAGCCTTGCCGGGGTCCGAGAGGCCCCTGCCCTGGTGCTGACTGTCCTTCGGAACACTGCTCCAGACCGCCGGGCACACAGCCAACGGGGTCCTTCCAGGAACTTCCAAACGGTCCCCCTCCAGACAGTCACCGCCGTTGCTGACCTTGCTGACCTGGTCCTACACAAAGCTGGACCCTTCAGGCTTTCCTTCTTTCTTGTCACCTCACTTGCTTTCCTCCTTTTCCACTTTTCTACTTTCACTTTCACTTTCTTAACTCCTCTACTTAGCTCCTCACTCCTGCTCCTCCCTGAGCTATCTGCTTCCACTTCTCCCTCCTAAACTGAACTGCCTGGTTTCTCCCGCCTCCAGAGCTGTGACCTCCTCGGTGGGCGGAGCCAACCGCCTGGCCCACCCCCTGGTGTGAATCATCAGCCTCTGGAGGAAGGCAACAAGGATTTTTGGTTAGCTTTGTTGTTCCTACCTGGGATGTGGGGTGTGGTGGTGTGTGACCTGTGTCCCCTGGCTTGCCCAGGGCGACACAGATTACCATCCGCAGCTGGTTTCTCCCTATTTAAGGCTAGGGAGTTTGTTAGGAGATCGCCAAAGATTGCATCTCCTCATGGTCCCGCAAAAATCTGGTGTACTTGGCGATCCTCTTTTGGTGACCTGCAGTCTGTTGCTGGTGTGGTGTGGAAGTATCTCTCGGTGTGCCTTATGTCCTCCCTTATAGTTTATTTCCTCTTGTGCCTTTATTGTCTCCCCTTTGTGGTTGTTTGCAGAGTGAGCAAGTTTCAGCTCTTCCCCTGATTGTGTCTTTTGGGAGGGGGTTATTTCAGTTTGCCCTGCTCACCCCAGGGTGGGGTGTGGGGGGAGTCAGGTGAGGACATGAATAGGAGATAGGAACATGATGGGGGCCGAGACCTCAATACTCTTACGTGTACCTGACGTGGCCACGGGGTCTTGGGGGTTATGCATCACCGGGCCTATGTAGGTCTGAGATGTCACAGCGGCCTGGGCCGGTTTCGTGACCCCGGCGGTTTCAATAAAGATGGGGATGATGGGAGTTGTTATTCGTGAAGCCACCTGTGGTATGCGGCTAGTTATTAGAAGTCGCTGCAGGAAGTCTCTCTTCTGGGGCAGATGGTAACGCAGCTCAGATGTTGCAGCTCTCCACAGGTAGAGGTAGGTCCCAGGGAGGATGATGGGCGTTGTGGTAGCCGATGGCGCTGGGAGAGATGGGCGCTGGCGCCGGTAGAGATGGGACAACATAGAGGCTGCAGTCAAAAGTCTTTGCTCACTGAGCTGTCAATGCCTTTTGGAGTGCCGGGCTCCGCTGTTATGGGCTACAGCTGATCCCAGGTAATTCGGAGGTCACAACCGGTGTTCCTTCTGTGTGCCCTTTCTGGTGGTGTTCCCTCCACCCCAGCTCCTGGGACGTGGATTGGGCCGCAGGTGCTTGTCTGCACTCTCTGTGTACCCTGGGATCCCCCTTCTGGGTGAGAACCCAGGTCGAGCTGCCAGCTCCAGACTGCGGGTCCCTTGCTGCACTTGCTTTCCTATTGGTTCGTCTCGTGTCGTCCGTGGTCCGGACTTGACTGACTATTTGTAAGGTTGATCCTCTCTTTCCCCAAGGTTGCCCCACCTCCCATGTCCTAAACTTAGTGGGCAGGAGGTCCTATACCTTGTGACAGCCACCCCCAGCACCAACCCTAACCCAGCCCCAGTGGTGATGGCAACCAAGCTGTGTGTTGTATGGAATGTGATGCACACCGGTGAATAACCTCCTCCTTATCCAGAATGAATACTGCTCCTCGGCCGAAATACAGTACCCTGTGGCGCCTGAAGCCGCAGAGGTGCCACATACCTCTGGGATAAGGATCAGCACAGAGATTCCAGTCTGAGGGCCAGTTCATACTCGTGACATCATAAGTCTTTAAGGGGTTAAAAAACAGAAGTGTTTAGGAACTTTGAGCATTTGATGGATGATTTTGAGTTTGACGAGTGCCATCAGAACATTACCTGCTTGACTTCATTGTGCCAGTCGTAAAGTTTTGTGGTGGCAGGATAACGCTGTGGGCTTGGTTTGGATGGTTTGCCAAGTTGTCTTAGTTCCAGTGAAGGGAACCAACAAGCTCAATTAACTTATAGCCATTGACTTCATCTTTGTCTGTCATTTTTAGCGAAAAAAGTGCAATATTCAGCACTATTTGCTGTTATATAAAATATGTCAAAATCTGTGATGGCGCCAATCCAAATATGAACAACATTCAAGTGTAAAAAGTACAAAATGAACATTCATTTTGTACAAATCCGATAAAAAGATAAATGTGTTCGGCTTTGACCATTTACACATTTAGCACAAGTTAGTATTTAATGAGCACATTTTCCTGGACAGGTTTCTGCACTAAAAACATGATTTCTTGTTCTGTGTTTTTTACTGACATGACGACTTTCCTCTGGGATCCCTTCAGACAGTGTCTGGGATTAACCCAGGAATGTTGATCTTACCAGAGATCCATAACTGGAGCATCTTCACGTTTCTCCGATCTCAGCATTTCCCTCAAGATGAACTGAATTAGTAACGGCAAATAAAGAATTACAGTACTTTTACATCTTATTCAACCTCCTGGATATCTGCTGTAGGACAATAGTAATGGTTTCCCACACTATGTGAGCCTAATGAAGACCGCTTGGCTACTACTATCTGATAACTACTTGAACTATTGCATGAAACAATACATTACATGATTATAAGGAATGATAATATGACATGGGACAGTAATACTGTATTTGGATAATTTTTCAGCGGAAAAATAAAATTAATGACCCATTCCCAATTCTAGGTGTACCCTCTCATTACAGCTATCGACAATCAGCAGAGTTGCACCTGGCAACTAATTCTAATCTACAGTAATTTTAAAGAACTTGTTTAATAAGCAATTCTAACACCCTGCACAGGATAGCTGATAAATGAATAATGGCTGAAAATGAATGGATGGGATCATCACTGATCATGAGAAGGCCTGTGTCAATGGAGAATTAGTGTTTCGCGGGCGGGGGACAGATCACAACTGGGGGGCCGCTCGAGGCACTCAGGTCCGGGCAGTGGCTGTGGCTCGAGTGGCAGCCGGATCTGGGGCTCGCGCAGCCGTCCATCGCTCACGAGTGAAAAGGGGATATTTACAGTTGATATTGTATGTGACGCCACCCGTGGGTTGCGGTGATAGGATGGTGGCGCCGCCGCTGCCTCTGGGGACCGTGACCGGGACTGATGGAGCAGGGCAGCGAGGTGGGATCCCCTCCACGGGTAGGGGAGGTGTAGTCCTGGGGCCCAGGGTATTGTGAGGGGTTGCAGGGAGCAGTCTTTGAGAGGCAGGAAATAGGAAATAGTTCGGTTGTCCTGGTGCTGGATGCGGCTGTACTGATGTGGGTGGTCAGTAAACACAGAGTCCTTTTGTAAACCAAAGCCAAATGCCGGGAGCCTTTTGGAGGGGTGTGTTCGGGTCCCACACCCAGATATACAGCCAGGGGCCCTTTCTTCCACACTCTGTCTCTTTCTTGTCTGGACTAGTCCGCTTGAAAGGCCTCCGGACCGGGTCCCCTCTCTCGGCATCGGCGGGCTACAACCCTGTCCCGGTCGCCTCATGTTCCCCGCGACTGGATCTCCGTCGCCTGTGGCCCTCATTGCCACCTAGTCCAGTAGTCCAGGGCTCCAACCCCAACTACCACATTCTCCAGGGAGCTCCAAGCTTCCCAAGTCAGCTCTTCAATGACTACAGCTAAACTGAAACTTAACTCCTCTCTGCACTTCCTAAGCTCCTCTCGCTCCCTCCTATTTTCCTGGGGAGGGGCTGAGTAGGGCCTGATTGGCTGGTGTATATCTATGTGGGGACTGTGTTGGTACCAAGGAGGATTAACTGTTTTGTGATTACCTGGTTTTGCCAGGGCGTCACAAGTGAGCATATGCAACCACTGATCTATTTATTGTTTACACAAATGATGGTTGCACATGCTCACTAATGCTCCATTCACCCAAAGGACCATAGTGCTACCTAATCTCGGGATCAGTGTGGGTCTGAGCAGCTGAAATCTGATTACTCTTACATCTGTCATGTGAACTTGTGATATACTGTATTTTTTGTATTATAAGACGCACTTTTCCTTTCAAAAATTGGGAGGTAAATGAGGAGTGCGTCTTATGTATCTTACCGGGAAGTGGAGGAGAGGTGTGGTGGGCTGTGCTGGGGCCTGTGCAGTGGGCTGTGCTGAGGTTAGTACGGCGGGCTGTGCTAGGGCTGGTGCGGCAAGCTGTGCTGGGGCTGGTGCGGCAGGCTGTGCTGGGGCTGGCGTGGCGGGCTGTGCTGAGGTTGGTGTGGCGGGCTGTGCTGGGGCCGCTGCTGTAGGCTGTGCTGTAGTTGGTATAGCGGGCTGTGCTGTGGTTGGTGCAACAGGCTGTGCAGGGGCTGGTGCCGCGGGCTGTGCTGGGGTCGATGTGGTGGCTGTGCTGGGGCCAGTGTGGTGGGCAGTGCGGCGTGGGCATCCTGAAAATGTCGACTGTGCGGGGTTCAAATAATGATGCCTGGAGGTGGCTCGTGCACAGATGGAGCTCTCGGCTCAAGATCTCATCTGCACACGTGCCACCTCTGGCCCATTGATCTGCAGGCAGTGGATTTAAGGAAAATGGCGCCTGGCAAACCGAGCAGGGCAAACTGGAATACTCAGAACCTCCCAGCCTCAGAATGGATGGCTGAGCTGTCACTGAACACGTCAACAGTTCAACTTGCCCCAGCACTAGATCGGACAACTGAGCTGTCAATCAGCATACCGACAGCTCAGCACACCCAGAATCTATAGTGCAGCAGTTACTTCTTGGACATTTCCGAGAACCCTTCATTGCAACATTCCCACCAGGTAACTGTACACACCACTGTCTATGGAAGAATGCTTAAGAGGACGCAGCACTAAAGCATCGCTGTATCCCCTGAATGTGGAGGGGTCTCGAAATCCAGACCCCCCAATAACCATTAAATGAAGGCATTTACTAGCAGTGTGACATCAATAATTGAGATGGAAATACTCTTATAAAATAACGTTTTCAAATCACTTATTTTGATAGTCCATTCCTAGCATGGAACCGAAATACGGAATGAAGCGTCATGTGAACAGTGCCAACCCAATCATAAGCAACAGAATATGATCTAATAATCCTTACCCTTGGGGTCTGGGCATAGATAACCGATTATTACCTACTGTTGATTTTTTTTCCTTTGCCTTTTATAACAAGAAACAGCAACAGCGATTGAGGCGTGCTCCTTCCAGGAATGGAAGGCAGGGCGTTAAATTTAATTGCATCATGTATTTATTATCCCTGGTTAATGGACCCTCCTACCTATTCTTGGATAGGGTCCTCAGGGAATTTTGTGGGTGTGAGAAGCCGCTCAGTGGGGGTGATTGGGAATTCCACTTTTAAAGGCCCCCCAGGGAGTTCACACAATAGCTCAAATACAATCTTAGGAAAGTTCTCCTAGGGACATTCTGTGCCTAAATATATTCTAATTCCTGTATTTCATGCTGAATTATGGGCAGATTAAAAAAGTGTATAATACTCAGATTTTATATTCACATTTATAGATTTAGAAATTACAATTAGGAATATGTTGTAAAGTACATTATTCCAAATGCAGGGAGAATTCGTATAAAGCTGCGATGCATGGATGAAAAGTCGAACCAAGATGTGGAATTGGTGATTTTTATTCGTTGACGTGTTTCTGAGAACAATTTCTCCTTCTTCAGGAAAACAAATTATATATGTCCCTCTCACAATAATATGTCCCCCAGTATCCCCCCCACACTATGATGGCCCCCAGAATTTCCTTTACACTATAATATGGCCTCCCCACTATTTCCTCCACACTGTAATATGGCCCCCACTACTTTCTCCACACTGTAATATGGACCCCAGTATTACCCCTACACTCTAATATGGCTCCCAGTATTTCCCCCACACTGTAATATGGCCCCCAGTATTGCCCTCACACTGTAATATGCCCCCAGTATTCCCCCCACACTGTACTATGACTCCCAGTATTCCCCCCACACTGTAATATGGCCCCAAGAATTCTCCCCATATTATACTATGGCCTCCAGTATTCCCCCACACTGTATGGATGGCCCCTAGTATTTCACTCACATTCTAATATAGCCACCAGTATTACCCCCACACTGTATGATGACCCCCAGTAATCCCCCCACACTGTAATATAGCCCCCAGTGTTTCCCCTCTCACTGTAATATATCCCCCAGTATTTCCCCCACACTGTATCATGACTTGCACTATTCCCCCCACAATGTAATATGGCCCCCAGTATTTCCCCCACAAGCAAAAAAAAACAAATAAACATTTTATACTCATCTATGCATGGATCCTGAGGTGTCACAACCCAAGTGTGGGAGGACCAATGCTGTGATGTCATCGTGCTGCATCATGCAGAGTCCCAGTGTGATGACGTCATCATGACAATCCCCATCCCCACCTCATCCATGAGTCTGGGAGCGGTAGTGCAGGGAGATCATGTCTCCTGCACTACAACAGAGTTTAACTGTATTGGCACACATCACATGCCAATAAAGTTTACAACAGTGGAGCCCCTGAGATGATGGGGCCAAGAGGGACCATCCTCTCTGACCCTCCGGTAGCTATGCTACTGTTTTGGACCATTGGTGACTCTCATAATAACCATTGAAAGCATGTACAGCAAAGAACATCATATCAGGCATCTTATGGCTCGTGAGTACATAGAAGCCTTATCACTGGGCATAGACACTAATAAATCACTAAAGGAAACGTCATTATAAGCAAATTGCTAAAAATAATTATCAAAACACTTATTTTCTCTAGAGAGGTAAACAATATGCTAAGTTAAAATGGTCCCCGCCTTGTTGTCCACTGCGTTAACATTGATGGCCTTTACTTAGGATATGTCATCAATGTCTGGTCGGCCGGGATCTGATACCCGATACCCTTGCTGATTTAGCTGCTTTTGTTGTTGGTGCTGGCACCTGCAGCAGGCAGCCGGAAATGCTCAGTATCGGACCTCCCCGTCTTCTGATAGCGGCCACGTACTGCATATCCACCTCCTATTCAAATCAATGAGGCAGATGTGTAGTACCCAGCCACAGAAGATGGAGCAACTTCAGAACTGAGCATTTCCAACTACCTGCTGCCGGCGCTGGCACCAGGACAGCTGATCACCAGGGATACCGGGTGTCGGACCCCGGCCGAGCAGACATTGATGATCTATTCTAAGGACAGGCCATCGATGTTAAAGTAGTGAATAACCTCTTTAAGGCTCACTGATAAAAGTATCTGGAACTCTCCCTACCACTTTTGAGCCATTTGAGATGTCATGTGCCGCCATTTGTTGATTCTAGCTCCTAGGCCATCATGACCAAAATATAATATTTATTAGAATAGTGAGATGGTGTCTCATGCTTTTATATATACTACTGCATTTATTTCTATTCTACTGTTCATATTTCCAATGTATAGGTAGAAAATGAAGTTACGAAACTGCTGACAGGTATACAGATGCCACTTCAAGTTCCCTAGACTCCAGGTTGATCAATGTTGACCATTCATGGCAATTCTTCAGTTTCTAGCCCTCTATCTGCTCAGGCTAAAAGAACATGGTTTGTTGGTGCCACAAGTCGTGCTATCCATAAACATTACCGCACATATGAAGCCTAAACAGATGCACCAATTATATTTATAGCACAGATAGTATTTAATAAAAATCCTACAAAGAGCACTATTAACAGAAGCCCCAATATCATGTCCAGCATCGGACTGGCTACCAGAGGAATCTCCAGTAATGCCAGGCCTGGATTCAGGTCTTTGCACTAGCGAGCTCTCACCTGAGCTCTAGAGTGCAGCCTAGACTGCACCGCAAGCGCCGAGTGATTGATTCCCCGGCGCTTGCGGTTCAGTTTATGACAGCTGCAGACAGGCCAGGCTGATCTCCGGTGTTCAGGTGAGAGCACCGGAGATCAGCTCGGCCTGTCTGCAGCTGACATGAACTGAACCGCAAGCGCCGGGGAATCAATTACTGGGCGCTCGCGGTACAGTCTCGGCTGCACGCCGGAGCTCAGGTGACAGCTCCGGAGTGTAATGCAGGTACCTGAATCCAGGCCTGGCATTACTGGAGATTCCTCCGGTAGCCAGTCCGACGCTGATCATGTCTGTGAAATATATACAAGATAGCAGGAAGCCAAAGACTTTGGCTTTGATTCCTCAAGACTGGCGTTTTGTATGGCAGTCTTCATGAAAGTGCACTGGAGTAATATCTTTCAGCTCTCCAGAGTAAATTTGTGTCATAATTTACCCCCAATTTTTGGTGGCCATGCTCTGTCACGTCCCCATCCGCTTAAGCTCTATCTACTTGTTAAGAATCTGTAGGAAATGACATAAAGTTGCCAAAAGTCACCTTTTTGGGCAACTACAATCTGCATAAAGTTTTAGCACAATTTTATGCCAGAATTCTTTTGCAAACTGTTTGATGAGTTGGGGCCTAATTATTTCATATTCAAAGAAACAATGTCCATTATAAGCAGAAAATGATAACGTAATACTGATGTGAAAAGACTGTGCTGTCAGCTCCACTTCTATACGCAGAGAAGCCCATATGCATCATTAGCCCAGACACTAATACTGACAAAAGACCAATGACTTCATCTCATCTCGTCCTCTTAACCCCTATAATAGGAATACTCATTTTATGTAGAATGTGTTTAAGGTGTGACCATATAGGATAATATCCAACCTGTACTCTGCAGAAGATAAAACTGATAACGTACGTTATTTATGACTTGTTGCACCCTCAGAAAATTCATCCATAGACACCATGTTCTAACATGAGTTATTAACTGTCTGGCAACATTATCCTCTTGGACTGTAAATGTTCTGTAAGGTTGTGAGTTTGAACCCTATGACTTTCCTTACATAAATCATCATATTAAGTTTTCAGCTGCCTGAAGCAGAATTTCTATACTATGTCATTACTAATGTATGTGTCAGTTTTCTATGTTTTTTTTATCTTTTAATTTTTCAAGTCAGAGGAATACCTACAGGGGATGCAGAGGTTGCACCAAGGTCTTAATTTCTAAAGCCATTGGTGAACACTCACAGCATAGAGCCCCTCTTCAAGAATTAGGTGTGGACTGAGATCACACAACACTTACAGGTATGTTGTACATGAAGGAAGATACCGGCCCCAGGACTCACGGGTGCCGGACTCTTTCGCCAAAGAGACTCTGTGTGCAGATGTGACTTCGGATGGGGTGCATACTAGTTTCTTCAGACCGGTGTCCATCACCCCGCCGGCAGTAGTTGTAGACAGTTAGTAACACACGCAACACCAGAGCTCGCTTAGCCAACCAGAAACGTACACTTTTATACTTCACACCATTATGACAGACATGGCCTTCCTTTCCTTCCTTCCTTCCTCTCAGTTTGGGGAACTACTTCTTGACCTGTTCCCCTTTGCTAGCTTGGATCTTGTCTTCAATCTCCGAGGTCTGTGACTTCTTCCCCCTGATTCCGTTCACCTTCATCAGACTCTGGGCCCCGGTGGCTCTCTACCCGGATAACTCTCTAAGCCCGCCAGAGTGAACCGTAGGCTCCAGACCTCTGAAGGTTACTTTAGGGTTCCGTGAATAGCACTAGCACTGCGGCCACGTCTTCTCACACTTGAATCCTATTCTCAACTCCCTCTTGAGACCTCCCAACTGTCTTCTTTCTTGCATCTGTCACTTCCCCTTTAACCCTCCTCTTTCATCCTGCTGCCATCCTTTGCCCAAACATTAAATGGTGCTTTAAGTGAAAGTCCCTCTCTGCTTTACTTGGAACCTGCACCCAGCTTGCAGCATTACATATTAACATATACAATTGGTGTAACACATAGAATACATGGCATAAACAGTAGAGGGGCAAGTTCACCTTCTACATACACATGTCACAGCACACCAGTGATATACTGGACATGTCGCTAATAT
Source organism: Anomaloglossus baeobatrachus (assembly GCF_048569485.1). Taxonomy (NCBI): domain Eukaryota; kingdom Metazoa; phylum Chordata; class Amphibia; order Anura; family Aromobatidae; genus Anomaloglossus; species Anomaloglossus baeobatrachus. Next base: position 60,267,353 of record NC_134356.1, read on the forward strand.
ACCACTTACAGGCTGCACAATTGCCGCTTATGTACTACTCACATCGTGGGACGATGCTGCTCATGTACCACTCACTTACTGGGCACATGTTGTTCATCTACCATTCACTTGTCACTTAGTACCATTCATATAATACAAATATATTGCTGATGTACCACCCACATACTGGACACATGTCACTCAGGTACCACTCACGTACTGTGAACGGCACTCATATAATATAAGAATTCACAAATGCTGCTAATGGACCAATCAAATACTGTACTTTACACATGCCGATTGTGTACCACTCACATTCCATACACCAGTCAATTACTGGACACTGGGTCTGACCTGCTCAGAAGACTTAAGCGGGCTTTACACGCTACGATATATCTAACAATATGTCGTCGGGGTCACGTCGTAAGTGACACACATCCGGCATTGTTTGATATATCATAGCGTGTAACAGCTACGTGCGACTATGAACAAGCAAAAATACTCACCTTATCGTTGCTCATTGACACGTCACTCAATTTCTAAAAATCGAACGTCCAGTTGTTCATTGTTCCAGATGCAGCACACATCGCTCCGTGTGACACCCCGGGAACGACGAACACAGCTTACCTGCGTCCCACCGGCAATGAGGAAGGAAGGAGGTGGGCGGGATGTTTACATCCCGCTCATCTCCACCCCTCCGCTTTGATTGGCCGGCCGCTGTGTGACGTCGCGGTGACGCTGAACGTCCCTCCCCCTTCAGGAAGAGGATGTTCGCCGCCCACAGTGAGGTCATTTGGAAGGTAAGTACGTGTGATGGGGGGTTACAACATTGTGCGACACGGGCAACAAATTGCCCGTGCTGCACAAACGACGGGGGTGGATGCGATCGCAAATGCGATCGCTTATGATATCAATGCGTGTAAAGCAGCCTTTATGCCGGCATCACACAGTGCGATATATCGGGCGATATTTCGTCGGGGTCACATCGTTAGTGACGCACATCCGGCATCGTGTGACATATCGTACCGTGTGACACCTCCGAGCGACTGTGAACAAACAAAAATACTCACCTTATTGTTGCTCGTTGACACGTCGTTCATTTTCAAAATGTCGGTCCTCATTCTGTGCTCCGGTTGTTCATAGTTCCCGAGGCAGCACACGTCGCTCCGTGTGACACCCCAGGAACGATGAACACAACTTACCTGCGTCCCGCCGGCAATGCGGAAGGAAGGAGGTGGGCGGGATGTTACGTCCCGCTCATCTCCGCCCCTCCGCTTCTATTGGCCGGCGGCTGTGTGACATTGCTGTGACGTTGAACGTCGCTCACCCTTCAGGAAGAGGATGTTTGCCGCCCACACGGGAGGTAAGTACGTGTGACGGCGGTTACCGACTTTGTGTGCCACGGGCAATGAATTGCCCGTGACGCACATACGACGGGGGCGGGTGCAATCGCTCATGCGATTGCGCGATATATCGTCCCGTGTGACGCCGGCATTATACCAATACTAATAGCAATGACAGGGTTGAAGGCCTGTTCAGGAGTCTGTTGGCCCCAATGTAGAACTCCAACAGGGCTCCCAACTATAATGGATCGTTAATGATATTGTTTTTTTCATATAGGCCAGGGGGAACTTTTGAAACCCCTTAGGTTACAGCCACCATATGCTACCACAACCACTACTCCCACTAAAGTTATGCCCCTGGGCCCATCTTAGTGATGGAAGGGCAGCTAAACAGAAGGGTATGGCTTTTGATGTCCTAAACTAAGGAGGTGTACTCTGGTCAGATCAACAACCATGAAATAATCTTGTCCATGCTCTTAATATCTGATGTTTGGACTCTTCTGTGTTACATGACCTATTACAAGATTTATACCTCTCTGATAAGAAGTCATTTTGTCAAATATTTAGCCCATTTGTGGCGCCCCTGAGGCTTCCGTCACCACAGAGACATTGCACCCCATCCAGAGGTGTGATGTCCCATCCTGGGTAAGGAAAGGGGTACATGCCAGTTCCCAGGTAAACCTGCACTACACCCATTGGTAGGCGCACACAGGGACAGGGGACTGTGGCAGCAACCCTCGAGGCTGGCTCGCCTCGGAGGGCCGGTAAGATCAATCCCCGTTCGATTGGGTGGTAGCTTAGCAACTGGGGAGGTGGGAGGAGCCACCAGAGAGTAGACAGAGATAGGGAGGTCAAGTTTGAGCAGTCTGAGAGAGAGGGGAGAAGGAGGAGGAGGTCTGCGGGAGGCAGAGGAGAAAGAAGAGTAGTGCTCTAGTCAGTCAGGAGCAAGAGAAGAAAGTGACGCTTCCTGGTGAAGACCCTGGGACTCAGAGAGTCCAGGTGACACCAAGCAGGGAACGAAAGGATTCCAGGGCCACAGATAGCTTTTGAGCTGGTGGCCTGTTCCACAGGAACATTGGTGGAGGGATCAAGCTGCATCCAGGGGACGGTCCCTAGTCACTGGAGGAGGAGAAGTCAACTCCAAAGGTTAGAAACCGAGGTCCAGGGAAGCTGCATGCTCCCCGGACCACAGCCCACAGCAGAACCTCTAGAAAAGGGGCAAATAACCGACAGGCGAGCTCCCAGCCCGGAGGCTGCAGTGGAGGCCAATCCAGGTTTAGCCAACAAGGGCAAGGCTTGAGGAGTCAGCTGAGAAAGGAACACATAGAGGGGTGGACTGGCATTTACCCCCAGATCTACCCGGGATCAGCGGAGGTCCCTGACAGGGGATTCCAGCACACCAGTGGGCAACCGGACAGCTGCCGTGTCAAATAACCAACTGTGAGTAAACATCTTGAAACTGCAGTCCCTGGTGTTGCCTCTGTTATTTCATCTGCATAGACTTCCATCACTGCATAGACACTCACGAGCACCAACTGTGCCCCGGGGTACCGCTCCACCTGTGGGGAGCAGGACCATCCAAGCTGCCATTCCATCACCCCGGAGGCCCCATACAGCAGCGGCGGCTTAATAGCCGCATACCACAGGTGGCGTCACGACAACTGTAAACTTTATTCACCCCCAACACTGCAGCCATCTTAATTGACCCCACCAAGGTACGGAGTCGGGCCCAGCCACCACTGACAATCCCCGGACTAGTCCGGCCCGGCACTGGGTGTCCCATAGCCCTGGGGTGGGCGAGTCAACTTGCCTACGCAAGCCTCTCTGCAGCCTACAACCACCAGTGTGTCAGGGGATGGCGGTGACTTCCCACCACTGCCCCAGGTGAACCTTACACTGTTGTGTGAGGAAAAGCAGACTGGATCACATCTCACTCGCTATAAATTCTTCACATCATTCCTCTCCTTCACTTTCAATCATATTCCCTCAGCCTCCCACTCTTGTTTATCTGCATCAATCACTTTTCTCTTCACCCTCTCCAAAAAAAAAAAGTGTCTGAGTTTCATCCCACCCCTCATGTTGCCCCCCTGCCTGTAGAGGCAGCTGTCCCCAGCCAGTGATTTATCCTCAGTTCTCTATATCTCCACTCTTACTGCCTCTCCCTCTCCCCCTGTTTATCTGCCGGGTGATTTATATGTCCCTCACACACACTTCCTCTGCTCCTTTCCTCTGTCCCTCACTGTCTCATCCTTCTTCCCTTTCTCTCTATATATCTGTCATTCATACCACGACCTCACCCACTTTATTCCTCTTTTGTCTCTTTCTATTGTATAGGCTTCCGCTTCCTCGCTTGTTATATTATTATGAGCCTACATCTGCTGCGTGACGTAAAATTGGTTGGAAGTTATATATGCACGAAAAGTGTCTACTGTACATGTATTGCACCAACTATATATACTCATACCTATCTATCTATCTATCTATCTATCTATCTATCTATCTATCTAGTACATGTGAATAACATAGAGTACTTAGCAGACACTAATTTCATCAAAAGAAGGCAAAAGTTACCCCACCTTTACAAGATGATGGACCCTAACTCTTGGAGTTCACCTCGCCATGTGTCTGCAGACTTCAACCTAGATGGGGGCATAGTAGGACCCTTATCTGGCTGTTTTGCATTTGTTTTTATATAGTTATTTGGCATCTGGTCTATATAGCTTTCCATGTATAAGTGCAAAACAGTTAGGGTCCATCCTGATTGGGTACACCTTGTTTTTTTCATAGTGTGTACTAAGTACATTATGTTATTTACATATACTATTACTATTTAATTACTTACTGCAGGGTATTTGCTCATGTTGATTTTATCCTAGGTTTTGGCTATTAAATGGCCACAGTGTGAATGTGCACCTACACACTGCATTTAAACTAATCTGTTCCAGCTCGTTTTTTTGGTTTGCCTTTAGTATCTATCTATCTATCTATCTATCTATCTATCTATCTATCTATCTACCGTGTTTCCCCGAAAGTAAGACAGTGTCTTACATTCTTTTTACCCCCAAAAGTGCCACTATGTCTTACTTTCGGGGTATGTCTTATATTGGAAAAAATCCCACAGCAATCACAGCAAGTCTCCATGCAATGTACCGTATGGGGACTTGCCGCGATTGCGCCCTAAGTGTACCGCAAGTTAAGGAAACTTAACCACCAGCGGCTGCACATGAGGGCACTGAGGCTGCATGATTTTGTATGTTGTCCATGGTCCTCACGGACCACGGACAACATTACTGCAACATTTCAACATTTCTCGGTAGCCGAGCGTTCAGCTGAGCGCCCGACCGCCGGCATGTGTCAGCTCTCAGCTGAGCGCTAAGCCGCCGGCATGTCAGGGCGTTCAGCTGAGCGCCCGACCGCCGGCATGTGTCAGCTCTCAGCTGAGCGCTAAGCCGCCGGCATGTCAGGGCGTTCAGCTGAGCGCCCGACCGCCGGCATGTGTCAGCTCTCAGCTGAGCGCTAAGCCGCCGGCATGTCAGGGCGTTCAGCTGAGCGCCCGACCGCCGGCATGTGTCAGCTCTCAGCTGAGCGCTAAGCCGCCGGCATGTCAGGGCGCTCAGCTGAGCGCCCGACCGCCGGCATGTGTCAGCTCTCAGCTGAGCGCTAAGCCGCCGGCATGTCAGGGCGTTCAGCTGAGCGCTCGGCCGCCGACATGTGACAGCTCTCAGCTGAGCGCTCTGCCGCCGGCATGTCAGGCGCTCAGCTGAGCGCTCGGCCGCCGGCATGTCAGGGCGCTCAGCTGAGCGCTCGGCCGCCGGCATGTTAGGGCGCTCAGCTGAGCGCTTTGCCGCCGGCATGTCAGGGCGCTCAGCTGAGCGCTCGGCCGCCGGCATGTTAGGGCGCTCAGCTGAGTGCTTTGCCGCCGGCAAGTCACGGCGCTCAGCTGAGAGCTGTCACATGCCGGCGGCATGTCAGGGTGCTCAGCTGAGCGCTCGGCCGCCGGCATGTTAGGGCGCTCAGCTGAGCGCTTTGCCGCCGGCATGTCAGGGCGCTCAGCTGAGCGCTCGGCCGCCGGCATGTTAGGGCGCTCAGCTGAGCGCTTTGCCGCCGGCAAGTCAGGGCGCTCAGCTGAGAGCTGTCACATGCCGGCGGCATGTCAGGGTGCTCAGCTGAGCACTCGGCCGCCGGCATGTTAGGGCGCTCAGCTGAGCGCTTTGCCGCCGGCAAGTCAGGGCGCTCAGCTGAGCGCTCGGCCGTCGGCATGTCAGGGCTCTCAGCTGAGCGCTCGGCCGCCGGCATGTCAGGGCTCTCAGCTGAGCGCTCGGCCGCAGGCATGTCAGGGCGCTCAGCTGAGTGCTCGGCTGCTGTAACTGTACTGTAAAGAAAAAAATAAATAAATACATTTTTACTACGTCTTACTTTCGGGGTACGTCTTACATTAGCCGACCCCCCCAAACCCCCACTACGTCTTACTATCGGGGGTGTCTTACTATCGGGGAAACACGGTATCTATCTATCTATCCATCTATCTATCTATTTACTATTCCTATGCTATGCATCTATCTACTATCTTTCTACACTGTTCTAAACATCTATGCAATGTCTATCTTTCTATCAATCAATCAATCAATCAATCAATCTATCTATCTATCTGTGATTTATCTTTTTTGTTTTCTACAGACAGATCTGAAACAATCAGACATTTAAAGCAGGTCCTGTTGATATGCCTTGGATATGTTATCCTCTTTTAAAAGAGTTGTTTATTCAGGGTATCCTTGTCACGATGGAACTAGGATAGTGAGGTACAGAGGTCTCCTATACTGTCGCTCACGCATGGGGACACTAGGGTATCAATGACCTCTGGATTACCCCTGAGGGTGGAGATGCCAGAGTCATGCTCCTTTCTATTCTCCTGACCAGAACTAAACTGTACCCTCCCCCATGGAAGGAAGGTTCAGGAGTGTGATGGTAACAAAGATTATAACAGACAGGGAAAAAACAAAACTCAGACATACTGAAAACTCAAAGGAACAAATACAGCCCCTTACAGAAGTTCTGTCACTTATCCATGCTATGTAAATAAAAGCTTATAACCTGACTTTAAATTCATCCATTGATTTCATAAATTACTCTTTTGAAAGCTGAAACACTCCCAAATTTGGTTTAGGTTATGAAAATAAAGTTGCAGCAAAGCTGAAATATTAATCATTTAATGAACACAGAAAGGTCAGATTTTGGCAAGACAAAAGTTTTGTCGCCCACAGAGAGTAATGTAAAATTCAAACAAATAATTAACTTATAATACAGAGAGATGTTGCATAACATTGGTGAATGAAGTTGTGGTGCTATTAGATCCATATTTAATATTTTGTGTGACTTCCATGAGCTTGAAAGACTGCATCCATGCGGTTCAACAATGATTCATACAATTTATTGACGAAGTCATCAGGAATAGCAAAGAATGCAGTCTAAAGGCGGCGTCACACGGTACGATATATCGTGCGATCTGTCGCCGGGGTCACGGATTCCGTGACGCACATCCAGCATTGTTCGAGATGTCGTACAGTGTGACACATCCGAACGACTGTTAACGAGCAAAAATACTCACCTTATCGTTGCTCGTTGACACGTCGTTCATTTTCATAAGATCGTTCCTCCTTCTGTGAGCCAGTTGTTCGTCGTTCCTGTGGCAGCACACATCGCTACGTGTGACACCCCGGGAACGACGAACACAGCTTACCTGAGTTCCGCCGGCAATGAGGAAGGAAGGAGGTGGGCGGGATGTTACGTCCCGCTCATCTCTGCCCCTCCGCTTCTATTGGGCGGTCGCTGCGTGACGTCGCTGTGACGCCGAACGTCCCTTCAGGAAGAGGATGTTCGCCACCCACAGCGACGTCGTGAGGGAGGTAAGTACGTGTGACGGGGGTTAACGACTTTGTGCGCCACGGGCAATGAATTGCCCATGACGCACAAACGACGGGGGCGGGGGCGATCACTCATGCGATTGCCTGATCTATCGTCTCGTGTGACGCCGCCTTTACATGCCTCCCAGAGTTCATCTACATTCATTGGTTTTGTCTTCCAAGCTTTCTTTTTCATCCTACCCCAAACATGCTCAATGATGTTCATGTCTGGTGACTGGGCTGGCCAGTCCTTGAGCACCTTGAACTTCTTTGCCATGAGGAAATTTGTTGAGGTGGAGAACCATCCTGCTGCAGAATTTGACCCCTTTTATGATTGGGAATGTAAGAGGTAGCTAATACTTCTTGATATTTTAGGCTATTGATATTGCCTTCTTCCTTGCAAATGTTTTGCACACCCCCATACTGAATGTAACCCCAGACTATGATCTGTTTTTTTAATTGCCTTTTGTTTAGTGCTGGCTTCTGGGCACTGATTCGACCATGGAGGCCATTTTGATACAGAATCCTACAAACTGTTCTAGTTGACACAGGTATTTGAGGTGATCAGGCCTTTTGGAGCTCTGCTGCAGTGGAAGAGGGGCTGGCTTTGGATTTTCTAACCAACAACTGTTCCTCCTGAATAGTTGTCTTGCGGGGGCTGCCGGACCTGGGCCTGTCAAAAACATCTCGTCTCTTCAAATTTTTTTTAATTCTTTGTACTTAACGCTGAGACACATTAAAGGTGCCAGCCACCTCTGCAGTGGATCTGGTCTTCAGCCTCTTGATAATCAAGACTTTGGTCGCAGGGTGGATTTTTGGCATGTTGTCAGAGGTCAAGTTGCAGTTCAACTGAAGGTCTGGGGTGCTGGATTTCTTATTATACACACCCACTAATTAACCGGTCATTTAGTGATTTAGTGTGCACAGGTGAGGATGTAAACTAGGATTGGGTGCATTATATGACAAGGCGACAAAACTTTTGTCCTGCCAAAATATGACCTTTCTGTGTTTATTAAATGATCAATATTTTAACTTTGCAGCAACTTTATTTTCATAACCTAAACCAAATAAGGGAGGGTTTCCGCTTTCAAAAGAGTAATTTATGAAACCAATGGATGAATTTAAGGTCAGGTTATAAGCTTTTATTTACATAACATGGATAAGCGACAGAACTTTTGTCAGGGACTGTAGTAAGAAATTAAGGAGGACAGCAAGAGAAGTAAGGCAGCAACAAAAGACAACAAGAGTTAACATCTCAACCGCTCACAACAGTAAGGTACTACAACCACCTGTAAGTCTAGATCACAACACCTCACCAGACCAGTATAGAGAAGCTATAGTGTCACGCTCCCCGGGTCCCCTGCGCTGCTCCCCGGCTCACCTGTCACGCTCCCCGGCTCCCCTGCCTCGCTCCCCGGTTCCTCAGTCCGGTCTCCACCGCTCCCCGCGCTCCAGCATCCATTGCCGGCGCTTCCCAGGCGTCCTGGTCCCCGCTCCCGGCGCCCGTCGGCGTCTCAGCCCCAGCCTGGCTCTGCTGCTTCCTCCTCTCAGCTTCCTGCTCTGGCTTCTGGCACCCAGGCCGCGCGCATGCGCATTAGGGCGCGCGCGCGGTCATTGACCCTTTCTTAAAGGGCCAGCGTCCATTGACAGGAAATGAAGCTCACAGGTACAGGGTATAAAGGGGTTTAATGTCCAAGTGGGCGGGGCCTGATCTTCGTGTTTCCCAAGCTAGGAGTCAGGTCTCCTTGTGTCTCTCTGCCATACTTACGTATCTCTCTTCTAGAGCCGATCCTGCCTCGCCATCCGGTCCTGCCGCATCCCGCACCCCGAACGCTGCTTATCTGCCATCCTGACAGTCCGTACCATCTCGGATCCCTGTGGTGACCCGTCATCTCGCTCCAACGGTTCCGGACTCCGCCTGACATCATCTCGGCTTCCGAACCTGAGCTCCGTCACCCGGACTACCATCAGTGACTCCGTGGTCCCAGGGACTTCTCCATTATACTCTTGTGCACGGACTGCCCTGCTACCTGTAGTGCTCCAGCTACCGGACCCCTTACCATCATCAAGGAGTTCGGCCCAGTGGATCCACCTCCTGGGTCTGCCCGTCCACCTGGCCCTAACAGTAAGATCAGGCCATGGATCCCGCTGAAGCACGAGCGGCCTTGCAAGAGGAACTCCAACGCCAGCGTGAGACCCAGACCCGCATGCTGAACTTCATGACTTCGGTGGACGCCCGCCTGAACACGCTACAAGCGTCAATTACATCTTCAGCGTCTCGGGCTTCCACTAGCCAATCCACGGCTCCAGCCCCCGTGGCAGCCTCTTCGGATGCTTCCAGACTTCGTTTGGCCTCACCACCCCGGTACGCCGGAGATCCCAAGACCTGCAGGGGTTTTATAAACCAATGCTCCCTCCATTTCACGCAGCTGCCGCATTTGTTTGCCTCCGACCAAGCCAAGGTCGCCTTCATCATGTCCCATCTAGAGGGTGAGGCACTGGCATGGATGAACCCCTTGTGGGAAAAAGAGGATCCTGTGACCACGAACATCCAGGAGTTCCTGCAGGCATTTCGTGGCACCTTTGACGAGCCCGGACGCGCCTCCGCGTCTGCTTCATCTCTTCTCCGGTTACGTCAGGGGACTCTGACGGTGGGTCAATACGCAATCCGTTTTCGCACCTTGGCTTCGGAACTCGGCTGGAACAACGAGGCCCTAACCGCCGCCTTCTGGGAAGGACTCTCGGGTCGAATTAAAGATGAGCTGGCTGGTCGTGACGTACCGTCCACCCTGGATGCCCTGATTACCCTAGCGACTCGAGTGGACATTCGCTTTCAGGAGCGATCCAAAGAGGTGTCCCGTGAGAGACGTCCGGTACGGCATTCCTCTCCTCCGCAGAAGCCCGCCGTACTACAGTCAACGGCATCTGGTGTCTCCGTCCACGAGCCCATGCAGATCGACCGTGTGCGGCAGTCTGAACAACGTCGAGCAGAGCGGCTCGCCAAGGGCCTCTGCTTCTACTGCGGAGAGGGCACACACCTGCTACGCTCCTGTCCAGAGAGGCCGGGAAACTCCAAAGCCTAGGGTTGGTAGGAGAGGCCACCCTAGGTGCTGGGACTCTCTCAGACCCGGTTACGTGGACTGTGCAAGTGACAACGGGAGAGACGCGGTTCACGGCTGAGGCGTACCTCGATTCCGGGGCAGCAGGCAATTTCATCCAGCAGGCCACGGTGGACAAGTACCAGGTGCCTGTTACTCCACTTGACAAACCCCTCGTGATTGCCTCTGTGGATGGGAGACCCCTATCTGACACCATCTCCTGGATCACCAGGCCGGTCGAACTGCGTATCGGTGCCCTGCACACCGAGAACATCGCTCTCTACGTCCTCCCACACATGTCTCATCAAATCCTGCTGGGACTTCCCTGGTTACGGACACACGAACCATCAGTCAGCTGGGGCACTGGTGAAATCACCCGATGGGGCTCTTCGTGCCATGAGAACTGTCTGAAGACCATACAACCCATCCGACGACCTCCGGTTCCAGAGAACCTACCAGGACTGCCCTCGGCCTATTGGTCCTTCGCGGACGTCTTTGATAAAAAGGAATCTGAGGTACTTCCGCCACATCGTCCGTACGATTGTGCCATCGACCTGCTCCCGGGAACAACACCACCTCGAGGACGGATATATCCATTGTATCCAGCCGAAACAAGGGCCATGTCTACTTACATCACAGAGAGCCTGGCAAGGGGATTCATTCGGAGATCCTCCTCTCCTGCTGGAGCAGGCTTCTTCTTCGTGAAGAAGAAAGAGGGCGACTTACGCCCATGTATAGACTACCGGGGATTGAACCAAATCACCGTGAAAAACAAGTACCCTCTGCCGCTCATCCCCGAATTGTTTGACCGGCTTAGAGGAGCTCGTGTGTTCACCAAATTGGACCTTCGGGGTGCCTACAACCTGGTCCGCATCCGCTCTGGGGACGAATGGAAGACCGCGTTCAATACTCGCGATGGGCACTATGAATACTGCGTGATGCCCTTCGGTCTGTGTAACGCACCAGCAGTCTTTCAAGAATTGGTGAACGACGTTTTCCGGGACCTTCTTTACGTCTGTGTGGTGGTGTATCTGGATGATATCCTTGTCTTCTCTCCGGATCTCCAGACCCACAGAGAGAACGTGCAGCTGGTTCTACAAAGACTGAGAGAGAATCGTCTGTACGCCAAGTACGAGAAGTGTGTCTTTGAGCAGTCTTCTCTCCCCTTCCTGGGTTACATCATCTCCGATACCGGACTGCAGATGGATCCAAAGAAGGTCTCCTCCATTCTCAACTGGCCTCCTCCTTCTGGACTGAAGGCAATCCAACGCTTTCTGGGATTCGTCAACTACTACCGCCAGTTCATCCCTCACTTCTCTGCTCTGACCGCTCCTCTCTCCGCCTTGACCAAGAAGGAGGCTAATCCAAAGGACTGGTCACCTGCGGCCGACACCGCGTTTGGCTCTCTGAAGCGGGCATTTGCCTCCTCTCCTGTGCTCCATCGTCCGGAGTTAAACCGCCAGTTCACCTTGGAGGTGGATGCCTCCTCCTCGGGAGCCGGAGCAGTGCTCATGCAGAAGTCCTCCTCTGGGAAGATGGTGACTTGCGGTTTCTTCTCCAAGAGCTTCTCAGCACCTGAACGCAACTACACCATCGGTGACCGAGAGCTATTGGCAGTAAAACTGGCTCTGGAGGAATGGCGCTACCTTCTGGAAGGAGCAGTGTACCCCGTAATCATTTACACGGACCACAAGAACCTGGAATACCTGCGGTCCGCTCAGCGACTGAACCCACGGCAAGCCAGGTGGTCCTTGTTCTTTGCCAGGTTCGATTTCCAGCTCCATTTCCGACCCGCGGACAAGAATGTACGCGCTGATGCCTTGTCCAGGTCTTTCATGCCCATGGAGCAGGAGGAGGAGACATCCCAACCCATCATTTGTCCTAGTAAAATCATTCCGGTGGCTCCAGTCACCCTGGCCCAGATACCGCCCGGGAAGACCTTTGTCTCTGAGACTGATAGGCAAAAAGTGTTACACTGGGGCCATGCCTCGAAAACAGCCGGTCATGCTGGTCAAAAGAGAACATGGAGTGCGATTGTACGTCATTACTGGTGGCCATCCCTTCGCACGGACGTCGCTGCTTTTGTCTCTGCCTGCTCCTCTTGTGCCAGGAACAAGACGCCCAAACACCTGCCATATGGCCGTCTTCTGCCTCTGCCTATACCCTCAGTTACGTGGCAACACATTGCAATGGACTTTATTACGGACTTGCCATTGTCCTCCGGACACACAGTCATATGGGTCGTGGTAGACCGGTTCTCTAAAATGGCTCATTTCGTCCCTATGGCTGGACTGCCCTCTGCTCAGGAACTCGCGGACGCCTATATACATCACATCTTCCGCTTGCATGGCTTTCCATCACACATCGTGTCCGACAGAGGAACTCAGTTCACCTCCCGCTTCTGGAGGTCTCTCTGCAAACATCTGGGAGTGACTCTGGACTTCTCTTCAGCGTACCATCCTCAGTCTAATGGTCAAGTGGAAAGGGTCAATCAAATCTTGACCTCCTTCTTACGACACTACGTCAACGCCCATCACGACGACTGGTCCACGCTTCTTCCTTGGGCTGAGTTCTCCCATAACCACCACGTCAGTGAGTCCTCCTCCAGCTCTCCCTTTCATGTCGTTTACGGACTTCAGCCCTCCGTTCCATTGCCTGTATCTCCTTCTTCGGATGTCCCTGCTGCTGATGCTGTAGCCCGTGACTTTGCAACCATTTGGGACTCTGTCAAGGCGTCCCTTGGCCGTGCTACCCTGCGGATGAAGAGACATGCAGACAAGAGACGTCTGGACCCTCCATGTTTCTCTCCTGGTGATCTAGTCTGGCTTGCTTCCAAGTACGTCCGATTGAAGATACCATCCTACAAGCTGGGTCCTCGCTACATCGGGCCGTTTAAAGTCCTCAGCAAAATCAATGAGGTCTCCTACAAGCTCCAGCTCCCGGCCACGATGAGGATACCCAACTCCTTCCACGTCTCCCTGCTCAAGCCGGTTGTCCTTGGTCCCTTCTCCGCTGCTGCCAGTTCGGCTCCTCCTCCTATAGCCGATGACGACATCTATGCGGTAAGAGATATCGTGGCCATGAAGACCGTACGGGGTCGACAGTTCTTCCTGGTGGACTGGGCAGGGTATGGTCCTGAGGATAGGTCCTGGGAGCCCCGGGAGAATGTGGGTACTCCGCTGATCCGTGCCTTCCTGTCCCGGTTGCGGGGAGGGGGGCGTGGGGGGGGGTACTGTCACGCTCCCCGGGTCCCCTGCGCTGCTCCCCGGCTCACCTGTCACGCTCCCCGGCTCCCCTGCCTCGCTCCCCGGTTCCTCAGTCTGGTCTCCACCGCTCCCCGCGCTCCAGCATCCATTGCCGGCGCTTCCCAGGCGTCCTGGTCCCCGCTCCCGGCGCCCGTCAGCGTCTCAGCCCCAGCCTGGCTCTGCTGCTTCCTCCTCTCAGCTTCCTGCTCTGGCTTCTGGCACCCGGGCCGCGCGCATGCGCATTAGGGCGCGCGCGCGGTCATTGACCCTTTCTTAAAGGGCCAGCGTCCATTGACAGGAAATGAAGCTCACAGGTACAGGGTATAAAGGGGTTTAATGTCCAAGTGGGCGGGGCCTGATCTTCGTGTTTCCCAAGCTAGGAGTCAGGTCTCCTTGTGTCTCTCTGCCATACTTACGTATCTCTCTTCTAGAGCCGATCCTGCCTCGCCATCCGGTCCTGCCGCATTCCGCACCCCGAACGCTGCTTATCTGCCATCCTGACAGTCCGTACCATCTCGGATCCCTGTGGTGACCCGTCATCTTGCTCCAACGGTTCCGGACTCCGCCTGACATCATCTCGGCTTCCGAACCTGAGCTCCGTCACCCGGACTACCATCAGTGACTCCGTGGTCCCAGGGACTTCTCCATTATACTCTTGTGCACGGACTGCCCTGCTACCTGTAGTGCTCCAGCTACCGGACCCCTTACCATCATCAAGGAGTTCGGCCCAGTGGATCCACCTCCTGGGTCTGCCCGTCCACCTGGCCCTAACATATAGCTAGCATTATAAAAAGTGCCCAGCCAGCATATATATGAAGGGAGGAAATGTGACTAGCTCCCTCACTGCATGTGATCAAAGTAGAATAACAAGCAGCCTAGGAGAGATTAACTCTTGTTAGTTTGCCTATGGACTACAAAGTCTATGGGTTGACGCCTGAGTCTTCCTGCGCTGTTCAAAGACATCAGAGAAGTTAGCAGGCAGAGTACCAGAAGTGTTAAACTCCACAAATTCTGATGCCACCATGACAGTCACAGTATTTGTAAAAAAAAACCTTATGACAATCCCATTTCTACAAGCCTTATTAGTGAGTCCCCTTATATTAGCCGAGCTTGTCTACTGGAAAAGCAATTCTCTATTCATTTCAGTGAGTGCCATGTAAAATGTTGCAGTAAGGATAAGCTAGTGATAATGGCTAAATTGTAGTAGTTCCAGTAGCCAAACCCTAGAATTCACAACCAAATTGGGGAGGGGGGGAGTGATTAATGAGAGCATCTTGTGATGATGGTCAGATTTTGTGAGATATATGACATGCATATCATACACTACTGTGCAAACGTTTAAGACAGGTGTGGAAATCATGCTGCAACGTAAGAATGCTTTAAAAAATTGAAATGTTAATAGTTTAATTTTATCAGTTAACAAAATGTAAAATGAATGAACAAAAGAGAAATCTAAATTAAATTTGTGATCCCCCACTCTTCAAATGAGCTTCAATGCATTAACATTCTAGGTAGACTTGCGTGCTGGTTTTGAAACAACTTGTTTCAAATGTCTTCAAATGTTTCCATCGATCTTCTGTGGATGTAGGAATCTTCAAATCCTTCTGTTTCTTCATGTGATCCCAGACAAACTCAATGATGTTGAAATAATGATATTAGCTGCATGTTTTGGGGTCATTGTTCTAATGAAGAATAGTTTTGGAGCCCATCAGATGCCATCCTGATGTTAATGCCTGATGGATACGTATCTGCCTATATTTCTAAGATTTGAGGACACCAAAAAAGGGCAGTCATACAAACCATAGACAAAATGGTTTGCCAGGAAAACTTAGTTCCTTTCGAAATCGGAAGGTGTCCAACAACTTAGAACTGACAACAACCAGTGTGACCCTACTGTTTGGAAATGTTTGGCCAGAAGTGGTCTTCATTGAATAATTTTGTCTAAAAATCTATACCTTTAGCATGGAAACAAGTCCAAGCAACTCAAATATGCATGAAATCAGAGGAACCAGGATGCAAAAAAATGGCAGCAGGTGCTCTGGACTGATGGGTCAGTCTATGAAACATCGGGCTGTAACAGAAGGGAGTTTGTCATGTAGAGACCAGTGAAGCAAGGTGGAGAGCCCCACAACTTTGGACTGTATTTCAGCAAATAAAGTTTGGGGTTTGCTCAGAATTAATGGTGTCATCAATGCTGAGAAATATAGGCAGATACTTTGTGGAGACATCTGATTGCCTCCAAATTTACTCTGCAGCACGAGAATGACCCAAACATGCATCCAATGTAATTAAGAACAATCTTCAGTGTAAAGGAGAACAAGGAGCCTTGGACTTGCTGATATGGTCCCCACAGAGCTGTGATCTCAACATCACTGAGTATGTCTGGGATTATATGGCCAGACAGAAAGATTTTCACAAGTCTACATACACAGTAGATCTGTGGTTACTTCTCAAAGATGTTTGGAACAACCACCCTGTAAGTTTTTTCAAAAACAGTGTGTAAGTGTATTTGGAGGAATTGATGTTTTAAAGCCAAAGGTTGGCTACATCAGATATTGATGTGATTTAGATTTGTTATTTGCTAATTCACTTTACATCTTGTTACTTGATAAAACTAATCTATAACACTTCTATTTCTTAAAGGGAACCAATCACTAGGATTTTTGTATATAACCTAAAGCCAGTGCTATACTGGCACTATCAGGCTGATTCTCTACATACCTTTAGTGATCAGCTCGGATGTTTAGGTTTTGAAATCCAAGAAAGTAAAGTTTATAAAATTGGCAGCTTCTTGAGTGACAGCAGCTGAGGATCACATAATATCTGGGGGGTATTCATAGTTATCCCCTCCCCCTGTTAGAATTAGCATAAGTATTATAGCATCGATTCACTTTTTCACTTGCAGGACCTGTGGTGAGGTCATACCCATGTGACCAGAAGGGGCGGGGCCTCAGCCAACAGAAAAATGTTGCTTAGTGGTATTGTGTTGCCCAGGGATAGAGGGTACTCAGATCTGGGCCAAGGAGTCACTTCTGAGGATATCATGGTGGCGTGACCTGGTCTGTTATCCCAGGCACCACAACAAAAGGGTGATTATATACAGGGGAGATTTTGGTAGTCTATGTTCCGTGACGCCACCCACAGGTTGTGGTGAAGATGGGCACCACCGCTGCAGTTATGGGGGTACCCGGGGGCCCATGGTGATGCAGTGAGATGTTAACCCCTCCGTGGGTGGGGATGGTGGCCCTGGGACCCATTGGGCTTTGTAGTGCAGGGAGATGGGCGGCCGTCTGAGAGCTGCGTGTCCGGTTGGACCGGGGGATGTTGTTACTCACAGTTCACTTTGCAAGAAAACTCACACAGAGTCAGGAATTAACCAGAAATTGCCGGTGTCCGTAGCCTTTGGTACGGAGGGTGTTCGGATCCCACACCCGGTACAGCAGGGCCCTTTCTCTCTCTCTCTGTCCACTACTATAGGAAGCCTCCTCAACTCCTCGGCTTGGAACGGCTGGTTTTGCCAGGGCGTCACATTATCAGCTTTGTTGGCTGAGGCCCCGCCCCTTCTGGTCACATGGGTATGACCTCACCACAGGTTCTGCAAGTGAAAAAGTGAATCGATGTTATAATACTTATGCTAATTCTAACAGAGGGAGGTGATAACTATCAATACCCCCCAGATATTATCTGATCCACAGCTGCTGTCAATCAACAAGCTGATGATTTTATAAACTTTACTTTTTTAGACTTCAAATCCTAAACATCTGAGCTGATCACTAAAGGTATGTAGAGAATCAGCCTGATAGTGACAGGATAGCACTGGCTATAGGTTATATACGAAAATCCTGGTGATTGGTTCCCTTTAAGGCATTCTTACTTTATAGCATTTTTTCCACACCTGCCTAAAACTTTTGCACAGTTCTATATATGCATTACAATGAAATACTTAATGTGCTTAGATTAAATTCTGTTTATTCACTCTCTCATCAAGAACTGCCAATTGTGCCTGACACCACGGATGACACCACATTTTCTTCTATTCTGTTTTATGATTATATATTTATGGTCATACCTGGGAGAATGCTTTTTAATATTGTGACTTGGGTCTTTCCTAACTCATAACTATCTCTGGTCATCTCTTTATGGCAGCCAAAAGCTGTAAACCTGTTTTTCATATCTGTATAAGTGTAGGCTTATCTGACATCGGATTTCTAGAATAATGGCCAAATAACAGATCTGCCGTAAAAATCCAAATGTCTTATGGGAATTATCATCTTAAAAACTTCAAAAATCAAAAGTCTTTATGACAGCGCAAAATGCACAGTACACTGTGTAATGTGAGGCAGACACTTTACATCATGTTTATAGAGACACTCAGGGAATAGTGGCAGACATCTGCAATATTACATGGGTTGTCCGGTGAGGATAATTTATCACCTAACCACGGGACGATTGACAACATACAGATCGGTGGGGTTGGACTCCGACTGATCATCAGAAAGTGACAGGTTTTTCCCTGTTAGAATGGAGTGGAAGTGCACATACCCGACCATTGCTTCTTTCATGCTTTAAAGGGAACCTGTCAAGTGGGAAAATGCTGTAGATATAGAGTTAATCTGCATGTTAATAGCACACAGTATAATGGCCTCCACAGCTTCCTACACACAGTAAAATGGCCCCACAGCTCCCTGTACGCAATATAATGGCCCCCACAACTCCCTGCACACAATATAATGGCCCCCACAGCTCCCTGCACACAGTACAATGGTCCCCACAGCTTCCTGCACACAGTAAAATGGCCACACAGCTCCATGCTCACAGTACAACGGCCCCCACAGTTCCCTGCATACAGTATAATGTCCCCACACAGTTCCCAGCACACAGTATAATGTCCCCCACAACTCCCTGCACATGGTATAATGTCCCCTCACAGTTCCCAGCACACACTTTAATGTGCCCCACAGCTCCCTGTGTTGAGGAGAGCCATAAGATGAAATACTTAATTAACTTCTTGACAAGGGATTGTGGGAAATATGTTGATTTGCCTTACGTAATTCAGGTTTCAGATCATATACATGACACAGATATAAAGATGGCTGCTATTGCCTGTTTCTCCACACCTTGCCTGGAATGCAAGGAATGTCCAGGTGTAAAAAGATACCATATAAGGTGGTCAAGCTAGAAGACATCACGGACCAAACCATCAGCATGGATGCACCAGATGACGTCCCTCCCATCACCATGGTTTCATCCGCTGAAGTCAGACGCACCCATCAACAGCAACACGGATCTCCCCATTGGCTAGCTCATGAACTGTCCCACTAAATGTGCATATCTGAACTTGTGTAAGCCCCTAGCCTATATCAAGAGGACGCACGAGTCTCCTCTGTCTGTTTTGGTGCCATTTTCTACTGTGACCAAAATGAGACTTCATATCCGACTGTGTCTGGTGTGAATTCTTTTATGCATGCACTTGGCCCATATCAATTCGGCCAGGCAGTAGGCAACTAGTGATCTCTGGTTAAGAGTTCACCTTAACACCTGCACACAGTAAAATGTCCCCCACAACTCCCTGCACACAGTATAATGTCTCCCACAACTCCCTGCACACAGTATAATGTCTCCCACAACTCCCTGCACACAGTATAATGTCCCCCACAACTTCCTGCACACAGTATAATGTCTCCCACAACTCCCTGCACACAGTATAATGTCTCCCACAACTCCCTGCACACAGTATAATGTCTCCCACAACTCCCTGCACACAGTATAATGTCTCCCACAACTCCCTGCACACAGTATAATGTCCCCCACAACTTCCTGCACACAGTATAATGTCTCCCACAACTCCCTGCACACAGTATAATGTCTCCCACAACTCCCTGCACACAGTATAATGTCTCCCACAACTCCCTGCACACAGTATAATGTCTCCCACAACTCCCTGCACACAGTATAATGTCTCCCACAACTCCCTGCACACAGTATAATGTCTCCCACAACTCCCTGCACACAGTATAATGTCCCCCACAACTTCGTGCATACAGTATAATGTCCCCATACAGTTCCCAGCACACAGTATAATGTCCCCCACAACTCCCTGCACATGGTATAATGTCCCCTCACAGTTCCTAGCACACAGTATAATGTGCCCCACAACTCCCTGCACATAGTACAATGTCCCCTCACAGTTCCCAGTGTGCCGCTCCCGTGTCAGCAGCCGAGCTGCTGACACGGCTGCTGACAGCAGCCGAGCTGCTCGGATCCGGATTCTCAGTGGCTCGAGGGTCTCCGGACCCGGGGGTTGTGCGGCCACTCAAATGAAGGGGGGTATTTACAAGGGGAGTTATAGAGTTTGTGATGCCACCCGTGGTATGTGGTAACTAGGAGTACCACCGCTGCAGTTGGGAGTACCCGGAGGTGATGGAATGGGACAGCCAGGTGTTAGAACCCTCCACGAGTAGGGGGAATACCCCGGGACTCAGTGTTTGAGGGGGGTAGGATCCCCTTGGGTGCAAGGGGGTCACTTTGGTACTCACTCAGTCCATTAAGTTGACACCAACAACTGGTAAACCAAGTCTCTGGACACCGCGGCCGCTGAGGGGAGCTTAGTTCGAGTCCCGTCCCAAGTGGTGCTGCCTGGTGAGTGTGAAACTTGCCGGGTCCCGCTCCCCACTATGGCTAAGTGTGGGAGCTTGCTCTCAGGGCTCACGCTTGGGATTTTCTGGACCTCTTTGGATTGGAAAGTACTATCCCCCTCGTTGCACTAGTGCCCCGATTTTGGAGCAGTTGAGAATGGATCTTGAAGATTCCGTTCTCCTCGGGTAAATTATCGGGGTTGCCTGAAGCTACTCCCCGACCTAGGGTCCACGTACCCTGTCGTGTCTCGGTCCCGGACCGGTGATGGTGCAAGGCCGCTGGCTGTCCTCTTCGACTGATCCGTGCACCTTTCCACGATCCCCAGTGACTGGGGGTCCATCTCCTCTAGGCTCAGTCCACCGTCTGCCACCTAGATTGTTTCCCACGATCCCCGCTCCCAACCTCCTCTCTCTTTCACTTATCAGACTACACTCTGCTCCTCTCCTTGACACTCCTCACCTCCCCTCTCCAACCCCCCACTTGGATGACTTTATTCCACTCAAGCCGTCCACTGGTCTGTTTGGTGGGTGTGGTGCAGGGTGTATCTAGGATTTGATTAGCTGATGTAGGCAACACCATATGGTTGGGGACCCAGAACCAGGAAAGAGGTGAATACTGCACAGGAGGGCAGAGTGTGCAATATCCTGTGACGACCCGATAGTCCAGGGGCGTCACATTCCCTCTTGGTTAAACGTAGCTCTTCCTCGAGCTACAGGACATCAGAGGTTTATTTTTTATTTTTTTTATAACTGCAAAGATAGAAAAAGAAAAACATTGTTATTACAGGTTTCATCCCACATTAGGGAGACTTATACTTAAACGTTACGATAACTTTTGAGATCATCATATCAACAATGGAACGCTACCTGTTGCGTTAGTAGAAAAACAAAGACCAAGTACAGCGAACCTCATAATGATGGTAGTGTACATGAACCCCATAGAATACATACAAAAACTTGTGAACGAGGGGGGGTATTTTTCATGTTTTTTTAGAGTAAGAATTACTGCACCACAATTGTGAAAAAACTATACAGTTTTTATTATTACAAAAAATACAAAATACTGGAAATCACATGTGCTTGCAGTTAGTGATTAGACATGCATAGTTAAAATCCAATTAAATGAGACAGAGAAAAGAAGGTCACAGGGAGGAAGACAGGCTACCCCTTAATTTCTGTGCGGGGAACAGGATAGTTAGATTAATTCCAGATGGCCATATAAATAACCAAAGAAACATAGGTATATCCCCTAAAATAGTAGAGTAATGGAGGGCTTATACATGAAAAGTAACCAACAGGATAAGGTCCAAATCAGGGCCTGAACACAATAGCATGTAACACCACCAGCGAGTACATAGCATAATCTCAAAAAACTTTTGAGTTCATCATATCAACAATGGAACGCTACCTGTTGCGTTAGTAGCGGAGGCTCAACCTTCTCCGTTGCAGCCTCTTCCTGCAACAGTCCAGTCCCAACGTCCCGGATCCAATCAACTCGCCACCCAAACAACCTGACCCGATGCATACCTATCCGTGGGTCCGTGACCAGGTTAAGGTCTCGGGTGTTGCAAAAGACGACTCTGGTGGGCACAGGAGGTGCAACTATTTACAATGACACAAGTCCATGTTGGCCACAACCAGTTCCGTGGCCATGGTCTATTTTTACTACTAAACATTGGTGCACAATATAAATAACGGGGTCCATGCACCTGGTACACACACTATATCAACTTCATAATCAGGTGACTTTCTCTATTGATTTAACCTGGTTGATTAAAACTCTTTTGTTTCATAACATTACTCTACATGGAAAATAATACACTTTGTAAAACAATAAAAGAAAACATAGATACCTAACAAGTTATACTTTCACATTACAGGTATCCGCTCACTTGGAGGCTGATAATCAACGGCGGCAGCTGGTAGAACCTGCTCATTAACCATGGCGAGCCTCTTCACATCCAGGGCATACCAACCTCCAATGCCGAGTATAGGTGACCACCTCTCCCAGCTCCAGGTTATGGCCCGGGTGTCCCCTCTGGAGATGTTGCTCTATATCTCTCCGGGCGACAAACACCTCTTGTGGGAGACTCACTTCCCAGAGGAACCCCCATCCTTTGTTGGGGTCAAAACGCCTTACATCGCTCTTGCGCCGCGGCCCCCTGACATGGAAGGTGGCCTTCCTCAGGTGCTCCTTCTCTCTCCGAGCACGGGCAGTAATCTCACGTTGTCGTTGGTCTTGGGTTGTCATCTCCGATTGCAGCTTTTGCTGATGTCATTCCCAGTAGGGGGCGTCAGCGTCCAGACTCCGCTCCCGAGCTAATACACAAGAGGACAAGAGTAAAGTGCAAAAAATACATATACTTTTATTGAGACATACACAACACAGGACAAGTAAAAAATGGTGGTACACTACCATAAAATGGAAGAGGGACAGGATGCCGATGTATGAGTATGGTAGAATAAAGACAGCCAACCGAAGTATATCAATTGTGAAATAAATAGTTATAAGAGATAGGGGCTGTTCACCAAATAGACTCAAGACAGAGGCAAATAAGGATAGTACAGAGCAGGGACAGTGAGAAGGGTTGCAGCACTAAATACCACCATAGGATCCCCTCACAATAAGGGGAAAACTATGGTGGGAGTGTGACCTGTAATACCAGAATCAAACGGTAAAAAGGGGTTGCAGCACGACAATTTCCTCCAGGTAATGTGGAGAAGAATGTGGTGAGGTTATAACCTAAATATAAAAGTCAATGTCCAATTGCAGTACATGGACCAAGGGCTGTAGGGGCACATGGAGTATTTAACAACAGTGTCTTACCTAAAGTGCTAGTGCAATAAAGTATTCCAAAATGTGCTCCAAGTCCTGCAAGCCTAAACGCTGTCCGAAAAGCTCAGTGAAGTCCCTAAGAAGCGCCCAGGTTCTCCATCCGACGCGCGTTTCGCGAGGTCAAGCTTTCTCAAGGTGGGGAGCTTTGACTCTGGCTCCCCACCTTGAGAAAGCTTGACCTCGCGAAACGCGCGTCGGATGGAGAACCTGGGCGCTTCTTAGGGACTTCACTGAGCTTTTCGGACAGCGTTTAGGCTTGCAGGACTTGGAGCACATTTTGGAATACTTCAGAATTCATCCAGCTACTCTTGTCTGCTGTTATGTCATCAATAAACACAAGTGACCCACTGCCATTGAAAGCCATGCATGCCCATGCCATCACGTTGCCTCCACCATGTTTTACAGAGGATGTGGTGTGCCTTGGATCATGTGCCGTTCCCTTTCTTCTCCAAACTTTTTTCTTCCCATCATTCTGGTACAGGTTGATCTTTGTCTCATCTGTCCATAGAATACTTTTCCAGAACTGAGCTGGCTTCATGAGGTGTTTTTCAGCAAATTAAACTCTGGCCTGTCTATTTTTGGAATTGATGAATGGTTTGCATCTAGATGTGAACCCTTTGTATTTACTTTCATGGAGTCTTCTCTTTACTGTTGACTTAGAGACAGATACACCTACTTCACTGAGAGTGTTCTGGACTTCAGTTGATGTTGTGAATGGGTTCTTCTTCACCAAAGAAAGTATGCGGCGATCATCCACCACTGTTGTCATCCGTGGTCGCTCAGGCCTTTTTGAGTTCCCAAGCTCACCAGTCAATTCCTTTTTTCTCAGAATGTACCCGACTGTTGATTTTGCTACTCCAAGCATGTCTGCTATCTCTCTGATGGATTTTTTCTTTTTTTTTCAGCCTCAGGATGTTCTGCTTCACCTCAATTGAGAGTTCCTTAGACCGCATGTTGTCTGGTCACAGCAACAACTTCCAAATGCAAAACCACACACCTGTAATCAACCCCAGACCTTTTAACTACTTCATTGATTACAGGTTAACGAGGGAGACGCCTTCAGAGTTAATTGCAGCCCTTAGAGTCCCTTGTCCAATTACTTTTGGTCCCTTGAAAAAGAGGAGGCTATGCATTACAGAGCTATGATTCCTAAACCCTTTCTCCGATTTGGATGTGAAAACTCTCATATTGCAGCTGGGAGTGTGCACTTTCAGCCCATATTATATATATAATTGTATTTCTGAACATGTTTTTGTAAACAGCTAAAATAACAAAACTTGTGTCACTGTCCAAATATTTCTGGACCTAACTGTACGTGCTGTATACTACGTGAGGATGCCTAATGCTATCTGGGTCTGTACTGTGCTTTATAAGGGTTGTGTACTACATGACGAAGCCTAACACTATCTGGGTCTGCACTGGGCTGTATACTGGCTGTATATTACATGAGGGTGCCTAATGCTATCTGGCTCTGCATAGGGGCTGTGTACTACGTGAAGGGGCTTAATATTATCTGGTCTGCTCTGTGCTATATAAGGGCTGTGTACTATGTGAGGGTGCCTAATGCTATCTGGCTCTCCACTGTGCTATATAGGGGCTGTGTACTATGTGAGGATGCCTCATGCTATCTGGGTCTGTACTGTGCTATATAGGGGCTGTGTACTACGTGAGGATGCCTAACACTATCTGGGTCTGCATTGTGCTATATACTGGCTGTATACTACATGAGTGTGCCTAATGCTATCTGGCTCTGCACTGTGCTATATACTGGCTGTATACTATATGAGGATGCCTAATACTATCTGGCTCTGCACTGTGCAATATAAGGGCTGTGTACTACGTGAGGATGCCTAATGTTATCTTGCTCTGCACTGTGCTATATAGGGGCTGTATACTACATGAGGATGCTTAATACTATCTGGCTCTGCACTGTGCTATATAGGGGCTGTGTACTATGTGAAGGTGCTTAATATTATCTGGTCTGCTCTGTGCTATATAGGGGCTGTGTACTACGTGAGGATGCATGATGTATCTGGCTCTCCACTGTGCTATATAGGGGCTGTGTACTATGTGAGGATGCCTAATGCTATCTGGCTCTGTACTGTGCTATATAGGGGCTGTGTACTACGTGATGATGCCTAATGCTATCTGAGTCTGCACTGTGCTATATAGGGGCTGTGTACTACATCAGGGTGCCTAATTCTATATGGGTCTGCATTGTACTATATGGGGGCTGCTTAATGTAATATGGGGGTTGCATAGTGCCATATGGGGGCTGCATAGTGCCATATGGGGGCTGAATAGTGCCATATGGGGGCTGCATAATGCCCTATGGGGCTGCATAGTGCAATATGGGGGCTGCATAATGCTACATGGGGGCTGCATAATACTATATGGAGGACTATGGGAGCTCCATAACACTATATGGATGAATATGGGGGCTGCATACTACTATACCCCCAGAGTTGTATGTCCCCTCCACCCCAGAGCTGTATACCCCCAGTGCTGCATGTCACCCCCCCCACCTCAGAGCTGTTTGTCCCCCCACCTCACAGCCACTGCCCCCCTCTAGCGCTGTATGCCCCCCATTGCTATATACCCCTTTCCTCAGTAATATGTATGCCCCACAGTAATGTGTATGTCCCTAGCTTCTCTTGTGATGTGTATATACATCGGTGTTAGTGTGCTCTATGTGCGGCCATGTCTGTTAGTGACTGCCACCATTCAGCATGACACAGACACAAGCCCAGGAAGAGCTGGATGGAGACAAGCGGGGAGGTGAATGAGACTGTTGCCGGCTTCCCAATATTAAAATAATATATAAAAATATAATAATGTGTCTGTGTGTGCATGTATGAAGTGTATCTATGTATGTCAGTGTATATGACAGGGTATAGATTTTTGTCTATTTATATGTGTTTTTGTGAATTTCTCTTTAAATATGTATGTGTGTACGTATGCCTGTATGTGTATGTATCTGTGTGTGTCTATGTGTGGATGGGGCCCACTGAGACTCTTTCGCCCAGGGCCTACAAAAACCTGGAGCCGGCCCTGCGTGTACCAGTTATGTATTCTCCTGTACACTGTACAGGGGCGTACCTTTGGGGGGCATGCGGCATATCTGCCCCTGCACAGCAATCAGGGGGGCACCATTGGAAAGTGTGAGGCAGCAGTATGGTGGGAGAAAATTGTAAGTGGACAGTATTGGGAAAGAAAAGTGTGAGGGGCATAGTATAGAGACTGGGTATTGGGGGGGAGGGATAAGCAGTATAGAGAAGGGGCAGCATGGTGGCCAGTAGTGATGGGCAGCCCGGCTCTTTTTGGTGATCCGGTTCCCATGGCTCCGCTCACCAAAAAGAGACAGGTCTTTCAGATCGTTGTCGGCTCCTTATTAAATATATGTTTACCCCAAGTGAACACATGTTTAAGATTATAGTAACGCTGCCAAAACCCGCCCACCCGCGGCTAATCCCCACCCACTTACAAGCGACCAATTATATTGTTGAGTAGGCAGAGTTTAGCGTGGTTTTAGCAGCGAAAAGAGCCGTTTAGACATTTTTGGTGGCTCTCACTGGTGATCCGGCTCCTGTCAGTCACAGCAGGGAGCCGGATCTTTGTGTCGGATCGTTCACGACTGACACATCACTAGTGGCCAGTGTGAAGGCACAGTATGCTGAGCTGGGGGAATGTGAGATGGAGGTACAGTATAGTGACTGGATAGTGAAGGAGGTAGGCAGTATAGAGAATGACCCTCGGGCTGTTCTGGGATTAACCCTGTCTGTGTAACAATTCTGTCGGTGTAACAATCTTTACATTTCCCCCAGATGATTCATTTTGGTGATGTCTTAATCATGTTTTTAATTGTCTATTGTGGTTTTTCCATGTGAAATAAAAATGTGTCTATTTTTGCACATATACTCGTTGTTCTCTTGTTTTTAAGTATAGAGAAGGGACAGCATGGTGGCCAGTGTGAGGGCACAGTATGGAGGGCACAGTATGCTGAGGAGGGGGAATGTGAGACTGAGGTGCAGTGTACAGAAGGGGCAGTATGGTGGCCAGTGTGAGGGCACAGTATGAACGGTACAGTATGCTGAGGAGGGGGAATGTGAGACGGAGGTCCAGTATAGTGACTGGATAGTGAAGGAGGTAGGCCGTATAGAGAAGGAGCAGTATGGTGGCCAGTGTGAGGGCACAGTATGGAGGACACAGTTTGCTGAGGAGGGGAATGTAAGACTGAGGTGCAGTATAGTGACTGGATAGTGAAGGAAACAGGCAGTATAGAGAAGGGGCAGCATGGTGGCCAGTGTGAGGGCACAGTATGGAGGGCCCAGTATGCTGAGAAGGGGGAAAGTGAGACGGAGGTACAGTATAGTGACTGAATAATGAAGCAGGTAGGCAATATAGAGAAGGGGCAGTATGGTGGCCAGTATGAGGACACAGTATGCTGAGGAGGGGGAATGTGAGATTGAGGTGCAGTGTAGAGAAGGAGCAGTATGGTGGCCAGTGTGATGGCACAGTATGGAGGACACAGTATGCTGAGGAGGGGAATGCAAGACTGAGGTTCAGTATAGTGACGGGATAGTGAAGGAGACATGCAGTATAGAGAAGGGACAGCATGGTGGCCAGTGTGAGGGCACAGTATGGAGGGCACAGTATGCTGAAGAGGGGGAAAGAGATACTGAGGTGCAGTATAGAAAAGGAGCAGCATGGTGGCTAGTGTGAGGGCACAGTATGCTGAGGAGGGGGAATGGGAGACGGAGGTACAGTATAATGACTAGATATTGAAGGAGGTAGGCAGTATAGAGAAGGGGCAGCATGGTGGGCAGTGTGAGGGCACAGTATGCTGAGGAGGGGGAATGTGAGACTGAGGTGCAGTATAGTGACTGGATAATGAAGGAGGTAGGCAGTATGGAGAAGGGGCAGCATGGTGGCCAGTGTGAGGGCACAGTATGGAGGGCACAGTATGCTGAGAAGGGGGAATGTGAGACTGAGGTGCAGTATTTATATCTAAATGCTAAAGTTTGTGCTCTACTGTTATGGCTAAAAATGTTAACGTTATTGGCCACCACCAGATTTTCTGCCCAGGGGCCCCCACCAACCTTAATGTGGCCCTGGTTCTGCAGCTGATTCTTCACAACCGGGGGCTGAAGGTTCCGCTGCCATGGTGGGGGCAGGCAGCTCGGCGTCCACCGAGGACGAGGTTGGTGGCGGCGGAGTGCTTGCCGGGAGCGGGGGCAGTCCAGATCCCACAGCCACAATGGCCAGATTAGGGTAATCAGCTGGAACTGGGTAACTGCTTACCCTCTCTTCACATGGGACTTTGATCTCACAGGCCCGCACCGCTACCGCCAGGCTCCTCATCTCTTCCCTCCAGTGGTCCAATATGAAGAGGAATTGTGTCTGCATCCTCCTGCAAAGCTGCTCCGTCTCTTCCTCGATCCAGGTCGCGGTCCCGGGAACAGCACGCTCCGGTGACCAGTCTCGCGCAGCCGCCATCTTTCCTCTGCGGGGACCAGGAACGTTATGGCAGAGTCCTGGCACCCCTGCTTCTCTTCCGCTCCTACATGCCGTCACGCCCCCTCGGTTTCGCCCACCACTCACTTTGTTGCTGTGGCCCTCTGGGAACTTCCGGTTCCGGGCTGACTCTCAGGACGAAGGGCGGGGCTTCGGCTTTGCGCGCTTTTGTGGAGAAGACGGCGTTTTGGCGCCAAAAGATGACGGAAGATGGCGGAAATGGCGGGAAATGGGATTTTTGACTTGCGGTTTTGCACACGTCACCCAGGTAAGTGGGTCCTGCTCGTATCCTGTTCATGACGCCAGGAATTTGAGGGTGTGCCGCCCCCGTGTCAGCAGCCGAGCTGCTCGGATCCAGATTCTCAGTGGCTCGAGAGTCTACGGACCCAGGGGTCGTGCGTCCACTCAAATGAAGGGGGGGTATTTACAAGGGGAGTTATAGAGTTCGTGACACCACCCGTGGTATGTGGTAACTAGGAGTAGCACCGCTGCAGTTGGGAGTACCCGGGGATGATGGAATGGGGCAGTCAGGTGTTAGAACCCTCCATGGGTAGGGGACTCGGTGTTTGAGGGGGGAAGGATCCAGTTGGGTGCAAGGGGGTCACTTTGGTACTCACTCAGTCCATTAAGCAGACACCGACAACTGGTAAACCAAGTCTCTGGACACCGCTGCCGCTGAGGGAAGCTTAGTTCGGGTCCCGTCCCCAATGGTGCTGCCTGGTGATCCGTGACCTGCCTCTTAGCACTAAGTTTACTTCTTTGGTGGTCCCGGTAGTGTGAAACTTGCTGGGTCCCGCTCCCCACTCTGGCTAAGTGTGGAAGCTTGCTCTCAGAGCTCACGGTTGGGATTTTCTTGACCGTTTTGGATTGGAAAGTCCTATCCCCCTCGTTGCGCTAGTGCCCCGATTTTGGAGTGGTTGGGAACAGATCTTGAAGGCTCCGTTCTCCTTGGGTAAATTATCGGGTTGCCTGAAGCTACTCCCCGACTTAGGGTCCACGTACCCTGTCGTGCCTCGGTCCCAGACCGGTGATGCTGTAAGGCCGCCGGTAGTCCTGCTCGACAGATCCATGCCCCTTGCCACGATCCCCTGCGACTGGGGGTCTGTCTCCTATAGGCCCAGTCCATCGTCTGCCACCTAGATTGTTTCCTAGGAGCCCCACCCCCACAACTAAGAAGGAGGAGAATACTGTATAATAATAATAATATTAATAATATAATAATAATAATACTGTATAATACTGCACGGGAAGGCAAAGTGTGCAATATCCTGTGACGACCCGATAGTCCAGGGGCGTCACACCAGCACACAGTATAATGTTCCCCACAACTCCCTGCACACAGTATAATGTCTCACACAGCTCCCTGCACACAGTATAATGGTTCTCATAGCTTCTGCACACAGTATAATGGTTCCCACAGCTCCCTGCACACATTATAATGTCCCACACAGCTCCCTGCACACAGTATAATGTCCCACACAGCTCCCTGCACACAGTATAGTGGCCCTCACAGTTCCCAGCACACAGTGTAATGGACACCATTCATATATGCCATCCACAACCTGTCTCCTCCTTACATCTGTGACCTAGTCTCCCGGTACCTACCTGCACGCAACTTCAGATCCTCACAAGATCTCCTCTACTCATCTCTTATCTCCTCTTCCCACAATCGCGTACAAGATTTCTCCCGTGCCTCCCCCATACTCTGGAACGCTCTACCTCAGCACATCAGACTCTCCCCTACCGCGGAAAGCTTCAAGAGGAACCTCAAGCCTACAACCTACAATATCCCTCAGTCCAGTACACCACTGCGCAACTAGCTCTGTCCTCACCTATTTTACCATCACCCATTCCCTGTAGACTGTGAGCCCTCGCGGGCAGGGTCCTCTCTCCTCCTATACCAGTCTGTTTTGTACTGTTAATGATTGTTGTACGTATACCCTCTTTCAATTGTAAAGCGCCATGCAATAAATGGCGCTATAATAATAATAATAATAATAATATTATGTGCACAACATGTCACAATTCAGAAGTCTGTAATCAC